>NC_133406.1:224004722-224663333 GCF_049350105.2 Macaca mulatta
TGTCTCCTTCCAGCCTCTTCCACAATAGGGATCGTTGGAGTTTTCCTTTCCTTGACTAGGGCTACTTCTCAGTAGACAGCAGCCTCCACAGGAACAAGGGCATCTCTGTTTTGTTCATTCTTACGTTCCTGGCTCCTAGAGCGGTGCTGGCACTCCATAAGTTCATCCTGGACAAATGACTGGTGATCCTGCCCAAGTCTATCCTTGGCCCTAACGTGAACCCTCCCTTGTTTGCCCTGGGATCTCACAGATCCACTCTCCCCTTTGGAGCTCCTCTGTCCAGAGGTCCTGGAGACAGGGAGCACTATGCCTGTGCCTGTCACTATGGGGTAGCGGGTTAAATGCTGCACACAGGTGTGACATCTCTGGTGCCTTTCAGGGGTCTCCATGAATCCCCTCAGTGCAGGTGTGTCTACAGGTCACGCTGTGAGGCTTCTCTTTCTCTGGCATTTCAAGGCCTCCAGTGCATCACGGCAGACTCTCCCTGGGTCTCTATGGAGGCACATCTGACCCTGTGAATCTCTGGGCAGGTGTGTCTTCCTTCTCTGCATTCATCAAGCAGCACCAGGCACTGTCTCAAGTGCTTGATACGCATTTTCTTTTCTTTTTCTTTTTTTTTTTTTTTTGAGACGGAGTTTCGCTCTTTTTGCCCATACTGGAGTGCAATGGCACGATCCCGGATCACAGCAACCTCCACCTCCTGGGTTCAAGCGATTCTCCTGCCTCAGTCTCCCGAGTAGCTGGGATTACAGGCATGCGCCACCACACCCAGTCGACACGCATTTACTTGTGTGATCCTCGCAGCAGTTCTCTGTGAAGCAGGTATTGCTATCCTATAAGTTGGGAAAAGAGGGCCAGAGAGGATCGGTGACTTGCTCACGGTCGCATGGCCTGGAAGACATGGATAGCTGGACCAGCACGCACACTCCCTAACCATTGGGACATGCAGGGGGGCTGCCTCCGTGAGGTGTGCGTCTCAGGTCGCCCCGCCCCCGGTGTGTGCTGAGGAGTCGGCGGGGACTACAAGTCCCGGCAGCCCGGGCGCGGGCGTGGCGAGGGCCGCAGAGGGCCGCAGAGGGCCGGGCGGGGCTTGCGGCGCGCACGGAGGGACTGCGGCAGTGTCGGAGCCGCGCAGAGCCTGGTAGCCCAGGTGCCCCGCCCGCGCCAGCCCAGCTCCAGCCCCGCGCCAGCCCAGCGTCCCCCGCCCGGGCCGCCCGGACCGCGCCCCTGCCCAGGGCCTTGCGCACGCCGGGGCCCAGGCCGAGGGCCGCAGCGCCGGGGCCGGCGATGAGCGCGAGGAGTCGGCATGAGCGCAGGTGAGTGCGGAGCCCGGGTCGGCCCGAGCCCTGTGCGGTCCCCGGCCCGCCCGTAGTCGTCGCCCCTTCGAGGGAAAGGGGAGGTGACGCCCCCCATCGCGGGGTCGCGAGCCCAGGGAGGGGGCCCTGGGCGGGGATCCTGGGCCCGTCCCCTCCCTTTGGACGGGGACTCGGCCCCGGTTTCTTCCCAGAGACGCCGAGGCCGGGGATGGCGTCGACGCGCACAGCCGGTCCCTCCCCTCCCCTGCACCCCACAGCCGCGGGATTGGAAGCCGGGCGCTTGTGCAAGAGGGTCCTGGGGCCGTGCGGGGACGGGGAGGCCACCCCACGTCCACTTAATTGGATCTCATCCCGAGTGACGGATGTCCAGGTCGGGGAGGCGGCTGCATCCTCGGGCCTCTGGGCAACCCCTCTGGGCTGAATGAATGAATGGGGTTGGGGAAGCCAGGACCGCATTTTCTGGGTAGATTTCCGGGCCACAGCACCACTCCTGATCCCCTGCCTCAGGCCCCCAGAGAAAAGCTGTCACACCCAGGACCAAGGGCCACACCCTCCATGCGACCCATCCCGGGCCAGTTGCCCTACGCCCACTCCTCCAGGGTCTAATTTAAATCCCACCTGCTGGGAATGGGGCCAGTCACCCTCCTCTATCCAGAAAAGTCTCATCTCAGTGTCTGTCACTCAGCCTCCAGCCCCACAGCCTAGAGTGCACCCCTGGTGAGGGAGGGGAAAGAATGAGGAAAGACGTCCCCTAGAATCCGGATCCAAAGATGGGAAGACAGTTCACACACACTCGCGCCCCAGCCTGGCAGAAGACAGGAGCTCCCTGCCTCCAGGAACCACAGCCCCGGAGGAGGCAGCCGCCCTGGACTGCTGCCAGGTCACCAGCAGGAAGCCGAGGCTTCCGCAGGAAATAAGAGGTCCCAAATGGCTCTAGCCCCTCCGCTTCACAGTGCTGGTGACATTGCCCCAGGGCTGTGACCTCAGACCAGGTTCAAGTCCAGTCTTGGCCGCTCATAGCTGTGTGACTTTGTGCTTGTTAATCCACTTCTCTGAGCCTTATTTTAAATGGGAATCCTAATCTGTACTTTTCATGGAATGGTTGTAAGGGGGAATGTGCTCATTCAGACACACTCATTTCCAGCTTCTCCCCTTTCAAACTCTATGACCCTGGACAAGGGATTCACATGCTGTTCCTCAGTTTCCCCAACTGTGCAATGGGGATAATCATAGTCACTACCCCAGAGGGTTGTGTGTGAAGCTTCATTGAGTTAGCACACTGAAGGGCTTCCACAGGGCATGGTGAGAGCTCCATGGGAGCTGCTGTTAATCAGAAGAGCAGTGACAGGCCAGGCACGGTGGCTCATGCCTGTAATCCCAGCACTTTGGGAGGCCGAGGCGGGCAGATCACTTGAGGTCAGGAGTTCAAGACCCGCCTGGCCAACATGGCGAAACCCCATCTCTACTAAAAATACAAAAATTAGCTGAGTGTGGTGGCGTGTGCCTGTAGTCTCAGCTCCTTCAGAAAGCTGAGGCAGGAGAATTGCTTGAACCTGGGAGGCAGAGGGTGCAGTGAGCCAAGATCTCGCCAGCCTGGGAGACAGGGAGACTCCATCTCAAAAAAAAAAAAAAAAGGAAGAGCAATGCCATCATGAAGGTGCTCTCGCCCCCCACACAGCCTGTGGGTGCCTGGTCTGGGCTGGTCTGAGCTGGTGAGTGTTCGGATACCCTCCCGTAGCTGCCCTGGGGAGACTGGGCTGTGGCTGGGGATAAACAGATGTACTGCAGGAGAAAGTGCCCTGGGCGTGATCCTTGCAGGGAGGGGCTCTGGAGGTTTCCACAGCAGTGACTTCCTCCCTCAAGTTCTGTACCCCTTCTCCTCCTTGCCAAGGTTGACTGAAAGAGTGTCATTGTAAAGTGACAGTCATACGATTGACATGAGGAAGAACTTCCCAGGGGGACCGCTGTTTACATACTGGAGACTCCACCCTCTTTATGAAGAACCTTTTGTTCATAAAGAGTCTTGAGGCTGGGTCTGGTGGCTCAAACCTGTAATCCTAGCACTTTGGGAGGCTGAGGTAGGAGCATCGCATGAGGCCAGGAGTTCAAGATCAGCCTAGGGAACAAAATGAGACCCTGTCCCTACTAAAAAAAAATTAGCCAGGTGCAGTGGCACCTGCCTATAGTGCCAGCTACCCGGGAAGCTGAGACAGGAGGACCTCCTTTAGCCCAGGAGATCAAGGCTGCAGTGAGCTAGGATCGTGCCACTGTGCTCCAGCCTGGGTGACAGAGTGAGATCCTGTCTCTTTAAAAAAAAAAAAAAAAAAAAAAAACAAGGAAGAGGCTCGAGCCCCTCCCCCCCCCACTCCCAGCACCTTTGCCTTCAAGCTCTGTTGTGTCCATGAGACGGGCATTCATTCATTCATTCAGTCAGTCAGTCAGTGTTTCCTGACCCCCCAGCACATGGCAGGTACTGTGAGCAGGCAGGGCAGTGACACCCACACAAGCCTGATGCTGATGGGAATGTCAGGAGTAGGTATGCTGGGCAGTGAGGACCTGGGAGTAAGGTCAGCCCTGTTCCAGCTGTGAGACAAGTCTGAGGGCAGCTGCCCCAGAGGCTCAGTGCTCTCGTTTGTCAAACGGGGTAAGGGAGCCCACCTTGTGGGTTGGTGCGGGAGGAAATCAAATCAGCACCACAGTGATGGCTCCTTTCCCATCCCTGAGCCCGCTGGGCTGTTGGCCTGAGGGTTTTGGTTTTTTTTTTTTCTGAGTCTCGCTCTGTCGCCCAGGCTGGAGTGCAGTGGTGTGATCTCAGCTCACTGCAAGCCCCGCCTTCCGGGTTCACGCCATTCTCCCGCCTCAGCCTCCCAAGTAGCTGGGACTACAGGCGCCCGCCACCACGCCCAACTAATTTTGTTTTTGTATTTTTAGTAGAGACAGGGTTTCACCATGTTAGCCAGGATGGTCTCAGCTAGTCTCGATCTCCTGACCTTGTGATCCACCCGCCTCGGGCTCCCAAAGGGCTGGGATTACAGGCGTGAGCCACTGCACCCGGATGGCCTGAGGGTTTTAAGGTACAAGGAGCAACTGTTGAATGGGCCTAGGGAGCCGTGGGGCAGCCAGAGCTTCAGATAGCACAGTGATGTGAAAGGAGAAGAGAGCCTGGGAAATGGATGAGCAGAAGCCACGCCCCCCTGGCCCGGGAGCCGGGTCCTGCTCACCTCTCCAGGCAATCCCCCCAAGGAACTTCAAATGCCTGGGACGAGCCGGCTTCTGCCTCCCTTTGTGCTGGATGCTTCTAGACTATCATCCTAGAGATGAGAAATGGAAGCCCAGAGAGGCAAAGGCACTTGCTATATGAAACACAGCATCAAAAAGGAAATTCTTAGGAACAAATGATGGGCAAAAAGACAAAACCCCATCTCTACAAAAAAATTAGCTGGGCATGGTGGCCTGTGCCTATAGTCTCAGCTATTTGGAGGCTGAGGTGGGAGAATTGCTTGAGCCTGGGAGGTCAAGGCTGCAGTGAGCTATGATTGCGACACTGCACTCCAGCCTGGGTGACAGAGAGAGACTCCATCTCAAAAAAAGACTTATACACTGACAACCGTAAGCTGGGCCTGGTGGCTCATGCGTGTAATCCCAGCACTTTGGGAGGCCGAGGCTACAAGAGTGAAAAATAAATAATTAATTAATGAGAGGAGATCACAACCGAGGTTACCTGGCAGGGTTAATACGTTAGCCATGTAAAGAGAGCCAGGGCAAGGTGACCCTGTGCACAGTGAGCCCTCTAGGAGTCTTGAAGCCAGAGTGCTTGGCGATGGGGCTGTTCAGAGGCTGGGGATACTGTGCCCACAGCAGCTGCCTGGGGCACTCTGGACTCTGGGTAGAAATTTTATAAGGGCTCAGACTGGGGGATGGAGGAGGGAGCCCAGAATATCAGCAGCCTTCCCCCCACCTGCCCAACTTTCCCAGCCTGCTCAGTGAACTTCTCCAGAGGCTCCTATGAAACCACAGATGCCCAGCCCACCCCTGCCCCGGCCTGAGGAGTTGATCCAGCCAGTCTGGGGAGGGCCCCGGCATCTGCATGTGTAAAAGGTGCTCCAGGTGGTCTAGGACTGTAGATGAACCCTGACAGAGGCTGTCCAAGGGCGGGAGTGGTGAGCTGTACCCACTCTGGAACCCCAGAACATCCACTGGCTGCCTGCCCTGCTAAGGCCACAGCTCTACAGCACAGGAAGGAGGAGTGAAAAAAATGTCTGTGGCCGGGCACAGTGGCTCAGCCTGTCAGCCCAGCACTCAGGGAGGCGAGGTGGGCGGATCACCTGAGGTTGGCAGTTCGAGACCACCCTGACCAACATGGTGAAATCCCATCTCTACTGAAAATATAAAACTTAGCTGGGCGTGGTGATGGGTGCCTGTAATCCCAGCTACTCGGGAGGCTGAGGCAGGATAATCGCTTGAACCTGGGAGGCGGAGGTTGTAGTAAACCAAGATCATGCCATTGTACTCCAGACTGGGCGACAGAGTGAGACTTTATCTCAAAAAAAAAAAAAAAAAAAGATTATCTACAATAGAACCACCTGATAACATTCCCCAGGTCTCAGTTTACCCATCTGTAAAGATAGGCCTGCAGGACTGACCTCTTATCAGTCCAGACTCGATTTTGCATCTCCTCCCTGCCAGACCTGGGCTGGGCACGGATCGAATGAAGATAAGCAGCCATGACCCCTGCCCTTAGGGTGGGGACTGGATGAGGATGGAAAAGTGAGACCCAGAGCTCCAAGAAAGCTAATGGCTGGATGCATGAGCACCACGGGGGCTTGGGGCACTGACCAGGCCCCATTCTCCAATTCTGGGCCATACGCAGCAGAGAGAACCACACACGCAAGGAAACAAGACACTATTGGCCAAGCATGGTGGCTCACGCCTGTAATCCCAGCACTTTGGGAGGCCAAAGTGTGCAGATCACTTGAGGTCTGGAGTTCGAGACCAGCCTGGCCAACATGGTGAAACCCCATCTCTACAAAAAAACAAAAATTAGCTGGGCATGGTGGTGCCTGCCTGTAATCCCAGCTACTCAGGAGGCTGAGGCAGGAGAATCGCTTGAACCTGGGAGACAGGTTGCAGTGAGCCAAGATCACGTGACTGCACTCTAGCCTGGGTGATAGAGTGACACTCCGTCTCAAAAAAAAAACAAAAACACTGTGAGTAAGAACTGACAGAAGAGCCAGATAAGGGACACAGTAAGACATGAGCTTTGGGCTCTATCAGACCAGGTGCTTATTGTTTTTTGTTTTGTTTTTTGAGATGGAGTCTCACTCTGTTGCTCAGGCTGGAGTGCAGTGGCATGATCTCGCCTCACTGCAACCTCCACCTCCCGGGTTCAAGTGATTTTCCCTGCCTCAGCCTCCTGAGTAGCTGAGATTACAGGCATGTGCCACGACGCCCGGCTAGTATTTTTATTTTTAGTAGAGATGGGTTTCACCATATTAGCCAGGTTGGTCTCGAACTTCTAACCTCAAGTGATCCACCCGCCTCGGCCTCCCAAAGTGCTGGGATTACAGGCGTGAGCCACCATGCCCAGGCTGATGTTTATTGTTTTTAAGGAAGCAAGAGGAGGAGGCACCTCCCCAAATGACCTTTCTCTTTTCTGTCCACAGACAGCAGCCCTCTCGTGGGCAGCACGCCCACCGGTTATGGGACCCTGACGATAGGGACATCAATAGATCCCCTCAGCTCCTCAGTTTCATCCGTGGTGAGTGGGCAGAGTGGGGTGGGGAAAAGCTGCAGGGGGAGAGTGCCCAGGCCCACCCAGACACCCCAGCTTCCTACTCCAGCCCTGCCCCCACCCCGACCTGGGCCCTCTCTCGCTGCGTTCGCAGAGGCTCAGCGGCTACTGTGGCAGTCCATGGAGGGTCATCGGCTATCACGTCGTGGTCTGGATGATGGCTGGGATCCCTTTGCTGCTCTTCCGTTGGAAGCCCCTGTGGGGGGTGCGGCTGCGGCTCCGGCCCTGCAACCTGGCCCGCGCAGAAACACTCGTTATCGAAATAAGAGACAAAGAGGTGAGAGTCAGGCCGAGCCTGGGGCTAGAGAAGGGCAGTAAGGGTCAGGGTCGGGGGTGGAGGATACTTGGGTGCCAACCCGGCCACTGACTTTCCATGGGACAATAGGCAAGTCCTGCTCTTCTCTGGACCTCAGCTTTCCCATCTGAGCAGTGGGCACAAGAGACGGGTCGGGTGGTTTCTGGAGGGCTCCCCATAGCCTTGATTTCTGCCTTCTCCAGCAGGGGCCCCCTGGCTGTGGGACAGGGCCTGGGAGGGGAGGGGACTCTTCCGGGACTGAGTCCACACCTCTGTGTTCCAGGATAGTTCCTGGCAGCTCTTCACTGTCCAGGTGCAGACTGAGGCCATCGGTGAGGGCAGGTGAGGCAGCCCATTGCCGCTTCCCAGAAGCCCCTGATCCCCTGGCCTCCCCAACCCTCTGCCCCCCGATGAAGACTGACTCTGGCACCTCCCATCCTAGGGAGGGAAGGTGGCTCTGTGAGCACAGGGAGGTGCCAGGGCAGCTCCCAGAGCTTGATAGTAACTCCCACCCCCTCTCCCCAGCCTGGAGCCGCCCCCACAGGCCCAGGTGGAGGATGGCCGGAGCCAGGCGGCAGTGGGGGCGGTACCAGAGGGTGCCTGGAAGGATACGGCCCAGCTCCACAAGAGCGAGGAGGCGGTGAGTGGACGGGTGGGTTCTGGAAAAGTCCTTGCCCCTCTCTGGGCCTCAGTTTCATGATCTGTGCAATGGGAGAGTCAGACTTCATATTCTCCAATCATCTTTTGGTTCTGTTGTCCCAAACATCCAGGATGCTCTCTGAGCACATTTACACTTTCAGGCCCCTCCCCACCTCTCCGTCTGGTGACTCCAGTCCCTGCCCGCTACCCCCCATCCCTCAGCTCCCAGCACAAGCACACTCCTGGGGCTGGGGCCAGCTTCCAACCCATCCTCTCCTCTCTCCCACCCAGAAGCGGATGCTGCGGTATTACCTCTTCCAGGGCCAGCGCTATATCTGGATCGAGACCCAGCAAGCCTTCTACCAGGTCAGGTAGGAGTGAGGGCCTGTGTGGCTCTCATCACCTCCCAGAGTGGCACTGGCTCGGGCATAGATGGTGGCATGGCATGGCCTGGGCTCCCCTCTCACCTCTGATGCTTTTGCTCTCTGAAACCTTGGGCAGGTTACTGAGCCCCTCCAGGCCTGGGATTTCTGTCTGTAAATAGAGCATGAAGACAACTTCTTCCTCCTAGGATTGTTTTGACAGTGAAATAGATAATAATTCATGTAGAGCTTGGCACCGCATCTGGTCCGAGGTGGTGACACCACTGTGAATCAGACCATCAGCTCTGGACTCAGACTGTCCCCTCGGGGTTTAGTCATTGCTCTGCCACCTACAAAAGGCTTAAGAAACATGAGCTCGGGCCGGGCGCGGTGGCTCACCCCTGTAATCCCAGCACTTTGGGAGGCCAAGACAGGTGGATCACAAGGTCAGGAGTTTAAGACCAGCCTGGCCAAGATGCTGAAACCCTGTCTCCACTAAAACTACAAAAATTAGCTGGGCATGATGGCACGTGCCTATAATCCCAGCTACTCAAGAGACTGAGGCAGGAGAATCGCCTGAACCCGGGCGGCAGAGGTTGCAGTAAGCCGAGATCACGTCACTGCACTCCATCCTGCCTGGGTGACAGAGCACGACTCCATCTCAAAAAAGAAAAACACAAGCTCACCACACACCTTAGTTTGTGTGTGTGTGTGTGTATGTGTGTGGTTTTTTTTGTTTTGTTTTGTTTGTTTGTTTGTTTGTTTTTTAAGATGGAGTTTCACTCTTGTTGCCCAGGCTGGAATGCAATGGCACAAGCTCGGCTCACTGCACTTCCGCCTCCTGGGTTCAAGTGATTCTCCTGCCTCAGCCTCCCGAGTAGTTGGGATTACAGGTGCGTGCCACCACACCCAGCTAATTTTTGTATTTTTTGTAGGGACGTGGTTTCACCATGTTGGCCAGGCTGTTCTCGAATGCCTGACCTCAAGTGATCTACCCACCTCAGCCTCCCAATGTGCTGGAATTACAGGCGTGAGCCCCTGGGACCTGCTCACATACCTCAGTTTGAATGCCCCAGAAGCAGACCCCCAGCCGAGGTCGCAAGGGCAGGGAGTTTGTTCTGAAGATGATCCCGGGCAGTGCTGGGGAAGGGATGGAAGCATGGAGGGAGGTTATGCTGGCTGCTACTGCCGTGGACACCCCGAGTTCAGTCACCCTGGGGATCTCCTCAGGACAGTGGAGACCACACACCTCCGGGCGACCTCACACAGGGAGTGAGGGAGCTGGGACACTTACCCATCAATTCCCTGCCATTATCAGTCATGGGACACAAACCTGTGCTTTCCAGGCTCACAGGCAGAGGGTGCACACACAGCCAGAAGGCCTCAGGTAAAGACAGGTGTTTACAGGGTCCAGCTGTCATGGAGGTGAGGCAGAGGGGAGATGGGGATGGCAGCAACAGCCTCTGCTGCGTAATGGGGATAATAGCAAAAATCACTTGTGCATTCATCACTTAGCAAATGGCAGGCACGTCCAAAGCAGTCCATGAGGCTTGCTCCACTTAATCTACCCATGGCCCTATGTGGTAGGTGCTGTCACTGCCCCCATTTTGCAGATGAGAAAACTGAGGCAGAGAGGTTAAGTGACTCGCCCAAGGTATCATCAGTATAAATAGTGCCCTTATCACTAAATAACAGCTACTCTTTCACTGTTCATATTGTTAGCATCATCTCTCTGTTCTCCTTCTTCAGTGACTTGGTTTGGAGCCCAGTGAGAGGAATAAAAGGGCAAAGCCAAGCCTTGGGCTCAAGGGGGGCTTACTTGCTCCCAGGAGCTCAGTGTGGCAAAAGAGGGATGGGGGGCCTGGAGCCAATAGTCTCCAGCCTGCACAGGGTAGGGAATGCAGAGCTCAGGCCCCATGGCCCATGCGTGTCCCCTCGCACCCATCCCCAGCCTGCTGGACCACGGCCGCTCTTGTGACGACATCCACCGCTCCCGCCATGGCCTCAGCCTCCAGGACCAAACGGTGAGGTCAGTGCTGCCCTGGGCCGGGGCGTCCTGAGAACTGAGGCCCCTTGTGTTGCTCCCCAATGTGGTTGGCTTCCAGTCACCTGCCTTCTCTGGGCCTCAGTTTCCCCAGCTGTAAAATGGGGAGCTTCTTCACCCCGGGAGGGTCCAGCCACAGCTCCTCCTTCTGATGGCTCGGCCTCATCCCCTCTTCTAGGAAGGCCATTTATGGCCCCAACGTGATCAGCGTACCGGTCAAGTCCTACCCCCAGCTGCTGGTGGACGAGGTAGGGCTGTCCCTGGGTCTTGCTCCAGCCCTGGCTTGGCGTGCTGTGTGACCTTGGCCCAGGGCTTGCCTCCTCTGGGCCACTTTACGGTGGCAACCAGACCAGCTGTCCCCTTCTCCATAGTGGATCGTCATCTCAGAATCTGCCGCAGTCAGCCCAGCCAGAGAGACCAGGTCCAGGAACTGGAGGTTCTGCCCAAGGCTTGGGTCACAGATTGGGGCCCCACTTGCAAGGATTGGAGGCCGAGGCAAATCCACACGGCCTAAGCTCCTACCGGGTCCCCAGAGACACACTCTAGAGCCTGGGTCCTCTCTGTGCATCCTCCACTTTGTGTTCCCAACAGCCCCGTGGGTTGGGCCTGGGACTGCACTGTTCACACCTGAGAAACCCAAGCTTCAGTGGGAGGCTGTGACATGGCCAAGGTCACACAGGGACAAAGAGAAGCCAGTGAGTGACCTGGACACATCTAGAATAAAGTGTGAACATCCCAGCCCTCTGACCAGGGGCAGGCACCATGAAAGAGAGAGAGATCTTTGAGTCTGGCCCCGTATAAATCAGTCTGTCACTTAGGAGCTATGTGGTTTTTGGTTTTTTGTTTTTTGTTTTCGAGATGGAGTTTTGCTCTTGTTGCCCAGGTTGGAGTGCAGTGACGCGGTCTCGGCTCACTGCGACATCTGCCTCCTGGGTTCAAGCGATTCTCCTGCTTGAGCCTCCTAAGTAGCTGGGACTACAGGCGCCTGCCACCACGCCCGGCTAATTTTTTTTTTTTTTTTTTTTTTTTTGTATTTTTAGTAGATACGGGCTTTCACTATGTTGGCTAGGCTGGTCTCGAACTCCTGACCTCAGGTGACCCACCCACCTCGGCCTCCTAAATTGCTGGGATTACAGGCATGAGCCACCGCACCCGGCTGGAACTATGTGGTTTTAGGCCAGTGGCTTAACCCGTCCATGCCTTGGTTTCCTCATCTGTAGAATGGTGCTAATGGTGGCACCCGCCTTGTGGAATTGTCACTGCTGTTGTGTGACACTTAGATAAAGTGCTTGGCATGTAGTGGGGGTTCAGTAAATACCCTTGTCCTATTTATTTATTTATTTGTTTGTTTGTTTATATTTTTTGAGACAGGGTGTCTCTCTGTCACCCAGCCTGGAGTGCAGTGGCACGATCTCAGCTCACTGTGACCTCCACCTCCCTGGCTTAAGTGATCCTCCCACCTCAGCCTCCTGAGTAGCTTGGAGCATAGGTTCAGGCCACCCCATCAGGCTAATTTTTGTATGTTTTGTAGAGATGGGGTTTCGCCATGTTGACCAGGCTGGTCATAAACCCTTGTCCTCTTTGGAGTGGAGAAACTGAGGGCCCTGGGGATGTCTGGGTGGGTGGGGATGGGATTGACCAGGAGAAAGGCCTGGCTCCAGTCCTTTGGCAGCCACTGGGCCCTCTGCTCCCATGGGCACAGGAGACCCAGCCTGTGGCTGGGCTGCCCTGGGGGACGCGGCCCTGACGCTGCCTCCTGCCCCTCCCCCAGGCACTGAACCCGTACTATGGGTTCCAGGCCTTCAGCATCGCGCTGTGGCTGGCTGACCACTACTACTGGTACGCCCTGTGCATCTTCCTCATTTCCGCCATCTCCATCTGCCTGTCGCTGTACAAGACCAGAAAGGCAAGTGCCATGAGGTGGGCGGGGACGGGGCAGGTGGGTCCCCAGGGGCCCCCACCCACTCACGGCCCTCTTGTCCCCTGCCCACAGCAAAGCCAGACTCTAAGGGACATGGTCAAGCTGTCCATGCGGGTGTGCGTGTGCCGGCCAGGGGGAGGTGAGGAGCTAGAGCCCAGGGAGTGGGGGCAGGAACCTGGGGGGGCGTGGCTAGGGCTGGCCCCGCCCAGCTGAGCTCCTCTCCTACCTGCCTGCAGAGGAAGAGTGGGTGGACTCCAGTGAGCTAGTGCCCGGAGACTGCCTGGTGCTGCCCCAGGAGGGTGGGCTGATGCCTTGCGATGCGGCCCTGGTGGCCGGCGAGTGCATGGTGAATGAGAGCTCTCTGACAGGTGAGCCCCCAGCCCCTGACCTGCAGCTTCCTTCCTCCCCTGCCATCCAGCCCTTTGCCCTGCAGCAAAAGTTTTCATTTGAGTTTCCTTTTCCTTTTTTTTTTTTTGAGACGGAGTTTCACTCTGTTGTCCAGGCTGGAGTGCAGTGACATGATCTCGGCTCACTGCAGCCTCCACCCCCCGAGTTCAAGTGATTCCCGTGCCTCAGCCTCCTGAGTAGCTGGGACCACAGGTGCATACCACCACGCCCAGCTAATTTTTGTATTTTTAGTAGAGATGGAGTTTCACTATGTTGCCCAGGCTGGTCTTGAACTCCTGACCTTAGGTTATCTACCCACCTTGGCCTCCCAAGGTGCTGGGATTGCAGGTGTGAGCCACCGCACCCAGCCTCCTTTTCCTTTTTCTTTCAAGTAACAATTCCGGCTTTAGCACTTACTAACCTCACACCCTTGGGCCATTACAACTTAACCTCTCTGTGCCTCAGTTTCCTCTTCTGTAAGATGACTGTCAGTCGCTCCTCCTGGACAGAGTTGTGCAAAGCGCTTAACAGCATGATGGGTGCAGCATAAATGGCTGGCCACCCAGTGCATCTGAGCTATTTCTTCCTTTTTTTTTGAGATGGAGTTTCACTCTTATTGCCCAGGCTGGAGTGCAATGGTGCGATCTCAGCTCACTGCAACCTCCACCTCCTGGGTTCAAGTGATTCTCCTGCCTCAGCCTCCCAAGTATTACTGGGATTACAGGCATGCACCTCCACACCGGGCTAATTTTGTATTTTTAGTAGAGATGGGGTTTCACCACGTTGGTCAGGCAGGTCTCAAACTCCTGACCTCAAGTGATTCGCCCACCTCAGCCTCCCAAAGTGCTGGGATTACAGGCGTGAGCCACCGCACCTGGCTGCATCTGAGCTGTTTCTATACCAGTGCCCACTTTCAGGTCATAAAGATTCCAGATGGCACAGGAGAGTGGGAAGCCCTCTCCCAGAGTGAGAGACTGGGGTCCCCATTCACTCTCCCACAGACCCCTTCCCTTCCCTTCCCTTCCCCTCCCCAGGGCAGCCACTGTGAAGGATGTGAGGTGTCTTCCATGCCTTTTTCCACGTAACGTGTGTGCAGTGCACATGCGCTGATACGCCTCTCCTTTTGTTCTGACTGTGGGATCGTGTGCTGTGTATTGTTCCATACTTTGCTTTTTCTCCTGGGCATCCTTCCGCAAGCACGGATGGCCCCACCTCACGGCTGCCTGAGAGTCCACAATACGGATGTATCGTAACTGACTCAACCGGCCCACTCGCCATGATATTTAGAACGTGACTTTCCAGCCATTGCACAGGATGCCGCAGGAGCAGCTTTGTCCTGTGTCTCTTGATATGTGCAAGTATTTCTCTCTCTGAGATGTGTTATATTTTGGTGGTAGATATTGGAGAGAGTTTACTAAAAACCGCAGGATAGTGGCTTTTTCCAGGGAAGTTTTCTGGCTGGCGCTGTATTTGTATAATAATAGTTAATCGTAGGCCGGGCGCAGTGGCTCGCACCTGTAATCCCAGCACTTTGGCAGGCCGAGGTGGGCGGATCGCCTGAAGTGAGGAGTTTGAAAACAGCCTGGGGGCCGGGCACGGTGGCTCAAGCCTGTAATCCCAGCACTTTGGGAGGCCGAGACGGGCGGATCACGAGGTCAGGAGATCGAGACCATCCTGGCTAACACGGTGAAACCCCGTCTCTACTAAAAATACAAAAAAAAAAAAAAAACTAGCCGGGCGAGGTGGCGGGCGCCTGTAGTCCCAGCTACTCCGGAGGCTGAGGCAGGAGAATGGCGCAAACCCGGGAGGCGGAGCTTGCAGTGAGCTGAGATCCGGTCACTGCACTCCAGCCTGGGCTACAGAGCAAGACTCCGTCTCAAAAAAAAAAAAAAAGAAAACAGCCTGGGAAACATGTTGAAACCCTGTCTCTACCAAAAATACAAAAAATTAGCCAGGTGTAGTGATGCACGTCTGTCATCCCAGGTACTTGGGAGGCTGAGGTGGGAGGCTGAGGCTAAACTTGAGCCTAGGAGGTGGAGGTTGCAGTGAGCCGAGATCGCACCACTGCACTCTAGCCTGGGTGACAGAGTAAGACTCCGTCTCAGAAAAAAAAAAAAGTAGTAATTGTGATCAGTATGATTCGTGGGCACACGCCCTGAGCCCAGCCCTCCACAAACTGTCCGCACATGCTTCATCTGTTCATCTCTTGTGAGGCAGACGTGGCAGAATTGTCTCTGAGTCCCTCGCAGGAATGTGCACACAGTAGGTGCTCAGTAGTCCCAGCCTGCAGGCATTTGATAAGGGAGTGCCACTGTTTGCCAGGCAGCCTGCCCAGGGCTTCACAGGGCCATGGCAAGCATGCAGTGCTCTTCTCATTCCAACTCATGGAAATATTTGCCCCCTCCATGTAAATATTCCTCTCCCCTACCCCTTCTCCTTCTCCCTCCCCCTCCTTTCCCCCCTTCCCTCCCCTCCTCTTTTGAGACAGAGTTTCACTCTGTTGCCCAGGCTGGAGTGCAGTGGCACGATCTCGGCTCACCGTAGCCTCCACCTCTCTGGTTCAAGTGATTCCCCTGCCTTAGCCTCCCAAGTAGCTGGGATTACAGGTGCCCACCACCACACCCGGCTAATTTTTATATTTTAGTAGAGACAGGGTTTCACCATGTTGGCCAGCCTGGTCTCGAACTCCTGACCTCAAGTGATCTGCCCACCTCAGCCTCCCAAAGTGCTGGGATTACAGGCATGAGCCACTGCATCCGGCCCCTTGTAAATACTTCTATTGGTTGGAGTTAGAAAAGCACTCCATGCATGTTATAAAATAATTCCAGCAGAAAGAGAACGACCCCCCTGACCCCGCCCCACTGCACACATGATGCCCACACACGCTCTGTCTGACCCCCCCGCTGGTTCCTGGGAGCCAGCTGCCACCCGCTTCCAGGAGTGTCTCCCTGTGCCTTTATGTCTCTGTCCTCTCTGAGCCTCAGTGTTCCTCTCTGTAAAATGGGGCTGTGACTTCTTGTTCACACCTGGTTACCGAGTTAACTGAGACCTAGAGCTTGTGGGACAGTTGTACACGTAACTCCTGGCTTGCTGGTGGGAGGGAGGGGTGTGGAGTGGTCGTCACACCATGTTCCCCGCCAGGAGAGAGCGTTCCAGTGCTGAAGACGGCGCTGCCTGAGGGGCTGGGGCCCTACTGTGCAGAGACACACCGGCGGCACACGCTCTTCTGCGGGACCCTCGTCTTGCAGGCCCGGGCCTATGTGGGACCGCACGTCCTGGCAGTGGTGACCCGCACAGGTATAAGCCAGGAGGCTGGGCTTGAGAGAGATCCTGGGCTCAGCACCCATGGGAGAGGTGGAGCGGGGCAGGGTGGGACCTGAAACCCTGGACCCCACGCCACCTCTGCTGCTGCCCTGCTGTGGGACCTCGGGCAACTGGGGTCTGACATTCCCATCTTAGCAGGAGAAGTTGGGCTAGACTAAGGCCAAGCATTGCAAGGTCTGGAGGAGCCACCGGGGTTACAGTGCTGGAGTGGACAGGGATGTAGCGGGCCGGCAGGAGCCTTCCCTGTGTCCGGATTTTAAGAGGAACCACCCAATGTTTAGATGCTATCCACTAGTTCCTTCTTTAAAGCCCTTAAAAAGCCTACAAGAGCTGGGCCAGACTTGTTAGGACTCCACACTGCTGATGGCTGATCTCACAAACACCGTGTCTTGCAACTCCAGAGGCATGGGTTGGGAGGGCTAGGGGTGGGGAAGACCTGTCCGCACCCTGGCTTCCCTGCCTTGGGGTCCCTGCCTCCTCCCCAGGGTTCTGCACGGCAAAAGGGGGCCTGGTGAGCTCCATCTTGCACCCCCGGCCCATCAACTTCAAGTTCTATAAACACAGCATGAAGTTTGTGGCTGCCCTCTCTGTCCTGGGTGAGTAGCCCCCTGTACCCTCCTCTGCCCATAGCCTCCCCGCCTGGGTCCCAAATCCCACTTAGTCCCTCGCTGTCCCCTCAGCTCTCCTCGGCACCATCTACAGCATCTTCATCCTCTACCGAAACCGGGTAAGCCTTGGGGGTGGGGTGGCGGGTGCTGCCAGTGGGGCCCAGGGGCCAACCGGCCAGGTGCTCACATTCATGGTGCCCCCTGCCAGCTGCCTCTGAACGAGATTGTGATCCGGGCTCTGGACCTGGTGACCGTGGTGGTGCCGCCCGCCCTGCCTGCTGCCATGACCGTGTGCACGCTCTATGCCCAGGGCCGGCTGCGAAGACAGGGCATCTTTTGCATCCACCCACTGCGCATCAACCTGGGCGGCAAGCTGCAGCTGGTGTGTTTCGACAAGGTGGGACCGCAGGCGGGGTTGGCGCGGGGGAGCGGGACAGCCACAGGCACCCCAGCCAGGCCTCCACTCCCATGTTATTCTCTCAGCAGCACCCACAGGATGCCAGGTCCTATCTAGGGATGGAAACCCCCAGAGGATCCACCCCCGTCCCCCACCCCACCCCACTCCCGCCCTCACTGGGCTCATGGTCTGGCAGATGAAATGTCTAGAATCATGTATTCATATGTTCAAGAACTGGTGGGGGGCCAGGCGCGGTGGCTCACGCCCATAATCCCAGCACTTTGGGAGGCCAAGGCGGGCGGATCTCCTGAGGTCAGGAGTTCAAGACCAGCCTCACCAACATGGCAAAACCCCGTCTCTACTAAAAATACAAAAGTTAGCCAGGCATGATGGCATATGCTTGTAATCCCAGCTACTTGGGAGGCTAAGGCAGGAGAATCGCTTGAACCCAGGAGGCAGAGGTTGCAGTGAGCCAAGATCACGCCATTGTACTCCAGCCTGGGCGACAGAGTGAAACTCAAAAAAAAAAAAAAAAAAATTACCGGTGGGGGCCTGGGGCCCTAGTGTGCATCCCGTGCTGCTCTCAACCCTTGGGGCCCAGCAGTGACTAACACAGGCATCCTTGTGGTCACTGGAGTGTGTGTGTCCCCCACCAAAATAAGTGATCCAGGAGTGCACAAAGGAGCTGCCGGGGTGGGGGCTAGGCAATGGGTTTTAGGAAGGAAACCATTGGGGTAGCATGATGGGTTGTAGATGGGGACACTTCCTTAGAAAGCAGTCAAGGAAGCCCCCTGAGCAGGTCCCTCAGTGACCTCAGTGAGGGGTAGGTCAGGGAGAAGCAAGGGTAAAAGGCAGGAGTGACATGGCACAGATGTACCATGCACCTGGGGCACAGGGAGTGGCGTGGCACAGATGCGGCATGTACGTGGGCATGGGGAGTGGTGGAGCAGGACAGAGCTGGGTAGGCAGTGGCCTGGTTGACAGAGGCTAGAGGCTAGATGACATTCAGAGGCTGTCGGGGGCCACGGAGAGCTTTTAAACTGGGGAGGAGGCCCAGCGCAGTGGCTTATGCCTGGAATCCCTGCACTTCGGGAGTCCGAGGCGGGCAGATCATGAGGTCAGGAGTTCAAGACCAGCCTGGCCAATATGGTGAAACCCTGTCTCTACTAAAAGTATAAAAAATTAGCCAGATGTGGTGGCGCATGCCTGTTTTCCCAGTTACTTGGGAGGCTGAGGCAGGAGAATCGCTTGAACCCAGGAGGCAGAGCTTGCAGTGAGCCAAGATCGAGCCACTGCACTCCCGCCTGGGCAACAGCGCGAGACTGCGTCTCAAAAAAATAAATAAACCTGGGAGGGGGCTGACCAGATTCCTATAGCTCCCAGGCTAGCCAAGGAGCCAGACGCATACTTGGGCAGTTAGAGTCTAGGGTGGGGAATGCAGGCACTGACTCGTGCACTCAGTCAACAAATATATTGAGGCTGGGCGTGGTGTCTCACACCTGTAATCCCAGCACTTTGGGAGGCTGAGGCGGGTGGATTGCCTGAGGTTCGGAGTTCGAGACCAGCCTGACCAACATGTTGAAACTCCGTCTCTACTTAAAATACAAAAATTAGCGGGGCAAGGTAGCACACACCAGTAATCCCAACTACTTGAGAGGCTGAGGCAGGAGAATCGCTTAAACCGGGAAGGCGGAGGTTGCAGTGAGCCAAGATCGCACCACTGCACTCCAGCCTGGGTGACAGAGCAACAAGACTCCATCTCAAAAAAAAAAAAAAAAAAAAGAAAGAAAAAATATATATAGAGAGAGAGAGCGAGCACCAACCGTGGGCTGAGTTCTTAACCACAGTGCACAAGTGTGGGGAAGTGAAGAGGCCATGGGTGGGAGCCCAGAGCAAACCACCTGCCCTGACCTTGGGAGTTAAGGAGGATACTCCCTGGAAGAGATGATGCTAGACAGGGAAACAGCGGGGGCTCGGTAGGGGGGCCCCAGCAGAGGGAACCGCATGTGCCAAGGACAGCAGGCAAGAAAGGGCATCTTCTGGCTCCAGCTCGGGTTCCTGGGGTTCCCATAGGGTCCGCCGGGCCTGGGGTTTGGATGCCCAGCTCAGCAGGGCACCCCCATCCCAGGACTCATCACTACCCCCCCACCTGTCTCCCGCAGACGGGCACCCTCACTGAGGACGGCTTAGATGTGATGGGGGTGGTGCCCCTGAAGGGGCAGGCATTCCTGCCACTGGTCCCAGAGCCCCGCCGCCTGCCCGTGGGGCCCCTGCTCCGAGCACTGGCCACCTGCCATGCCCTCAGCCGACTCCAGGACACCCCCGTGGGCGACCCCATGGACTTGAAGATGGTGGAGTCTACTGGCTGGGTGAGGAGGCCAAGCAGGTCAGCCCCCTGCCTCTGGGCAGCGGGGCCTAACGAATCCTACCCTGTCTTCCCTCTCGGTCTTCCAGAGTGGTCTCTTACTATGCCCACCATTAATAATAACAGGCCAGGTGCAGTGGCTCACACCTATAATGTGGCTCCCGGCACTTTGGGAGGCCGAGACGGGAGGATCACTTGAGCTCAGGACCCCAGCCTGACCTACATGGCAAAACCCCATCTCTACCAAAAATGAGCCAGGTGTGGTGGTGCATGCCTGTAGTCCCAGGAGGCTGAGGTGGGAGGATTAATTGAGCCTGGGAGGGCAAGGCTGCAGTGAGCTGTGATCACACTACTGCACTCCAGCCTGGGTAACAGAACAAGACCCTGTCTCAAAGAACAATAATAATAATGATAGGCCGGGTGCAGTGGCTCATGCCTGTAATTCCAGCACTTTGGGAGGTTGAGGTGGGCAGATCACCTGAGGTCAGAAGTTTGAAACCAGCCTGGCCAACATAGTAAAACCCCATCTCAATTAAAAATATAAAAATTAGCCAAGTGTGGTGGAACATGCCTGCAGTCCCAGCTACTCGAGGGGCTGAGGGCAGGAGAATCGTTTGAATCCAGGAGGCAGAGGTTGCAGTGAGCCGAGATCACACCGCTGCACTCCAGCCCGGGTGACAGAGTGAGACTCTGTCTTAAAATAAAAATAACGTAATAATGGCAAGGTCACATGCTGAGTGCCTAGTAGGCGCCAGCGCGTGGCTGCAGCAGCCTGGTCTCATTTCCTCTTCCCCAAGCCCTAGCAAGCAAGCTCAAATGTTGCTTCACGGAGGATGCTGAGGCTGGGAGATTTGGAGTAACGTGTTCCAGGTCACCCAACAGCTTGTAAGCAGCAAAACTAGAGTTTGAATTTGAGTCCACCTGACTCTAAACCCACATTCTTAACCCACCATCAGTCTCCCACGAAGGAAGTCTTCCCTGAGTCTAGCTCAAATCCTTCTGTGCACCAAAGTCCCCAGACACCAACCTTCCCTGCCTGCCTGCCAGGTCCTGGAGGAGGAGCCGGCCGCAGACTCGGCATTTGGGACCCAGGTCTTGGCAGTGATGAGACCCCCACTTTGGGAGCCCCAGCTGCAGGGAATGGTGAGCTGAGGGGGGCCTGTGGGGTGCAGGGCAGAGGGGTGGGCTCCGCAGCCAGCGCCTCAGCTGCCTCTCCAACCCTTCAGGAGGAGCCCCCGGTGCCAGTCAGCGTCCTCTGCCGCTTCCCCTTCTCCTCGGCTCTGCAGCGCATGAGTGTGGTGGTGGCGTGGCCAGGGGCCTCTCAGCCCGAGGCCTACGTCAAAGGCTCCCCGGAGCTGGTGGCAGGGCTCTGCAACCCTGAGACAGGTGCAGGGGGCAGCCCCTGAGGCCCCCTGGTTGGGCATTGGCACAGAATGGGGTGGGTGCCCAGCCTCTGTCCCTGCTGTCCCCTCCTCGTGACACCTGCCTCTCCCTGGCAGTGCCCACCGACTTCGCCCAGATGCTGCAGAGCTACACAGCTGCTGGCTACCGCGTCGTGGCCCTGGCCAGCAAGTCACTGCCCACTGTGTCCAGCCTAGAGGCAGCCCAGCAACTGACAAGGTGGGCCTGTCCCCTGCCCCACCCTCTCTGAGGACAGGGCAGAGGGAGGCTCTCATGCAGGCAGAGCCCAGGGAAGATGCCCTGCCTGGTGGCTGGGAGAGGGGCCCTGGCTACTGAGTGACCTCTGATCCAGGTCTGCCCACCCTCCAGGGACACTGTGGAACGAGAGCTGAGCCTCCTGGGGCTGCTGGTCATGAGGAACCTACTGAAGCCGCAGACAACGCCAGTTATCCAGGCTCTGCGGAGGACCCGCATCCGTGCCGTCATGGTGACAGGTACAATGGCATGTAGGGGCCCGGGCTAGCAGGGCAGAATCCACCCCTTCCTAGCAGAGAGAAGGGGCACCAGGGATCCCTTTTTGGGGCATCTTTTTGGGCCCTTGCTTCAGGCCAGGTCCTTTTTAAACATTTCGTGAATCTGCACAATATCCCCCCACCAAGTGGTAATTGTCACCCCTGTTTGACAGATGAGGAAACTGAGGCTCAGAGGAGTGGAGTGACTTCCAAGGAGCCCAAGTGTGCTGTCAGACAGCCCGGGTTCCAGGCGGCGCCCCTGAGAAATGGGGATAATGATGTCAGCCTCAAAGGCTGTGACAAGGCCGGGTGCGGTGGCTCATGCCTGTCATCCCAGCACTTTGGGAGGCCAAGGTGGGCGGATCACGAGGTCAGGAGATCGAGACCATCCTGGCTAACACGGTGATACCCGTCTCTACTAAAAAAGACAAAAAAATTAGGGGGGCACATGTAGTCCCAGCTACTTGGGAGGCTGAGGTAGGAGAACGGCGTAAACCCGGGAGGCGGAGTTTGTAGTGAGCTGAGATCCGGCCACTGCACTCCAGCCTGGGCAACAGAGCGAGACTCCGGCTCAAAAAAAAAAAAAGGCTGTGACAAGCTCAAGGAGGAGGAAGAGAAAGATTCTGGCCGGGCACGGTACCTCGTGCCTGTAATCCCAGCACTTGGAGAGGCCAAGGGAGAAGGATCCCTTGAACCCTGGAGTTCAAAACCAACCTGGGCAACATGGCAGAACTCCGTCTCTACAGAGTACAAAAATGGCCGGGCGCAGTGGCTCACACCTGTAATCCCAGCACTTTGGGAGGCTGAGGCGGGCAGATCACTTGAGGTCAGGAGTTCGAGACCAGCCTGGCCAACATAGTGAAACCCTGTCTCTACTAAAAATACAAAAAATTAGCCAGGCATTGTGGTGGAGGCCTGTAATCCCAGCTACTCAGGAGGCTGAGATAGGAGAATCACTTGTACCTGGGAGGGGGAGGTTGCAGTGAGCTGAGATTGCGCCATTTCACTCCAGCCTGGGCAACAAGAGCAAAACTCCATCCCCCCCGCCAAAAGAAAAGAATACAAAAATTATCCAGACATGGCGGCATGTGCCTGTGGTCCCAGCAACTTGGACGACTGAGGCTGGAGGATTGCTTGAGCCCAGGAAGTCGAGGCTACAGTGAGCCATGATCATACCACTGCACTCCAGCCTGGGCAACAGAGTGAGACCCAGTCTCAAAAAGAAAGATTGTAGCCAGGGTGAAACAGCAGGAGCTAAGAGGTCTGTGTCCTTCTTGTCCTCCCTGCCCCTGCACACACACACATGCATGCACACACAGCCATGGGCACTTGGCAGCAGAGTCACACAGCAGTAAGGAGTGTATGTGGGCTGGGCGCATGGCTCATACCTGTAATCCCAGCACTGTGGGAGGCCGAGGCAGGGGGATCACCTGAGGCCAGGAGTTTAAGACCAGACTGGCCAACATGGTGAAACCCCATCTCTACTAAAAATATAAAAAAATTAGTCTGGTGTGGTCACGCCCTCCTGTAATCCCAGCTACTCAAGAGACTGAGGAAGGAGGATTGCTTGAGCCCTGGAGGAAGGAGGTTGCAGTGAGCTGAAATCGAGCCACTGCACTCCCCCTGGGCAACAGAGAGAGACTGTTGTCTTAGGAAAAAAAAAAAAAAAAAAAAAGGAGTAGATATGGAGCTCCAGCCCGGGGCTCCAGTTTCTCCTAAGACCCTTCGATGCCTGGATCTACAGATGAGGAAACTGAGGCAAAAGGATGTTGATAACCTGCCTCAGCTCACTCGGCTGGTGGTGGCAGTTGGATTTCATCCAGCCTGTTTTCCCATCTGTCAGGATCAGGGTGAGGATGGCCTCCCCGGATAGCCTCAGACCCTCACCTTGCCCCATACCCTCCAGGGGACAACCTGCAGACAGCAGTTACTGTGGCCCGGGGCTGTGGCATGGTGGCCCCCCAGGAGCATCTGATCATCGTCCACGCCACCCACCCTGAGCGGGGTCAGCCTGCCTCTCTCGAGTTCCTGCCGATGGAGTCCCCCACAGTTGTGAATGGCATTAAGGTGAGGCTAAGCCAGAGTTCCAGCTGTACCGCACCCAGTGACCCCACCCCTGTGTCACCTGACCCAGGCCCCAACTCTCCAGGGTGGGCAGGGGGAGCTAAGCTGAGCTTCCTGGGCCCCTAGGATCCTGACCAGGCTGCAAGCTACACCGTGGAGCCAGACCCCCGATCCAGGCACCTGGCCCTCAGCGGGCCCACCTTTGGTATCATTATGAAGCACTTCCCCAAGCTGCTGCCCAAGGTAGGGCCGCCCCCAGCTCCCTGGCCGCCCCGCGCCTCCCCTGCTCTGTCTCCCTCCTCATGGCTCGCTCTCCCTGGCGGGTGCCTCAGCCCTCCCCCATCTCCCTGTGCTCCCAGGTCCTGGTCCAGGGTACTGTCTTCGCCCGCATGGCCCCTGAGCAGAAGACAGAGCTGGTGTGCGAGCTACAGAAGCTTCAGTGAGTGCTCGGCAGAGGGTGTGGGCAAGGGCCCGCAGGGACTGAGCTTGTCCGTTCATCTGTTCATCTGTCCTTCCCTAGGGCCCTGTCTCCCTCCTCAGGCACCAGAGAGCTGTCACCCCTCCCCACCAAAAGCAGGCAGGCTCTCCCAGGTCTTTCATGCTAAAAATAATCATTGTAGCCTGGGTGCGGTGGCTTATTCCTGTAATCTTTGGTGGCTCTTTGGGTGGCTGAGGTGAGAGGATTGCTTGAGCCCAGGAGTTTGAGACCAGCCTGGGCAACAAAGTGAGACCCCATCTCTACAAAAAATTTAAAGATTAGGCCGGGCGTGGTGACTCACGCCTGTAATTCCAGCACTTTGGGAGGCAGAGGTGGGCGAATCATGAGGTCAAGAGATCAAGACCATTCTGGCCAACATGGTGAAACCCCGTCTCTACTAAAAGTACAAAAAAAAATTAGCTGGGCATGATGGCGCTCGCCTGTAGTCCTAGCTGCTTGGGAGGCTGAGGCAGGAGAATTGCTTGAACCTGGGAGGTGGAGGTTTCAGTGAGCCGAGATCGTGTCACTGCACTCCAGCCTGGCGACAGAGCGAGACTCCGTCTCAAAAAAAAAAAAAAAAAAAAATTTTTTTTTTAATTAGCCGGGTGTGGTGACACACCTGCCGTCCCAGCTACTCAGGAGGCTGAGGCAGGAGGACTGCTTGAGCCTGGGAGGCCACGGCTGCAGTGAGCCGAGATCACACCACTGCACGTCAGCCTGGGCAACACAGCGAGACTCTGTCTCAAAAAATAGTAATAGGCCAGGCGCGGTGGCTCATGCCTGTAATCCCAGCACTTTGGGAGGCTGAGGCAGGTGGATCACCTGAGGTCAGGAGTTCAAGACCAGCCTGGCCAACATAGTGAAACCCCATCTCTACTAAAAATACAAAAATTAGTTGGGCGTGGTGGTGCACACCTGTAATCCCAGCTACTTGTGAGGCTGAGGCAGGAGAATCACTTGGGAGTGATTCACCTGGGAGGCAGAAGTTGTAGTAAGCAGAGATCACACCACTGCACTCTAGCTTGGGCAACAGAGAGAGACTCTGTCTCAAAAAATAATAGGCTGGGCACAATGGCTCATGCCTGTAATTCCAGCACTTTGGGAGGCCAAGGCAGGTGGATCACCCAAGGTCAGGAGTTTGAGACCAGCCTGGCTAACATGGTGAAACTCCATCTCTACTAAAAATACAAAAAATTAGCCAGGCGTGGGGGCGGGTGTCTGTAATCCCAGCTACTCGGGAGGCTGAGGCAGGAGAATCACTTGAGCCTGGGAGGCAGAGGTTGCAGTGAGCTGAGATGGCGCCATTGCACTCCAGCCTGGGCAACAAGAGTGAAATTCTGTCTCAAAAACATCATAATAATGATTATAATAATAATTACATCTATTCACTGAGCACCTCCTGTGCACCAGGCACCATGTGGCATTAGGGGCCCAGCTGTCATCATATTCTGCTAGCCCACGCCTGGGGTGGGTAGGGTCGTTCCCCGGGCCACACCGGGCCACACCTCTCTTCAGGTACTGCGTGGGCATGTGCGGAGACGGCGCCAATGACTGTGGGGCCCTGAAGGCGGCCGATGTCGGCATCTCGCTGTCCCAGGCAGAAGCGTCAGTGGTCTCGCCTTTCACCTCGAGCATGGCCAGTATTGAGTGCGTGCCCATGGTCATCAGGTAAGGCAGGCAGGGACCGGTGGGCGAGGGCTCGGCAGGGCTGGGCAGTCAACCTACACCCCCTAATGCCCATGCCCTGCCACTCAGGGAGGGGCGCTGTTCCCTTGACACTTCATTCAGCGTCTTCAAGTACATGGCCCTGTACAGCCTGACCCAGTTCATCTCCGTCCTGATCCTCTACACGGTGAGTACCTGCAGAGCTCCGTACCCAGAGCTGTCCCAAGACTAGGGAGGGGACACAGCCGTGTGCCTTGGAGCCAGCAGGTCCTGGGATAGATGATGTGGGCCCAGATCCTGACCCTGCCGCTCTCCAGCTGTGTGGTTGGAGAGGTGGCAAGGCTCAGGGGAGAAGAGAAAAACACCAGGCACGGAGCCTGGTGCCCACTAGGTCCTCACAAATGGCAACAGCTGTCATGGGCTAACATCTTGACCGCAACTCTGGGAGCTCCCCCATCTGCAGGGAAGACTGAATGGAGGCAGGGCCAAAACCCTTGCCCCTGCCCCATTCCCACAGGTCTGCCCATTTCTCCAGACGCACTTGTTCTGTCCTATACCTTGGCTGTACCTCCCACACCCTACTTGGAGGAGATCTCCCCTCCCCTCCTCTGGGCATGGCCTGCTCAGCCCCAGCAAATGAGGTGACACTGTAGGGCAGCGCACATCTTACACTCGGGTCTGCCCGTGTCTGCCTGAAAGCGAGGAGCTTCCTGAGGGCAGCAACTGCGCATGCCCTGGTAGCTATAGGGACTCCGCAAGGCAGAGCCGAAGCCTCCCCATCGGGCCGGGAGTTTGTTACAGGGAGGGAAACCTCCCCTCAGATTTAGGCCCCGAAGGTCAGCACAGGTGCCCTTTCCATCAGACCAGAGGTTTGTCTCACATCAAGAGCTATGCCTCCGGCCGGGCGCAGTGGCTCAAGCCTGTAATCCCAGCACTTTGGGAGGCCGAGACGGGCGGATCACGAGGTCAGGAGATTGAGACCATCCTGGCTAACCCGGTGAAACCCCATCTCTACTAAAAAATACAAAAAACTAGCCGGGCGAGGTGGCAGGCGCCTGTAGTCCCAGCTACTCGGGAGGCTGAGGCAGGAGAATAGCGTAAACCCAGGAGGCGGAGCTTGCAGTGAGCTGACATCTGGCCACTGCACTCCAGCCTGGACGACACAGCGAGACTCCGTCTCAAAAAAAAAAAAAAAAAAAAAGAGCTATGCCTCCTCCACTGGGCTGGCAGGAGAGTACTGCCCCCATTAGACCGGGGGATGCCTTACCCATCAGACTCCTTCGGGGCAGTGGTGGGGCCTCTGCTATCAGACCAGGGGATGCCAGGGCCAGGTCTTACTTTCCCCTCTGTCCTCCCTTCCCTGTGGCAGATCAACACCAACCTGGGTGACCTGCAGTTCCTGGCCATTGACCTGGTCATCACTACCACAGTGGCAGTGCTCATGAGCCGCACAGGGCCAGCGCTGGCCCTGGGGCGGGTGCGGCCGCCGGGGGCGCTGCTCAGCGTGCCCGTGCTCAGCAGCCTGCTGCTGCAGGTGGCCCTGGTGACCGGCGTGCAGCTAGGGGGCTACTTCCTGACCCTGGCCCAGCCGTGGTGAGTAGGGAGCTGACCACCCCCATCCCGCCCCTGCCCCGTCCACCCCACGTTCGTTCCCTGACCCCCATCCCTGTACCCTCAGGTTCGTGCCTCTGAACAGGACAGTGCCCGCACCAGACAACCTGCCCAACTATGAGAACACCGTGGTCTTCTCTCTGTCCAGCTTCCAGTACCTCATCCTGGCTGCAGCTGTGTCCAAGGGGGCGCCCTTCCGCCGGCCCCTCTACACCAATGGTGCCACTGCAGGCGTGGGCGGGAGATGCTGGCGGAGGGAGGGAGGAAGGAGCCCTGGGGTGCTGGGGGAGGCAGATGGGAGAGATGCCGGCTGAGTGGAGACTGGTGTGCACACATGTGTGTCTGTGGGTCCTGCCTGAGAGACTCTCCTGCTCCCAGTGCCCTTCCTGGTGGCCCTGGCGCTCCTGAGCTCCATCCTGGTGGGCCTTGTCCTGGTCCCCGGCCTCCTGCAGGGGCCGCTGGCGCTGAGGAACATCTCCGACACCTGCTTCAAGCTGCTGCTGCTGGGTCTGGTCACCTTCAACTTCGTGGGGGCCTTCATGCTGGAGGTGGGGCCCGTCCTGGGTCTCAGCAGCAGGAGAGAAGGGAAGTGGGGGTGGATTGACCCCAGCTCAGCCCCGGCCCCCCTGACACCCTCCCTGCCCTTTGCAGAGCGTGCTAGACCAGTGCCTCCCCGCCTGCTTGCGCCGCCTCCGGCCCAAGCGGACCTCCAAGAAGCGTTTCAAGCAGCTGGAACGAGAGCTGGCCGAGCAGCCCTGGCCACTGCTGCCCGCCGGCCCCCTGAGGTAGTGCAGGCCTACGGGCACCCCAGACACTGGAACTCCCTGCCTCTGAGCCACCAACTGGACCCCTCTCCAGCGACACCACCGCCACCACCTCCCACATCCCCAAGGTTGGCGATTGTCTACACTCCTCCCCCGAGGCCACCCCCACCGTGGGGAAGCGTTGACTGCTGTCCCCCACCTCGGACCATCCCGAGTAGGAATGGCAGCCCCCAACTCCTCTCAGCGCTGCTGTCAGTGTAGCAAATAAAGTGACGATATTTTCCTGGCTCTGCCGTGCCTGTCTCGTACCTGGCACCATAGACCCTCCCACCTGTGCAGGAGGAAATGCACGTACCCCCGGGTGCCCAGCTGGCAGCCCCTGCATGTGTCTGCCCCTGGAACCCCCCTGGGGGGTTGGTTTTTCAGCCTGACAAGCCCCTGGAACCCCCTGGTTTTTCAGGCTCCATTGGCCAACTCCCCTCTCTGGGCCTCTGGTACTCATCTCACAGTAATAATGTTTCCTGTGTCCAGCATGTGCCTGGATATTCCGTTTAGCTTTTTTTTTCTGGTCTTGAGATGGAGTCTTGCTGTGTCACCCAGGCTGGAGTACAGTGGCATGATCTCTGCTCACTGCAACCTCCGCCTCCTAGGTTCAAGCGATTCTCCTGCCTCAGCCTCCCAAGTAGCTGGGATTACAGGCGTGTGCCACCACGCCTGGCTAAATGTTGTATTTTTAGTAGAGACGGTTTCCTCGTGTTGACCAGGCTGGTCTCGAACTCCTGACCTCAGGTGATCTGCCCATCTTGGCCTCCCAAAGTGCTGGGATTACAGGCGTGAGCCACTGCGCTTGGCCCCGTTTAGCATTTTACACACGTTGTCATGTCATCCTTCCAACAAGTGGGCTACTATTCCCATTTTACAGATGAGGAAACCAGGGCTTAGAGTTTGCACAAGTAGTCAGAGTGGGGCTGGATAGCTTTGACTCCAGCTTTGATGTTCCTAACCCTCCTACCCTCCTTTAGAGGACAAGGAGATGTGGGCTTGCCTGGGAGGCATTTGCTAGGGGACAGTTCCCTCTCTCCCACCTTTCCCCCTCCCCGTCCCACCCCAACATCCTGGGACATGTTTGTGGGCAGTTCCTCCCTCAGATGAAATCCAGGCTCAGAGCCCACATCTCCCAGCCAGAACCACGTGCATCATCCCTGAGGGAAGGGTGGGTGCCTCTGAGCTCATCTCACCAGCGGGCCCCTGGCCAAGCCCCTCTGCTCTAGAGAGGCAGCTTGGCCGTCTGGCTCATCTGGGCAGGGGAGAACAGGAAGGACTGGCTGTTTCCTGCC
The DNA here is from genome assembly GCF_049350105.2 of Macaca mulatta. NCBI lineage: Eukaryota > Metazoa > Chordata > Mammalia > Primates > Cercopithecidae > Macaca > Macaca mulatta. The sequence goes on from NC_133406.1 coordinate 224,034,004, forward strand.
TTCCAAAAGCCCTGGCCAACCTCATTCCTGGAACCCCTGGTGCTATCCCCAGGCCTGCCAGAGTAGGGGCTGAGAAAACGTTGAATCATGCTGGGGAGAAGGGATGTGGGTGTGAGGATGTAACTCCTGCCAGGAGGCACATCATGGTGGACCTCTGCTCCGGGCACAGCAACGGTTCAGGGTGGCAGATGCTGTTTCAGAGGAAGCCACAGAGAGGCCTGGGTTCAAATACCTCCTCTACCCTTAGCTGATTATTCATGAATCTATTGGACAGGTATGTGCCAGGCACCAGGACTAACTCAACAAACTGAATAAAACGGGACAAAAACATGGTCTCACCCTGCAAGCAGTTCACCATCCAGCATGAAAGCCTGGCAGGGAAAGAGCACATGTCCAAGGACATAGTGGGAGCACAGCAACCACAGCCCCATCCCCTCCCCTGCCCAAAGAAACAGCCAGGGGAATGGGTAGAAGCAGCAGAAAGGACCTGGGAGCCAGGACACGAGTTGGCAGCTTTAGCCCCTCAGTCTCCCAGTTTTTCTTTCTTTCTTTCTTTTTTTTTAGACAAGGTCTTGCTCTGTTGCCCAGGCTGGAGTGCAGTGGTGCAATCATGGCTCACTGCAGCCTCCACCTCCCCAGGCTCAGGTGATCCTCCTACCTCAACCTCCTGAGTAGCGGGGACTATAGGCAGGCGCCACCACACCCAGCTAATTTTTGTATTTTTTGTAGAGATGGGGTTTTGCCATGCTGTCCAGGCTGGTCTCAAACCCCTGGGCTCAAGCGGTCCGCCCGCCTCGGTCTCCTAAACTGCTGAGATTACAGGTGTGCGTCACCACGCCCAGCCTCCTTCTTTTTTTCGAGGGTAAGGGACAGCATTTCTACTGAGCGATTTCCTCTCTTTTGCCAGTGGGATTGCTCCTGGCAGCAGTGGGGTCTAAGGGCAGGCAGACGGCTGGGCTGGCCTGAGGGCCCACCTCTCTCCAGGTCACAAAAGTCTCTGCGGCATTGCAATAGACACTGGGGGACAGGGCATGGTCATTCTTCAACAAAGCAATCCTGGGGAATGAAGGAGGCGCAGGACATATTGAGTCCCTTCCTGAGACTCAGAGTCTAAGGGAAGTGGGGGAATGACTAGGGGTGAAGAGATCACACGGCAAGGGTCTCAGTCAGGGACCATCCTCATCTCCTCCCAGCCCGCAGCCCCTACATCTCCCAGCCCGCAAAACCCCCTGCTCCTGGGCAGGACTAGGCTGCCCCAGAGGCAGAGGATCTGCATTCCCAGCCAGTCTCTCTGGGAAGAGTTTAGAGTACAGTTCACTCATTCATTCCACAAATGTTTGCTGAACTGCTGCTCGGAGCCAGGCTCTGAGCCTAATCAGCAAAACTGAAGATAAGCAAAAACAGGCCTCAGTCCCGGCCTTCACGGGGCAAGATGACAGTCGCATCGGGAAGAGGGACAGGGCTCAGATGGTCACAGATAGGCCAACAAGAGAGCTGCAAGCAGTAAAGCTAGAAAGCACAAAAAAAGGAAAAAGGGAAGGCCCCTCTGAGGAAGGGAGGGTTTGATCTGTGACCCCACGGAGGAGACCTCAGCCAGAGCTCGGGAGGAAGAAACGCCCCAGTCTGGGAAGGAGAGGGATTTGGGAGAAAGCCCCCAAAGGCCGGTGGCTAGAGGAGGAAGAGGAGGCAGAGCCAGGCTGCCATAAAGGGCAGGGGTCCTGGAGGCCACAGGGGAGTTGAGCCCCCAACCTGAGTGAAAGGCGTTCAGTAGAAGCGGCCATGATCTGCAGGGGTGAGGGAGGCAGGACCCACGTGGGAGAGCCCGGAGTGGAGGCTATTGCAGAGCCCAGGCAAATGATGGTGGTGTCAACTAAAGAAGAAATCAGCCTTTTGACCAGGCCCAGTGGCTCACGCCTGTAATTCCAGCACTTCGGGAGGCCGAAGTGGGTGGATCAACTGAGGTCAGGAGTACAAGACAAGCCTGGACAACATGGTGAAGCCTCATCTCTATTAGAAATACAAAAAAAAAAAAAAAAAAAAAAAAAAGGCACGGTGGTGGGTGCCTGTAGTCCCAGCTACTCCGGAGGCTGAGGCATGAGACTCACTCAAACCTGGGAGGCAGAGGTTGCAGTGAGTCGAGGACGCGCCACTGCACTCCAGCCTGAGAGGCAGCAAGACCCTGTCTCAAAAAAATAAAATAAAATAAAATTCCACCTTTTGGCCAGGCACAGTGGCTCATGACTGTAACCCCAGCACTTTGGGAACCCAAGGCAGGTGGATCAGCTAAGGTCAGGAACCTGGCCAACATGGTGAAACCCTGTCTCTACTTAAAAAAAAAAAAATGCAAAAGTAGCCTGGCATGGTGGCATGCGCCTGTAATCCCAGCTACTTGGGAGGCTGAGGTGGGAGAATCCCTTCAACCTGGGAAGTGGCGGTTACAGTGAGCCAAGGTCACGCCACTGCACTCCAGCCTGGGCAACAGAGTGAAACTCCATTTAAAAAAAAAAAAAAAAGAAAATCAGCCGCTGAAAAAATTAAAGTTACTTTTATTGAGTCTTACTGAGGACTGCACCCTGGGAGAGCGTTTCAGAGAGTCTCTGTCAGACTGCTCCAAAGCAGCATTTCAGCCCACACTTTAGATACAGAGGTAGGTGGTTCTGCATGTACTCAGAAGTTATGGTCAGGCACGGTGGCTCACATCTGTAATCCCAGCACTTTTGGAGGCTGAGGCGGGTGGATTGCTTGAGCTCAGGAGTTCGAGACCAGACTGGGCAACATGGCAAAAGCCCTTCTCTACAAAAAAAAAAAAAAAAAAAAATTAGCCGAGCATGGTGGCTCTTGCCTGTAGTCCCAGCTACTTAGGAGGCTGAGGTGGAAGGATCACTTGAGCCCAAGAGGTGAGCTGTGATGGTGCCACTGCACTCCAGCCTGGATGATAGAGCGAGACCCGGTTTCATTAAAAAAAAAAAAAAGAAGGCCGGGCGCGGTGGCTCAAGCCTGTAATCCCAGCACTTTGGGAGGCCGAGATGGGCGGATCACGAGGTCAGGAGATCGAGAGACGATCCCGGCTAACACAGTGAAACCCCGTCTCTACTAAAAAATACAAAAAAATAGCCGGGCGAGGTGGCGGGCGCCTGTAGTCCCAGCTACTCGGGAGGCTGAGGCAGGAGAATGGCGTAAACCCGGGAGGCGGAGCTTGCAGTGAGCTGAGATCCGGCCACTGCACTCCAGCCTGGGTGACGGAGCAAGACTCCGTCTCAAAAAAAAAAAAAAGAAGAAAAAAGTTACATCAAATGTCTTCAGAAGCTACACTAGAGCAAATCTCACCAAAGTTTGGGTTCCAGGATGTACCTAGTTATATAGATTATAGAGGCATAATCATCGGTCCTGTCAGGTGCTATCTTACGTACAGGAAAAGGCACAGCCAGGATCATTGAACTTACCTTTCCTAACAATGCAGTGATTCAAGCAAGAGGCGTGGGAGCCTGTGTTCTGCCCTGCCTGCCACCTTCAAGGCATCCTTCCGTCACGCTGCCGCTGGCCACTGAGTCAGGGCTTTGTCAGCTTCTGACAAGCAGAAAGAACAAATGTGGTTTCTTGGGATTGCAACTTGGTCTCACAGTGGCTTAGGCCAGGGAGGGAGCAGTGGACAGAGTCACAAAAGAAATTTTTAGTAGCATTCACAGGTGGGTACTGGATTAGATGCAGGGCTAAGGGTAGGGGAGGAAGCCTGGGTAATGGAAGGCTGGGGGGCCAATGGAGTACTGGGAACCCTGGAAGGCCAGGTCTTGAAGGCCAGGTCTTGGGGAGAGCTAGGAGGTTGTGAATTTGGACTTGGATGCTTGTTGAAGTTGATGCACCTTGGGGACATTTGTGGGACACACAGATAGGGTCAGGGCTGAAAAAAGTGCTGGTTATGACCTGGGTCAGGGAATCTTGCCTGTAATCCCAGCAACCCAGGAGGATGAGACAGGAGGAACTCTTGAGGCCAAAATTTCGAGGCCAGAAGTTCGAGACGAGCATGGGCAACACAGCAAGACCTTGTCTCTAGAAAAGGAAAGAAAGAACGGCTGGTTGTGGAAGCCAGCCATGGCCCAGAGCTCAGCAGTGTAGGAGGAGATGGTGCGGGCCTGGGAAAGGCAGCAGGCTCAGCTGGAGAGGCAGAAGGAAAACCAAGGCAGGAGGGTGTCCTGTAAGCTGGGAGAAGGCAGAGTGCGAGCGAGGCTTACTTTCTGGCTGAGGGGCCTATGGTGAGTCACTTTGGGAAGCTTGGTTTTCTCCTCTGTGAAATGGGCTACACACCCACCCTTGCTCACCTCACCCACCTCACCCCCCTCACCCCGTCGACGTCGAGTGAGGAGCAGCTGTGAGAAGGAGGAAGCTTTGCACGGACGTGAGGACGGCTCCGGGCGCCTCTCCCCCGGGGACACCCCCGAGGAGATGGAACCCCGAGGGCACGGCGTGGCGGTCTGTGCGGGCCGCTCGCGTTAGGACCCAGAGGCTCTGGGGCTGGAGGGCGGGCGCCAGCCCCGTCGGGGGCCCGGAGGGGGACTCGGAGCGGGCCAAGGGGCGGCTCCGGCGGGCGGACTCGGAGCGGGCGGCGGAGTGACCCGGACAGGTAGGCGCGGGCCTGGCGCTTGGGGGCCCCGGGGGGCGGTCAGGGGCGTCGGCGGGTCCCGCGGCGCGGGGACGGGGGTGCCAGGCTCTCCGGGTCCCCGATCCTGGGGCGACCGCGGAGGTCCTGAACCCAGCGCCTTCAGAGCGGACGCCAGGGGGGCACCTGGAAAGTTTGGGGTTGCTCTGCAGAGAAAACGTGAATTGGGAAGGGCGGGGAGCCCGAGTTTGGGGGGAGCCAGAGGTGGGGGCGTCGGGGGATGGGACATCTTTTGTTCTCCCAGGGAGGTTGGAATGTGGCGGGTGGGGTGGGGGGCCCCGGTGGGAATGGCCGAGACAGAGACGCAGAGAGACAAAGAGAGATCAGAGACGGGAGCGCGAGGGCGCGCGGAAGCTGACTGTTCCCAGCTGTGCGGCGCTGCAGCATCTGGGTTCCCCCCGCCGGGACCCCTCCCCGCTAGCTTGGCTCTGGAGCGGGCAGAGCCCTCCGTCTGAGGTCTGAGCCAGCGTCGGGGCCCCCTGTCCCCCTCCTCCCAGGACGCAGGGGAGTCGGGGTTGGGGGAGGCCGCAGCTGTGGAAGAGGCCAGAGGTGGGGGTGGGGCAGCCTCCCGGGCAGGTCCTGGCCTCCCGCACGCCCCAAAACCCCTTGGTCTAGAAGTGCTTGGAGATGTAGTCCCCTGGGAGGAGCCCATGAACTCCACACTGACTTCCCTCTTTCCTGTCTACCCGCTAGCCCGTGGGCCTCCCTCCCCTAGTAAGCCTGGGTTTGGGGGCCAGTCCTAGGGAAGAAGACTCCACGCAGGGGACCAACAGGCATCCCCCAACACCTTGCAGCCCCTCATGCCCCAATTCAGCGCCTTCTGCTGAGCAGCGGGGGCTCCGACCGGCCTGACCGATGGGGAGAGGGACGACGATGGGAAGAGGGGCGACGGTGGGGAGAGGGGCGACGAAGGCTCTGGGGTCTTTTCATCCTCCTTCCATGAGGAGGTCAAGGGTTTTCAGAATGGGGTGTGGGGAGTCAGCTATCCCTCACCTCTGGGGCAGCTTGGTCCTGAGCCTCGTCTCCCCGCTCCCAATCCACCTCAGTGAGGTGCCCAAAACGCATGAGAGGGCCGGGTGTCAGGGAGGCCTCAGGATTCAGAGGAAGGAGGGAAAGACCCCATGCTTTCTCCCCTTTCCCTCCCCTCCCCCTGGATTCCCAGTGGGGAAAATAGAGCAAAGTTGGGGTTTCCAGCTAGCTTTCTGGAAAGACTTCCTGGGATGCAGCCGGGAGGGGCCCTCCTGGAGAATGGACCCCACCCTCGCAGCCCTCCCTACAGAAGGCTGAGGGACCTGAGGTGGCCCTCCACGGAGCTGGGGCTGGACGTGGGGAACCGGAGGCTTCCCCAAGTCCCACCGAGTGGCCAGGACTGGAGGCTGGGCTCTTGAATGTCAGGATCCTAATGAAAGCCATGACCCGGTGCCCTCTCCTTCCAAATGACACACATACTTGCCTACAATGTCAGGGGGTGCGGAACCCCCAGGCCGGGTGATGTCACGGCCCCTTCAGTGCTGCCGTTCTGGAATCCAGAGGAGTCCCCTCAGACTTCACTCTAGTGTTTCCTGCTGCTGCAAATAGCCCAGGTCTCGTGAGCCTGTGATGAACACAGCCAGGTCTTTCCAGGCCTGGAGGCCTGGCAGGAGAGGAGTCTTCTGGGCGCTGGGAGCCCTGCCCGGCCTGGCCGCTGTGGGGGCCCGGCAGGCCCATGTGTATGTGGTTTTCTGCTGAGCAGGATGCTCAGGGCCCAGGGGCTAATTGGGAGCAGGTGGTGGGCTTGGCAGAAGCTGCCGAGTCCAGGCGGTGATGCCGGTTGGCCACGGCTGGGGTCCCAAGGATGGGCCTGGTTCAGCGATTCATGCAGTCAGTGCCTTGGACACCCGGGGAGGCACTGGGCCAGAGGGCTGAGCATGGGTGTGGGTGAGGACAGAATGGCCCGGGCTGGGAGCACGTTAGGAATGTCCCCTTAGTGAGCAGGGCAGGGTCCACCCTTCCCTGACTGTGTCTAGTACACACATGACACGGGGTGTGCTTGTCAGGATCAGCCCTGGAGCTGGGTTGGAGGCCTTGTTCCTTGTGACCTGAACACCTGGGCGGACCAGCAGGGACTGGGATGTCCCTCCACTCCAGCCCTCCCATGCCTGGCTTCTGGGTGCCACCTTCTCCAGGGTGAAATCAGGGGATCAAAGGTCAGCTCTGCTGTCCTGGGTGCAGCCCTGGGTAGACCTCCCACCGGTCTTTCCCCAGCTGTCCTCTCTGACACCACTCCGGCCTGCCTCTTCGTTGCCATGAGAGCTGCCTACCTCTTCCTGCTATTCCTGCCTGGTAAGTGGCTCCTGGGGCAGAGGGTAGCTCCCCTTATGTGGGGGTGGAGAGTAGGGTTAGTAGGGGGGATTAGCAGTGAGCCTTTGTCATGACTTATGGCCAGAACTCAGCTCCCCAGCTCCCAGGGCCTCCTGCCTGCTTGGACCACAGACTGGACCGGCCAACACTGGCAGCATCTGGAGGCAGCTCCCGGCCCTTCCCCCAGCCCTCCACAGCAGCAGGCAGGCAGGGCTCTGGAGGGCATGTCCCAGGCACAAGGACTCCGTGGCACAAGGCACAACGCCCCTCTGGGAGCCGATGTGAGGTGGAGGTGCAGGGGCACCCAAGGCAGGGAGTCCGGACGCTTGGGTTCTAGATCCATTCAGGGCCCTTCAGCTCTATACAGTCTCGACCTTGGGGGGGGTCCGTACTGGCCAAATGAGGAGAATCAATGAGGACCACAAAAGTCCTAGCAGGGCCAAGATTCATTCATTCAGCTGTGATGTGTTGAGTCCCTACAACGTGCCAAGTGCTGGGCTAGGCCCTGGGGATTCAGCGATGAACCAGGCAGACACATCGTTGCTCCTCATCATGCGGCCAGTCCAGGGAAGGAGGACAAACAGGAAACAAGCAGATGTGAGAAACGCCAGCATGTGCTGAGTGCTGGACGGAAATCAGCAGGAGGGCCGGTGGGCTGGGGGTGGGGCGGCCTCTCGTGAGGCTGAAATTCCAGGGAAGACCTGAAGCAGCTGAGCAGGCCTCACAGGCCCAGGGAGCATCAGGTGCAAAGGCTCTGAGGGAGGCAGGAGCATGTGGAGTCCCAGGAACAGCCAGGAGGCCAGCAACAGGAAGGGGCAGGATGAGGTCAGGGAGGTGACCACGACCAGGGTGGGGAAGCGTCTTTACCATCGAAGAAGAGTTTGGATCCTCTAGGAATCTGCTTGTAGGGTCCTAGGTTCTTACAGACCTGCCCTTGTGACCCCCGCCTCACCTCCCCAGAAGCGCCTCAGGCCCCCGTTGCCCCTCCCTGTGGGGTATCCCACATGCTTTGCCTCCCCACAGCAGGCTTGCTGGCTCAGGGCCAGTACGACCTGGACCCGCTGCCGCCGTTCCCTGACCACGTCCAGTACACCCACTATAGCGACCAGATCGGTAAGGGCCTTCCACCCCCAGCCCTGCCGGGTCACGGAGGCCTGGCTGCTCAGATGTGCATGGCTCAGCCAGGGACCGCACTGGACAGGCTGATGGGAACTCTGGGGGTTGGTCCCTGGCTCAGCGGGGACCTCGTTTGCCCCTGGGGCTAGGGGAGTAGCCTGACTCCCACCAATTCCACTTTCATCTTTGTTTGCAGACAACCCAGACTACTATGATTATCAAGGTAACGGCTGGGGGTAGGCGGGCAGCTGGGGTGGGGAGAACCCCTGGGAGGGGTAGAGGGAGTAGACCCCCTTATCCTCCCCTGGCTGCAGAGGTGACTCCTCGGCCCTCCGAGGAACAGTTCCAGTTCCAGTCCCAGCAGCAAGTCCAACAGGAAGTCATCCCAGCCCCAACCCCAGGTAGGCGCCAGACCCTGCTCCCACCCCTGCCCCAGCTCCTGCCTCACCCCTCCCCACTCTGTCCACCCTGGGAGTGGGGGTCTGCCAGGGCTAGGAGAGGTGACTCCCCTTGCCCTGAAGATACCCCTCCCAGTGATGTCTGCCTACCTCTGTCTCGACACCAGAACCAGAAAATGCGGAGGCGGAGCCCACAGAGCCTGGGCCTCTTGGTAAGGGCTTTCTTGACAGCCAGAGAAATGGAGGCACGGCCTGAAGTTGGGGTGGAGTAGGGGGCGGTGCTGGTGGGCTGGAGGTCTTTGTCCCTTGCCCATGTGGGCTGTTGGCAGTAATGTGGGCAGTATGACTGCTGTAGGCTGGCATCCCCAGGCCCCCCTAGGCAGCTCCAGGAGGTCCCACCACTCCCCAGCGTGCCTGACTGGAGGCTAAATTGGCAGCCTAGGAAGGCCCCTGTCCTCACAGTTACTGGGAGGGGCAGGGAGTGTGCTGGGGACTTCCTGTCAGCCAGAGAGACTGGGTGGTGCCCATGTGGAGGCGAGGAAGGGCCAGGGAGCGCAGGCTGGCTGAGCGGTGCCCCTCCGGCTGCCCCAGCTGACAGCTTGAAAGAACAAGGTGTGTGTGTGCGAGAGAATCCGTGTGCTTACCCTCGTGTGGGTTGGTGTGTGTGTTCCTATGTGGGCTTCTGTGAGCGTGGGCAGATCTGCTTGGAAGTTGGTATGGGCTTTTGTGATGATGCATGGGTGGGTGGGAATTTCTGTTGAACTTAGGCTTCTATAGTAAGTGTGGTTGTGAGTTGATACATGAATATTACAGCCCTGGTAAGTCTGACAGTGCTGCACGTGTCTACGTGGGCATGGGTAGGTATGGGTGTCTGCACAGGGCCTGAGGGTACAGGGGGGACTAGGCCCTGCGAGCCAGCCTCAGGTGGGTGAGGCTGGGGGCTGCCCCCCAACTCTGGGCTCCTAGTCTGACCCCACCTGTCACCAGACTGCCGTGAGGAACAGTACCCGTGCACCCGCCTCTACTCCATACACAAGCCGTGCAAACAGTGTATCAACGAGGTCTGCTTCTACAGGTGAGCACAGGTGGGCAGCTGTCGGGAAGACTCCGGAGTTTGGGGGGCTAGAGGGCACACGGGACAGCTCTGGCCAGCCAAGGTGGGAGTTGGAGGAAAGATAGTGAGTCCTGAAGTTGAGCTCAGTTCTGTGGTTGAGCCTGGGCCAGGGACCTCCACTCCTGGACTCCAATGCCGGGTTCTGTCTGGGCTATCCCAGTGGGGTTGGGTGGAAGTGGGGCTGAGACCTCCCTTGCCCTGTCCCTGCAGCCTCCGCCGTGTGTACGTCGTTAACAAGGAGATCTGTGTCCGTACAGTGTGTGCCCACGAGGAGCTCCTCCGAGGTAGGAAGGCCTCCTCCCCAAGACCTCCCCTACCCCCAGGTCCACTTCATTATCTGGCTACCTAGTCACCCACCTGATGTTTATTCAACACGTATTATCCACCAGGCCCACTTCCAGGACACCCTGAGCTCCCCTCCCTGAGGGGAGGTGAGCTGTTTCATCCTCAAAACACTCCTATCACCAGAGTTGGGGGAGGGACAGCGGTTCTAATCTCCCAGCTCCACCCTGACCCCCCTCCTTCCTGCCCCTAATAGCTGACCTGTGTCGGGACAAGTTCTCCAAATGTGGCGTGATGGCCAGCAGCGGCCTGTGCCAATCCGTGGCGGCCTCCTGTGCCAGGAGCTGTGGGGGCTGCTAGGGTGGTGCTGGCATCCGGAGTTCTGGCCCTTCTGGGATCTGGGGCCCTCGGGCCCTGCCTGACCTGGTGCTTTTTCCCCCATCCCCATGTTCCTTTTATTCTGTAAAAAGTTAGTGGACTGCAGCCCTGGGGGTTGCAGGCTGCGGTGCCTCAGGCCACTCCTTCAGCCTGTGGCCACCTCTGGGGCATGATGGGGGCTCCCCACTGCCTAGTCTCTGCCCCTCAGGTTGGGGGGCATCCCAGGCCTCTCTGTGGGACCTTGGCCCCTGACGGGCCTTCTCAGCCCCTTTTGAGGACAGACAGTCCCCCCTTCACAGTCCCCTGAGGTAGGCTACGTCCCCCCACCCCAGCTGGTCTGCTTGGATTTCCTACAGCCCCCCTGGGCATGGACCACCTTTATTTTATACAAAATTAAAAACAGTTTTTACAAAAGATCGAGTCACTTTTTCGGTGGAGAGCACAGAGGGGCCAGCCAAGTGCCCCCAACGCAGACTGTCCTGAGAGGCTCCCCACCCCTTGGAGTGAACGGTCTGCTCAGGTGCCCTGTGCTTCTGCAGTCCCAGCCCCACCTCCTCACCCACCGGCTCCAGTTCTGCCCTGCCCAGAACACTGCGTCATGACAGTGTACGTGCGCACGCGTGTTGCAGGAATTGCATGGGAGATGGAAGGCTTCAGGGACACAGCTTTCTCATGATCAGGGCTGCTTGGTGAGGACATGAGTTCCCATCACCAGAGGGACACAGTGAAGATGGGAGGCTGCCCATGGGGTTGGAGGGCATGGGATCAAGGCAGGCGGACTGACATCCAAGGCCTTTGAGAAGTTGGGGAGATGGGTGCCATTAAAAGAACAAAAACGGCAGGGTGCAGGGGCTTACACCTGTAATCCCAGCACTCAGGGAGGCCGAGGCGGGCCGATCACTTGAGGCCAGGAGTTCGAGACCAGCCTGGCCAACGTGGTGAAACCCTGTCTCTAGTAAAAATACAAAAAAAATCAGCCAGGCGTGGTGGCGTGCGCCTGTAAACCCAGCTGCTCAGGAGGCTGAGGCACAAGAATTGCTTCAACCTGGGAGGCGGAGGTTGCAGTGAGCCAAGATCGCGCCACTGCACTCCAGCCTGGGCAGAGCAAGACTGTCTCAAAGAAAAAAAGAGGGCAAAAACGAGCAAGCCATTATAATTGTAACACCTCCCTCTGACCAGCACGTGGGGCCTGGGCTCTGCGTGAAGGCTCGAACACTCCTTAACTCTGAACAGGCATATGTGGTGGATGTAATTCATATCCCCCTCTTAGAGACAGGAAAACTAAGCCCAGAGACATGAAGTAACCCACCCAAGGGTCCCACCCACGGGTCCACAGCTGTCAGCGGCAGTGCTGTGGCCAAATCGGGCAGCTGGACTCCAGCAGATGAGGATGAGTGTTAATTTCTCCTTCAGACACTGATTGAGCACCTCCTATGTGAACTTCCCCAGTCGCCCTATGCGGTAGGTTCCCATTTTACAAATGAGCAAATTGAGGCTTTAAGAGGTTAAGCAGGCTGGGCGTGGTGGCTCATGCCTGTAATCCCAGCACTTTGGGAGGCCAAGGCAGGCGGATCACCTGAGGTCTAGAGTTTGAGACCATCCTGATCAACATGGTGAAACCCTGTCTCTACTTAAAAAAAAAAAAAAAAAAATACAAAAATTAGCTGGGCATGGTGGCGGGCACCTGTAATCCCAGCTACTCAGGAGGCTGTGGCAGGAGGATCACTTGAACCCGGGAGGCGGAGGTTGCAGTGAGCTGAGATCATGCCATTGCACTCCAGCCTGGGCGACAGCTTTGCTCAGGATCACCCAGCGGAGCCAGGCATGTTCACACCCAAACCTGCACTTGTTTGCCATGCTGCCTGGAAGGCCTGTCACTGTCCCGAGGGTGGGCTTGGATCTAAGGAGGGGCCAGAGAAAGGGGCAAGAAAGCACAGACTGGAAAGAGTCGAGCTGCCCAGGCTTGGCCCAGTCCCAGGCTTCAACAGCCCCAATCTGTTCTATGCGCCGGGTGACTCAGGACCCCAGAGGCCTCCCCATCTGACATCCTGTGAGGCTGGCAAGTTCCCTTCCCAACACAGGCCTCTCTGCCTCTCCCTGCCACCTCCCCAAGCACCCCTCCCTACAGGGCCCCATCCCTCTTGCCCCAGACCCCACCTGTCTCCCCCCGACCCCATCTCCTCCAATCGTCTAGAAGAGGGACACATCTGTACAAACTTTTTAGAAAAGGAGGTCTTGTTACAAAAAACAGTTCTGAACAGTTAACATTATAAAAAGGTATAAAAATACAGGGACTCTGAGCACTCTGAGGAATTTCCTGACACACACTCTCAACTAAGGCAGACAGATCCCTGGGAAGCCAGAGTCAGGGACTGGGCCTCTGACCCCTGCCCTGGGCCTGGCCCCTCTCCTCTTTCCCACGAACCCTTGCTCCAGGGCTGACCAGAGACGAGGGCTCTCCCCAACCCTGGCTACGGCTCAGCCCCTCAAGGAGGAACTTGTACTATCTACAGTGGCTCATCCTGGAAGAGGGAGGCTGGACTGAGGTGGGGCCCGCAGGCGATGCCGGGAAGCCTCGCCAGGCCTGGAGCTGGAGTACCCCTCCTCAGCACTGCCAGCGGAGCGCCTCCTCATCCCACCCTAGCTTGAGGCCCCCAAGGGATTGGGCTCTGGGGGTGGGCTGTCCAAAAGGAAGGCCCTCCCCTGTCCCGGGCATAGGGCCTTTTTCCAGATGCCAGCAGGGGCTCATTTCTCTGGGGGGCCGGAGGGTGGGGAGAAGGGTGCTGAGCTCCTTCGAAGCTCCTGCTGCAACTGTCCCTTCAGTGTGGACACCTGGGGAAAAAAGGGAAGATAAGGCCAGTCAGGTCCTCAGCCTGGCTTCAGAGAAAGGAAGGCAGCTGGGAACCCAGAGGGACACAGTGCCACGGTTTCAGGAAAGGTCTGACCTGACTGAGAGCCAGGGGCTGTCCTGCCCTTCTCATTTTGTTCCTTACGGCAGAGTCTGGCGTCTTCTGACTGTCGGCACCTTTCAGGGCAACTCCACCCCCATTCTTTATCCCCATCATCACTTGGGTGGGCGTGGCTCTAGCCCAGACCCAAGGGGTGGACATGTGACCCAGTCTCCAGCTGACAAGGCTGGCTCAGGCATGGTCAGGAAGGGGTGTGTGATCTGAGCAGGCCAGTGAGGGACAGCCCTGGGACTTCTGCTCCTGCTGTCTTCAGGGATGAGATTGCTGGGACAACCTGAGGCTGGAGCTGCTCAGGACACCTGGCCACCCAGGGAGAAGGCTGCCCTGAGCATGGAGCCAGGGGGAGCAGAGCCATGGCAGGAAGGCCTTGGGCCCAGGAGCATCCCGTGGCCCCTGGTCTGGTCTTGGCTGATACCATCGCAGAGCCAACCCCACCCTTTTCGGTTATGGGAGCCATCAACTGCCTATACCCACGAGGTCTTGACTGGGTCTCTCCTCTTCCTCCAGCCCCACACAGGATCCTGGCCCAGCCTTCCGAGGGGGCCTGCACACCTGCTCCTCCAGCCCACGCACCCTCTGGCGGTGGGCCCGCTCCCGAGCCTCCAGCGTGCGCTCAGTCTGCACCTGGGCACTGCGCAGCCGCTCCACCTCCTGCTGCAGCTCCAGATGCTGCTGCTGCTGCGCATCTACCTCCAGCTGGGCTGGGCTGTGGCTCTGCTCCAGCACCACCACCTGCGCCTGCAAAGAGGGGCTGTGGTCAGGGTTCTGGCCCAGCGTGAGTGTGTGTGTGCATGTGTGACAGGTTGTCAGGTACCTCCCTGGGACGTGGCCAGTGCAGAGGGGGAAGGCAGGAGAGATCCTTGTGTGTCTTCCATCCTGCTGGCCCTGGCAGTCAGCCTGCAAGCCCAGGGTGAGTGCACCCAATGACGCCCACTCAGGTAGGTGCGTGCGCGCACACACACACACTCACACACTCAGACGTCATACACACAGGCACAAAGGCAAGCATTTAAATCCCTACCTGGACTCACACAGGTGCATGTGTAGGTGCAAAGGCCCAACTCCCACATACATGAAAACGTCTGTACACAAACACATATTCACAATACCTAGACACGCCACACCATGCACAAGATTCATGCTCCATACACAAGAATAATCACATGGGTTCTCACACTGCCGCAAGGCCACAACATACATGAACCCACAGGCTCACGTGCAAACAAGCCTTTAGTGTCTTTTCCGTACACCTTATGGAGAACCCCTCCCTCCATAGCCCGGCTGGGTCACTGGAAGGCTCAGGGCTCCTAGAGGAGGGGGTTGTGGGCCCTGGGCTGGCTGGGCCATCAGCAACACTGGGATTGCTGAGCACTCAGACTGGGGATGAAGTTGGCGTCCCGGACTGGATGGGGTCAGACCTCCAGCTGCTGGATCTGCCTCTGCGCCTCTGCCAGCTCCAGCTCAGCTCCCGTGAGGGTGCGGTCCAGGCGGCCCTTCTCTGCGCTCAGCCGCACTGTGTCCTCGTGGCTACGAAGCTTCTCCCGCTCCACCTAGGCAGGAGAGCCAGAGGAGATCAGGATGCCAGGAGGAGCTTACTGAGGGGGCTCGGGTTCCTGAACCCCAATGGAATAACCTAACCCCACCAGAGGCAGCACACCCTGGGGATGTGCAGTGGGATCTACCACAGCTAGGCCCCAGAGGAAGTGAGGGGAGAGCCCAGGGAGCAGCCTACCTTGTCCAGCGTCCTCCTGAGGGCTACACGGTCCTTCTCCAGCCGCAGGGCTGAGCGCTCCACCTCCCGCTTCTCGGCTTCCAGCTGAGCCAGGGCGCGCTGCAGGCTGCCCAGGCGCTCTTGCAGCAGCCGCCGCTCATCTTGCAGCTTCTGGACCATGTGCAGGGCTGCAGCCTCACCCTCCTGCCGCTGCCGCAGCACCTGCAACAGAAGCCAGGCAGGCCCTGAATCCCTCTGGGCCTGAGCATACTTATCTGAAGCTTGGGGATAATGAGGCTGGCCCACTCACAGAGCAGGCGACGGTGAGGCCCACATCAGAGAATTGTCACCTGAAGCCAAACCTTTCTCTCAGAGTCTCAGTTTCTCCATCTGTATAACAGAACTATGCTCTGAATGAACCATGTTTCCTTACTGGAGGTTGCACCAGGGTTTGGGATGAGGTTGAGATGGGTGGGAACGTCCCCACCCTATCCCAGGGCCTCACAGTCTTGGGGACAGAGGGGGCACACCCTGGCCCTCACCTCCCGTAGCTGTTGTAGCTGGCCCTCGGCCTCCACCTGCTGCAGCTCCAGGTCAGCCACCTCGCCTCGCAACGTCTGCACCTGCTCGCCCAGAGAGCTGCTTTGCTTCCGTGCCTCAGATAATGCCTGCCGGGCAGCATCCAGCCGTTCCTGGGGGACAGGGGCTGATGGTGCCAGGCTGGCCTGGGAGCCCTAAGGAGTCCTCTCTATTCTGTACCTCCGGATAGGTCCACAACCCACAAAACAGGCAGTGTTCTCACCTGGAGGGTGGGGTGCACACTAGACCCATCCACGGCCTATCCACTGACCTGCGTAAGGTAGGACCCACTCAGACCCCAACTCTCCCCAATAAACCCTGCACCTGGGTCCCCCGAAGTCTATACTAGTAGTCTTGTCTTCTTAAGGGACATACCCAGAGCCTCTTCTCATTGGCTGATGGTCTGTTGGGTCCACGCCCTCCCTTCAAGCCTGCTCTCATTGGCTCCAACTGACTGCCCCATTGGCTGGCTCTTTACCAGGGCCCCCCTCCAGGCCTGCTCTTACTGGCTGACTCTCTCACTGGACCCATCCCAGCCAGACCCTGGACCCGAGACCTGGAGCACTTGGCGGTCGTGTTCACAGGCGGTCAGAGCCTTCTGTAGATGCAGGTTCTTGTCCTGGGTGCTGTTGAGGCTGGCACTGCTCTGGGCTAGGGCCTCTGTCAGGCCCCGCACCTTGTCCCGCAGGGCCCCCTCGCTTTCCTCCACCTTGGCCAGGGCCCCGTTCAGCCGCTCCACGGTCAGCTGCAGGGTCCCTGCCTTCACCTCGCTGTCTGCCACCTGGCAGGAGGACAGCCAGAACAATCAGGGGGCTGTTCCCATCTGGCCTCTACACCTCTGCTCCTACTGTGACCTCCACCTGGCATGCCGAATCCACTCCCTTCCCACTTCTCTCTGGGCCTCCATCATTGAGACCCTCTGTTCCTAAGAGCTCCCGCTGGCTCAGCCTACTGCAACCTGGGCCCCACATCACTGCTGGCTATTTACTCGTGCCCAGAGTGCCATCAACCTAGCTGTCTCAGACTCACTGGTCTCCTCCCTGTCCTCATTCCTCTCTCCTCTCTGCCATGGAAGAGAAAGGGTAACCACCACCACACTAAAATTTTCTATTTTTGACTTTGGTGGGTGTTCAGGCAAGGCTAGCCAAATTATTTAACATTCCAGTTAGAGCTGAGCTTCCTAGCAGTTAAGGCAAAAAGGGAAATGAGTGAAACCTACATCTCTAACTTATCCCAGATGACTCCTATGCATGCAGATTCTGTCATCAAATAGCCCTGAATTCTGATTTCGGCTCTGCCTCTTACTAGCTGTGGGATCTTGGACAATGACATCACCTCTCAGCCTCTATTTGTCCATCTGTGAAATGGGGATGTTGGTAATACTTGCCTCACAGGGTTGTTGGGGGATTGCATAGTGCCTATAAAGCTCTTGGCACAGGGCATGCAAATGTTGTGGCCGTGATTTGGAGAGGGGCCCACCTGTCTCTGCAGGGAGTCCACCCGATCCTGGAGGGCCTGGGCTTGGGCCTCACGATCACTCAGGCCCAGGCGGCTGCGCTGCAGCTCCCCCTCAAGTGAGCGCCGCTGCAGCTCCAGCTTGACGGTGCGGCTCTCGGAGGCGTCCAGGACCTCCTTCAGGCGCCGCTTGTCGCCCTCCAGCTTTGTCTCATTGGCCTTCATCTTGCTGATCTTCTCCTGCAGGTGGCACGGGGCTCAGGCCCAGACATCCAGTGCACCCCACAGCCCTCCCGCACACGCCCTGGGGCCTATAGGGGAAGAGTGGGGAGCAGCCTCGAAGGGTGACCTGTGTGACCTGGGGCCAGCCTGGGACCCTCTGGGGGCCTCGGTCTCCCATGTGTTCCCAGGATGAGTGGACATGAAGATCCCAGAGCCCACCTTTCCAGTTTTAGCCCAGGCCAATGGGCTGTGGAACCCAGGACTGCCCCTTCCCGCTGTCTGGCCCCATTTCATATCTGCACAGTGGGGATACTGGATTGGTCCCAGGGTACCACAACCTGGGTGCTCACAGAAGCCCTGAGGAAGGGGCTGTAGAAATGCAGATTCCGGGCCGGGCGCGGTGGCTCAAGCCTGTAATCCCAGCACTTTGGGAGGCCGAGACGGACGGATCACGAGGTCAGGAGATCGAGACCATCCTGGCTAATATGGTGAAACCCCGTCTCTACTAAAAATACAAAAAACTAGCCGGGCGAGGTGGTGGGCGCCTGTAGTCCCAGCTACTCGGGAGGCTGAGGCAGGAGAATGGCGTAAACCTGGGAGGCGGAGCTTGCAGTGAGCTGAGATCCGGCCACTGCACTCCAGCCTGGGCGACAAAGCGAGACTCCGTCTCAAAAAAAAAAAAAAAAAAAAAAAAAAAAAAAAAAAAAAGAAATGCAGATTCCGAGGCCCTTTCAGGTTGTGATTCCCCCTCCCCTGCCCAGGGTCAGCCAGTGAAGAAGGCCTGGGGAGTGGGGATGGGACAGGAAGGCAGACTAGGGGTCCTCCAATCCCTGGTTCTATCCTAGAGACAGGGTGGATCAACAGGGGGTGTTATTAGAGCCTCCCCAGCCCCCATCCTGAGCCTGGCCCCTCTGCCACCCTGCCCACAGCCCCAGCCCTGCCCTGTCTGGGGCCCCCACTCTGGCTCCTGCCCAGCTTTGTTCCTGGCCTCCTCCCGCAGCCCCTGCGGCTGGGCCCACGGCCAGGGCTGAAGCCGCAGACACAACAATCCAGCTAAGCTCGGCCCCAGGCCAGAGGCAGGGGGTTGAGTGGGGGGCAGTAATAGAGGGACAGGCTGGGGAGGGCGGAGAGGAACTGTGGCTGCACTGTCAGCACCAGGGCCTGAGT
Organism: Macaca mulatta; assembly: GCF_049350105.2. Taxonomy (NCBI): domain Eukaryota; kingdom Metazoa; phylum Chordata; class Mammalia; order Primates; family Cercopithecidae; genus Macaca; species Macaca mulatta. The sequence goes on from NC_133406.1 coordinate 224,052,389, forward strand.
TTCCTGCCCCAGACAGGCAGACACACACACTGGCACACGCAGCTGTCCCCCAAACACACACAAAAACCCCAGAACTACAGAGACATAAAACAGAGGCTCCCTGAGTACCACCTGTGATAAGAGCCTATGTGTATCACCCTGTGAGGTAATCACCGCTCCTCCTTTTACAGATGAGATGAGGAAAACAAAAACTAGGCAGAGACAGCTCAAAGCCCAAGCTCTCTTTCTTTCCTTTCTTCTTTCTCTCTCTTTTTTTTTTTTTTTTTGACACAGTCTTGCTCAGTCGCCCAGGCTGGAGTGCAGTGGCCCGATCTCGGCTCACTGCAAGCTCCGCCTCCCGGGTTCATGCCATTCTCCTGCCTCAGCCTCCTGAGTAGCTGGGACTACAGGCGCCCACTACCGCACCTGGCTAATTTTTTTGTATTTTTAGTAGAGACAGAGTTTCACCATATTGGCCAGGATGGTCTCGATCTCCTGGTGTCAGGTGATCCGCCCGTCTCAGCCTCCCAAAGTCCAAAGTGCTGGGATTACAGGCGTGCGTGAGCCACCACGCCAAGCCTTGCTCGCTTTCTTTTCTTCTTTTTTTTTTTTTTTCTGAGACAGGGTCTCACTCTGCCTTGTTAGAGTGCAGTGGCATGATCACAGCTCACTGCAGCCTCGACTTCCTGGGCTCCAAGTGACCCTCCCACCTCAGCCTCCCAAGTAGCTGGGACTACAGGCCCACACCACCACGCCCAGCTACTTTTTGTATTTTTCATAGAGATGGGGTTTCACCATGTTGCCCAGGCTGGTCTCAAACTCCTGGGGTCACGGGATCCACCCACCTCGACCTCCCAAAGTGCTAGGATTACAGGCATGAGCTATTGCACCTTGACCAAGCTCTTTTTTCTACAGCCAGTGACCACAAGTGACATGAGAGGATGGAGTCTGAATGTGATTTCACAGACTCACAGGCTGGTCACCTCAGTGGGTTGCAGAGAGACTCAGGCAGACAGACGCAGGGAGACACACGTAAGAGTTAGACAACCACTCGGGTACACAGATTCCCTGTCGCCCCCGCTGGCCCTCAGCTCATGCCCACCTGGCTGGCCCGGAGCTCGCTCTCGGTGGCCTGCAGGCTCCTCTCCAGTGTGGCTATCTGGTCCAGCGTGGCCCGGCGCTCCCGCTCACTGCGCCGCACACTCTCCTCCTGCAGCGCCATCTCCGCCTGGACCCCGCTCAGCCGCCCATCCACACTGCGCCGGGCTGCAGCCACCACCCACCCCGTCAGGCATGGCCAAGCACAGCCCCGAGACCCAAACCAGGTCACAAAATGTCCAGCCTACACTCCACCCAGTGCAGGGCCAGCCTGTCTGCACCCTTCATAGTGTGCAGGTCTGCACACAGGTGAGGCTGTCCAAGGCGGGTCCTCTTGGAGACAGCCCCGAGTCAGGTCATGGGGGCCACAGCAGGGTCAGAGGCCAATCCCCCGGCTCCTGCCTCAACTGCCCAAAACGAGAGACCAGGGACCCCAAGGATCAGACTCACCTTCCTCACTCTCAGCCACCGCCTTCTGCAGCTGCCTGGCCCTCAAGGTTGCGTGGTCTCTCTCAGCCTCCATCTCAGCCAGCTGGCGACTCAGGGCACTGGTCTGGGTCCGAAGATCATCCTGCAGCCCCAACATGGGGGAACGAAGGAAGACCCCTGCTCTGACACCCTGCAACCCCTCCAGGGCCCTGCAGGTTCCCTATCCAGCCACGCATGCCCAGGCTTACCCGTTCTCTCTGGGCACTGCGCAGCTCCTGCAGAAATTCCTGGAGGGCCCCGCGCACGGTCTCCGGGTCCAGGTCTGGAGGAGCCGGGGAGGTGGCAGGTCCTGGAGATGGTGGCTGGGACCCAGGGCTGCATTCTAAGTTGCTGGGGCTGCTGAGCCCGTCCCCACTTCCTAGAAGAGAACACTTGCTCAGTGATGCAGGAGCCACGGGCCTCCCACGCATCTCACTCACTCCCAAATGCATCTCACTCACTGTCATCCCTGCCTTTCCCAACAGCCCTCAGAATCAAGCCCAACTTCTCTGCTATAGCTTAAGGGCCTTCTTGCCCATCCCAGCTAAAACCCTCTCACCCTTTACAAACTGGCCACCCTGCACCCCCCATGTTCTAGAACATTCTTTGTCCCAGCCCTAGGGCCTCTGTACATGCTGCTCCCCCTCTCCCCATGGTGTCTCTTTGCCTGGCCCGTCCTTTAGGGCCGCCCCCTCCCTCAGAGGCCTCTCTGGCCCCAGGCTGGATTACAGTGAGCTCATCCCATCCTTAGGGGTGTCTGATGTCTGCCACCTCACCCAGACCATGAGCACCATGAGGGCTGGGCCTCGTCTCTTCCATCCACCACTGTTCCCAGGGCCCAGTGCAAGGGTGACTGCTGCATAACCTCAACGTCTCTCCATACCGAGTGCCTACTGTGCTACGCACTTCATCTTCCCGACAACTTCCTGACAGGTAAGGAACAATTTACCCTCTTCCCAGGCAAGGCTGGCACACAGCAGTTAAGTGATTTGCTTGTTCTCTTGACTGGATGTGGTGGCTCACGCCTGTAATCCCAGCACTGCGGGGTCCGAGGCAGGAGGATCACTTGAGGTCAGGAGTTCAAGACCAGCCTGGCCAACATGGTAAAACCCCATCTCTACTGAAAATACAAAAATTGGCCAGGCGCGGTATCTCACGCCTGTAATCCCAGCACTCTGGGAGGCCAAGGCGGGCAGATCACCTGAGGTCAGAAGTTTGAGACCAACCTGGCCAACATAGTGAAATCCCATCTCTACTAAAAATACAAAAATTAGCTGGGCGTGGTGGCGGGCGCCTGTAATCCCAGCTACTCGAGAGGCTGAGGTTGGAGAATTGCTTAAACCTGGGAAGTGGAGCTTGCAGTGAGCCAAGATCGAACTGCTGCACTCCAGCCTGGGTGACAGAGCGAGACTCCGTCTCAAAAAAAAAAAAAAAAAAAAAAAGAAACAAAAGACTGGGAGCGGTGGCTCACGCCTGTAATCCCAGAACTTTGGGAGGCCGAGGCGGGCAGATCATGAGGTCAGCAGTTCGAGACCAGCCTAGCCAACATTGTGAAACCCCATCTCTACTAAAAATACAAAAATTAGGTGTGGTAGTGGGAGCCTGTAATCCCAACTACTCAGGAGGCTGAGGCAGGAAAATTGGTTGAACTGGGACCTGGGAGGCAGAGGTTGCAGTGAGCCGAGACTGCACCATTGCACTCCAGCTGGGGCGACAGAGCAAGACTCCGTCAAAATAAGAAGAGGAGGGGAGAGGAGAGGAGGGGAGGGGAGGGGAAGGGAGGGGAGGGGAGGGGAGAGGAGGGGAGGGGAGGGGAGGGGAGGGAAGAGGAGGAAAAGAAAAAAGAGAGAGGAAGAGAGGAGAAGAGAGGGGAAGAGAAAAGAAGAGAGGAAAACAGAAGAGAAAAGAAGAAAACAGAAAAATTAGGTAAGCATGGTGGCCCATGCTTATAGTCCCAGCTACCTGGGAGGCTGAGGTATGGAGGCTGAGGCAAGAAAATAGCTTGAACCCCGGAGACAGAGCTTGCAGTGAGCTGAGACTGTGCCACTGCACTCCAGCCTGGGCGACAGAGCGAGACTACATCTCAAAAAAAAAAAAAGGGAGGGGGGTGGAGCCGGGGGCGGTGGCTCACACCTGTAATCCCAACACTCTGGGAGGCCAAGGCAGGTGGATCACCTGAGGTCAGGAGTTCAAGACCAGCCTGGCCAACCTGGTGAAACCCCATCTCTACTAAAAACACAAAAAATTAACTAGGTGCAGTGGTGCACGCCTGTAGTCCCAGCTACTCAGGAGGCTGAGGCAGGAGAATTGCTTGAACCCAGCAGGCGGAGGTTGCAGTGAGCCGGGATCGCACCATTGCACTGAAGCATAGGCAACAGAGTGAGACTTGGGCTCAAAAAAAAAAAAAAAGTGATTTGGTTGTTCTCAATGCTGGGAAGTTTCAGGGCTGGGGTGGGAATCCAGGCAGCCCCACTCCCTGGCAGAAAATTGTGCACTCTGCTTGGAGTGATGGCTAGGGGAGGTGGAGGGGGTAGGGCGGGTGGAACAAGGGCACTACCTGGAGGCTGGCACTGGAACTGCAGGACACGGGTCCTGCCATGAGCATCCTGCCTAGGTGGCGGAGGGACACCGAAACTTCCCCGCAGCCACGAACTTGGTCACCACCCAAAAGGCCTTGCTCAGAGGTTCCCAAAGAAGCAGGCCTGCCCCTGAGGGACCAGCTCTAGAAGGCCCCATCATCATCTCGTGAGACTTATTCACTATCATGAGAATGGCATGGGGAAAAAAAAAAAAAAAAAAAGAAGATCCCATCGTCTCGGGGTAAAAGTCCTCGTAGAGGCCTACAATGTCTATTGGAGCAAACCCTTCGTCCCCAACCCTCATTCCCCTGCTTGATGCTCTGGGACTGATGGCCCCTGCTGTCCACAGGACAGGGGCACCTCCACTCAGGACCTCCCTCCCCCAGCTGCTCGCTCACGTTCTCCCCTTACCCATCACCTCCTCAGTGAGGCGCCTGCTGCCCCTGCATGAACTGCCCCAGCCCTTCCCTTGGCTTTGTCCTTTTTTTTTCGAGATGGAGTCTCGCTCTGTTGCCCAGGCTGGAGTGCAGTGGCGCGATCTCGACTCACTGCAACCTCCGCCTCCCGGGTTCATGGGATTCTCCTGCCTCAGCCTGCCGAGTAGCTGGGACTACAGGTGCCCGCCACCACGCACGGCTAATTTTTGTATTTTTAGTGGAGACAGGGTTTCACCGTGTTAGCCAGGATGGTCTTGATCTCCTGACCTTGTGATCTGCCCACCTCAGTCTCCCAAAGTGCTGGGATTACAGGTGTGAGCCACCGTGCCTGGTCTCCTAATTTTTTTGTTGTTGTGGCAAAACATATATAACACAAAGTGTCCCAGTTTCACCACTTTTTTATTTTGTGAGACAGGGTCTTGCTCTGTTGCCCAGGCTGGAGCACAGTGGCATTATCACAGCTCACTACAGCCTTGAACTGAAGGGCTCAAAAGATCCTCCCACCTCTGCCTCTCAAGTAGCTAGGACTACACGCATGCGCCACCATGCCTGGCTAACTTTTGTTGTTGTTTTTGTTTTATAGAGATGAGGCTTTCCCATGTTCCCCAGGCTGGTCTCAAACTCCCAGACTCAAGCGATCCACCTACGTCAGCCCCCCAAAGTACTGGGATTAACAGGCATGAGCCACCACACCCAGCCCATTTTCACTTTTTTTTTTTTTTTTTTTTTTTTTGAGACAGAGTTTCACTCTTGTTGCCCAGGCTGGAATGCAATGGCACAATCTTGGCTCACTGTAACCTTCGCCTCCTGGGTTCGAGCGATTCTCCTGCCTCAGCCTTCTGAATAGCTGGGATTACAGGCATGTGCCACCATGCCCAGCTAATTTTGTAATTTTAGTAGAGATGGCTGCTCTCGAACTCCCGACCTCAGATGATCTGCCCACCTCGACCTCCCAAAGTGTTGGGATTACAGGCGTGAGCCACCATGACCAGCCTTTTTTTTTTTTTTTTTTTTGAGACGGAGTTTTGCTCTTGTTGCCCAGTCTAGAGTGCAATGGCGCGATCTCGGCTCACCACAACCTCCGCCTCCTGGGTTCAAGAGATTCTCCTGCCTCAGCCTCCCGAGTACTGGGATTACAGGCGTCTGCCACCACACTCGACTAATTTTTTGTATTTTTAGTATAGACAAGGTTTCACCATGTTGGCTAGGCTGGTCTTGAACTCCTGGCCTTGAGTGATCCACCCGCCCTGGCCTCCCAAAGTGCTAGGATTACGAGCATGAGCCAACGTGCCAGGCCATTTTCACCATTTTTAAGTGTACAACTGAGTGGCATGAATTACATTCACACGTTGTGCAGCCATCACCATCATCTGTTCTCAGATCATCCTGACTGGAGGTCAGGAGTTTGAGAGCAGCCTGTCCAACATGGTGAAACCCCAACTCTACTAAAAAAAAAAATATATATATATATATGCGCATATACACATACATATATACACACACACATATATACACACATACATATACATACATACATTTATATATCTAGTACTTGCACATATGTAATATGTAAGTACTATGCCATTTCATATCAAAGACTTGAGCATCCACCAATTTTGGTATCCAGTGGGGTCTTAGAGCCCATGCCCCTCAGATACCAAGGGATACTGCATATTACATACGTGCATCCTGCCATATACTCCCATACACTTTCAGTCATCTCTAGGTTACTTATGATACCAAATACAGCTAAGTGGAAATAGTTGTTATACTGTATTGTTTTTAGTTATTCTTTTTTTTTTGAGATGGAGTCTTGCTCTGTTGCCCAGGTTGGAGTGCAGTATCATGATCTCAGCTCACTGCAACCTCTGCCTCCCAGGTTCAAGTGATTCTCCTGCCTCAGCCTCCTGAGTAGCTGGGAGACTACAGGCACGCGCTGCCGCGCCTTGCTACTTTTTGTATTTTTAGTAGAGATAGGGTTTCACCATGTTGGCCAGGCTGGTCTTGAACTCCTGATCTTAGATCTGCCCTCCTCATCCTCCCAAAGTGCTGGGATTACGGGCGTGAGTTACTGCGCCCGGCACACTCTGGCAAACTAGGACAGCCCCAAACAAAAACTTTACTAAATAAAGCAGTAACCCCCAAATCCCCCACTTCCCTCAGCCCTTAGTAACCTCTAATCTGCTTTCTATCTCTACGAATTTGTTTATTCTAGATATTTCATATAAGTGGAATCATACTGTATTTGTCCTTTGGTGACATGGATTTCACTTGGTGTAATGTTGTCAAGGTTTATTTGTGTTGTGGCATGTATCAGAATGGCATTCCTTTTGAAGGCTGGATAATATTCCATTGTATGGCCATGCCACATTTGGTTTATGCATTCATCTATAGATGAACATTTGGGCTGTTTCCTTTGACTATTGTGAACAATGCTGCAATAAGCATTGGTGCTCAAATATCTGTTCATGTCTCTGTTTCCAGTTCTTTTGGGTATATAGCTAGGAGTGGAATTGCTGGGTCTACAGTAATTCTATATTTAGTGTTCTGAGGAGCTGCCAAACTATTTTCCATGGTGACTGCAGCATTTTACAATCCCACCAGCAATGTCCCTTGCCTGGTTTTTCCTTTGGAAGGATTTCCTGGAAGGGGTCAGGCCTGGTGGTATATACATCTGAGGGAGATATTGGGGTCACAGGTGTGGTGTGGAGCTGAGGAAGAGAGGCTGAAGAAAATGGGATGTTGCTGGAGAGAGGGCAGGGGTCAACGAAGAGGATGGACATTCAGAAAATCAAAAAAGGAGTCAAGGGCATTAAGAGCCCTCCATCCCCCATCCAGGAAAGGTGCAGTGGCTCATGCCTGTAATCCCAGCAGGAGGATCCCTTGAGTCCAGGAGTTCAAGACCAGCCTGGGCAATATGGCGAAACCCCATCTCTACTAATAACACAAAAATTAAGCAGACATTGTAGTGCACACCTGTAGTCTCAGCTACTTAGCAGGTTGTGGTGGGAGGATAACTTCAGCCCAGGAGGCAGAGGTTGCAGTGAGCCAAGATCACGCTACTGCACTTCAACTGGGGTGACAGAGTGAGATCCTGTCTCAAAAATTGAAAAAAAAGAACCACCCCACCTCCCCCAAAAAATAAGTGGCCTAGACCGGGTGCCATGGCTCATGCCTGTAATCCCAACACTGACAGGCCTAGACAGGAGGATCGCTTGAGGCCAGGAGTTCAAGACCAGCCTGGGCAACATAGTGAGACCCCCGTCTCCACAAAAATCACAAAAATCACAAAAATTAGCTGGGTGTGGTGGCACACCTGTAGTCCCAGCTACTCAGGAGGCTGAGGAGGGAGGACCACTTGAGCCCGGGAAACAGTGAGGCCTTGTCTAAAAAAAGCAGCGCCCTTGAGAAGCACAGATCAATGAAGGGAGGGACCTTGGTGAGGGGGCGGGGCTAAGAAGCGGGCCTCAGTGGAGGGGTGTGGTGGACTCTGAAAAAAAACCCGGGCGATGTGGGGGCGGGGCCTCAATGCGGCCCGCCCACCTTCCCCTCTTCCCTGCAGCGCGACGCTGCACTTACCTCCTGCGGCTGCGTCCCGGGCAGGGGAGCCGGGCACCGGCCGCGGGGCTGGGCTGGGCGCGCGACCGAGGCCGAGGCCCCGGCGCAGAGCCGAGCGCAGGCCACCCAGCTGGGCCTCCGCCGCGCGCCGCTGCGCCTCCACGCGGGCCAGCTCGGCTTCCAGGCCTTGTGCCCGGCCCTCGGCTGCGCTCAGCCGCAGGCCCAGCTCTGCAGCCTCGGCCCGCGTCGCCTCCAGCTTCAGCTCTAGGCCGCGGGCGTGGTCCAGCTGCTGCTTTTCAGTGCCACGCGCCTCCTCCAGGGAGCCCAGCAGGCGTCGCTCGCGGGTCCGGAACTCGCCTTCTTGTTCCTGCAGCTTCCGCTGGGCTACCTGGAGCTGGAGTGATGCCAGGAGGTGGGGGTCGGCAAGGCCTCCCCCAACCCGATGCCCCACCCCTAAGGCCCAGACTGGAGCCCACCATCCCTGGCTGTGTGGTCAGCACAACCCTTTATCCTTTAGTGCTCGCCACTCAAGCAGGAGGTGCAAAAACATCCCCGTGGGAGGAAATACTATAATTTATTAATCTCTTTATTCTTTATACAAGCCTTGTAATGCCCATACTTTATTAGTAATAACAGCTAGCATTTGAATACATAGGGCTTATCAGTGCCAGACACTAAGTAACTTTCCAAAAAAATTAACTCTAATTACTACTCTATGAATTGATCTCACTTTACAGAAGATGAAACAAGCACAGAGATGCTAAGTAACTTGTCCAGAGCTGGGATTCAAAGCCAGGAATTCTAGCTCCAAAGGCTGTTTTTGTTGTTGTTGTTTTTGTGGGTTTTTTGTTTGTTTGTTTTTGGAGACAGAGTCTAGCTCTGTCACCCAGGCTGGAGTGCAGTGGCGCAATCTCAGCTCGCTGTAAACTGCCTCCTGGGGGGTTCAAGTGATCCTCCCACCTCAGCCTCCAAGTAGCTGGGATTACAGGTGAGCACCACTATGCCCAGCTAATTTCTGTATTTTTAGTAGAGACGGGATTTCACCGTGTTAGCCAGACTGGTCTCGAAATCCTGGCCTCAAGTGATCCACCAGCTTCAGCCTCCCAAAGTGCTGGGATTACAGGTGTGAGCCACTGTGCCCAGCTGTTTTTGTTTCTGTTTTTTTTTAAACTTTTTTTTTTCTTTTTTTTTTTTTTTTTGAGACGGAGTCTTGCTCTGTCACCCAGGCTAGAGTGCAGTGGCGGGATCTCGGCTCACTGCAAGCTCCGCCTCCCGGGTTCCTGCCATTCTCCTGCCTCAGCCTCCCGAGTAGCTGGGACTACAGGCGCCTGCCACCTCGCCCAGCTAGTTTTTTTTGTATTTTTTTTAGTAGAGACGGGGTTTCACCGTGTTAGCCAGGATGGTCTCGATCTCCTGACCTCGTGATCCGCCCGTCTCGGCCTCCCAAAGTGCTGGGATTACAGGCTTGAGCCACTGCACCCGGCCTTTTTAAACTTTTTTAATAGTTTGACAGCAGCTTATTAATCACATGTACTCACAGCCCTAGGGGGTGGGGGAAGGCAGGGAGGCACACCACACAGGGCTACACAGGGGCTGCAGGCTGGGAACACAGTGAACAGCCAGGAAGGTTAAGTGCCCACTGGTTCCAGAGGGAGGTGTGTCCAGAGGCTGTTCCCTTAACCACTAAGCTACATTGCCCCTCCTTGCCCATAATTTATCAATCAATCTGCACACAATGGGGGCATGCATTAAAAAATCATTTACCGATGGGATGCAGGGTCACACAGACACAAAGCCACTCCTGCCATTTAGAGAGTCAACCTCTCACAGTCACCAATTTCACTGGAAACCCCATCTACTGAGCAGCTGGGTGCCAGGACCTGTGCCAGGGCCCTTCATACATGCCCGGCTGTGCTAGTCCATCTCTTATGAGCACTCTGAGGCACAGAGATGAAGTGACTTGCTCTGGGCCATACAACAGATTCACAGTGATGAGACAGCCGGAAAAGGCAGAGCAGGAAGAGCGTGGGCTTTGGAGTCAGACAGACCTAGGTGGCTGTGTGACCTTGGGTAGATCCCTCGACCTCTCTGAGGGTTCTGTAAAATGGGGCTAATGGTAGGACGGGCGTGGTGGCTCACACCTGTAATCCCAGCACTTTGGGAGGCCGAGGCAGGTGGATCACCCGAGGACCAGAGTTTGAGATGAGCCTGACCAACATGGTGAAATCCTGTCTCTACTAAAAATACAAAAAAATTAGCTGGGCATAGTGGTGAGCACCTGTAATCCCAGCTACTCGGGAGGCTGAGGCAGGAGAATTGCTTGAACCCAGGAGGCAGAGGTTGCAGTGAGCCAAGATCGCGCCAGTGCACTCCAGCCTGGGCGACAGAGTGAGATTCCATTTCAAAAAAAAAAGTAAAGGCCGGGCGCGGTGGCTCATGCCTGTAATCCCAGCACTTTGGGAGGCCGAGGCGGGCGGATCACAAGGTCAGGAGATCGAGACCACGGTGAAACCCCGTCTCTACTAAAAATACAAAAAATTAGCCGGGCGCGGTTGTGGGCGCCTGTAGTCCCAGCTACTCGGGAGGCTGAGGCAGGAGAATGGCGTAAACCCAGGAGGTGGAGCTTGCAGTGAGCCGAGATCGCGCCACTGCACTCCAGCCTGGGCGACAGAGCGAGTCTCCGTCTCAAAAAACAAAAAACAAAAAAAAACAAAAAAACAAACAAACAAACAAACAAAAAAGTAAAAATAAAAATGGGGCTAACGGTACCTACCCCATGGGGCTGCTGGGAGAGTCAAACAAGGTCGTATTTATAGGGCCTCTCCGTGCCCATTTTGTGGCGGCATACAGTAGACCTACCGTTCTTTGGGCTGTTCTTATTATAACTTGGGAAGGGTCTCAAGGAGTGGGGGAAGGAACGAGCCCTAGGGAGTGGCCTTTCAGGATGGTCTCAGCATTGGGGTGCCTACCTGCTTCCTGCTGGAGGGAGGAAAGATGCACCAGCCCACCCGCCTGCTCAGTTACCTCCTGCCGCATCACCTCCAGGCTGGCCTCGCCCTTCAGCAGCCTCTGCCGGAGGCCCAGGGTCTCCCGCCGGCTCTCCTTCTCTGCCCGCTCGCCCAGTGCCAGGCGGCCCTGCAGCTCCGCCAGCTCCCGGCCCAGTCTAGTGTTCTCACTGTCCAGCATCTTCATCTGTGAGAGAGCGGGAACGGCAGCGGGTTCAGCTCTGCCCCTGTGCCCTCCCAGTCCTGGCCCAAGGCCACTTGGGACCTACTGCTCTAGGGACACCTATATCAAATACCACCCATATCCACTGGGAGCCGGCCCCTAGATAACCACACTGAGCTCAGGCGATGCCAGGCACTTGGGCACCAGTGGCCTGTTTACCATTTAATCAGTGGGCCAAAACTACCTTTCATGAGGGCATTGGTATAGTAGAAGGAGGGCTCAGCCCTTAGCAGACCAGGAGTTCACAGGCAGGAACCATAGCTCCCTGGGTTATCTTTCATCTCTACAGTGGTGATGAACATGTTTGGAGCGCTCACCATGTGTCCAGTCCTGTTCTAAGCACTTAAGTTACTTCGTACAGTGCTATATGAGGGAGGTAGAAACATCCCTATTTTAACAGATGAGAAAACTGAGCCTCAGAGTGTCAGAGTAACCTGCCCAAACTCACAGAGCCCACACACACCAGACTGGGATTCGATCTGAGACAACTGCAACGTTCTAAGCCCCCATTTCCCCACAGGAGCAGGTGGGGGTACTGCCTACCTACCCCATGTGCTACAGCAGGGATAACAGGATATGCCATAGCATGAAACACGCCCAGCAAAAGCTGGCATGCAAACGCCAGCTCCTTTCAGGGAGTCTTGTGGTTTCTCAGGAAGGGGCCTGGGTGAAGGGGGCTGTGGTATCTCTGGCTATTAGAGTATCAGAATATCTCTGGCTATCCGGTTGTGATATCTCCTTTTTGTACCTAAAAACAATTTTTTTTCTTTTTTTGAGACGGAGTCTCGCTCAGTCACCCAGGCTGGAGTGCAGTGGCGCGATCTCGGCTCACTAGAAGCTCCGCCTCCCGGGTTCATGCCATTCTCCTGCCTCAGTCTCCTGAGTAGCTGGGACTACAGGCGCCCGCCACCATGCCCGGCTAATTTTTTTGTATTTTTAGTAGAGACGGGGTTTCACCGTATTGGCCAGGATGGTCTTGATCTCCTGATGTTAGGTGATCCGCCTGTCTCGGCCTCCTAAAGTGCTGGGATTACAGGCGTGAGCCACCATGCCAGGCCACAAAGTTTTTAAAAAAAAATTTGGGGGGGCCAGGCGCGTGGCTCACGCCTGTAATCCCAGCAAAAATTTGTGGTCGGGTGCGGTGGCTCACGCCTGTAATCCCAGCACTTTGGGAGGCAGAGGACAGTGGATTGCTTGAGCCCAGGAGTTCGAGACCGGCCTGGCCAACACGGTGAAACCCCGTCTCTACTAAAAATACAAAAAACTTAGCCAGGCGTGGTGGCGGGCATCCATAATCCCAGCTACTCGGGAGACTGAGGCAGGAGAATTACTTGAACCTGGGAGGTGGAGGTTGCAGTGAGCCAAGATCACGCCATTGCACTCCAGCTTGGGCAACAAGAGTTGAGACTCCATCTCAAAAGTAAATAAATAAATAAAATAAAAATAAAAATTTTAAAAACTTTTTAAGAGACAGGGTCTTGCTTTGTCGCCCAGGCTGGAGTGCAGTGATGTGATCACAGCTCACTGCAGCCTTGACTTCCTGGGCTCAAGGGATACTCCCACCTCAGCCTCCTGAGTAGCTGGGACTCCAGGAGCGTGCCACGACAACTAGCTATTTTAAAAATTTTTTGTAAGGACTGGTTCTCACTATGTTGCCTGGGTTGGTCTTGAACTCCTAGGCTCAAGCAATCCTCCCATCTTTGCCTCCTGAAGGATAAGATTAAAGGCATGAGCCACCACAGCTGGCTAATTTTTTGCATTTTTTAGTAGAGACAGGTTTTCACCATGTTGCCCAGGCTGGTCTTGAACTCCTGGGCTCAAGCAATCCACTGGCCTCTGCCTCCCAAAGTGCTGGCATTACAGGCATGAGCCACTGCACCTGGCCTGGTTGTGATATCTCTGGGTGAGGACAGCAGGTGCTTCTTCAATGCATGCTGCTCTTGATGAGTTTGGAGATCATCTAATTCACACGTCAGCAAACTACAGCCCACAGGCCAAATTCGGCCAGTCTCCTGTTTCTATAAGGGTCTGAGCTAAGGATTTTTTTTTTTTTTACATTTTTAAATCGTTGAAAATGGATCATTTCTTTTTTTTTTTTTTTTTTTTTTTGAGACGGAGTCTCGCTCTGTTGCCCAGGCTGGAGTGCAGTGGCTGGATCTCAGCTCACTGCAAGCTCCGCCTCCCGGGTTTACGCCATTCTCCTGCCTCAGCCTCCCGAGTAGCTGGGACTACAGGCGCCCGCCACCTCGCCCGGCTAGTTTTTTGTATTTTTTAGTAGAGACAGGGTTTCACCGTGTTAGCCAGTATGGTCTCGATCTCCTGACCTCGTGATCCGCCCGTCTCGGCCTCCCAAAGTGCTGGGATTACAGGCTTGAGCCACCGCGCCCAGCCGAAAATGGATCATTTCTAAAGAAAGAACGATATTTCTTGACACATGAAAATGACAGAAAATTCACATTCCAGCGTCCCTAACCAAAGTGTGACTGGAACCCACACCCCTCCGTTCATGCGCTGTTTGGGGCTGCTTTCTTACTACCCCGGCAGAGCCAAGTAGCTGCAACAGAGACTGTGTGGCCGGTAAAGCTGGAAATATTTACCATTTGGGCTCTTTACAAAAAACAATTTGCCAACCTCTGACCTAGTTCATGAAATCTGTACCTTTTGTTGTTCGCAGATTCCTCTGAGAACTGCACAAGGACACCAGCTCCTCTCCTTGGAGAAATGTGAGCCTGAGCGTGCACACAAATGCACGCAGACTTTTGCACAGATTCAGGGATTCAAGGACTGCTCAAAGCCCATCCATTCACACCAAGGTTAGGTAAGAGGGCTTGTCATAGTGCAAGCCCCTGGTTTTACATAGGGGGACACGTGATTCCAGAAAGGGGGAGCTACTGGCCCTAGGACACACAGCAAGCCCTGGGGCAAAGGATGGCACAGGGAAAGTACCTGACGCCGGAGCTCCTGCAGCTCCCGCCGAGCCTCCAGCCGCGAGCGCTCCACCTCCTGCAGCCCAGTTCGCAGCTCCCCGGCCTCCTTGCCCACGGCTGTCCGTGCCTCCTCTAGGAGTGCCAGCTTCTGCTCCTTGTCCTCATTGGCAAGCTTCAGGCTGGAGAGGGCAGAGGTCAGGGGCTGCCCTGGGTCCTGGGAGTAGTCAGTGGCTCTACACAAAAGCTGCCTCCTCCAGTTTCTGGAGTGGGTCAGGCACTGCCCGCCTATGTGGCCTCTCCCAAGAGCTGAGCCCTCCAGGGCTGGGGCTCAGGCCCTCGGCTGGGAGGGGTAGACTAGTGACTCCAGGAGGGGACCTGGTTTCCAGGGTGATGAGGCGGGTGGGTCTGAGTCTGGACCCAACCCTACCCGCTGCCCCTCTGCCACTTTCCCCAATCAATAGGGAGGAAACCTTCCTAAAATGAGCCCGGTGCCAGGCTCTGCTTAGGAGACAGAGGATCCGTATCTGGGCAATTTCCCCAGAACCTTAGGGCTGAAGTTAGATTTCAGGGATGGGATTCCATGAGAACTCAGGGCTGGTCCCCCTGTGACGCCCCACCTGATGCGCTCGCTTTCTGCCTTCTTCACAGCGGCTCGAAGCTCCTCGTTGGAGCGCCGCAGGGCCTCGCGCTCCTTGGCGCCCTCGCCCAGGCTGCGCCGCAGCTCGCCTGCCTCCTGGCGCTGCACCTCCCGGCCCTCCTGGCTCTCACGCAGCTTGCGCTGGGCCTCCAGCAGCTCCCGCCGCAGCCCATCACGGGCATCCTCCAGCAGACGCAGCTGGGTCCGAAGCTCTTCTGCCTGTGAGCACAGCAGGTGTCCCCAGGCCAGCGGTCAGGGACCACCCCTCAAGCTGGGTCTTGTACCCCAGGTCCCTGGCCCCGGGGAGCCTGCCCCATCCCTCTGCAGTGCTGAGACCGCAGGCTGTGAGTTATCATTTGAGCAAGGCGTGCTGCAATCAGTAATGTTTTCACCTGAAGTCACCATCAGTCAGGACTGTCCTGAGCACACCAAGAGGGCAGAGACCCCACTCACCCCTCCTTGAGGCCAAATCCCACCTGTACACAACAGGCGCTTCACAATGCTTGCTAAATCCCACCTGTACACAACAGGCGCTTCACAATGCTTGCTAAATCCCACCTGTACACAACAGGTGCTTCACAATGCTTGCTGCCTCCTTTCTAAGTGCTATTCATTGGTCCTCACATGCAGGGAGGAATCTTATACTCTTCCGGGGCCCTGGGGAACTAGGCCCCCAGGCACACAGCGCCATTTAGGGTATGCTGCTCAGAAGAGGGGGCGGCTGCTCACCTCGCGAAGACAGGAGTCCCGCTGCTTGCCCAGGTCTCGGGCCTGCTCTTGCAGCCTCCTCACCTCCTGGGCGTGGGCTGCAACAGCCTCCTCCAGCTGGGCCCGTAGGTCCCGCAGCTCAGACGTCAGAGCGTTCACGGTGCTCTGGGACAGAGGGGCTCCTCAGACTTGGTCCTGCTGTGTCCCCAGGCCCTGGCTGCTCCCAACCCGCTTGGTGCACTGTCCACTTTCAGCTCTAAACACGGCCCCTCCCGCTGGCCTGCCAGACCCTCTGCCAACCCCTGGATGCATAGTGAGTGCTGCCCGTGTAGCCAGGCTCTCCCTCAGGCCCAAAGGATTCATCAGGGCAGGGCTGAGCCACCTCCCTCAGATGGGGGCTCCCAAAGGAAGGGCTAAACCTCCTCTCCCACAGCCTGGAAGCTTCTCCAGGACGGGGCCATGCCTCCCCGTGGTGGGGCCTCCTCAGCCAGGGATGTGCCTCTCTATGAGACGGCAGCCCAGCTGCCCAGGCCGCCCTACCCGGTCCTGCTCCTGCCGGCTCTGGGCATCTCGTTTCTGCCGCTCCATCTCCAGGGAGATGGTGGCCAGGCTGTGCCGTGTACCCATCAACTTCTCTGACAGCGCCGTCTTCTCAGACTCCTTCAGAGACAAGGCCTGGGCAGAGGCAGGGGACAAAGGGCTTGGGGGATGGGCTGGTCCTGGGGGCATGCTCAGGCTTCTTCCTGCCTGGGAAATGTGCCCACTGGGGGCTTAGAGGCCTGAGTGTGCCACTGCAGGTGGACCCAGGGCAGACGTGCAGCCCTGGAAAAGGGCGCAACGGCAGTCACAAGAATCCCGGACATGAATACCACTCATAGAGCTCACTGACCCGCCACAGTACCCTGACAGCAGAGTCTTTCATTCTACCCATTTTACAGATGAGGAAACTAGACTCAAGGAGGTAAAGCGACTCACCCAGGTACACAGCTAGTGAGGAGAGGAGATGGGCGCAGTCTGCCCTGTCTCCGTTACGTTATGGGAAAGTTAGGGACTTATTATTTGTGGGGACGGATCAGCTGATGCCTGTGGGCATCGTGGGGACTGCTCAGAAGGCAGCCCTGAGGATCCATGCCCGGCCTGGGTGGGACGAGGCATGGGAGAATACAGAACAGCTTTCCTGGTGTCACAGCTGTCACTGTCACTCAGTGAGTGCTCACTGTGTACCAGGCATGGAGCACAGCAAGGCCTCACGAACCCTCTTCTAATCCTCCCGTCCTGCAGGTGAGGAAACAGAGGACCCCAAGAGGGCAGTGGCCTGCCCCAGGGCTCTTAGCTGCCATGTGGCGGAGTGGGGTCCACCCCAGAACAGGAGCAGTTCAGAGAGCAGCAGAGGCCACGCCAGGGCTCACGAACCTGCTGCTTCTCGCTCTCAGCCAGGAGGAGGCCCTCGTCGCGCTCCTGCTGCAGGGTAGCAATCTCCTCACTCAGCTCTTCCTTCTCGGCCTCCAGCCGGGCCAGCAGCTCCTCCTGCTCACGCTGCAGCTGACTCTGCAGCTGGGCCCGCTCGGCCTCCAGCTCTCGCCATGCTGCCTCCTAGGGGGCCAGGACCGGACGCGTGTGACACACCAGGAGGGGCCCAGGCAGACCCCCCAAGACATCAGGGCAGCAAGAGCCATCTGGCCCCCATACCCTCAGCGACAGGGAGGGTGACCAGGTAACTACAAGGGGGTGACGGAGACACGCCAGGGCTTTCTGAAAGTGCCAAGGAGCAGCAGTGGGCTGGCCTGGTGGTCCCAACATGATCCCCTGAGGAGGGACAAGCAGCTGTCAGCCAGGTAGAGAGAAAAGACAAAGAACCCCAGGCCAAGAGCACAGTCCCTGGAAAGGCCTAGAGGATGCAGGGTACAGAGGGAAACAGGACACAGTGAGCCACAGTGCCAGAGCCCCAGGCAGTGGCCGGGCCAGGCCAGGCCATGTGGGCCACGGGGATTCTAAGGACAGTGAAGGGAGTGGGAGAGAGGACTCCAGCCAAGGTGACAAGGAGCAATCTGATTTTTAGCTTAGGGGATGTTCCAACAGCTGTGGAAGACGGACTGGGGCTGGGATGGAGGGGAGTTAGGATTGGCTATGACGAATGAATGGGGTCAGGGGTTGCCAGAGGAGCTGGAGAGAAGAACACAGACTAGGGGACATTAATGAGGCCAAGCCAGGCAATGCAAAGGGCAAGAAGAGCAAGGGGGAGGTCACAGGAGTTTAGATCCCTGGGGACTGGAAAGGCGGGCAAGCAGAGCCCACAGGCAAAGAGCAGCCCACCTGGGGAGCCCAGGGGCAGGTGCCTGCCTTTTTTTCTTTCTTTCTTTCTTTTTTTTTTTAAATGGAGTCTTGCTCTGTCGCCCAGGCTGGAGTGCAGTGGCGTGATCTCCGCTCACTGCAAGCTCAGCCTCCTGGGTTCACGCCATTCTCCTGCCTCAGCCTCCTGAGTAGCTGGGACTACAGGCACCCGCCACCATGCCTGGCTAATTTTTTTGTATTTTTAGTAGAGATGGGGTTTCACCGTATTAGCCAGGATGGTCTCGATTTCCTGACCTCGTGATCCACTCACCTCGGCCTCCCGAAATGCTGGGATTACAGGCTTGAGCCACTGCGCCCAGCCTCTTTTTTTTTTTTTTTTTTTTTTTTTTTTTTTTTTTTTTTGAGACAGAGCCTTGCTCTGTCACCCAGGCTGGAGTGCTGTGGCGTGATCTCGGCTCACTGCAATCTCTGCCTCCCAAGGTCAAGCAATTCTTCTACCTCAGCCTCCTGAGTAGCTGGGACTACAGGTGCAAGCCACCATGCCCAGATAATTTTTTGTAATTTTAGTAAAGATGGGGTTTCACCATGTTAGCCAGGATGGTCTCGATCTCCTGACCTTGTGATCCGCCCATCTCGGCCTCCCAAAGTGCTGGGATTACAGACATGAGTCAGCATGCCCGGCCAAGCTGCCCCTTCTTTAAGAGCTTCACCGTAGCTCATGCCTGTAATCCCAGCACTTTGGGAGACTGAGGCAGGTGGATCACGAGGTCAAAAGTTTGAGACCAGCCTGAGGAACATGGTGAAATCCCATCTCTACTAAAAATACAAAAATTAGCCAGGCGTGGTGATGCGTTCGTGTAATCCCAGCTAGTCAGGAAGCTGAGGCAGGAGAATCGCTTGAACCCAGAAGGTGGAGGTTGCAGTGAGCCGAGATTGCGCCACTGCACTCCAGTCTGTGCAACAGAGCGAGACTCCATCTCAAAAAAGAAAAGGAAAAAAAAGAGTTTTATCGCCACCTGCTGGAGAAGCATGATAACAACCACCCAAGGCCATGGGGCCTGCAGGGTGTGTGGCATCCCCTGGAGCCATGCAGTCATAGCCTGCACCTCTGTCGGAGGTAGCCCTGTCTAGGATTTGGTGGCCCAGGGCTCCTGTCCTGAGGGCCACTCTGGAGAGCATGCCAGTGCCAGCAATAATAACTTATGGAGCATTTGCTAAGTACCAGTCACTATGCTCAGCCCTCTATGCGGATGGTCTCAGTTCATCCTCAATACCTTCCACTATCCTGTCCCTATTTCTACAGGTGGAGAAATGAAGGCACAGACGCCTTGGGTAGCATCACCAGTAAGTGACCAAGATTACATTCAAACCCACGCAATGTAACCCCAGAGTCAGTGTTCTAGTAACTTCCCTGGCCCCTTGCCTTTCTATATACTCAGGTCTGAGCGGCCCTTCATATGCAAACAGTACTTAGCAAATGAAAGTGCTTTCCTGCTGTATGTTAGGTCAGCATTTCCCAAATGTGGTTGTGGACCCTCTGCATCAGGATTACCAGGGCTGGACCAGATTTGGGACCTGGGAATCTGCATGTCTAATAAGGACCACAACCTCCCCCACTGCCCGCACCCCAAGTCCTCCCAGCTGTCCCCAGGGCCCCCACAACAGAGAGGAAGTCCCATTTCACAGATGTAGAGACCAAGGCAGAGGAAGAACGACGATGAGACACTGGCTCTGAGGCCTGCCCACCCCTCCCCAGCTGTCTGAACCTTTTCGCGCTGGAGTCGCTGCAAGTCCTCCTCGTGGGCTGCCCGCTGCTCCTGCAGAGAGGCCTGGGCCTCCCGCTCAGCCTGCACCAGCTTCTGGGCCATCAGCTCCTTGTCTAGACTGGCTTTCTCCTGTGTAGCTATTATTTGCTGCCGCAGGCCCGCCAACTCTCCTGCACAAGAGGAATGGGGGAAAGGGCAGGGTTGGGTTCAAACTTTTCCTTGGGCCAGCAGACTTAGGCCAGGTGAGCCACATGGGCAAAATCCCAGAGGCAGAGGGCCTGCCTGGCAGCTAGTTTGGGTCCTCTTGAAGAATTGGCTTGCCCTCTCTGGGCCTCAGTTTCCCTATCTGCTACATGGGCCCACTGGCCCTGACCCCTTTCCTGCCTACCTAGAATGGCATTAAAGGCATAAAATGACTGATAAGAAGGCCTCCCAAATGGGAAGGATGCCAAAGATATAACAACCCTAGGCCAGGCGCAGTGGCTCACACCTGTAATCGCAGCACTTTGGGAGGCTGGGGCAGGTGGATCACCTGAGGTCAGGAGTTCGAGACCAGCCTGGCCAACATGGCAAAACCCTGTCTCTACTAAAAATACAAAAATTAGACGGGTGTGGTGGTGGGCGTATGTTGTTACAGCTACTTGGGAGGTTGAGGCAGGAGAATCGCTTGAACCAGGGAGGCAGAAGTTGCAGTGAGCCGAGATTGCACCATTGCACTCCAGCCTGGGCGACAAGAGCGAGACTCTGTCTCAAAAAACAAACAGGCTGGGTCCGGTGGCTCATGCCTATAATCCCAGTAGTTTGGGAGGCCGAAGCAGGTGGATCACCTGAGGTCGACAGTTCGAGACCACCTTGACCAACATGGTGAAACCCTGTCTCTACTAAAAATACAAAATTAGCCAGGCGTGGTGGCACATGCCTGTAATCCCAGCTACTTGGGAGGCTGTGGCAGGAGAATTGCTTGAACCCGGGAGGCGTGGAGGTTGAGGTGAGCCGAGATCATGCCATTGCAATCCAGCCTGGGCGACAAGAGTGAAACTCTGTCTCAAAACAAACAAACAAACAAAAAACAACCCTATTACTGACTCAGCACTAACTATAGGTTAAGCACCCAGCTAAGTATTCTAGATATAACTTCATTTTGTCTTCATAACATGCCTAGGTAGTTTATCCTCATCCCCATTTAACAGATGATGAAACGGAGGCTCAGAGGAGATCAGCAGCGACTTCCCAAAGCCGCACAGCTACACATAAAGCATCTCCTTTAATGACTGACATAAACATGCCTGTCAAATGTTAACTATCAGTATTAATGGAAATGACTACAGGAAATGGAAATGGTATAGCCACTATCTAAAAACCATCTCCCGGGTTGGAAATCCACCAGCATTTCCCTTCCTGGTTCTGTCTGGCTTAGGTGTACATGGACAGAAAAATTAATTTCCATGACCCAAGTAGGTGCTTAGTTAATGTTAGGTGAGCAGAAAGAAGCCCTGAGTTCAGACACTGGATGGGAAACGGTGTAGGGAAGCGGGACTGGGATTTGGGGGCCAAGAGAGTCATCTGAAAACCACAGAGAACTCGACTTTCTAACAGGCCTGATGAGGGATGAACTGTAGTTACTGTTGACTCAGCCAGGCACCATGCCACGGCCTTACACGCTTTTCCCACGTCATCCTGGCAATAGGCTTACAAGGTGGCCACTGACACCTCTAATAATCAGATGAGGAATCTGCAGCCCAGAGAGGAAAAGGGCTTACTCAAGGAAAGGTCAGGTCTAAGTGGTGGCACAGGACTAGAACCCAGACCAGCCAGACTCCTACTCTAGTGCTCCCAACTTCTGTGAGACCCCAGACCCTGGGAGGTTGCAGTCTGGGCTGGAGCCTGGTGTTCCCCCCAAGTCCCCAGCCCCTCGTACCAGTAAGGGTCTCCTTGGCCAGCAGCAGGGCCTGCCCCTCGGCTTCCAGATGCTCCCGGCGGGCCTCAAGCTGGGCCAGCTGCCGCTGCACCTCAAACAGGCTGCCCTCCAGGGCTTCCTTCTCCAAGCTGCAGCACATACAGTCCCTGAGGCCCTGGGACTCAGCCTCCCTGGACCCAGGAAACTGTGGATCTCAGGGAGTGGCCAGGCATGGGCCAAGTGCCAACCTACCTGCCTGGCCAGGTCCACACTCCCTGGGGAAGCCTGAGCCACAGCTAGGACGTGTTGGCAAGCCAGACTCCTTGGTAACTGCCCCTGGGGGCCCATGCCTGGGTGTGGCTGGTCATGGTATGGCCCCGGGAGGACCCCCCAAGGCATGTTGGGCAGAGCCCAAGGCCTTACCGCAGGCGCGTGGCCTCCTCTGACAGGGTCCTGCCTTCACGCTCCGCAGCCGCCAGCTGCACAGCCAGGCCAGCGCGCTCCTTGGCTAGCGCCTCCTTCTCCCGGGCCGCTCGCTCCAGCGCCTCCATCTGCCGCTGGGCCGCCCGCCGGGCCTGCTCCAGCTCCTGCTCCCGCCCGCTCAGCTGCCGGGAGAGCTGGCCCCCACCCAGAGACTGAGCAGCACTCCCAGCGCCCCCCAGCTTATTCGTCGTGCAGCACCCCAACTCTGGGCCTAACCCAGTCCTGGCAGAAGGCCTAGGTTCGAGGCCAGGGTATGCCCTCATGTGCTATATGTACTTGGGCAAGTCATGACTTTCTCTAGATCTGCAGTGCACGTCTGTACAAAAACGAGGGCCCGGCCGGGCACGGTGGCGCACGCCTATAATCTCAGCACTTTTGCTGGTGGATCACTTGAGGTCAGGAGTTCAAGACCAACCTGGCCAACGTGGTGAAACCCTGTCTCTACTAAAAATACAAAAATTAGCTGGGCATGGTGGTGCACGCCTGTAGTCCCCACTACTTGGGACGCTGAGGCAGGAGAACAGCTTAAACCCCAGAGGCGGAGGTTGCAGTGAGCCCAGATCATGTCACTGCACTCCAGCCTGGGCAACAGAGCAAGACTCTGTCTCAGAAAAAGAAAAAAAACAAAACCAAAAAAAACGAGGGCCCTCACTCAGCTTTGGGACTAACAAGTAACAGAACCCTTGTATTATGCTAAACTTGCAGAGAAGTTGAATATAGAAAACAGACACAAGTGCAGCTGCTCAGCAGGCCTCAAGGTGGAGACCTGCACCCTGCTCCTTGCACCCCCTGCCCCATCATCTAGAGGTCCCTCCCAGAAACCCAGGGGCTCCAGGATAGACACTGCATGAAGGTCATTGGATCCTTCAAATCCTAAGGACTCTTCCAGATGTGATGTTCCCAAAAGTCTAAGATTCCAATTCTAAAAGTCTTGACCTCTTATTAATCTGTATCATTATTATTATCATTATTATTATTTTGAGACGGAGTCTCACTCTGTTGCCCAGGTTGGAGTGCAGTGGCACCATCTCAGCTCACTGCAACCTCTGCCTCCCGGGTTCAAGCAATTCTCCTGCCTCAACCTCCCGAGCAACTGGGACAACAGGCGCCAGGTACCATGCCCAGCTGATTTTTTGTAGAGATAGGGTTTCACTGTGTTAGCCAGGATGGTCTTGATCTCCTAACCTTGTTATCCATCCGCCTCCACCTCCCAAAGTGCTGGGATTATAGGCGTGAGCCACTGCGCCCGGCTAGCCCCATGTTACAGATGGGGCAACTGAGGTATGGGGAGATTGGGCAGCTTGTCCAAGGTCCCCAGCTAGCAGAAGTGGGGCTGGATTTAACCCAGAAGCAGGCTCCAGAGCCTGTGACTTAACCCAGGACTGGATGCCAGGGGCTGGGAGCCCGGCCTGCCCCACATGCTGTCCACACCGCCCCCACACACGGCTTGGCCCACCTGCGCTAGCTGCTCCTGCAGCCGGCTGCGCTCATGGCGCAACGTGGGGAGTTGCTGCTCCAGCACCTCCTGGGCCTGCTCCGCCACGCGTAGGGAGCCCTCCAGGCCCTGCCGCGCCACCTCCTGCTCCAACCGCAGCTCCTCCAGCCGCTCCTGCTCTTCCCGCGCCACTGTGGCCTCCTGCTCTGCCTGCCGCTGCCGGCCCTGCAGGGCGGCCTTTTCTTCCTCCAGCTGTGGGCCGGGTACGAGTGGGGCCTCATGAGCAGGGCGCCCCTCCCGGGACCAGGATGCCTTCTCCACCCACCCACCACCCACAATAGCCCAGGGGAGGCTCCAAGGGAATAAGGGACAGTGCCCTTGGGTGTGTGGGACGCTGGGGAGGGGGAGATAAGGGCCCATGCAGCTTCTGTGCTTTGACGCCTAGAGAGGATAGACAGACAGAGGGAGACAGACAGAGAACCAGAGACAAAAAAGGAGGCAGCGGCCAAGACAGGTGCAGGGCTGGGCCCAGGGTGCCTCACTGAGTGGGGAGGACGGGTGGGCAAGGCAGGTGCGCCTGCAGGTGCACAGCGTACCTGGGCAACAAGGCGGTTCAGATCCAGCTTGTCCTGAGCAAGGCTCTCGTTGAGGGCGCTCAGCTTGGACAGGGAGTCCTGCAGGGAGGCCTCCTCTGCCCTCAGCTTGGTCATGGAGAGCTCGAGCTCCACGCGGCCAGCCTCAGCCTGCAGAGTCAGGCCCTCAGAGATGACGAAAGGCAGAAAGGTCGGGAGGAGGTGAGGAGAGACAAGAAGAGACCCAGAGAGACGGACCCTCGGAGACAGGGGAGGGGAGACAAGGAGGGGACATAGCGTGAGATGGAAAAAAAAAATCACCGCAGAAAGCCTGCTGCTTATGGAGCCATTTAAAAGCCACGCACCACAGAGCTGTGCAAAAATAGCTCAAGCTGCAGGGCAGGACCAGAGTTCAGAGGATCCCCTGAGTAGGATCTAGGGATAGCACTGCTCAGAGCCCAGGCTGCAGTGAACAAGGCCGGCCCCCCCGCCAAGGACTCTCTGGGCTGTAGCCCCAACTCTCAGGCCCCAGGAGCTGAGTCTCAGGTACTGGATGACCCTGAGCTATATAGGCACTGCCCCCAGGAGCATCTACAAGAGCAGGGATATGGCCATAAAGAGAGGTCAATCCACTTATACCTGGGACCAGAGGTCCAGAGGTCTGTGGCCTGCAACAAAGATCAGCCTGTATCCAGAAGGAAGGGGTCAGTCTGTGACCTGGCTCAGAGGTCTGCCTGACACTGGGACCAGTCCATGCCAGAGCAAGAAGTCTTTGGGCTGGGGGGCAGAGGTAGGTTTGTGGTTGTGCAGCAAACAGGGACCCACCTTGGTCAGCGCCTCGGCCACCTCGGCCTTCTCGGCCTGCAGCATGTCCCGCTGCAGCGTGGCGCGGCTCAGCGCCTCCCTCACCTCCACCAGCTCCTTGGCCAGGACTGAGCGCTTCCCTTCCAGCTGCTCTAGTTGTCTATGGCTGCGGGACAGAGGACGGGTGGGTGGCCCATGTCACTTTCCTGCCCTGAACCTCCTGTAGCCAGCGAGATGCTGGGCTGGGGACCAGGCCTGAGGCAGGAGTTTGGAGAGAAAGAGCCTGGCCCACAGGGCAACCAAGCCCACTACACTTAGCTGCATGACCCTGGGCCTCTGTTTTCACATCTGCAAAACGAGGTAACACTTGCCTCGTGACATTGTTTTTTTGAGACAGAGTCTTGCTCTGTCACCCAGGCTGGAGTACAGTGGCGCGATCTCGGCTCACTGCAACCTCTGCCTCCCGGGTTCAAGCAATTCTCCTGCCTCAGCCTCCTGAGTAGCTGGGATTATAGGTGCCCACCACCATGCCTGGCTAATTTTGTAGTTTTAGTACAGACGGGGTTTCCCCATGTTGGTCGGGCTGGTCTCGAACTCCTGACCTCAGGTGATTCCCCTGCCTCAGCCTCCCAAATTGCTGGGATTACTGGCATGAGCGACCACGCCTGGCCTGTTTTAAGGATACAGACTTCACATATGCTTAAAATGGTGCCTGACACATGTCCCCAAGGGCCTTCAGAAACAAGAATCACATGCACCACCACAGTCTACTAAACATCATCATCGATCACGTCCCAGAGAGGTAAGCAGCGCAGTGGGGAAGAGGTTAACTCTGAAGGCAGAATGCCCGGGTTCAAATCCTGGCTCTTCTGCTAATTAGCTGTGTGACCTGGGGCAAGGAACATGGCTTCTCTGTGCCTCAGTTTACCATCCACAAAATGGAGATAACAGCTTCGACGACACAGAGTTATCATAGAATTGAATGAGAACTGAATTGCTTAAAATGGTATCTGGCACTTAGTGAAATTAGTAAGGATATTATTATGATCATAACTAAATTTTAAAAATACTATTGTTAATATTACTACTGTTATTTTAATTATTGTTGTTATTATCATCCAAGTTCTACCTTTTAACTAGTTCTCTGATCCCAGGTAAGTGACGACACCTCCCTGAGCCTCAATTTCCTGAAATGGGACTGGTTAGAAAACCCAGCATCAGAGGGGTCCAGATGGTAGGAGGCCCAGGACCCAGTGGGTGCTCCCTAACTCCCCAGGGGCACTGTCAGGTGATCTGAGGCACATTTGAAGGGCCCTGACAGGGAGGCGAGACGCTGCTCACCTGCGCTCAAGCTCCCGGCGCACCCGCGCGCCATCCTGCACCGCGTCCTCCTGCTCTTCCTCCAGCCGGTCCCGCTGGCGCCGCAGCTCCTCCTGGGCAGCCTGCAGCTTCTCACGCTCCTGCCGCAGCTCCTCGGCCTGCTGCTGGGCCACCTGCAGGCTGTGGGCCAGGTTGCTCTTCTCCCTTCAGGACAAGGGGAGAGGAGGGGAGGGGATGCTGGGGCTGCTCTCCCCAGGGAAGGTGGCTGGCTGCTCCTCTAGCCATGAGCTACATCTTCCCATCTTCCAAGGCAACTGCCTCCAGGAAGCCTTCCCTGACCACCCTGCCCATGGCTGACTCATTTCACTCAAACCCTCCAGCAGAAGAACCTAGCTTTCCTTCTCCCCAGCCTGTCCACTTGGAGGCCCAGTGGAGTGAATGGAGGCACTGGGGTGACCTCCAAGCACCCCACCAGGTAGAAGAGGCCACGCTGGGCTCCTGGGACACACAGGCAATTGTGCCACCAGCTCTGCTAGGCCATGTGACCAGGAAATGCCCCCTATAAACACCCCATGCCTCTCAATTCTGGGAAGCCTGATAGAGCTGAGTCTGCAGATCCCACAGCTTCCTGCTACATAGGCACATGGTGGCCACAGCAGGGGCGGGAGGAGAAGGCAGCAACGGGGACCCCAAAGACTTGCTGTGAGCTGCCACTTTCCTCACTGGCAGTAGGTGCAAAAAAACTTCACGACATGATTTTTTTTTTTTTTTCCTGAGATGGAGTCTCACTCTGTCACCCAGGCTGGAGTGCAGTGGTGTGATCTCCCCTCATTGCAAGCTCTGCCTCCCAGGTTCACACCATTCTCCTGCCTCAGTCTCCTGAGTAGCTGGGACTACAAGCACCTGCCACCACACCCAGCTGATTTTTTGTATTTTTAGTAGAGATGGGGTTTCACCGTGTTAGCCAGGATGGTCTTGATCTCCTGACCTCGTGATCTGCCCACCTCGGCCTCCCAAAGTGCTGGGATTACAGGCATGAGCCACCGTGTCCAGCAATTTTTTTGTTTTTTGTGTTTTTTAGATGGAGTCTCACTCTGTCGCCCAGGCTGGAGTGCAGTGACACAATCTCGGCTTGCTGCAACCTCCACTTACAGAGTTCAAGCGATTCCCCTGCCTCAGCCTCCCGAGTAGCTGGGATTACAGGCACCTATCACCACGCCCAGCTTTACTGCATTTTTAGTTAGAAGCGGGGTTTCACCATGTTGGCCAGGCTGGTCTCAAACTCCTGACCTCAAGTGATCTGCCTGCCTCAGTCTCCCAAAGTGCTGGGAATACAGGCGTAAGCCACCATACCCGGCCCTAATTTTTTTTATTTTTTACTTTTATTTTTATTTACTTATTTTTTTTGACACAGAGTTTCACTCTTGTTGCCCAGGCTGGAGTGCAGTGGTGTGATCTCAGTTCACTGCAACCTCCGCCCCCCAGGTTCAAGTGATTCTCCTGCCTCAGCCTCCCAAGTAGCTGGCATTACAAGCATGCACCACCACGGATGGCTAATTTTGTATTTGTAGTAGAGACGGGGTTTCTCCATGTTGGTCAGGCTGGTCTTGAACTCCTGACCTCAGGTAGTCCTCCAGTCTCAGCCTCCGAAAGTGCTGGGATTATAGGTGTGAGCCACTGTGCCTGGCCAATTTTTTTTATTTTTAGTAGAGATGGGGTTTCACCATGTTGGCCAGACTGGTCTCAAACTCCTGACCTCAAGTTATCCACCCGCCTTGGCCTCCTAAAGTGCTGGGATTACAGGCGTGAGCCACTGTGCCCAGTCGACAATGTGCTGTTAAGTACAAATAGCAAAATGCCAAATGAGATGTTTGCTGTGAACACAACTACTTAAAAAGATCTCCTTTCCAGGCATGGAAAGCCTCAGTTTACTCTCACATGGACCTGAATTCCAATTGCCACCCTGCCACCCCCAGCCACACAACACTGTAAGAGTCTGAGCGAATCTCTCAAGCTTACAACAACAGAGTTCCAAATTGCATGAGTTTGACAGGAAGGCTAAATGACAGAGTACATAAAAAACACTCAGCCAAGAGCCTGGCACACAGTAGGTGTTATAGGCATGAGCCACCACACCCAGTCTGAATTTTCACTTTTTAATATTTTTAATTAAATTTAATAGAGCCAGGCACAGTGGCTTATGCCTGTAATCCCAGCAATTTGGGAGGCTGAGGTGGGAGGAGTGTTTGAAGCTAGGAGTTCAAGACCAGCGTGGGAACATAGTGAGACCCCCATCTCTACAAAAAATTCAGAAATGTTGGGGGCTTGTCTAGCATCCTTGGGGCTGAGATCAGAGTTGCCCAGGACCTGGGGAGGTGAGGTCTCAGAGGGTGGTGAGGGCACAGAGGAAGGGAGTGGAAACCTAACTCTCAAGCATCGGTCCCATATCCTTCCCCAGGCCAGGCCCAGGCCCTGGCCCCCAACTAGGAACAGTTGGGAGGTAGAGGTGGGAGGATCGCTTGAGTCTGGGAGTTCCAGGCAACAGTGAGCTGTGATGGAGCCATTGCGCCCCTGCCTGGGAAACAGAGCAAGAGCATGACTCAAAACAAAGCAAAACAAAACAAAACAAAACTGAATAATAAAAAATAAATGTTGGCCAGGCACGGTGGCTCACGCCTGTAATCCCAGCACTTTGGGAGGCTAAGGCGGGCGGATCACAAGGTCAGGGGATCGAGACCATCCTGGCTAACACGGTGAAACCCCCGTCTCTACTAAAAATGCAAAAAATTAGCTGGGCGTGGTGGCGGGCGCCTGTAGTCCTAGCTACTTGGGAGGCTGAGGCAGGAGAATGGCGTGAACCCAGAAGGCGGAGCTTGCAGTGAGCCAAGATCACGCCACTGCAGTCCAGCCTGGGCGACTGAGTGAGACTCCATCTCAAAAAATAAAAAATAAATAAATAAAAATAAATGTTGGCCAGGTGCGGTGGCTCATGCCTGTAATTCCAGCACTTTGGGAAACCGAGGTGGGTGGATCACCAGGTCAGGAGTTCAAGATCAGCCTGGCCAAGATGGTGAAACCCCATCTCTACTAAAAATACAAAAAAAATCAGCCGGGCGTGGTAGTGGGCACCTGTAATCCCAGCTACTCGGGAGTCTGAGGTGAGAACTGCTCAAACCTCGGCTGCGGAGGATGCAGTGAGCCAAGATCGCGCCACTGCACTCCAGCCTAGGCCACACAGTGAAACTCCGTCTCAAAAAAAAAACAGCCTGGCGTGGCAGCGGGCACCTGTAGTCCCAGCTACTCAGGAGGCTGAAGCAGGAGAATGGCATGAACCCAGGAGACGGAGCTTGCAGTGAGCCAAGATCGCGCCACTGCACTCCAGCCTGGGCGACAGAGCGAGACTCCGTCTCAAAAATAAATAAATAAACAAATAAATAAATATTAATAGGCACATGTAGCTACTGGCGACAATATTAGCGCATAAGGCTCGACTAGTGTTATGCCTAGATGTTTATTTATTCTTCAGCAGCCCCCAGCTCAGACCTCCCCGGCACCTGCTCAGGAGCTCGTTGGCACTCCGCAGCCGCTGCACCTCGCGCTGGGCGTCCTCCTGGGCCTGCATGGCGCCATCGGTCTTGTCCCGCAGGCGCTGCAGCTGTTCCTCTAGGGCCCGCCGTTCACTCTCGCTGTCGCTAAGCTGCTTCCGCAGGGTGCCCAGCAGGTCCTGGCTTGCCTCATAGCGCCCACGCATGTCCTGGGGCGTGGGGATCACAGAGTCTAGAGGGGTCCTGGGAGGCCTCCAGAGCCCACCTACTCTCTACTGGTTCTAGGGATACACACCAGCCTACGCTAGGCGGGGTCCAGGGTCTGGACCTGACCTGGGACAGGATAGGGGCCTAGGCCTGAGATCCAGGCTTCCATTCCCCTACTATGTGCCCTCACCACCCTCTGAGCCCTCACCTCCCTGGGGTCCCGGACAACTCCTATCAAAGTCTCCCCTCCCCCCATGCCACACAAACCCCCAGGAACACTAGTCTCCTGGGATCTGACCGGCACCCCCCCAGGGCTCCCAGGCCCCTCCCCTTTGCATCCTGGTTCCACCCTCAGACTCCTCCCTACCCTGACTCTGCCCCTAGTTGCCAAGTTCCTCTCATCCTAGGCTCAGATTCCCCTTGCTAGACCTTTTCCCAGGGTCCTGGCTCTGTATGACCAGGGACCTGTCTCCCTCTCTACCAAGACCCTAACACTGCCGCATTCCTCTCCCTCCACCAGCTGCCCAAGCACCCCTTCTTCTGGGCTCCATTTCACCGCAGAGCTCTCGGCCACCTCCCTGGGGGTCCTGACCCCCTCAGACACTATTTCTAAGGGCTCTGGCTGCACCACAGGGCGCTCAGACTCCTGTTCCGGACCCTGGCTCCGGACCCGGACCCGCCCCCGCCCCTGCCCCCACCCCCAACCCAGAGGGCGTGAGCACCTCCCCCGGGGCCTCTGGTGGCGCCCAGAACACTCAAACCCCTTCCTACCTGGACCTGCAGCTGGCGCTTGTGCAGGGCGGAGTGGATCAGGGCGAGCGTGGAGGAGTCTGAGCAGGCCGGGGAGGGGCCTCGGCGGGGCGAACGGCCTCGGCCCGGTGAGGAGCGCCGTGGTGGGGACGGGGTCCGCTGGCCCGAGAGCCCCCGCAGGCTGCCATCGGACGCATCTGCCGTGCGCTCGGAGCCACTCAGCTGGACACCGCTCTCAGAGTCCGACAGGACGGCCTGAGGGTAGGGGAGGAAGGCAGAAGGAGGCCAGAGTTAGGAACCGCGGGGTTAGCTGGACAAAGAGGCCCAGACTAGGCTGGGGGCCGCCTCATCCCAAACGATCCCTCCTACAAGAAGCCTTCCTGATTTCACCTCCTCCACTAGTTCAGTTCTCAGCTCGCAGCTGAGGCCTCCGATTTATTGCGAAGACATCATTTGGTGTCAGGTGGGCTCCGGAAGGGCCGTGCCTCCCCTCTGAGACTGGGGGCTGCCCAGGGCAGGGGCCGGGTGAGTTAGCAGGGGTGCTGAGCAGCTACAGCCTGGGCCCTAGGCCCCCACCCATTTGCAGTTCAGTCCCAGGCCACCAAAAGGCGTGGTGGGGGAGCCCGGGACCGCCTGGCAGGGCCCTGTCTTCCCACCTCTCTGGGCTCACACCTGTGCCAGGTCCCTTAGGGTCTGCTGTAGCCCCTCTCCGTCCTCTGTCTCCAGGGCCGCCTGCTCCTGTAGCCGCAGGGATTCCTGGAGTGCAGTTAGGGAGACAAAGGTGGTCCAGGTTCTGTCTTATCTCAAACCTCCCTTTCCCCTCCCTCCCTGGCCCACCACTGACCAGGTGGCCTCTGAAGCCATGTCCATAGGCCAGCCACCTGGTAGACCTCACAGCAGGCCCGAGGCCCTCGCTGAACAGTCCAGGCCCAAAGAAGAGCTGTGTCCTGCCCCAGGTCACACAGTCGATTGGAGGAGAGCCGAACCTAGAACCCAGGCCAGGCCCCACACAGAGGGGTGACCAAACCAGGCTGTACCCTGGGGTAGTGAGTGTCCCACTGGTGGGGGAGGGGGAGCAGCTGGGTTGCCCGAGGCAGCATCTGGACCTGGAGAGCGTGGATGGGAGTTCAAGTCCCCACTCTCCCGCTTACTGGCTCTGAGACTGGACAAGCATTTCCCCTCTTGGGCCTCAGTTTCCCCATCTGTGTCATAAGGATTATGCTACAGGGCTGCTGGGGGAAAGAAATGGGATGGAGGAGGTGAGTGTGCTTACCACGAAGACTGCACACCTGTGAGGGCTGAACCTGAGTGTGAGTGGGATGCTAGGGGTGGCCCAGGTAGCCCAGCCCTAAGCCTGTGTCCATGGATCTGGCCGGTACCCCATCCCACCCTGCCACATCTCAGGGGAAGCTACAGCTCACCAGGGCCTCAAGCTTCTCGGTGAGGTCCTTGTTGACCTGATCCTTCTCCACATTCTGCTTCTGAAGACGCTCCACTGCCAGGCCCAGCTCTGTCACTCTGGAGTTGGGGGAGCAACAGAGGTGAATAGGGGACCACCCCTGCCTCTCAAATCCAGTAGCTCTGTGTCCACCATGCTTCTCCAAACCTGAGGCAGGGACCCTAACATCCACCTCCCTGGCTGTGTGACCTTAGGCAAGTCCCGGCTCCTCTCCAGACCTCACACTTATCTGTGAAACAGGAGTGAGGTTCCCACCAGCTTTATCTCATGGGAAAGCACTTGAGGACGTGTCCAGGTGGCAGGAGTAAGGGGCACAAGCTCTTTTTTTTTTTTTTTTTGCGACGGAGTTTCCCTCTGTCATCCAGGCTGGAATACAGTGATGTGATCTTGGCTAACTGCAACCTCCACATTCTGGGTTCAAGCGATTCTCCTGCCTCAGCCTCCCTCATAGCTGGGATTATAGGCACGCGCCACCATGCCCGGCTAGTTTTTGTATTTTAGTAGAGACAGGGTTTTGCCTGTTGGGCAGGCTGGTCTTGAGCTCCTGACCTCAGGTAATCCCCCTACCTTGGCCTCCCAAAGTGCTGGGATTACAGGTGTGAGCCACCGCACCCGGCCACAAGTTCTGTCATCAGAGGCTAAGCTGTTTATGATATACACCGGGCAAGTGCCTTCGGAACCTCAGTGGGGTGCCTGGGAAGACTGGCTGAGCTTGCAGAGGAAGGCCCCGTGCCTAGTGAACAGATGCTCCCTTCTCCCCAACCCTCCAGTTTTACCTTCTGCAGGGACGCCTGCCTTGTGCAGCACCCACCAGGTACCCACCTGGCACTGAGGTCAGCCTTGTCCAGGTCGCTCTGCATCTGCTGCTGGGCCAGGTCCTTCTCGCGGAGCACCTTGTCCCGCAGCTGCTCCTCCAGCTGGGCCTGCAGCAGGGCCTGCTTCTCCAGGGCTGCCTCCGTCCGGCTCTCTGCCAGCCGCAGGCCCGTGCTCAGTCCCAGGCCTGCCTCCTGGACAGCTCGTGATGTCCGGGCCAGCTCCCCTCCCAGCTGCAGCAGGTCCCTTGGGGAGAGAGCATAGGCTGGCGATGGGATGGGGCTCGCTCCCAACTACAAATTAAAATTATGCTGGGGCCAGGCATGGTGGCTCACACCTGTAATCCCAGCACTTTCTTTGGGAGGCCAAGACGAGCAGATCGCCTGAGGTCAGGAGTTTGAACCAGCCTGGCCAACATAGTGAAACCCCATCTCTACTAAAAATACAAAAATTGGTGGGGCATGGTGGCACCCGCCTGTAATCCCAGCTACTTGGGAGGCTAAGGCAGAATTGCTTGAACCCAGGACATGGAGACTGCAGTAAGCCGAGATCATGCCACTGCACTCCAGCCTGGACAACACAGCGAGACTGCGTCTCAAAAAAATAAATAAATAAAATAAAAATAAAAATATATTAGGCTGGGTGCGGTGGCATGCACCTGCAGTTTCAGCTATGTGGGAAGCTAAGGCAGGACTGCTTGAGCACAGGAGTTTGAGGCCAGCATGAGAAACATAGTGAGACTCCATCTCAAAAACAAAAGAGGAAGAAAAAGAAAAATACAGCAACAAACCCTACACTGGGATGCCATTTGTCCACTATCAGATTGGGGAAAAAAAAAAAAAAGGGTCACATAATACACAGGGAGGGGCTTTGGGGTAACAGGCGCTCCCCTACACAGCTGGTATGAGGGTGAGTACAACCACAAGGGAGGGCACTGGGGGAGAGTTCCGAGAACCATGCATGCATAGGACCTTCCCACCAGCTCCTCCTCTAAGAATGTATCCAAAGATAGACCCCAGCACAGAGGAGATGGCTTGTGGACAAGGAGGTTCACTGCAGCACTGCTCGTGTAAAAAATCCTGGTGACAACCTGAATGTCTATCAAAAGGGGACTGTTACTAAGTACATGATGGTACATCTATTCAGTGGAACACTCTGTGGTCAAAGAAAACCAGTGAAAAAGTTTCTCCTGGTCTGACACAGAGCCACCTCCCAGTTAAAACTGGTAGGTGAGGAAAGCATCTTCAAGAACTGTGAACATGAAATTTTACCAGGCGTATATAAAAAAGAGTGTGTGTGTGTGTGTGTGTGTGTGTGTGTGTGTGTGTGTGTGATCTGCTTTATTTGATTATATAAGATAACCCTGGAAGGTCACTTAAGAAACTGATAGGCCAGGAGCGGTGGCTCACGCCTATAATCCCAGCACTTTGGGAGGCCGAGGTGGGAGGATCACCTGAGGTCAGGAGTTCGAGACCAGCCTGGCCAACATGGCAAAACCCCGCCTCTACTAAAAATACAAAAATTAGTTGGGTGTGGTGGCTCATGCCTGTAATCCTAGCTACTTGGGAGGTAGAGGTGGGAAAATTGCTTGAACCTGGGAGATGGAGGTTGCAGTGAGCCAAGACTGTGTCACTGCACTCTAGCCTGGGAGACAGAGGGAGACTCCATCTCGAAAAAAAAAAAAAAAAAAAAAAAAAAGGAAACTGATAATGCATCTCATGGTAACTTGGTGGCCAAAAGAAAAAAGAAAAAAATTGTATATATAAAAAGAAAAAGAAGCTGATAATGCTGCTTGCCTCCAAGGCGGGAAGGGGAATATCTAGGGTCAGAGGTGAGAGGGAGCCGTTTTACTGTGTACCCTTTTGAAATGTGAACCTTGTGAACATGTGACTTAATCAAAAGTAAAATATAAAAATATTAAAAGGCTACTTAAAAATTTTGTTTTTGTTTTTTTTGAGATGGAGTCTCTTTCTGTGGCCACCAAGGTAGGTGGATCACCTGAGGTCAAGACCAGCCTGGCCAACATGGTGAAGCCCCCATCTCTACTAAAAATACAAAAGTTAGCTGGGCTTGGTGGCTCACGCCTGTAATCCCAGCTACTCACGAGGCTGCAGCCATAGAATTGCTGAACCCAGGAGGCAGAGGTTGTAGTGAGCCAAGATGGCGCCACTGCACTGCAGCCTGGGCAACAAAGCGAGACTCCATCTCAAAACAAAAAAAAAGACAAAGCAACCATTCACATTTTGTGAATGTCTATGGATCTGGATTCAAACAAATTGTAAAGAAAACACTAAAGCAAGACTATCTGTGAATTTTTTTTTTTTTTTTGGAGACAGTTTCACTCTGTCACCCAGGCTGGAGTGCAGTGGTGTGATCTCGGCTCACTGAAACCTCTGCCTCCTGGGTTCAAGCGAGTCTGGTACCTCAGCCTTCCCAGTAGCTGGGATTACAGGCGTGTGTCATCACGCCTGGATAATTTTTGTATTTTTAGTAGAGACGGGGGTTTCACCACGTTGGCCAGGCTGGTCTCGAATTCCTGACTTCAGGTGATCCGCCCGCCTGGGCCTCCAGAAGTACTGAGATTATAGGCATGAGCCACTGCACCTGGCCTATCTGTGACATTTATGAGACATATGGAAAATCCAGACACTGGCTATTTGATGGTATTAAGAAAAGATTATTAAACCAGGTGTGTGTAATCCCAGCACTCTGGGAGGTCAAGGCAGGAGGATCACTTGGGCTCAGGAGTTCAAGACCAGCCTGGGCAACAAAGTGAGACCTCAACTCTACAAGAAATAAAAAAATCAGCAAGCCTGGTGGCATGCACCTGTGGTCCCAACTGCACAGGACCTGAGGTAGGAGGATTGCTTGAGACCAGGAGGCCGAGGCTGTAGTGAGCCATAAAGAAAAGAAAAGATAAAGAAAAGATTACTAACTAAAAGGTTTTTAAGGCACTAAATGAAACACCTTGGCCCCCTGCCTTGGGGCTCTCTCCACAGCCTCCCCGACACTACTGTTGAGTGGACTGCTCACACCGATCAGACGCCCCTGTTCAAAGATCAGGCAGGCCCAAGCTCCCCCGCTGAGGCAGGCTCTCCTTTCCCTGTACCAGCCCTTCGTTCAACCCCCCTGGCTGCCATGGGCTCGCACCTCCCTGCCTTTGCTCATGCCTTGCTTCTGCTTGGAGTGCCTGCTGCTCTGCTTCAACCCTACCCATTCCTTGAGGCTCTGAGCAAATTCCATCTCCACAAAGCGGTTTTTCTGACCTCCCCACCCCTCCCATCCTTCTGAGCCTCCAGGACATTCCCTCTGTCCCATGTACATATCACTGACCACTCGCTTCCTTAGTCTAGAATTTTGGGGATCTACGTCTCTTCATCACTAGAGGCTGTGAGGTCCTTGGTAGCAAAGCTGAATATTCTAGTGGATTAAAATCAGGAACTTTGGCCTGATGCAGTGGCTCATGCCTATAATCCCAGCACTTTGGGAGGCTGAGGCTGGCGGATTGCCTGAGCTCAGGAGTTCGAGACCAGCCTGGGCAACATGGTGAAACCCCGTCTCTACTAAAAGACAAAAAAAAAAAATTAGTCAGGCGTGGCGGCATGCCCGTTATCCCAGCAACTCAGGAGGCTAAGGCAGGAGAATTCCTTGAACCCAGGAGGTAAGAGGTTGCAGTGATCCAAGATCGTGCCACTGCACTCCAGCCTGGTGACAGAGCGAGACTCCATCTCAAAAAAAGAAAAATCAGGAACTTCAAACTCTGACTCAGCCACTTATGTACTATTGTGTGACCTCAGGAAGATCACTCAACCTCTCTGTGCCTCAATGTCCTCATCTGTAAAATGGGAATGAACACAGTTCCTACTTCACAGGGAAGCTATGAATATTAGTTGAAATGAAATATACAAAGAGTCTAGCTCAGAGTCAACATCTAATAAATGCTGACTGCCATGACTATGGTAATGGTTATTACAGGTTGCCTCTGTGTCCTCACACACCCTTGTGCACAGTAGGTGCATTGAGTTGAACTGAAATTCAACTGAGTTGAGTTGGATGTAAAGAGCAGGGCTGGCTCTCAGCCTCTGCCCCGTCCCCGGCCAGGCCTCACCTCTCGGTGAACATCTTCACCTCGCTGACCAGCCGCCGGAACCCCACTACCTGCCTCCAGAGGAGGAGCAGGCGACTGTGCTCGTTGCTGAAGTAGGCGTTGAAAGACTGGAGGGAAGACATGCCGAGAGAAGGGTTGGGGTGACAGCAGGTTTACTCCCTCCCCCAGCTTCCCCCATCTCCGACCATTCCAGGAGGCACCACCGTTCAAGGGAGCGGGTTTTTCTGTGGGCCTGTGTGCAGAGTTGTGTCCAAGCAGCCACGC
Source organism: Macaca mulatta (assembly GCF_049350105.2). Lineage (NCBI taxonomy): Eukaryota > Metazoa > Chordata > Mammalia > Primates > Cercopithecidae > Macaca > Macaca mulatta. Next base: position 224,089,723 of record NC_133406.1, read on the forward strand.
TCAGCCTCCCAAGCCTCATGGTTCCCTCCTGCACAGGGACCTGGGTTTCAAATCCTCTTTTGGCTGCAAGAGGCAGCAAGGAAGGGAAAAAATGCCAGGGACCTAGCTTTGCCTCTCAGCTGCCAATTGCATGACTGTGGGCAGGTTACTTAACCTGTCTTTATTTATTTTGAGACAGAGTCTTGCTCCGTTGCCCAGGATGCAGTGCGGTGGCACGATCTCTTAGCCTCCTGAATAGCTAGGATTACAGGCATGTGCCACCACGCCCGGCTATTTTTTGTATTTTTAGTAGAGACAGGGTTTCACCATGTTGGCCAGCCTGGTCTCGAACTCCTGACCTCAGGTGATCCACCTGCCTCAGCCCCCCAAAGTGCTGGGATTACAGGCGTGAGCCACAGCAACCGGCCTTAACCTCTCTTTAAAATCAGGAGAATGATAACACCTACCACATGCTGTTATTACAAGGAATAAAGGTCAATGCACACCATGCACATGGTACATGCTACGCATTGATAAAGACCAGTTATTGTGATGACGGCTATTTACTTCTGCTAACATGCTCCCTTGGACAGTGCTCCCTCTCCAGTGCACCTTCCCCTTGGGTCAAGCTGGCCTCCCTGCACCCCCATGCCCACCTCCTCCTCACGCCTCCATGCTGCCTCCCGCTGCTCCAGCTCCTTGCGGCTGCGTGCCCAGTCGCTGGTCACCTTTCGTATGTCCTCACTCAGAGCTTGGTTGGCCGAGCCTGCCTGGTCAAGCTGTTCTCGGAGCATGGCATTCACCTGGGCCAGACTGGCACTCCTGAATGGGGCACAGGGGATCAGCAGGCACTCGCCCAGGGGGCCATCCTGCCAGCCCTGGCCCTCCCTGCTGCGCCCTCACCTCTGCTGCTCCTCCTCCAGCCGAATAAGGGCGCTCTCCAGGTCTTGGCTGTGTTCTGTGTTCTAGGTGAGAGAAAGGTTAAAGCATCAGGCTGGGCAGGTAGAGGGCAGGGCCTGCCCCTGCCCCACCCTGGCACCCACCCTCAGTCGCTGCTGCTCCAGCTCTCCGGATCTCTCCAGCAGCTGCTGCTCCAGCTCCGAGCACCTCTTCTTGTACTGGAGAATCTGGGGATGGGGAGCTGATGGTGAGCCCCAGGGGTTGGGGTAGTGCAAAGTGAACATGTGGGAGGGCAGGAGCAGGAGTGGGTGGCCCTGACCTTGCCCTGCAGCCGCTGTACAAGCTGGGCCTGCCGCTGCTGGCCCTCCTGGTAGGCCTGCAGCTTGCGCCGGTAAGAGGCCTGCTCCTCCTGCAGCTGCCTCCGCAACTCCACGCTCTGCCGTACCAGCCCCCTGGGCTCCTGCGTCTCCAGCTCCCCAGACTCCAGCCGCAGAGTCTGCTCCAGCTGCAGGGAAGGGCCATGGGTGAGAGTCCCGGGCCTCCTGGGAAGGCAGGCTCAGGCCTCTGTAGGGGGCACCAGGCTGGGCCCAGACCCACAATGCCTTGTAGGCTGATAGCCTGGCACCCTAGGGAGCAGGCACATGTGGGCAAGCCCAGGGGCAGTGCACATGTGCAGGGGGTGATGCAGCCATGCACAGACATGCAGATAGGGCATGCATGGACACATGCAGGTGAGCCCACAAACCCAAACCATGCAGGCAAAGCTCAAAGGTGCACCTGGGATCAACCTCAGGGGCCTCAGTAAACCATGTGCCCCTTCTCCAGAACACTTAGCCCCGTCGTGGTTTCTGTTTATTACATTGATGCCTGTGTCTCCCCACCACGCCCCCACTCCAATGTGAGCTCAGGAAAGCCTGGATTTTTTGTTCCTCAGTGTATCTTAGTACTAGAATGGTGGCTGTGGTATGCATGGCTCACGCTCAGTAAAATATTTGTTGTGAGGTGAATTAATGGCATGAGCTCATGGGAATATATTCAAAACAGAGGTGTCAATCAACCTATGCATATCTGAGCTTAAAGATATGCACACAATAACACATACAGGCAACCTCAAACATCCCCAGGTGGACACGAATGAACCCCTCAAATATACAACATTAAGATTTGTAAAAGATGCGCACAGATGTTGCCCTATACAGCGCCTGTATATTAATGCCACCTTCTGGCTGGGTGCAGTGGCTCACGCCTGTAATCCCAGCACTTTGGGAAGCCAAGGTGGGTGGATCACTTGAAGTCAGGGGTTCGAGACCAGCCTGGACAACATGATGAAACCCCGTCTCTACTAAAAATACAAAAATTAGCCGGGCGTGGTGACATGCACCTGTAATCCCAGTTACTCAGGAGGCTGAGGCAGGAGAATGGCTTGAACCTGGGAGGCGGAGGTTGCAGTGAGCTGAGATCACACCACTGCACTCCAGCCTGGGCAACAGAGCAAGACTCCATCTTTGTTTATTTTTATTTTATTTTACTGAGACAGTCTCGCGCTGTCTCCTGGGCTGGAATGCAATGGCGCCATGTCGGCTCACTGCAACCTCTGCCTCCCAGATTCAAGGAATTCTCCTGCCTCAGGCTTCCAAATAGCTGGGACTACAGGTGCGTGCCACCACACCTGGCTAATTTTTTGTATTTTTAGTAGAGATGGGGTTTCACTATGTTGGCCAGGCTGATCTCGAACTCCTGACCTCGTGATCTGCCCTCCTCAGCCTGCCAAAGTGCTGGGATTACAGGCACGAGCCACAGTGTCCGGCCCAAGACTCCGTCTTAAAAAAAGAAAAAAAGGCGCCCTTCGTCCTCACCTCAGGAAAGCCTCTGCTGCTGCCGCCCTTCCTCCACCCCCAGGCAGCTCCCATCCCCTGCATCCTCAGACCCCTGTGGGCTCTGGCTGCCCCTACCAGCCATGGAACCCTCTCAGCGCCCTTAAGGCACCTGCTGGCCCCTGATCTTCCCCAGTTGTTGGGGAGAAGGGAGGTGAGAGAGGAGCAGGGCAGTGTGAGAGCGCACAGTGGGTTGGGGGCACCCAGCAGGGACAACACCCCAGCCCATCTGACTCTGACACTAGCCCCGCACTCACCATCTGTGGGTGCGGGTTACGCTGTGCACATTCTGTGAATTGGAGTGCTTTTGTGTGGACTAGTTTTAGGGTCTCACTATGTTGTTTGTGGCTTGTTTTGTGCATCTGTGTGTCTCTGTGTGGGGCCCGTGTCGTGTCCACACTGCATATCTGTGTGAAGCAGGTACTGTTTGCCTCTGGGACACAGAGGGGTTCAGGCCGTTGCTGGGTTCTCCTCCCCTTTCTCCAATGCTCAGAACCAGAGCCAGGACCCTCTCGGCCACACCTCACCCCTTTCCATAACCTTCACCCCGCACAAAACAGCCTTTCAATTTTACTTGCAATTCAAAAGGGAAGGAGGCTGCCACTAAGCCAGAGATGAAAGAAGTTGACTGTCTCCCCTAGCAACCGCTGCCCTCGGACCGCCATTCCATTTACTCTTTCCAGGTTGCTATGGACACAAGGGAGCCCAGGGGTCTGTCCTCTGGAGCCAAGGGAGGCGTGGCCACTCCCTCCTTTCCATTCTCAGCTGTGCCTACACCTGCTTCTCAGGGACAGCAAGAAGGAGGGACCCCCGTAGGGGGCCGGAGGTCCTCTCTCTTGGCCGGCAGGTGGCCTCTGGGAGTTCCTCAGTTTCCCTGCAGGACATGCAGTCAACAGGATACCGGACCCTCCCTCCACTCCCCATGCCAGGGGTGCTGCAGGGTTGGAAAGATCAGAACAATCTCGCTGACTGCCCCCCAACCCAGCCCACCCTGCCAGTGAGGGCCACAGGGGCAGGCACTTGCCACCTGTGGCCATGGAGAAAAGGGGGTGGCAGGGAAAGAATGTTGCCCAACTGCAGAGCCCTGGACCAAGGGTCTCATCCCAGCACCACCACTGACCTTGGGCCTATCATGCCCCCTCTCCAGGACTTACTTTCCCTATCTGTGATAAGGTGATCTCCAGGCTCTGAAGTTCTCTGGGGACCCACCCTCCAGGAAAGGCCTTTGCAGTCATTCCTATTCCAGGAATAGTCATTCCTATTCCACCTCTGCCTCCAGGTGGGGCCTCATTCAAACCATGGTGGATAGAGGACAACTGAAGCAGCGGGCGCCCTCTGTGTGCCATTTGGGGCCCCCCTAGCCACAGGAGGGAGCCTTCCACACTAACCCAGTCCCCCTGTGCTGCAGTCCCAGCCCCAGCTGCTGTGTCCCAGCAGAGGAGGAACCTGTCACCTCCCACCTCTTCCTTTCCCTGCCAACTGGGGGCAGGGCCAGCTTCAGAAGGTGGCATTTAAGAGGCAGGCCCTGGGGGTGTGGCACTGTGCCATGCATGGGCCAAAAGAAAAGGGAGGGCTGGCTCAGGGCCCCATCACCACTAGACAATGCAAGACTGGGGCCAGCATGCCCTACACACCCGCTGCAGACCCTGGGAAAACTAGCTCTCCACTGTCCTGATGCTAGGGGCCACTGCGGGCCGCCTACCCGGCTCCTCTACAAGTCCCAACTCGTCGGGGGTTTGTCCAGCCAGACAAATCCCAGGACACGGACACGCCCCACAGTCACACACAGGAACACACACCCTCCTCCCAGTGCGGGCTCCAGCCTGGACAAGCCCAGCTCAGGGGTCCCATGCCAACCCCAGCTCTGCCACTACCACACAGGAGACGCTGGGCCAGCCCCTGCCTCTCTGGGTCCCTTCCAACTTTGCGGGGACCAGCTGTGCCCTGAAATCCTTAGTCCAGAGTCTCTTCCCGTATGTAGGAAACAAAACTTCAGAACTTTGGTTCTAGACTGGGTTAGTCTAGAAACCAAACAGAGCCCCAGGGCTGCGAGCTGGAAGACCTGGTGTCTAGCCTTAACTGTCTGTGTGCCCCCAGCATGGTGCTTCCCCTCCCTGAGCTTCTGTTTTCTCCTTTGTTAAATGGGCATCATAATGGTCCCGAACTTGGTGTATTAAATGTGAAACACTCAGCACATGCCTGGCACACAGTAGGCATTCAATAAACAGTAGCTACTATTAATACACTATTGCCACCTGCATGCCTCCCATCTGCACACATACACTCGGTCCCACTTGCAACTCCCTTACCAATCTTCAGCCACCACCAACTTCCCAGGGTTACCTCCCGGCCACCTGGAGGCCCAAAGCAGACAGTGCATCAAGAGCATCCCGCACCCCTGGCACCGGCTCACACCCAGCTCCCGCCCCAGGCCGTGGGACCCCCACAAGCCTACAGCACAGGTGATGTGAATCCTGCCTGGACATGAAGACAGGCCTGCTTCTCCTTCCTTCCCTGCCTGGAACCCATTCCAATAGGCAGTGGCGGCAGGTCTTGTGGCTGCCCCAGATGTCCTGCAGAACACCGCGGGTGGCCACACCAGCCTCCAGCCAGCATCCAGCCACCGCCTCATCCCCAAGGCCCGTGGCAACGGTAGCACAGGGAGATGCCCAGAAACTCAAGGGGCAGGAATCTCTAGGGATCTCGTTCTCTGTGTCCCGCATCCCTAACAGGCCTGGGACAGATGGGAACAAAATGCCCCTATGCCAGGCACTTTATTCTATTATTTCCTATTATTCACACAACTCCACGTCCCATTACAATCCCCACTACAGAAAACAGGCTTGAAGAATGTAGTGATTTGTTCAACGCCACTCAAGGTGGCAGAGCCTCAATCCAAGCTCAGGCCAACCTGACACCAGGGCCCATCTTTTGCCCCATGTGTAGGCCTGTTCTAGATGCCTCCATGCCCTCAAACCAGGGGAGCTCTGGCCTAGCCCACCACCTGGGCGGCACCCACCCTCTCGCTGACCGCGTTGTACTTAATGGCAAGTTCATCGCGCTCGGCACGGCTCTGGGCCAGCAGGTCCTCCACGCGGGACAGCTCCTGCTGCAGCAGCTGGTTCTCCTCCTGCAGTGACAGCAGCGATGCCATCTCCGTGGCTGGCAGCGGGACTGGTAAGGGACAGTGGGTACATGGTTGGCTTCTGGGTCCAGTGGGACATCCTCCCCACATGGGGGGGGGGGCAAGAAAACCATCCAGGCCCCTGAGATGAGCCCAGGTGGGAATGGCTGCAGGATTAGGCCTGCAAACAGAGCTGAGAACAGGGAGGAAGGCAAGGAGGGGATACAAAGCTGGACATAAAGTAAACACGGCTCCAGCTAAAGTGTGGCCCAGCAGCTTTTGGAGGTGCAGGAGAGAGGCTCAGTCTAGGACCCAGGAGACCCCTGAGTTCTTCCTCCCTCCTTTTCCAATTACTATTCTTCTCTGGGGCCTGTTTTACTTATCTGTAAAATCAGTGGGGCGGGCACGGACTCAGGCCTGTAATGCTAGCACTTTGGGAGGCGAGATGGGAGGATCACCTGAGGTCAGGAGTTTGAGACTAGCCTGGCCAACATGGCGAAGTCCTGTCTCTACTGAAAATACAAAAATTAGTTGGGCATGGTGGTATGTGCCTGTAGTCCCAGCTAATTGGGAGGCTGAGACAGGGGAATCCCTTGAACCCGGGAGGCGGAGGTTGCAATGAGCCGAGATTGCACCACTGCACTCCAGCCAGGGTAACGCAGCTAGACTCTGTCTCAAAAAAAAAAAAAGGTAGAATAGTAACCAGATCCTCCCAGAAAAGCATCAAAGCCGCACTCAAGGGAAGAGCTTCAAGGAACTTCAAAGGCTAGGACTCAGGATAGCGTGGGTCAGGTTGTGAGGAGGAGGAGAAAGAGAGAAGAGGGAAAGAAAGGCCAGCGGGAGAAGCGGGGTTGTCCACCTCCTGTGGGTTCCCCTTCTACCCCAGGAGAACTGGACATACGCCCCAGGTGTCAGGGTGAGGGCCCCCTGAGTCTCTCTCTGTCTGGGGCTCCAGGGCACCAGCATCCCTGGTGCTCCCAAGGCGGGGGCCCGTCTGTAGCTTGTCAGTTGAACAGAGACAATGGTTAGAACACCCAAACGCCATCATGGAGGGCTGCCAGCACACCAGCTGCAACTGACTGTGCCCTTCCCAGACCCTCAAGCCACATAACGATACAGTGTGTGCCACCGGCTGAGAGGAGCAGGGACCATCCACCTTCCTGCCCACATGGGAAATGCATGGACAGCGCCATCCACTGAGACTTCTGCAAAACCCTGGTCTGAGCTGAGCTGCCCTTTCCCTACATCTTGGGTTCAACCAGCTCACACCTTCCCCGGGTGGAAATATGGGATTTGGGGTTCACATCTTTGCAGCAGGCTACAGGCAAGCACGGAGGGGATGCTCAGCCCTTCCTTCTAGTTGCACCACATGCGGAATAAGTCTGGGCAAATTCATCCCTGAGCCTCCGTTTCCTCATCTGTAAAATGGGTTCTTCCATCATAAGGTTGTGCCTGCCCCACAGCGAGTTACAGTCATGATCATCATGGTGACTGCTCAGGAAAGGGACATGCGAAGAGGTAAAATGTGGGTGGTGTCTGTGGAAGGGAGCGGATGGGGGTGGCACCTGGGCTCTCAGGCCGGGAGAGGTTGCGGGTGACAATCTCCCTGATGCAGGCAGGCAGGCTGGTGGTCTGAGCGTCCTGGGCCAGGTCCCGCGTGCCCAAGCCCTTCTCCTGGCACAGGACGCTGCTCTCCAGTGTCTGTGGGAAAAGCGAGAGGGTCTTCAGGGGACCTGGGACCCGGGGCTCCCTGGCCTCGGGGGAAGAGCCAAGTCCTACCGCCCAAGATACGGGTCCCCAGGAGCCCCCGCAAGATGGAGTGAAGCCTGGGAATTAGAATCCAAAAAATCCCCGTGGGAGGAGCCTCTTGTGCGCTCCCCGCCCCTGGAAGAAGTCCACCCAGGGCCAGAGATGCGAACCAAACCCCAGGAGCAACTCCCAAACCCCACTGAGGCAGTCCAGTATTGGGGGCTCCAATCCGGCTCCGACCCTAGATGGATGAGGATCTGGCTATGCCAGAGGTCCTCCGAATCCTAAAATCTGGAAGTAGGGACCCTCTTCTCCCAATGCAGGGCACTGGGATACTGGGATGAGGAAGCCACAGCAGGTGCACCCTGTGTGTACCTCTGCCCCCCGTCTTGCCAGGAACTGCAAACGGGGGCCCCTTATGCCCCACCAGCACCACACCCCTCCCACCCCTTGACCCCCAAGACGCACACACCTCTCACGACTCCTGCTAAGTCCACACTACCCCGCCCCAGACAGGGTGGGCACAGCCCCCAGGACCCACCTGGATAACCGTCTCTAATGTCAGCTCGACCTCCTGTGCCCCCGCCAGCCCCAAGGTCATGGGAGGGAGGCTGTGAGCACTCCTCCAGCCCCCTTTCCCAGGACCCCAAGACTAGCTCAGTCAGCACGCGCCACAGCCAGGCTGCTGTGCTGAGCACCAGGCAGATTAAGCTTAAATCCGGCGGCGCCCCCATGTGACCACCGGGGTGGGAGGAGCGGGATGGGGGCTGAGGGGGGAGGGGATGGGAAAGGACAGGAGAGGAGGGAAGCAGAGGCGGGGAGCCGAAGGAAGAGGAAGGATAAAGAGAGGGGAGAAGAAGGGAGAGAAAGGAAGGGAGGAGAGACAAGAGGGAATGGGGGTTGAAAAGGAGGGGAGGTACCTGGAGGTCAGGACCTCACACACTCTCCACCCTCCACAGGTTGCTGGGTCCTAGAGCCCTCTAAGCCAGGGGATGGGGTCAGTAGCCATGAGACAGGAAAGGCCAGAGTCCTAAGTCTTCAGGACCATCTTTGCTGGCCCAGAACTGGGGTCACATGGTTAGCTAAGAATGCAAGGATTTACAGCATGCTGGGAGCACGCTTTCCCACAACAGGTGTAGGGCAAAGAATGCAGGCTGTGAGGTCACCCAGAGCAGGCTAGGCACTTAGCTAGGCATGAGCGGTCCAGCCTGGACTGATGAGCATTTATGCAACACCTGCAGCATTCCTAGGTCTGACCTAGACACAGTAGCACAGCCTCGACCTACAAATGCCCCAGCCTTGCCCTGCGGGCACTTATTGAGAAGCTTCTGGCCCCTCCACACCCACACCAGCCCCTACTTGCTGGGTGCACCAGCAACAGTGACTTTGCCTCTCTGAGCCTCAGTGTCCTCTTACGTAAGATGTGATAATATTGGCACTCACCTCATGGAGCTGTCTGGGGATGAAAGAAAATATCGTGTGTGCATAACCAGCACATGACACGGTGCCGGGGGGTCACAGGGTCAACACTCAAGAAATACTCATTTCATTCATTTGAAAATCCAAAAGGCACAGTCCCGGTCGAGCGCGGGCGCTCACGCCTGTAATCTCAGCATTTTGGGAGGCCAAGGCAGACAGATCAGCTGAGGTCAGGAGTTTGAGACCAGCCTGACCAATATGGTGCAACCCCATCTCTACCAAAAATACAAAAAATTAGCCGGGCGTGGTGCCACATGCCTGTAATTCCAGCTACTTGGGAGGCTGAGTCAGGAGAATCGCTTGAACCTGGGAGGCAGAAGTTGCAGTGAGCTGAGATCGTGCCACTGCACTCCAGCCTGGCAACAGAGTAAGACTCTATCTCAAGAAAATAAATAAATAAATAAAAATAAAAAAATTAGCTGGGGCATGGTGGCATGTGCATGTAATCCCAGCTAGTCAGGAGGCTGAGGCAGGGGAATCACTTGAACCCGGGAGGAGGAGGTGGCAGTGAGCCAAGATTGTACCACAGCACTCCAGCCAGGGTGACAGGGCAAGACTCTGTCTCAAAAACATAAAATAAAATAAAATAAAATAAAATAAAATAAAATAAAATAAAATGAGACTAGACCAAGCGTGGTAGTTCAGGTCTGTAATCCCAGCACTTTGGGAGGCCAAGATGGGAGAATCACTTGAGTCCAGGAGTTTGAGACCAGCCTGGGCAACATAGCAAGACTCTGTCCTACCAAAAACAACAAAAAAATGAGACTGATAGTACCTGCCACACCTGGCAGGTGGTGAGCTATTAGCCAATGGTGGCCACTGTTCCTTTCGTCATTAGCATCATGTATCTGGGCTCCTGTCCTTAGAGTTGTAAGCCCTGAAAAAGGACAGGAATTGCTCATTCGAGGAGCTCCACTTTTAAGACACAAGTCTGCTGAAGTTCCCAGCTGAACAAAGCTCCTTCCTTCTTTAACCTGGTGTCTGAGAAGTTTTGCCTGTGGCTCGTCCTGCTTCACTGCTATGCCTCAGCCCTCGGCCTCTGGGTGCCTTCTGCTCCATGCTGTGCCCTAAAGGGGGCATATTCACATTATCTCATTAAATCCTTACTTCGACCCATTTCCAGATGAGAAAACTGAGGCTCAGAGAGATTGGGCTCTCACCTACTCAAGGTGACATGCTTCAGGGAAGTGGTGAGCCCACAGCTCATTCCACTGTGACCAGCAGCCTCCCAGTAAGTGACTGAAGGGCAAGGCCGAGGCATTTGCACTTTGAGGCTCTACTACTGTATCGAGGTCAGACCCAGAATGCCACGGTGCTGTACAAATGCTCATCAGTCCAGGCTAGACCGCTCATGCCCAACTAAGGGACCTGTTCTGCAGATGGAAAACCAAGAGACAGGGCAGAAAAGATAAATGTTGCCAAGTTGCAATGGCAAGCAAGCCAGATTTGGGCAAAACTAAACCAGCCACTGTCCGGGTGCAGTGGCTCACGCCTGTAATCCCAACACTTTGGGAGGCCGAGGCAGGTAGATCGCTTGAGATCAGGAATTCTAGACCAGCCTGGCCAACGTGGTGAAACCCCGTCTCTACTAAAAATACAGAAATTAGCTGGGCATGGTGGTGGGTGCCTGCAGTACCAGCTACTCGGGAGGCTGAGGCACAAGAATCACTTGAAACCAGGAGGCAGAGGTTGCAGTGAGCTGAGATTGCACCACTGCACTCTAGCCTGGGTGACAGAGCGAGACTGTGTCAAAAAAAAAAAAAAAAAAACTAAACTAAACCGGCCAGCAGCAGAGAGCTGCCACTACAAACCACAGGGATGCCCACTCTTCTACCTCTAGGCAGCCTCCAAAAATCCCCACTACAGGCTGCACACCTGCCTATCAAAGCAGGGGGAAGCCACAAATACAAATACCCCTGGGCCAGCATGTCCAGCCCTGCACACCCAGCTCAGCAGAGGGGGCCCCAGATGTCCTTGGGGGACTGAACTGAATTGTTCTGTGCCTTCTCCTGACCACGGCCCTAAGGGTTGGGGGAAGGGGACAGGATATCAGCCCCTGGCACCAGGTGACACCCACCCTTGGCTCCATCCCCAAAGTTCTCCTGCAGAGTCCTGCTGGGTTCTGTGGGTCCCAGGAAGTCACATCTGAACCCTGTGTATGTTGTATGTGTCCACTACTTCCACCCAATTCTCCAAAAAAAAAAAAAAAAAAGACTGAATTCCCCTTAGAAATCTGGATGCTAACAGCTTCAGCATCTGGCCACCTGGACTCCAATCTTGGCTCACAGACCCTGCGCCAGAGTCTTCACTTCCCTGAGCCTCAGTTTCCTCATCTGCAAAATGGGATAATAATGGTGCCTGTCTCTAGCATGAGCATCAAATAAAATACCCCGTGCTAAGCTATATGCCTGGATATGGTGTGGCAGAAGCTGCAATGTGCTCACCACAAAGCATTTCCGATTCTCTTAGGAATATGGCTGAAAGCCATTTCCCAGACTCCTTTCCAGTCAGATACGGCCACGTGGTCAACTTCTGGTCCACAGAATTCAGACAGAAAGAAAGCGTGCCACGTTAGGCTTGGCCCATAAAATTATTTCTCTCCTTCCTGCTCCATCAGCTAGAAGGAAATAATTCCAAGGTCCTAGGGGATGCTGGAACCACAAGACAGAAGGGATCTGGGTCTCTGGGTCACCACATAGAAAGCCACCGGCGAAACACCCAGCAGGACTTTTCATGAATGAGAAATAAACTTCCATTGTGCTAAGCCTCTGAGGATTCAGGGTTTCACTATCACATTAGCTAGTGTTACCTTAATTACTACCAGCAGTTAAACAGCCGGTAAGTGTTGGTTATTACTACTGTTATTATTACTATCATGAGTATTATTGGCTCTTTCTAGTACCGAAGCTAGAACCCTGTGCCTTGTTCTAGATGCTGAGCCATTATTTGGTGACCAAATACAGAAGAGACACCCTTTGTACCCTTCCCTCCCCACTACCACCCTCCAAACCTGCCTTTTGCCAGGGTTAGCGGCAGGAACTAGCCAAAAAGCTCCTCAGAGATTACTCATTTCAAACATAGCAGTACCTCTTATCCGCTTACCCCTTCTTTATCCTCCTGCTGCTGACTGGAAATTATGACAAAAATATTGAACCAACCATGAGCCAGTCCCTGTGTGCAAAATGTTACATCTGTCCCTTACCTGCTTTAACATTCCCGGCACCACTCTACTCACTTTACAGATGACAGCATGAAGTCTCAGCGAAGTTACATAATTGGCTCCAGTGCACCCAGCCACAAAGAGCTCAAGTCACAGCCGCGACCTAGGTGTGCCTGATTCCAAAGGGTTTTTGTTTTTTTTTTTGTTTATTTTGTTTTGCTTTGTTTTGGAGATGGAGTCTCGCTCTGTCACCCAGTCTGGAGTGCAGTGGCATGATCTCGGCTCACTGCAACCTCTGCCTCCTGGGCTCAAGCAATTCTCCTGCCTCAGCCTCCTGAGTAGCTGGGATTACAGGTATGCGCCACCACGCCCAGTTAATTTTTTAATTTTTAGTAGAGACAGGATTTCACCATGTTTGCCAGGTTGGTCTCAAACTCCTGACCTCAAGTGATCTACCTGCCTCGGCCTCCCAAAGTGCTGGGATTACAGGCATGAGCCACCACGCCCAGTCCAGAGTCTTAAATAATAACAGCAAGCTGGGTGATCCCAACACTTTGGGAGGCTGAGGTAGGAGGACTGCTTGAGCCCAGGAGTTTGAGACCAGCCCTGGCAACATAGTGAGACTCCATCTCTACCAAAAAATACAAAAAAAACTGGCTTGGCATGGTGGCATATACCTCCTGTAGTCCCAGTTCCTTGAGAGGCTGAGGCAGGAGGATTGCTTGAGCCTGGAAGGTTAAGGCTGCAACGAGCTGCGGTTGTGTCACTGCACTCTAGCCTGGGTGAAAGAGCAAGACACTGCCTCAGATAAACAAAAACAGTAACAGCAATGACTGCCATCCTGCAGCGCCTGCTGTGTGCCTGGCACCACCCCAGGACTCCGATGTGTATTACATAAGCCACTGCCTGGACTGCTCAGATGGCTCCCCAAGGGTCTCTCTGCTTCGCTGCTCATCCCCTCACCCCACTCAATTTCACACAGTAGAGGTCATACCCCTCCCCCGCCCAAAGCCCTCTACTAGCTCTTACCGCACCTAAAATGAAGTTCAAAGTCCTTCCATGGCTCACAGGGCCCACCAGATCTGACTCCACCCCACTTCTCCCACCTCATCTCCTCTCTCCCCCTCACTCATGGCCTTATTTTATTTTATTTTATTTTTTGAGGCAGAGTCTTGCTCTGTTACCCAGGCTGGAGTGCAGTGGTGCACGATCACGGCTTAGTGCAACCTCCGCCTCCTGGGTTCAAGCGATTCTCCTACCTCAGCCTCCTGAGTAGCTGGGATTACAGGCAAGCACCACCACGCCCAGCTAATTTTTGTATTTTTTTTTTTTTTTTGGAGACAAAGTCTGGCTTTGTTGCCCAGGCTGGAGTGCAGTGGCACGATCTTGGCCCACTGCAACCTCTGCCTCCGGGGTTCACACCATTCTCCTTCTCAGCCTCCTGAGTAGCTGGGACTATAGGCACCCGCCACCACGGCTGGCTAATTTTTTGTATTTTTAGTAAAAACGGGGTTTCACCGTGTTCTCCAGGATGGTCTTGATCTCCTGACCTTGTGATCCGCCCGCCTCGGCCTCCCAAAGTGCTGGGATTACAGATGTGAGCCACCGCGCCCAGCTAATTTTTGTATTTTTAGTAGAGATGAGGTTTCACCATATGGGCCAGACTGGCCTTAAACTCCTGATCTCAAGTGACCCACCCATCTTGGCCTCCCAAAGCGCTGGGATTACAGGCGTGAGCCACCACACCCGGCTGCTCATGGCCTTCTTGATTCCTCAAACACCACGCATGCTCCCACCTCTGGGCCTTTGCACTGCCATTTTCTCTCCCTGGGACGCTCTTCCCCCTTCCTCTGCACAACTCACTGCTGCTTGTCAGCCAGATTTTAGCTCAAAAATATCACCTTCTGAGGGAGGTATCCCTGACTCCCAGCTAAAGACGTCCCTCCAGTGGCTGTTCCGTTTTCTCCAACATGTATGTTGTCTGTCTCCTTTTTTTTTTTCCTTTGAGACAGGGTCTTGCTCTGTTGTCCAGGCTGGAGTGCAGTGGCAAAATCACGGCTCACTGCTGCCTTGACCTCCTGCGCTTAAGGGATCCTCCCACCTCAGCCTCCTGAGTAGCTGGGACCACAGGTGCGTGCCACCATGCCTGGCTAGTTTTTTACTTGTTGTAGAGATGAGATGTTGCCCAGGCTAGTCTCCAACTTTTGGGCTCAAGCAGTCTTCCCACCTCAGCCTCCCAAAGTGCCAGGTTGGCTTAGTTCACTGCCACTTCCACAGTGCATGGGCTAAGGCCAAAGCTCCACGAGGAGCTGCTGAATGAATTAATGAATGCGAAGAGCCAAGTAATAATATAGGATGTTAAATGGAAAAAGAAATGATTCCCGTTGGCTCTGGCTGCGGTCATGTTGGGCCAAAGATGGTGTCAGCCGCAGACGGGGATCACGGAAGGACACCAGCGAACACATCCTGCATCTGCCGCATCCCAGAAGTTCAGGGTGAAAACCAGGCAGTGACCCCCACAGGGGCCACCTGGGTGGAAAGGGGGCCTCCCCTCCAAGGGCTGAGAGAAAGACTGGGGAGGGGAGGGTTAAGTCAGGCAAATGTGCGTGGGTGGGGAGCCTCCCAGATCCAGGGGTTGAGTCCTGGAGTCTTGCCTGAATCCCGCTGGCCTCTGCTCCGCCACGAGATCTGTTTATTAAGCACCTGCTGTGAGCCCAGCTAAAGAAAACAGAAATCTCTGTTTTCTGGCGTAAACAGACAGATGGAACCATGAAGGCCCCCTCCCCAGGGTCCCCATTCCCCAGTCAATCATCTTCCCGAGGGAGCTGTGAGCTGGTCACCAGAGGGGCAGACATCCGCCCCAGCATGGTCGTCAAGCTTAGGTTTGTGTGAAAATCAGGAGGGCGCTCGTTCAAAATGCCCACTCCAGAGACGCTGCCGGGCCCAGGGGCCTGAGGCCGCATGATGAGAGGCGCAAGGGGTGCAGGGCCCCATCCCCGCACAGCATCCGGCGGCCCTGCCTTTGTGGCCAGCCCAACTGCGCGCTCTAGGCCTCAGTTTCTGCATCCGCACAACGGAGATGCTTCCGACTCGACAGGGCTGCAATGAAGACGAAACCGCGTCCCACACTAGGAGGGCAGTACAGAGCGGGGACCGCAAGCAGGAGCTGCAGAGGGCATCTGCGGGGGGCAGTGGCCGTCGCGAGGGCCTCCCACGGCCGCCCGCGGAGCGAGGGGACCCCGGCCGGCGGAGGGACGGCTGCGCCCTGCAGGCCGCTGCGCCCGAGCAGGCCCCGGCCTCCTGTCGTGCCTCCGGCCCGCGACAATCCGGGCAGGATGGGCGGCAGGACGCAGCGGGGCATCCGCGGAGCCCGTCGGGAACGCTCACTTGGCCTCCGGTGCCGAGCAGCGGCGGATGAGGCGCCCACAGCGCCCCCAAATCCGGGACGTGGCTCCAGCCCGTCCCCAGGCGCGCGGCCTCCTCCGCCGGGAGCGCGTCCGTCCCGCCCCCGCGCACGCGCGCGCCCCCGGCCTCCTACCTTCGCGCGCCTTCGCCGCAGCCGCTGCTGCCGAGGCCAAGCGGGCCGGACCGGGCAGGGGGAACTGGGGGCGGAGCCTGCTCCGCGCGGGAGTGGGGCGGAGGCGGGGGCGGGGCCGGGAGCCGGGAGCCGGGAGCCGCGCGCCGCGGGGCTTACAGAGGCCGGCCTGGGCGGACACGCCTACTGCGCCCTCCGGCTTGCTGCTTCGCACCGCCGGGCAAGCCAGGCGCCTCCTGCACGCACGAACGAGGATTTCAGGCGAACGAAGCACGACCCCCAAGGCCTCGCAGTTGCAAGCACAGTGCGGGATCGAAACCCCCACCCGGCTGCAGAGTCCCCCTGCAGTCTCGCCCGGCCTTAAAGGCCTGAAACTCCTGAGCACTGACCCTTCGCCCAGCCAGACGGAGGGGACATTTCATGCTAGCCCCGTCACAGCCCCCAGCGACGATCCCGAGGCTTCGGTGATTTGACCCGTCGGAGAGAATGCCTTTGTTTTGCTAACTGAGGTACAGCCCTGAGGAAGGCACTCTGGCCTCAGTTTGTTCGCAAGACTCAACCTGCAAGCGCTTGTCTCGTGTCCTTTCCACTGTATGTTCGTTCCACCCCCTCACTGGACTTCGACCTCCTTCTGTTATTGAAGGCATTGGATGAAATTCTTCTTTTTTTTTTTTTTTTTTTTTTTTGAGGGAGTCTCGCTCTTATTGCCCAGGCTGGAGTGCAGTGGTGTGATCTCGGCTCACTGCAACCTCTGCCTTCGGGGTTCGAGAAATTCTCCTGCCTCAGCCTCCTGAGTAGTTGGGACTACAGGCGCCCGCCGCCATGCCCGGCTAGTTTTTGTATTTTTAGTAGAGTGGTTCACCATATTGGCCAGGCTGGTCTCGAACTCTTGTCCTCGCGATCCAGCCACCTCGGCTTCTCAAAGTACTGGGATTACAGGCATGAGCCAGCGCACCCGGCCAAGATCATTCATTTTCAAAAGGAGAGGCAGCTCTGAATCTCCAGGGCTAAAAGAGGGATGTGTTTGGTTTGAAAAGGCATATTTAATTTAATGATTTTGTGTTTTTTCCAAACACAAAGAAAGAACGGCCAGCAGGCCCGCGGCTGATGGTTGGGTTCCATGTTTCCTGCGTGGTAAGGAGGGAAGCAGTGGAACTTTCATCTTTGTCAAAGAGGAATCTGTTTGTAACATCTGAAAAACTGCACTAAAGGCTGCCAGTGTGTCCTTTGGGCTCTGAAACCCAGCCCAGTGCAAGCAAGGCTGTGGCCTGGACCAGGACCCTGCTGCAGGGAGGCACATACTTACCTCCTTGGCGGGGCCTCCAGCTCCCCTGTCTGTGAGGAGCTTAGGTTCCCTGCTGTGCTGACTCCTTGGCTCTGCTCAGCTCAGCCTGACCGGGCTACGGTCCTTTGAATCCCCAGGGCTGCCACCCACCGGTCACCCTGTCCTGTCACCAGGTGGTGACTGGCCCAGTGACCCCCAGGACCACCCACCAGAAAAGAATCATGCCAGGTGCTCACCTGCTCACTGCAGAGGGTTCTAAATCCGCAACTGAGGTAACAGGGAAACAAGTAACTGATTGGAGTTACCACCCTGAGGTTGCTAAGGCCAAGTGCCTGCCAAATCCAGCGGCTAGGCTGGGGAGGATTCTGCCCGCCATCAGCAGAACCACATTCACCGGGAGGTGTAGAGGACAGTGCTCTGGTTAACTGGATTTGCTGGGCATCTGAAGGCTAACTTGCAGAGTCTTTCTTTTTTTTTTTTTTTTTTTTTTTTTTTTTTGAGACAGAGTCTTGCTCTGTCGCCCAGGCTGGAGTGCAGTGGCCGGATCTCGGCTCACTGCAAGCTCCGCCTCCCGGGTTTACGCCATTCTCCTGCCTCAGCCTCCCGAGTAGCTGGGACTACAGGCGCCCGCCACCTCGCCCGGCTAGTTTTTTGTATTTTTTAGTAGAGACGGGGTTTCACTGTGTTAGCCAGGATGGTCTCGATCTCCTGACCTCGTGATCCGCCCATCTCGGCCTCCCAAAGTGCTGGGATTACAGGCTTGAGCCACCGCGCCCGGCCTATAATACTCTTTAATTCACGTTTCGGTGAAGCGGTATGCACAACGGTAGGCTCCCCTCTTCCTGTGGGTTTGGGTTTTACCTCGAAAGGGGCTGTCAGAACAGAAGTTTCAGGGAAGGGGCCAGAGCCCAGGGAACTTTCCTCAGGTGATGGTGATGGAAGAAACGGCACGGCACGACAAGAAGGCTCAGAGTCTTACTCTGTCACCCCCCAGGCTGGAGTGCAGTGGCACGATCTTGGCTCACTGCAACTTCTGTCTCCCGGGTTCAAGCAATTCTCCTGCCTCAGCCTCCGGAGTAGCTGGGACTACAGGCATGCGCCACCATGCCCGGCTAATTTTTGTATTTTTAGTACAGACAGGGTTTCACCATGTTGTCCAGGCTGGTCTCAAACTCCTGACCTCAGGCTCCCAAAGTGCTGGGATTACAGGCGTGAGCCACCACACCCAGTTTAACCAAGAGTATTAAACCATTCTAATTTGTCAAAAGAGTCACACTGATTTTTTTAAAAATAACATAATGGGCCAGATGTGGTGGCTCACGCCTGTAATCCCAGCACTTTGGGAAGCCGTAGCGTGCAGATCACGAGGTCAGGAGTTTTATTTTTATTTTTTATTTTTATTTTATTATTTTTTTTTTTTGAGACGGAGTCTCGCTGTGTCGCCCAGGCTGGAGTGCAGTGGCCGGATCTCAGCTCACTGCAAGCTCTTCCTCCCGGGTTTTTACGCCATTCTCCTGCCTCAGCCTCCCGAGTAGCTGGGACTACAGGCGCCCGCCACCTCGCCCGGCTAGTTTTTTTTTTTTTTTGTATTTTTTAGTAGAGACGGGGTTTCACCGTGTTAGCCAGGATGGTCTCGAACTCCTGACCTCGTGATCCGCCCGTCTCGGCCTCCCAAAGTGCTGGGATTACAGGCTTGAGCCACCACGCCCGGCCGGTCAGGAGTTTTAGACCAGCCTGACCAACATGGTGAAACCCCGTGTCTACTAAAACTACAAAACTCAGCCGGGCGTGGTGGTGTGTGCCTGTAATCCCAGCAACTCAGGAGATTAAGGCAGGAGAATCACTTGAACCCAGGAGGCAGAGTTTGCAGTGAGCCGAGATTGCAACACTGCACTCCAGCCTAGGCGACAGAGTGAGACTCTGTCTCAAAATAAATAAATAAATAAAATAAAATAAAATAAATAATAATAACGTAATGAGCTTTTCCATATCTTCATATATTATTTACATTATTTAAATTGTTCAAAACATGAAAGATTGCTCTCTGCTATCAACTTCATTTCATTTATTTTATTATACCAAACTATCAAGACCATTAATTTAATCTACAGCTAAATCTATTATTTTTTCATGTTAGAAATTCAACAAGAAAATGTGTTTCCCCAGTGAAACCTCCCATTTCAAGCAGAGCTTGCAGTGAGCTGAGATCACACCACTGCACTCCAGCCTGGGCTACAGAGCAAGACTCTGTGTCAAAAATAAACAAATAAATAAATAAGCATAAGTAGTAAAAAATGAAAATAAAAAATAAGACACAGGGTCTTGCTCTGTTATCTGGGCCAGAGTGCAGCAAGGGCAATTATAGCTGACGAACTTGGAACTTCTGGGCTCAGGCAACACTCGTGGCTCAGCTTGCCTTGTATTTTTTTAGAGATGAGGTCTTGCCCTGTTGCCCAGGTTGGTCTTCAACTGCTGGCCTAAAGCAATCCTTTCCACCTCAGCCTGTTTAGTTGCTGGGAGTACAGGTGCAAGAACATGCTGCCTAGCATTCTACTAAAACAATTTTCAACAAACTCTTAATTGTCTTTCATTTTCTTTTCTTTTTTCTCTTTCTTTTTCTTTCTTTTTTTTTTTTTTTTTGAGACGGAGTCTCACGCTGTTGCCCAGGCTGGAGTGCAGTGGCGCGATCTCGGCTCACTGCAAGCTCCGCCTCCCGGGTTCCCGCCATTCTCCTGCCTCAGCCTCCTGAGTAGCTGGGACTACAGGCGCCCACCACCGCGCCCGGCTAATTTTTTGTATTTTTAGTAGAGACGGGGTTTCACTGTGGTCTCGATCTCCTGACCTTGTGATCCGCCCGCCTCGGCCTCCCAAAGTGCTGGGATTACAGGCTTGAGCCACTGCGCCCGGCCTTTTTTTTTTTTTTTTTTTTTTAGACGGAGTCTCGCTCTGTCACCAGGCTGGAGTGCAGTGGCACGACTTGGCTCACTGCAACCTCTGCCTCCCAGGTTCAAGCAATTCTCCTGCCTCAGCCTCCCGAGTAGCTGCGACCACGCCCAGCTAATTTTGTATTTTTAGTAGAGACAGGGTTTCACCATATAGGCCAGGCTGGTCTCCAACTCCCGACCTCGTGATCCGCCCCCCTCAGCCTCTCAGAAAGTGCTGGGATTACAGGCGTGAGCCGCCATGCCCAGCTTGAGCCGGGAGTCTCACTCTGTCACTCAGGCTGGAGGGCAGTGGCACAAGCATAGTTCCCTGCAGCCTGCCTCAGTCTCCCTAGTAGCTGAGATTAGAGTCATGCATCATCATGCCCTGCCAACTTAAAAAATTTAGCTAATACTTAAAAATTTGTAGAGACAGGGGTTTCACTCTGTTGCCCAGGCTGGTCTCCAACTCCTAACCTCAATTGATCCTCACTCCTCAGCCTCCTAAAGTGCTGGGATTGCAGATATGAGCCACCATACCTGGCTTAATTTTCTTATTTTAATTTTATATAAGTGATTATTATTGTTCCTAAAATAATTGGGGCAGTGACTCCTTTAACATTTTAGAGACCTAATCTGTCTATTCACTTCACCGAAAGAGTATGGCAATTTGTTTCATGAGAAAATATTCTATATTTATAAAGAAGGAAAATTACTTCCACCAAACTAGGGGGCATTCTCAAGAAACCAATTGTGCTAAGTAACATCACTTCAGGTGAAAAGAGAGGCAATGGTATCTATTAACAATGTTTATCAGTGAAGGAAATAAACTGAAAACATGAACATCATTAGCTCCTTGGAGGGCCTTCATTGCTGAAAATCTGAGTAATATTGTGATACCATTTTGAGTCGGGCAGGACATTCTCTTTCTAGGGCATGTAACAGTGGGTGAATAATTTCTTTTCATTCATTTTCATTAAGGACTGAACTTCCTTAATGTTCTGGAGATTATTAAATTTGATTTGTATAGTTGTGAAAAGTGCTGATTCCATTGCTTGTATGTGATCATATAAATCTTTTCTCTCCTTTCTGTAGTGTGGTTTAAACTTAATCCTTAAAGAACATGTATTTGAATTTTTCAGCTGGTTAGAAACCTGAATACACCAATCAAAGAGAACTGCTCCTTACATGCTACAGATTTAGTTTCCTTCCTGTACTAAGATGTCTTTTAGATATAGTAAATTTGTTCAAGCCAAGAGCTCCTTTGGAAGAAAGCTGGGTGGGAGGGGGGACATTGAGTAGTAACATCACTCTTGTAATAGAGATGCCACTCTTGCAGATATTGACAACTATTGGACCCATAATATTTTTACCAAACATTGGAAAGACAAGATCTGAACAACTTATCATTGCTGCAGTCTCAAGTATCAGGAAGTACCATTATTCTCAGGACAATAACCAGACAATAAAAAAGACTCACAGACCAGATTAGCTGTCATGGTCAACAGGGACAAGGGTCAACGCGACCCAACAGAGATTGTCCCCAGAAATTCACTTCATAACCTCAAAACCAAAAACCCACACTGATGGCAAAAAAATAATGATGCAACAATGTGTGTGTGTGAGACAGAGTCCTGTCCTATAGTCGTACTTAGTGGGTAAAAGCCAAAGAGCTCAATTTCTGCTCATGATACTTAATAGAACATGGGGAACAAGAGCCAATAGCTCAATGGGTTCAGATCTGCACCAAGTGCCTGTTGGATGCAGGATTGTACTGTCTCCAATAATGTGTCTCAGATGGACTAATTCTTTTTCCTTTTTTTTTTTTTTTTTAGACAGAGTCTTGCTCTGTCACCCAGACTGGGGTGCAATGACGCGATCTCAGCTCACTGCAACCTCCGCCTCCCGGGTTCAAGGGATTCTCCTGCCTCAGCCTCCTGAGTAGTTGGGATTACAGACACAGACCATCACGCCCGGCTATTCTTTTTTTTTTTTTTTTTTTTAATGCATTTTTAGTAGAGACGGAGTTTCACCATGTTGGTCAGGTTGATCTCGAACTCCTGACCTCAGTTGATCAGAAGTAGGTGAGGTCAGAAAACATACCCTGGGAGAAGCCGGCACAATGCTCAGAACCACCATCGCTAGCCCTGGGGTTTTCTTCTGTAGTGGAATTCATGTAGTGCAGGGACAAAACCAATCAGATACTTCTGGGAGTTAAAAAGAGATGCATTTACAGTGCAATTTGAGAAGGGGTATTAAGGAATTTGCCAGGGTACTGACCCGTGTCAGGTGTACACCGCAGGTTGAGAGAGGGCTAAATAGTTTCTGCCCATGAAGGTGATAAGCGAGGGCCTGAAGAAAGAGGGACGGGGGAGGACACTGGCACCAGAAATAGGAAAGGGCTGCTTGGAGGTGGGAAGGATGGGTCGGGGTGCTATCTAGAAAGTTGCCTGGCAATGGATGTAGGATGTGTAAGCGAGACCTCAAACAAGAAGCTGTCGCTTAAATAAAGTCTGAAGAAAGACAAGATACGTAAACGGCAGGAGATAGGAGGAAACTGGACCCGGCTCCACATAAAACTTCCCGCCTTATACTTCAGGGAGGATCGCAGCGCATTTCGGCCAAGACAGGTTCTGACCTGCGGGCCTGGATGAATATGGGCTAAGGCAGCTGGGCACCGGCAGAGCCGTTCCCCTACGCAAAGTAAGCGTGTTATGTCTACAACCCAACGGGGACAGTAGAGCCCCAAAGGCCTTGCTTTCTTCCCAAAGAACAGCCCCCGTCTACGTAGTTTCTACCTGGCTCTAGGAGGTGAGAACACATTCCCCGATAGCACAGAAATCCTACAAACGCGTGTGGGAGCTGCCGTTAGAAACAGAGACTGTGTAAAAAGTGACTGGGGGTTAGAAAAACACAGAGAATGAGAATCCAAGAGACTGGAGACTTTGGACCAATCTCTGCAAAGAGCTGGTCCTTAGAAAGGAAAGAGCTGTGCGGCCCTCACTCAAGTTAGCTTGTGTTACAACCGCTGACGCTCCTATCACTTCTGGTAGAGAAGCGACATGTTATTTCCTATTCCCAAGTCATCCACTGTTAAAACTACACTTGCAAAGCTACCCCAAACTACCAACCAGCAAACGAAAAAAATAACCCTTACTGTACAGTCTATTCTTTAAACACAAAAAGCCAGGGAAAAAGCGCGAACGCAGTCCCCCACTACCACAAATTATGCAGTCGAGTTTCCCACATTTGGGGAAATCGCAGGGGTCAGCACATCCGGAGTGCAATGAATAAGCCTCGCCCTGGGAAAACCACCTTCGTGATCATGGTATCTCCCCTGCCAGGTAAGTATGAGTTCCTACACCTCTGCCCCGCCACAGCCTCATACGCCTCACTCTTTACACTCACGGTCACTTGCCACGCGCACTCCCGAGCCCTTCTAGCCCTGACACACAGCTGGGCTTCTCAAGTCCTACCAACGGTCCTGAACCCGCTCCACAGCATGGAAACTCCTTCGTGCCGAAGCAGCAGGTGGCGAAGAAGCAGCCCTTTGCGCTGCCTCATCTACATAGAAGTCGCCTTATCCGTGATGTCAGCGACAGTGCCCTGCCCAGTCCCCGTCTGCCTTTCTGCCACTCAGCCGCCCAATCCGCTGCAGGAGCGGCCAGGGGGAAGTGACGTCTGCCTCTCCCTTTTTCCCTCCCGCCCCGGCATCTGTTCTCTCCCAAAGAAGCAGGTCCGTAGCCTGTGTTGCGGAGCAACCTTTCCGCGGCCAGATGGATCCTGGGCACCCTTCTTCAAATAATGGCTTTTAATTCGCAAAAAACTCCTGTGCGGAACGTTTAGGATTACAAAAGAAACCGGTTCTCTTCACATCCTTATCCTTGTGATGTAGCATTCCGCTTGAAATTGGAAGCCGTTTAATATCAGAGAGAAACAGTATTTATGAAAGTAAAGAGGCAGGTCGGATGACTGCAAACCAGCCTTCCTTACTGGTTTTATCACTGGTAATGTTATAAAGACAGTTGTCCAGTTTCATGAATCTTGTTGCTTGTTTTCCAAATTCAGGATTGTAGAAAACTGTGCTGCCCCAGAAGAGATGGTTGGACACTCTCAAGCGTGGTGTTGGACTTTGTCATCTCTTGGGCAGCCATCTCCAGACCTTAGCCCTTACCTTGTGTTAGTTTTTTATATTCTGCAAAGACAAAACCAAAATAATCCAAATTTGACACAACTACCCGGGATACATCTTATTTGAGATGTTTAACAAATGCCTGGATCATCTTTTCTTACATATTACGCAGCAAACACTGTGAAGTAAGCAAAGTTGGAATGGCCAAGTCAAAGACTATTTGAATATTTACAAGTAGATTTCAAACAGGAGTAATACAGGGTGGTCACAGGATAACAAATTCTAGGCAGTAGATTTAGATGACTTAAGGCTGTGGGCTCATAAAAGGCTGGAAAACCAGGGTGTGGACCAAGCTGGCTGAGACTGACTGGACCCAATGTGGTGCTGGATTGGACGGAAGTTTTACCTAGACCGTCATTATATGCTCATTAACATACTAAATCACACACCCACCAGTGCCATGTCGGCTCTGAGACCATTATTTGATGTAAAAATGGATGGCACCAGATTTCCGAGAAATCTCCACCTTTACCCGGGAATTTTCATGAATATTCCACTCCTTGGTTGAAGAAACCCATCAAGATGAAACCCCACAACCTATTGTTCTCTCTCCGATATACCCAAATTCCCCTTTCTTGAGTGTGTACTTTTTGCTTTGCAATAAATCTCTTCTTTCACTATTTGCTGACTCATCCTTCACTTCATTCTTGAGGTGGTGTCAAGAGCCTGGACACCACAGCTGGGGTCGAGATTCCCCCAGTGTCTGGGGACCTCCCGCATCCCACCAGTATCAGATTCTATTCCATTGCTCAAATCACAAAACATGGAGTGGAGAGTTCTCCTTGGAGATCATAAAGTAAAGATTCTGTGGCATGGTGACCAGTTAGGCCACTGGAAGGCATGGCAAAATATTAAAAATGAGGGATTATGTGACCGTGTAGTAACTGCTGAATGCTAAATACTTGATCCAGGCCCCATTCCCTGGAGATTGACAGGGAGACACATTGTCCAGGCAGTAGTGGAGAAATACTTTCTGGGTATCTGACCAGCCTTTGTGGAAAGAACTGGCACCATCCTGCAGATGTAACCGCCTGATGGGTTCTTCCTGCCTAATGTACACACAATATCAATTCATGGAGACCATGGCATTGCAGTAAAGAGTTTCATTGACACAGGCCAGCCACGACATGTGGGAGAGAGAGTTGTTACCCAAATCAATCTCACTGAAGGCTTGGAGGTAATGGGTTTTTCAGATAGTTTGGTGGGGAGGGAGCTAGGGCTTAGGCGGTGCTGATTGTTGGGGATGAAATCACAGGGACGTGGAAAATGGCCCTCCTGCATTCAGTCAGCTTCTGGGTGGGGGCTAAGGGACTGGTTGATTTTCAGGCCAAATGGTGCCATCCAGTAGTCAGAAATGCAAAAGCCTGAAAAGACAACTCAAGAGGCCAATCTTAGGTTCTACAATAGTGATGTTCTTCACAGCAGTAATTGGGGAAGCTGCAAATCTTGCGACCTCTGGAATAATGGCTGGTAATTATTTAACGAGGCATACATCTTAGTAGAATTCACACCTCTTTCATCCTTCTAACTTGGTGGCCTTTCATGAGTTTTACAGAGGTAATTTAGTTTTGGGGAAGGTTATCATTTACACCAACCTTTTTGACTGTCCCCAACCTTTTTGGCACCAGGGACTGGTTTCACAGAAGACAGTTTTTTCATGGAAGGGGGTGGTGGATGGTTTCCGGATGAAACTGTCCCACCTTAGGTCATCAGGCATTAGTCACAGTCTCATAAGGAGTGTGCAATCTGGATCCCTCACATGCGCAGTTCCCAATAGGGTCCGAGCTCCGATGAGCATCTAATGCTGATGCAGATCTGACAAGAGGCGGAGCTCAGGTGGTAATGCTTGAAGGCCTGCAGCTCACCTCCTGCTGTTCGGCTGGGTTCCTAACAGGCCATGGACCAGTACCTGTCCTGCGGCCCTGGGGGTTGGAGACTGCTGATTTAAACTATAAACTCAATTTTTCCCAAAGACAGCTTGGGAGAAATTGCACAGGAGTAAGCAAAGCCAGCTAACCTGTGAGGCTAGAACCAAGATGGGGCCAGCCATGTCAGCTTTCTCTTACTGTCATAATTTTGCAAAGGTAGTTTTTGAGGGACTACACTGGACACTTGTTAAAAACATGAGACAGATTTTATTGTATGTGCTACAATAGGCAAGATAGACCACCAAAGAACTGAGCTCAACCTGAAATACAGCAGGAGGAGTTGAATATTATAGCCAACTGGCAAGATAAGAAAGTCAGTGGATGGAAAATTACTAAGAGGAACTTGATTAGCTATCAAAAGTGGTTGGGAGGACTCCTGCTAAACTAGACTCAACAGTATTCTTTTCTAAAACTGGACTTGGCAGGCCAAGAACTAACAGAGAAAAGGGCTCAGAGGAAACTACTAAGGTGTGGTGAAAGATGGAGTCCTTGTCAACTCTACACGGAAGCTTCTGCAAATAAACAAAGACCAACCAAATGGAAAAAAGCAAAGGCAATTTATTCTGAGCTTGCTATAGCAGGGAGTCAGTCACTGTGACTTGTGTTTTGGCAGAGACTTGAAGGCAGTCAGGAGGGTGGGAAAGCTTTTTAAAAAGAAAGGCTTCAGGTACGCTTGGACTGGAGGCTGTCAGCATGGTGAAGCTGTAGATAGATGAAGGAAATCAAAATATTTTACCCCAGAATGTATTTCTTTGGCATATTTTAAGATGGCTGTCAGAGAGCCAGCAAACAGGATTAACTCTGCAAAACTGTCTTTTGTAGGGGAAATTTACACCTGCAGAGAATCTTCATTAATCCAGCCTTACCTTGTCAGGATTGAGAAATAAAAATAAGCCCTAGGCCCTACAACCAACTGAACGGACTTTTTATAGAGAAGGTTCTACTGCATGGGGAATATTTATATATATGCAACAAAAGGTATTTGCCACCACACATACATCTCCCTGCTCCGCTAAATATATCATCTAAAGTCATGTGATTGTCTAGTACAACCTTAGCCAGTGAATAAATAGCTTTTTATTGAGCTGCAAAAGAGGCCGCAGTTTCATCAGCAATGTATTTCTTTCTTTTTCTTTCACAGACAGTGTCTGGCCCTGTGGCCCAGACTGGAGAGCAGTGGCACCATCATAGCTCACTGCAGCCTCGAACTCCTGGACTTAAGTGATCCTCTTGCCTCAACCCCCGAGTCACTGGGATTACAGGCCAGAGCCACCATGCCTGGTTTTCATCAGCAATGTTTCCTGAAGTTACAGAAAGATTTGTAATCCTGGGAGGAAACACTCCCTTGAAGCAAAGGTGTTCACTCCCCAAAAATGCAAGGAGCTATCTTCTTGATAGCCAGGCAGATAATTCTCAGGTTTTGCCCCACAGAATCTCTATCTAAAATAGCACAGTGGTCATGCCTAGTGAAAAGTTTGAGGGAAGTCGCCCAATGTTGGGTTTCTTCAGAGCTATATATATACATCCTAAAGGACACTGTCCCTTCATCATTCCATGCTGTTAGACATTTATAGGGCCATGGATGGTGATCTCCTACAGACTAAAATAAATGCTGTTGCAGAACAGGTAAGTGTACTACAATTTGAGTACATCAGCTTTTGGGCATTTTAAACCATGGGTCAGACATGTTAGAGCGAGAGGGCAGGTTGATAGCAAGAGGGAGTGTTTTAGCAAGAAGGGGTGTTTTAATTTTCTAATAGCAAAGTGATGTTTGCCACTGTCATTTCAGAGTGAGGGGATAATTTGTTGTTGTTTGGTTTTGTGGATTTTTTCATTTGTTTGTTTGTTTTTGAGACAAGGTCTCATTGTCACCCAGGCTGGACTGCAGTGGCATGATCAGGATTTACTTCTGCCTTGACCTCATGAATTCAAGCAAACCTCCTTACTAATCCTCCCGAGTATCTGGGACTACAGGCACGTCACATCATACCCTGGGGTGTGAACTGGGATTTGATGTTTTCAGTCGGCTCCCTAATGGAATAGGTTCCCTTACTATTCTAGAATACAGATTGTCTTCATGATTATCATTCTCATGTACGTTATATTTCTACTACTCTGCTAATTTTTTCTTCTTTCTTTTGTTCTTTTTGAGACAGAGTCTCCCTCTGTCACCCAGGCTGTATTACAATGGCAGGATCTCAGCTAACTGCAACCTCCGCCTCCCAGGTTCAAGTGATTCTTTTGATTCAGCCTCCTGAGTAGCCACCTGGCTAATTTTTGTATTTTTAGTCCAGACAGGGTTTCACCATGTTGGCAGGCTGGTCTCGAACTCATGACCTCAAGTGTTCCACTCGACTCGGCCTCCCAAAGTGCTGGGATTACAGGCATGAGCTACCATGCCTGGCTCTCAAACCATTTTAAGTAAGCAAAGACAGATTTGTCTGGCTTTTTAGTACATTGCTGAATTATCCTCCAATTTGCATTTTTAGGAAGGACCTGGGGAATGGCAACATATTTGGCTAAAATGTGAACATTTCATGTTCTGCTTCAGTCTCTGTTTTTTTTTTTTGTTTTTTTTTTTGAGATGGAGTCTCGCTCCTCGCCCAGGCTGGAGTACAGTAGCGCGATCTCAGCTCACTGCAAGCTCCGCCTGCCGGGTTCACGCCATTCTCCTGCCTCAGCCTCCCGAGTATGGAACTATAGGCGGCCGTCACCACGCCCGGCTAATTTTTTGTAGTTTTAGTAGAGACGGGGTTTCACCGTGCTCGCCAGGATGGTCTCGATCTCTTGACCTCGTGATCCGCCCTCCTCAGCCTCCCTAAAGTGCTGGGATTACAGGCGTGAGCCACTGCGCCCAGTCCTGCTTCAGTCTCTTTGAAAATCCTTCCAATTTGCCTTTTGCAACCAGTTAGTGGCCTTGCCTTCTTCACCAGCATGGGAATTAATTGATAAGGTCAGAATATTTGGGCTCAAAGGTTTCAACAGTTAAGTCAAATTTTCTGCCGAAGCCTGGAGGATCTTGGAGCCCGCTTTAGAAACAGAAGAGTGAAATGTATTTACATTTAGATCAGGGAAGTCCTTTGTAATATTCTTAATTCACGTTTTGGTGAAGCGGTATGCACAATGGTAGGCTCCCCTCTTCCTGTGGTTTTTTGTACTTTTTTTTTTTTTTTTTTTGAGACAGAGTCTTACTCTGTCACCCCCCAGGCTGGAGTGCAGTGGCACGATCTTCCTCACTGCAACCTCTGCCTCCCGGTTCAAGCGATTCTCCTGCCTCAGCCTTCTAAGTAGCTGGGATTACAGGAGTCTGCCACCATGCTCGGCTAATTTTTGTAGTTTTAGTAAGGACAGGGTTTCACCATGTTGACCAGGCTGGTCTCGAACTCCTGACCTTGGGCTCCCAAAGTGCTGGGATTACAGGCATGTGCCACCACACCCAGCCTAACCAAGATTGTTAAACCATTCTAATTTGTCAAAAGAGTCACACTGACTTTTTACAAAATAATGTAATGGGCCAGGTGCGGTGGCTCACACCTGTAGTCCCAGCACTTTGGGAAGCTGTAGCAGGAGGATCACGAGGTCAGGAGTTCGAGACCAGTCTGACCAACAAGGTGAAACCGCATGTCTACTAAAAATACAAAAATTAGCCAGGCGTGGTGGTGTGTGCCTGTAATCCCAGCTTCTTAGGAGGCTGAGGCAGGAGAATCGCTGGAACCCGGGAGGCAGAAGTTGCAGTGAGCCGAGATTGCACCACTGCACTCCAGCCTAGGCAACAGAGTGAGACTCCATCTCAAAATATAAATAAATAAATAATATAAATAAATAAATAATAACGTAACGAACTTTTTCATATCTTTATATATTAAATATTTACATTATCTAAATTGTTCAAAAGAATCAAAAAATTCCTCTTTGCTATCAACTTCATTTCATTTGTTGTAACAAACTATCGAGACCATTAATTTAATCTACAGCTAACTCTATTATTTTTTCATGTTAGAAATTCAACAAGAAAATGTTTCCCTAATGAAACCTTCCATTTCAAGCATAAGTAGGCTGGGCGACGTGGCTCACACCTGTAATCTCAGCACTTTGGGAGGCCGAGACAGGTGCATCAGTGGAGGTTAGGAGTTTGAGACCAGCCTGGCTAACATGATGAAACCCCATCTCTACTAAAAATATAAAAATTAGCTGGGCGTGGTGGCGTGTGCCTTTAATCCCAGCTACTCTGGAGGCTGAGGCAGGCAATAGCTTCAACCTGGGAGGCAGAGCTTGCAGTGAGCTCAGATCGCACCACTGCACTCTAGCCTGGGCTACAGAGCAAAACGCTGTCTCAAAAACAAATAAATAAATAAGCATAAGTAGTAAAAAATATATATAAAATAAAAAATAAGGCACAGGGTCTTGCTCTGTTATCCAGGCTAGAGTGAAGCAGGGCAATCATAGCTGACCAAATTGGAACTTCTGGGCTCAGGAAATCCTCCTGGCTCAGCTTCACTTGTATTTTTTTAGAGACGACGTGTTGCCCTGTTGCCGAGGCTGGTCTCCAACTGCTGGCCTAAAGCAATCCTTCCGCCTCAGCATGTTGACTTGCTGGGAGTACAGATGCAAGACATGCAGCCTAGCATTCTACTAAAACAATTTTCAACAAATTCTTAATTGTCTTTCTTTTTCTTTTTCTTTCTTTTTTTTTTTGAGACGGAGTCTCGCTCTGTCGCCCAGGCTGGAGTGCAGTGGCACGACTTGGCTCACTGAACCTCTGCCTCCCAGGTTCAAGCAATTATCCTGCCTCAGCCTCCCGAGTAGCTGAGATTACAGGCATGTGCCACCATACCCAGCTAATTTTGTATTTTTAGTAGAGACAGGGTTTCACCATATAGGCCAGGCTGGTCTCCAACTCCCGACCTCGTGATCCGCCCCCCTCAGCCTCTCAGAAAGTGCTGGGATTACAGGCGTGAGCCGCCATGCCCGGCTTGAGCCGGGAGTCTCACTCTGTCACTCAGGCTGGAGGGCAGTGGCACAAGCATAGTTCCCTGCAGCCTGCCTCAGTCTCCCTAGTAGCTGAGATTAGAGTCATGCATCATCATGCCCTGCCAACTTTAAAAATTTAGCTAATACTTAAAAATTTGTAGAGACAGGGGTTTCACTCTGTTGCCAGGCTGGTCTCCAACTCCTAACCTCAACTGATCCTCCCTCCTCAGCCTCCTAAAGTGCTGGGATTGCAGATACGAGCCACCATACCTGGCTTAATTTTCTTATTTTAATTTTATATAAGTGATTATTATTGTTCCTAAGATAATTGGGGCAGTGACTCCTTTAACATTTTAGAGACCTAATCTGTCTATTCACTTCACCGAAAGAGTATGGCAATTTGTTTCATGAGAAAATATCCTATATTGGCCGGGCGCGGTGGCTCAAGCCTGTAATCCCAGCACTTTGGGAGGCCGAGACGGGCGGATCACGAGGTCAGGAGATCGAGACCATCCTGGCTAACATGGTGAAACCCCGTCTCTACTAAAAAAATACAAAAAACTAGCCGGGCGAGGTGGCGGGCACCTGTAGTCCCAGCTACTCGGGAGGCTGAGGCAGGAGAATGGTCTAAACCCGGGAGGCGGAGCTTGCAGTGAGCTGAGATCCGGCCACTGCACCCCAGCCTGGGCGACAGAGCAAGACTCTGTCTCAAAAAAAAAAAAAGAAAATATCCTATATTTATAAAGCAGGAAAATTACTTCCACCAAACTAGGGGGCATTCTCAAGAAACCAGTTGTGCTAAGTAACATCACTTCAGGTGAAAAGAGAGGCAATGGTATCTATTAACAATGTTTATCAGTGAAGGAAATAAACTGAAAAAATATGAACATCATTAGCTCCTTGGAGGGCCTTCATTGCTGAAAATCTGAGTAATATTGTGTTACCCTTTCGAGTTGGGCAGAACATTCTCTTTCTAGGGCATGTAACAGTGGGTGAATAATTTCTTTTCATTCATTTTCATTAAGGACTGAACTTCCTTAATGTTCTGGAGATTATTAAATTTGATTTGTATAGTTGTGAAAAGTGCTGATTCCATTGCTTGTATGTGATCATATAAATCTTTTCTCTCCTTTCTGTAGTGTGGTTTAAACTTAATCCTTAAAGGACATGTATTTGAATTTTTCAGCTGGTTAGAAACCTGAATACACCAATCAAAGAAAACTGCTCCTTACATGCTACAGATTTAGTTTCCTTCCTGTACTAAGATGTCTTTTAGATATAGTAAATTTGTTCAAGCCAAGAGCTCCTTTGGAAGAAAGTTGGGTGGGAGGGGGGACATTGAGTAGTAACATCACACTTGTAATAGAGATGCCACTCTTGCAGGTATTGACAACTATTGGACCCATAATATTTTTACCAAACATTGGAAAGACAAGATCTGAACAACTTATCATTGCTGCAGTCTCAAGTATCAGGAAATACCATTATTCTCAGGACAATAAAGGGGCAATAAAAAAGACTCACAGACCAGATTAGCTGTCATGGTCAACAGGGACAAGGGTCAACGCGACCCAACAGAGATTGTCCCCAGAAATTCATTTCATAACCTCAAAACCAAAAACCCACACTGATGGCAAAAAAATAATGATGCAACAATGTGTGTGTGTGAGACAGAGTCCTGTCCTATAGTCGTACTTAGTGGGTAAAAGCCAAAGAGCTCAATTTCTGCTCATGATACTTAATAGAACATGGGGAACAAGAGCCAATAGCTCAATGGGTTCAGATCTGCACCAAGTGCCTGTTGGATGCAGGATTGTACTGTCTCCAATAATGTGTCTCAGATGGACTAATTCTTTTTCCTTTTTTTTTTTTTTAGACAGAGTCTTGCTCTGTCACCCAGACTGGGGTACAATGACGCGATCTCAGCTCACTGCAACCTCCGCCTCCCGGGTTCAAGGGATTCTCCTGCCTCAGCCTCCTGAGTAGTTGGGATTACAGACACAGACCATCACGCCCGGCTGTCCTTTTTTTTTTTTTTTTTTTTTTTTAATGCATTTTTAGTAGAGACGGAGTTTCACCATGTTGGTCAGGTTGATCTCGAACTCCTGACCTCAGTTGATCAGAAGTAGGTGAGGTCAGAAAACATACCCTGGGAGAGGCCGGCACAATGCTCAGAACCACCATCGCTAGCCCTGGGGTTTTCTTCTGTAGTGGAATTCATGTAGTGCAGGGACAAAACCAATCAGATATTTCTGGGAGTTAAAAAGAGATGCATTTACAGTGCAATTTGAGAAGGGGTATTAAGGAATTTGCCAGGGTACTGACCCGTGTCAGGTGTACACCGCAGGTTGAGAGAGGGCTAAATAGTTTCTGCCCATGAAGGTGATAAGCGAGGGCCTGAAGAAAGAGGGACACGGGAGGACACTGGCACCAGAAATAGGAAAGGGCTGCTTGGAGGTGGGAAGGATGGGTTGGGGTGCTATCTAGAAAGTTGCCTGGCAATGGATGTAGGATGTGTAAGCGAGACCTCAAACAAGAAGCTGTCGCTTAAATAAAGTCTGAAGAAAGACAAGATATGTAAACGGCAGGAGATAGTAGGAAACTGGACCCGGCTCCACATAAAACTTCCCGCCTTATACTTCAGGGAGGATCGCAGCGCATTTCGGCCAAGACAGGTTCTGACCTGCGGGCCTGGATGAATATGGGCTAGGGCAGCTGGGCACCGGCAGAGCCGTTCCCCTACGCAAAGTAAGCGTGTTATGTCTACAACCCAACGGGGACAGTAGAGCCCCAAAGGCCTTGCTTTCTTCCCAAAGAACAGCCCCCGTCTACGTAGTTTCTACCTGGCTCTAGGAGGTGAGAACACATTCCCCGATAGCACAGAAATCCTACAAACGCGTGTGGGAGCTGCCGTTAGAAACAGAGGCTGTGTAAAAAGTGACTGGGGGTTAGAAAAACAATGAGAACCCAAGAGACTGGAGACTTTGGACCAATCTCTGCAAAAAGCTGGTCCTTAGAAAGGAAAGAGCTGTGCGGCCCTCACTCAAGTTGGCTTGTGTTACAACCGCTGACGCTCCTATCACTTCTGGTAGAGAAGCGACATGTTATTTCCTATTCCCAAGTCATCCACTGTTAAAACTACACTTGCAAAGCTACCCCAAACTACAAACCAACAGACGAAAGAAATAATCCTTACTGTACAGTCTATTCTTTAAACACAAAAAGTCAGGTGAAAGCGCGAACGCAGTCCCCCACTACCACAAATTATGCAGTCGAGTTTCCCACATTTGGGGAAATCGCAGGGGTCAGCACATCCGGAGTGCAATGGATAAGCCTCGCCCTGGGAAAACCACCTTCGTGATCATGGTATCTCCCCTGCCAGGTAAGTATGAGTTCCTACACCTCTGCCCCGCCACAGCCTCATACGCCTCACCCTTTACACTCACGGTCACTTGCCACGCGCACTCCCGAGCCCTTCTAGCCCTGACACACAGCTGGGCTTCTCAAGTCCTACCAACGGTCCTGAACCCGCTCCACAGCATGGAAACTCCTTCGTGCCGAAGCAGCAGGTGGCGAAGAAGCAGCCCTTGCGCTGCCTCATCTACATAGAAGTCGCCTTATCCGTGATGTCAGCGACAGTGCCCTGCCCAGTCCCCGTCTGCCTTTCTGCCACTCAGCCGCCCAATCCGCTGCAGGAGCGGCCAGGGGGAAGTGACGTCTGCCTCTCCCTTTTTCCCTCCCGCCCCGGCATCTGTTCTCTCCCAAAGAAGCAGGTCCGTAGCCTGTGTTGCGGAGCAACCTTTCCGCGGCCAGATGGATCCTGGGCACCCTTCTTCAAATAATGGCTTTTAAATTCGCAAAAACTCCTGTGCGGAACGTTTAGGATTACAAAAGAAACCGGTTCTCTTCACATCCTTATCCTTGTGATGTAGCATTCCGCTTGAAATTGGAAGCCGTTTACTATCAGAGAGAAACAGTATTTATGAAAGTAAAGAGGCAGGTCGGATGACTGCAAACCAGCCTTCCTTACTGGTTTTATCACTGGTAATGTTATAAAGACAGTTGTCCAGTTTCATGAATCTTGTTGCTTGTTTTCCAAATTCAGGATTGTAGAAAACTGTGCTGCCCCAGAAGAGATGGTTGGACACTCTCAAGCGTGGTGTTGGACTTTGTCATCTCTTGGGCAGCCATCTCCAGACCTTAGCCCTTACCTTGTGTTAGTTTTTTATATTCTGCAAAGACAAAACCAAAATAATCCAAATTTGACACAACTACCCGGGATACATCTTATTTGAGATGTTTAACAAATGCCTGGATCATCTTTTCTTACATATTACGCAGCAAACACTGTGAAGTAAGCAAAGTTGGAATGGCCAAGTCAAAGACCATTTGAATATTTAGAAGTAGATTTGAGACAGGAATAATATAGGGTGGTCACAGGATAACAAATTTTAGGCAGTAGATTTACATGACTTGAGACTATGGGCTGATAAGACGCTGAAAAACCAGGGTGTGGACCAAGCTGGCTAAGACTGGACCCAATGTAGGGCTGGATTAGACGTAGGTTTTACCTAGGCCCTCATTATATGCTCATTAACATACTAAATCACGCACCTACCAGTGCCATGACGGTTCTGAGATCATTATTTGATGTAAAAATGGATTGCACCACAGTTCCGAGAAATTTCCACTTTTACCTGGGAATTTTCATGAATATTCCACTCCTTGGTTGAAGAAACCCATCAAGATGAAACCCCACAACCTATTGTTCTCTCTCCGGTATACCCAAATTCCCCTTTCTTGAGTGTGTACTTTTTGCTTTGCAATAAATCTCTTCTTTCACTATTTGCTGACTCATCCTTCACTTCATTCTTGAGGTGGTGTCAAGAGCCCGGACAACACAGCTGGGGTCGAGATTCCCCCAGTGTCTGGGGACCTCCCGCATCCCACCAGTATCAGATTCTATTCCATTGTTCAAATCACAAAACATGGAGTGGAGAGTTCTCCTTGGAGATCATAAAGTAAAGATTCTGTGGCATGGTGACCAGTTAGGCCACTGGAAGGCATGGCAAAATATTAAAAATGAGGGATTATATGACCGTGTAGTAACTGCTGAATGCTAAATACTTGATCCAGGCCCCATTCCCTGGAGATTGACAGGGAGACACATTGTCCAGGCAGTAGTGGAGAAATACTTTCTGGGTATCTGACCAGCCTTTGTGGAAAGAACTGGCACCATCCTGCAGATGTAACCGCCTGATGGGTTCTTCCTGCCTAATGTACACACAATATCAATTCATGGAGACCATGGCATTGCAGTAAAGAGTTTCATTGACACAGGCCAGCCACGACATGTGGGAGAGAGAGTTGTTACCCAAATCAATCTCACTGAAGGCTTGGAGGTAATAGGTTTTTCAGATAGTTTGGTGGGGAGGGGGCTAGGGCTTGGGCGGTGCTGATTGTTGGGGATGAAATCACAGGGACGTGGAAAATGGCCCTCCTGCATTCAGTCAGCTTCTGGGTGGGGGCTAAGGGACTGGTTGATTTTCAGGCCAAATGGTGCCATCCAGCAGTCAGAAATGCAAAAGCCTGAAAAGACAACTCAAGAGGCCAATCTTAGGTTCTACAATAGTGATGTTCTTCACAGCAGTAATTGGGGAAACTGCAAATCTTGCGACCTCTGGAATAATGGCTGGTAATTATTTAACGAGGCATACATCTTAGAATTTACGCCTCTTTCATCCTTCTAACTTGGTGGCCTTTCATGAGTTTTACAGAGGTAATTTAGTTTTGGGGAAGGTTATCATTTACACCAACCTTTTTGACTGTCCCCAACCTTTTTGGCACCAGGGACTGGTTTCACAGAAGACAGTTTTTTCATGGAAGGGGGTGGTGGATGGTTTCCGGATGAAACTGTCCCACCTTAGGTCATCAGGCATTAGTCACAGTCTCATAAGGAGTGTGCAATCTGGATCCCTCACATGTGCAGGTCCCAATAGGGTCCGAGCTCCGATGAGCATCTAATGCTGATGCAGATCTGACAAGAGGCGGAGCTCAGGTGGTAATGCTTGAAGGCCTGCAGCTCACCTCCTGCTGTTCGGCTGGGTTCCTAACAGGCCATGGACCAGTACCTGTCCTGTGGCCCTGGGGGTTGGAGACTGCTGATTTAAACTATAAACTCAATTTTTCCCAAAGACAGCTTGGGAGAAATTGCACAGGAGTAAGCAAAGCCAGCTAACCTGTGAGGCTAGAACCAAGATGGGGCCAGCCATGTCAGCTTTCTCTTACTGTCATAATTTTGCAAAGGTAGTTTTTGAGGGACTACACTGGACACTTGTTAAAAACATGAGACAGATTTTATTGTATGTACTACAATAGGCAAGATAGACCACCAGAGAACTGAGCTCAACCTGAAATACAGCAGGAGGAGTTGAAGATTATAGCCAACTGGTAAGATAAGAAAGTCAGTGGATGGAAAATTACTAAGAGGAACTTGATTAGCTATCAAAAGTGGTTGGGAGGACTCCTGCTAAACTAGACTCAACAGTATTCTTTTCTAAAACTGGACTTGGCAGGCCAAGAACTAACAGAGAAAAAGGGCTCAGAGGAAACTACTAAGGTGTGGTGAAAGATGGAGTCCTTGTCAACTCTACACGGAAGCTTCTGCAAATAAACAAAGACCAACCAAATGGAAAAAAGCAAAGGCAATTTATTCTGAGCTTGCTATAGCAGGGAGTCAGTCACTGTGACTTGTGTTTTGGCAGAGACTTGAAGGCAGTCAGGAGGGTGGGAAAGCTTTTTAAAAAGAAAGGCTTCAGGTACGCTTGGACTGGAGGCTGTCAGCATGGTGAAGCTGTAGATAGATGAAGGAAATCAAAATATTTTACCCCAGAATGTATTTCTTTGGCATATTTTAAGATGGCTGTCAGAGAGCCAGCAAACAGAATTAACTCTGCAAAACTGTCTTTTGTAGGGGAAATTTACACCTGCAGAGAATCTTCATTAATCCAGCCTTACCTTCTCAGGATTGAGAAATAAAAATAAGCCCTAGGCCCTACAACCAACTGAACGGACTTTTTATAGAGAAGGTTCTACTGCATGGGGAATATTTATATATATGCAACAAAAGGTATTTGCCACCACACATACATCTCCCTGCTCAGCTAAATATATCATCTAAAGTCATGTGATTGTCTAGTACAACCTTAGCCAGTGAATAAATAGCTTTTTATTGAGCTGCATAAGAGGCCGCAGTTTCATCAGCAATGTATTTCTTTCTTTTTCTTTCACAGACAGTGTCTGGCCCTGTGGCCCAGACTGGAGAGCAGTGGCACCATCATAGCTCACTGCAGCCTCGAACTCCTGGACTTAAGTGATCCTCTTGCCTCAACCCCCGAGTCACTGGGACTACAGGCCAGAGCCACCATGCCTGGTTTTCATCAGCAATGTTTCCTGAAGTTACAGAAAGATTTGTAATCCTGGGAGGAAACACTCCCTTGAAGCAAAGGTGTTCACTCCCCAAAAATGCAAGGAGCTATCTTCTTGATAGCCAGGCAGATAATTCTCAGGTTTTGCCCCACAGAATCTCTATCTAAAATAGCACAGTGGTCATGCCTAGTGAAAAGTTTGAGGGAAGTCGCCCAATGTTGGGTTTCTTCAGAGCTATATATATACATCCTAAAGGACACTGTCCCTTCATCATTCCATGCTGTTAGACATTTATAGGGCCATGGATGGTGATCTCCTACAGACTAAAATAAATGCTGTTGCAGAACAGGTAAGTGTACTACAATTTGAGTACATCAGCTTTTGGGCATTTTAAACCATGGGTCAGACATGTTAGAGCGAGAGGGCAGGTTGATAGCAAGAGGGAGTGTTTTAGCAAGAAGGGGTGTTTTAATTTTCTAATAGCAAAGTGATGTTTGCCACTGTCATTTCAGAGTGAGGGGATAATTTGTTGTTGTTTGGTTTTGTGGATTTTTTCATTTGTTTGTTTGTTTTTGAGACAAGGTCTCATTGTCACCCAGGCTGGACTGCAGTGGCATGATCAGGATTTACTTCTGCCTTGACCTCATGAATTCAAGCAAACCTCCTTACTAATCCTCCCGAGTATCTGGGACTACAGGCACGTCACATCATACCCTGGGGTGTGAACTGGGATTTGATGTTTTCAGTCGGCTCCCTAATGGAATAGGTTCCCTTACTATTCTAGAATACAGATTGTCTTCATGATTATCATTCTCATGTACGTTATATTTCTACTACTCTGCTAATTTTTTCTTCTTTCTTTTGTTCTTTTTGAGACAGAGTCTCCCTCTGTCACCCAGGCTGTATTACAATGGCAGGATCTCAGCTAACTGCAACCTCCGCCTCCCAGGTTCAAGTGATTCTTTTGATTCAGCCTCCTGAGTAGCCACCTGGCTAATTTTTGTATTTTTAGTCCAGACAGGGTTTCACCATGTTGGCAGGCTGGTCTCGAACTCATGACCTCAAGTGTTCCACTCGACTCGGCCTCCCAAAGTGCTGGGATTACAGGCATGAGCTACCATGCCTGGCTCTCAAACCATTTTAAGTAAGCAAAGACAGATTTGTCTGGCTTTTTAGTACATTGCTGAATTATCCTCCAATTTGCATTTTTAGGAAGGACCTGGGGAATGGCAACATGGAGATATTTGGCTAAAATGTGAACATTTCATGTTCTGCTTCAGTCTCTGTTTTTTTTTTTTGTTTTTTTTTTTGAGATGGAGTCTCGCTCCTCACCCAGGCTGGAGTACAGTAGCGCGATCTCAGCTCACTGCAAGCTCCGCCTGCCGGGTTCACGCCATTCTCCTGCCTCAGCCTCCCGAGTATGGAACTATAGGCGGCCGTCACCACGCCCGGCTAATTTTTTGTAGTTTTAGTAGAGACGGGGTTTCACCGTGCTCGCCAGGATGGTCTCGATCTCTTGACCTCGTGATCCGCCCTCCTCAGCCTCCCTAAAGTGCTGGGATTACAGGCGTGAGCCACTGCGCCCAGTCCTGC
This sequence comes from Macaca mulatta, assembly GCF_049350105.2. Classification (NCBI taxonomy): domain Eukaryota; kingdom Metazoa; phylum Chordata; class Mammalia; order Primates; family Cercopithecidae; genus Macaca; species Macaca mulatta. The sequence continues at coordinate 224,129,841 of NC_133406.1, forward strand.
TTCAGTCTCTTTGAAAATCCTTCCAATTTGCCTTTTGCAACCAGTTAGTGGCCTTGCCTTCTTCACCAGCATGGGAATTAATTGATAAGGTCAGAATATTTGGGCTCAAAGGTTTCAACAGTTAAGTCAAATTTTCTGCCGAAGCCTGGAGGATCTTGGAGCCCGCTTTAGAAACAGAAGAGTGAAATGTATTTACATTTAGATCAGGGAAGTCCTTTGTAATATTCTTAATTCACGTTTTGGTGAAGCGGTATGCACAATGGTAGGCTCCCCTCTTCCTGTGGTTTTTTGTACTTTTTTTTTTTTTTTTTTGAGACAGAGTCTTACTCTGTCACCCCCCAGGCTGGAGTGCAGTGGCACGATCTTCCTCACTGCAACCTCTGCCTCCCGGTTCAAGCGATTCTCCTGCCTCAGCCTTCTAAGTAGCTGGGATTACAGGAGTCTGCCACCATGCTCGGCTAATTTTTGTAGTTTTAGTAAGGACAGGGTTTCACCATGTTGACCAGGCTGGTCTCGAACTCCTGACCTTGGGCTCCCAAAGTGCTGGGATTACAGGCATGTGCCACCACACCCAGCCTAACCAAGATTGTTAAACCATTCTAATTTGTCAAAAGAGTCACACTGACTTTTTACAAAATAATGTAATGGGCCAGGTGCGGTGGCTCACACCTGTAGTCCCAGCACTTTGGGAAGCTGTAGCAGGAGGATCACGAGGTCAGGAGTTCGAGACCAGTCTGACCAACAAGGTGAAACCGCATGTCTACTAAAAATACAAAAATTAGCCAGGCGTGGTGGTGTGTGCCTGTAATCCCAGCTTCTTAGGAGGCTGAGGCAGGAGAATCGCTGGAACCCGGGAGGCAGAAGTTGCAGTGAGCCGAGATTGCACCACTGCACTCCAGCCTAGGCAACAGAGTGAGACTCCATCTCAAAATATAAATAAATAAATAAATAAATAAATAATAACATAACGAACTTTTTCATATCTTTATATATTAAATATTTACATTATCTAAATTGTTCAAAAGAATCAAAAAATTCCTCTTTGCTATCAACTTCATTTCATTTGTTGTAACAAACTATCGAGACCATTAATTTAATCTACAGCTAACTCTATTATTTTTTCATGTTAGAAATTCAACAAGAAAATGTTTCCCTAATGAAACCTTCCATTTCAAGCATAAGTAGGCTGGACGAGGTGGCTCACACCTGTAATCTCAGCACTTTGGGAGGCCGAGACAGGTGCATCAGTGGAGGTTAGGAGTTTGAGACCAGCCTGGCTAACATGATGAAACCCCATCTCTACTAAAAATATAAAAATTAGCTGGGCGTGGTGGCGTGTGCCTTTAATCCCAGCTACTCTGGAGGCTGAGGCAGGCAATAGCTTCAACCTGGGAGGCAGAGCTTGCAGTGAGCTCAGATCGCACCACTGCACTCTAGCCTGGGCTACAGAGCAAGACGCTGTCTCAAAAACAAATAAATAAATAAGCATAAGTAGTAAAAAAATATATAAAATAAAAAATAAGGCACAGGGTCTTGCTCTGTTATCCAGGCTAGAGTGAAGCAGGGCAATCATAGCTGACCAAATTGGAACTTCTGGGCTCAGGAAATCCTCCTGGCTCAGCTTCACTTGTATTTTTTTAGAGACGACGTGTTGCCCTGTTGCCGAGGCTGGTCTCCAACTGCTGGCCTAAAGCAATCCTTCCGCCTCAGCATGTTGACTTGCTGGGAGTACAGATGCAAGACATGCAGCCTAGGCCGGGCGCGGTGGCTCATGCCTGTAATCCCAGCACTTTGGGAGGCCGAGGCGGGTGGATCACAAGGTCAGGAGATCGAGACCACGGTGAAACCCCGTCTCTACTAAAAATACAAAAAATTAGCCGGGCGCCGTTGTGGGCGCCTGTAGTCCCAGCTACTCGGGAGGCTGAGGCAGGAGAATGGCGTGAACCCGGGAGGTGGAGCTTTCAGTGAGCCGAGATCGTGCCACTGCACTCCAGCCTGGGCGACAGAGCAAGACTCTGTCTCAAAAAAAAAAAAAAAAAAAAAAAAGAAAATATCCTATATTTATAAAGCAGGAAAATTACTTCCACCAAACTAGGGGGCATTCTCAAGAAACCAATTGTGCTAAGTAACATCACTTCAGGTGAAAAGAGAGGCAATGGTATCTATCAACAATGTTTATCACTGAAGGAAATAAACTGAAAAATATGAACATCATTAGCTCCTTGGAGGGCCTTCATTGCTGAAAATCTGAGTAATATTGTGATACCCTTTCGAGTTGGGCAGAACATTCTCTTTCTAGGGATGTAACAGTGGGTGAATAATTTCTTTTCATTCATTTTCATTAAGGACTGAACTTCCTTAATGTTCTGGAGATTGTTAAATTTGATTTGTATAGTTGTGAAAAGTGCTGATTCCATTGCTTGTATGTGATCATATAAATCTTTTCTCTCCTTTCTGTAGTGTGGTTTAAACTTAATCCTTAAAGGACATGTATTTGAATTTTTCAGCTGGTTAGAAACCTGAATACACCAATCAAAGAAAACTGCTCCTTACATGCTACAGATTTAGTTTCCTTCCTGTACTAAGATGTCTTTTAGATATAGTAAATTTGTTCAAGCCAAGAGCTCCTATGGAACGAAGTTGGGTGGGAGGGGGGACATTGAATAGTAACATCACACTTGTAATAGAGATGCCACTCTTGCAGGTATTGACAACTATTGGACCCATAATATTTTTACCAAACATTGGAAAGACAAGATCTGAACAACTTATCATTGCTGCAGTCTCAAGTATCAGGAAATACCATTATTCTCAGGACAATAAAGGGGCAATAAAAAAGACTCACAGACCAGATTAGCTGTCATGGTCAACAGGGACAAGGGTCAACGCGACCCAACAGAGATTGTCCCCAGAAATTCATTTCATAACCTCAAAACCAAAAACCCACACTGATGGCAAAAAAATAATGATGCAACAATGTGTGTGTGAGAGGCAGAGTCCTGTCCTATAGCCGTACTTAGTGGGTAAAAGCCAAAGAGCTCAATTTCTGCTCATGATACTTAATAGAACATGGGGAACAAGAGCCAATAGCTCAGTGGGTTCAGATCTGCACCAAGTGCCTGCTGGATGCAGGATTGTACTGTCTCCAATAATGTGTCTCAGATGGACTAATTCTTTTTCCTTTTTTTTTTTTTAGACAGAGTCTTGCTCTGTCACCCAGACTGGGGTGCAATGACGCGATCTCAGCTCACTGCAACCTCCGCCTCCCGGGTTCAAGGGATTCTCCTGCCTCAGCCTCCTGAGTAGTTGGGATTACAGACACAGACCATCACACCCGGCTATTCTTTTTTTTTTTTTTTAATGCATTTTTAGTAGAGACGGAGTTTCACCATGTTGGTCAGGTTGATCTCGAACTCCTGACCTCAGTTGATCAGAAGTAGGTGAGGTCAGAAAACATACCCTGGGAGAAGCCGGCACAATGCTCAGAACCACCATCGCTAGCCCTGGGGTTTTCTTCTGTAGTGGAATTCATGTAGTGCAGGGACAAAACCACTCAGATACTTCTGGGAGTTAAAAAGAGATGCATTTACAGTGCAATTTGAGAAGGGGTATTAAGGAATTTGCCAGGGTACTGACCCGTGTCAGGTGTACACCGCAGGTTGAGAGAGGGCTAAATAGTTTCTGCCCATGAAGGTGATAAGCGAGGGCCTGAAGAAAGAGGGACACGGGAGGACACTGGCACCAGAAATAGGAAAGGGCTGCTTGGAGGTGGGAAGGATGGGTCGGGGTGCTATCTAGAAAGTTGCCTGGCAATGGATGTAGGATGTGTAAGCGAGACCTCAAACAAGAAGCTGTCGCTTAAATAAAGTCTGAAGAAAGACAAGATAGGTAAACGGCAGGAGCTAGTAGGAAACTGGACCCGGCTCCACATAAAACTTCCCGCCTTATACTTCAGGGAGGATCGCAGCGCATTTCGGCCAAGACAGGTTCTGACCTGCGGGCCTGGATGAATATGGGCTAGGGCAGCTGGGCACCGGCAGAGCCGTTTCCCTACGCAAAGTAAGCGTGTTATGTCTACAACCCAACGGGGACAGTAGAGCCCCAAAGGCCTTGCTTTCTTCCCAAAGAACAGCCCCCGTCTACGTAGTTTCTACCTGGCTCTAGGAGGTGAGAACACATTCCCCGATAGCACAGAAATCCTACAAACGCGTGTGGGAGCTGCCGTTAGAAACAGAGGCTGTGTAAAAAGTGACTGGGGGTTAGAAAAACACAGAGAATGAGAACCCAAGAGACTGGAGACTTTGGACCAATCTCTGCAAAGAGCTGGTCCTTAGAAAGGAAAGAGCTGTGCGGCCCTCACTCAAGTTAGCTTGTGTTACAACTTACAACTGCTGACGCTCCTATCACTTCTGGTAGAGAAGCGACATGTTATTTCCTATTCCCAAGTTATCCACTGTTAAAACTACACTTGGAAAGCTACCCCAAACTACAAACCAACAGACGAAAGAAATAACCCTTACTGTACAGTCTATTATTTAAACGCAAAAAGCCAGGGGAAAGCGCGAACGCAGTCCCCCACTACCACAAATTATGCAGTCGAGTTTCCCACATTTGGGGAAATCGCAGGGGTCAGCACATCCGGAGTGCAATGGATAAGCCTCGCCCTGGGAAAACCACCTTCGTGATCATGGTATCTCCCCTGCCAGGTAAGTATGAGTTCCTACACCTCTGCCCCGCCACAGCCTCATACGCCTCACCCTTTTCACTCACGGTCACTTGCCACGCGCACTCCCGAGCCCTTCTAGCCCTGACACACAGCTGGGCTTCTCAAGTCCTACCAACGGTCCTGAACCCGCTCCACAGCATGGAAACTCCTTCGTGCCGAAGCAGCAGGTGGCGAAGAAGCAGCCCTTGCGCTGCCTCATCTACATAGAAGTCGCCTTTTCCGTGATGTCAGCGACAGTGCCCTGCCCAGTCCCCGTCTGCCTTTCTGCCACTCAGCCGCCCAATCCGCTGCAGGAGCGGCCAGGGGGAAGTGACGTCTGCCTCTCCCTTTTTCCCTCCGGTCCCGGCATCTGTTCTCTCCCAAAGAAGCAGGTCCGTAGCCTGTGTTGCGGAGCAACCTTTCCGCGGCCAGATGGATCCTGGGCACCCTTCTTCAAATAATGGCTTTTAATTCGCAAAAACTCCTGTGCGGAACGTTTAGGATTACAAAAGAAACCGGTTCTCTTCACATCCTTATCCTTGTGATGTAGCATTCCGCTTGAAATTGGAAGCCGTTTACTATCAGAGAGAAACAGTATTTATGAAAGTAAAGAGGCAGGTCGGATGACTGCAAACCAGCCTTCCTTACTGGTTTTATCACTGGTAATGTTATAAAGACAGTTGTCCAGTTTCATGAATCTTGTTGCTTGTTTTCCAAATTCAGGATTGTAGAAAACTGTGCTGCCCCAGAAGAGATGGTTGGACACTCTCAAGCGTGGTGTTGGACTTTGTCATCTCTTGGGCAGCCATCTCCAGACCTTAGCCCTTACCTTGTGTTAGTTTTTTATATTCTGCAAAGACAAAACCAAAATAATCCAAATTTGACACAACTACCCGGGATACATCTTATTTGAGATGTTTAACAAATGCCTGGATCATCTTTTCTTACATATTACGCAGCAAACACTGTGAAGTAAGCAAAGTTGGAATGGCCAAGTCAAAGACCATTTGAATATTTAGAAGTAGATTTGAGACAGGAATAATATAGGGTGGTCACAGGATAACAAATTTTAGGCAGTAGATTTACATGACTTGAGGCTATGGGCTGATAAGACGCTGAAAAACCAGGGTGTGGACCAAGCTGGCTAAGACTGGACCCAATGTAGGGCTGGATTAGACGTAGGTTTTACCTAGGCCCTCATTATATGCTCATTAACATACTAAATCACGCACCTACCAGTGCCATGACGGTTCTGAGATCATTATTTGATGTAAAAATGGATCGCACCACAGTTCCGAGAAATTTCCACTTTTACCTGGTAATTTTCATGAATATTCCACTCCTTGGTTGAAGAAACCCATCAAGATGAAACCCCACAACCTATTGTTCTCTCTCCGGTATACCCAAATTCCCCTTTCTTGAGTGCGTACTTTTTGCTTTGCAATAAATCTCTTCTTTCACTATTTGCTGACTCATCCTTCACTTCATTCTTGAGGTGGTGTCAAGAGCCTGGACAACACAGCTGGGGTCGAGATTCCCCCAGTGTCTGGGGACCTCCCGCATCCCACCAGTATCAGATTCTATTCCATTGTTCAAATCACAAAACATGGAGTGGAGAGTTCTCCTTGGAGATCATAAAGTAAAGATTCTGTGGCATGGTGACCAGTTAGGCCACTGGAAGGCATGGCAAAATATTAAAAATGAGGGATTATGTGACCGTGTAGTAACTGCTGAATGCTAAATACTTGATCCAGGCCCCATTCCCTGGAGATTGACAGTGAGACACATTGTCCAGGCAGTAGTGGAGAAATACTTTCTGGGTATCTGACCAGCCTTTGTGGAAAGAACTGGCACCATCCTGCAGATGTAACCGCCTGATGGGTTCTTCCTGCCTAATGTACACACAATATCAATTCATGGAGACCATGGCATTGCAGTAAAGAGTTTCATTGACACAGGCCAGCCACGACATGTGGGAGAGAGAGTTGTTACCCAAATCAATCTCACTGAAGGCTTGGAGGTAATGGGTTTTTCAGATAGTTTGGTGGGGAGGGGGCTAGGGCTTGGGCGGTGCTGATTGTTGGGGATGAAATCACAGGGACGTGGAAAATGGCCCTCCTGCATTCAGTCAGCTTCTGGGTGGGGGCTAAGGGACTGGTTGATTTTCAGGCCAAATGGTGCCATCCAGTAGTCAGAAATGCAAAAGCCTGAAAAGACAACTCAAGAGGCCAATCTTAGGTTCTACAATAGTGATGTTCTTCACAGCAGTAATTGGGGAAGCTGCAAATCTTGCGACCTCTGGAATAATGGCTGGTAATTATTTAACGAGGCATACGTCTTAGTAGAATTCACGCCTCTTTCATCCTTCTAACTTGGTGGCCTTTCATGAGTTTTACAGAGGTAATTTAGTTTTGGGCAAGGTTATCATTTACACCAACCTTTTTGACTGTCCCCAACCTTTTTGGCACCAGGGACTGGTTTCACAGAAGACAGTTTTTTCATGGAAGGGGGTGGTGGATGGTTTCCGGATGAAACTGTCCCACCTTAGGTCATCAGGCATTAGTCACAGTCTCATAAGGAGTGTGCAATCTGGATCCCTCACATGTGCAGTTCCCAATAGGGTCCGAGCTCCGATGAGCATCTAATGCTGATGCAGATCTGACAAGAGGCGGAGCTCAGGTGGTAATGCTTGAAGGCCTGCAGCTCACCTCCTGCTGTTCGGCTGGGTTCCTAACAGGCCATGGACCAGTACTTGTCCTGTGGCCCTGGGGGTTGGAGACTGCTGATTTAAACTATAAACTCAATTTTTCCCAAAGACAGCTTGGGAGAAATTGCACAGGAGTAAGCAAAGCCAGCTAACCTGTGAGGCTAGAACCAAGATGGGGCCAGCCATGTCAGCTTTCTCTTACTGTCATAATTTTGCAAAGGTAGTTTTTGAGGGACTACACTGGACACTTGTTAAAAACATGAGACAGATTTTATTGTATGTGCTACAATAGGCAAGATAGACCACCAAAGAACTGAGCTCAACCTGAAATACAGCAGGAGGAGTTGAAGATTATAGCCAACTGGTAAGATAAGAAAGTCAGTGGATGGAAAATTACTAAGAGGAACTTGATTAGCTATCAAAAGTGGTTGGGAGGACTCCTGCTAAACTAGACTCAACAGTATTCTTTTCTAAAACTGGACTTGGCAGGCCAAGAACTAACAGAGAAAAGGGCTCAGAGGAAACTACTAAGGTGTGGTGAAAGATGGAGTCCTTGTCAACTCTACACGGAAGCTTCTGCAAATAAACAAAGACCAACCAAATGGAAAAAAGCAAAGGCAATTTATTCTGAGCTTGCTATAGCAGGGAGTCAGTCACTGTGACTTGTGTTTTGGCAGAGACTTGAAGGCAGTCAGGAGGGTGGGAAAGCTTTTTAAAAAGAAAGGCTTCAGGTATGCTTGGACTGGAGGCTGTCAGCATGGTGAAGCTGTAGATAGATGAAGGAAATCAAAATATTTTACCCCAGAATGTATTTCTTTGGCATATTTTAAGATGGCTGTCAGAGAGCCAGCAAACAGGATTAACTCTGCAAAACTGTCTTTTGTAGGGGAAATTTACACCTGCAGAGAATCTTCATTAATCCAGCCTTACCTTGTCAGGATTGAGAAATAAAAATAAGCCCTAGGCCCTACAACCAACTGAACGGACTTTTTATAGAGAAGGTTCTACTGCATGGGGAATATTTATATATATGCAACAAAAGGTATTTGCCACCACACATACATCTCCCTGCTCAGCTAAATATATCATCTAAAGTCATGTGATTGTCTAGTACAACCTTAGCCAGTGAATAAATAGCTTTTTATTGAGCTGCATAAGAGGCCGCAGTTTCATCAGCAATGTATTTCTTTCTTTTTCTTTCACAGACAGTGTCTGGCCCTGTGGCCCAGACTGGAGAGCAGTGGCACCATCATAGCTCACTGCAGCCTCGAACTCCTGGACTTAAGTGATCCTCTTGCCTCAACCCCCGAGTCACTGGGATTACAGGCCAGAGTCACCATGCCTGGTTTTCATCAGCAATGTTTCCTGAAGTTACAGAAAGATTTGTAATCCTGGGAGGAAACACTCCCTTGAAGCAAAGGTGTTCACTCCCCAAAAATGCAAGGAGCTATCTTGTTGATAGCCAGGCAGATAATTCTCAGGTTTTGCCCCACAGAATCTCTATCTAAAATAGCACAGTGGTCATGCCTAGTGAAAAGTTTGAGGGAAGTCGCCCAATGTTGGGTTTTTCAGAGCTATATACATACATATCCTAAAGGACTCTGTCCCTTCATCATTCCATGCTGTTAGACATTTATAGGGCCATGGATGGTGATCTCCTACAGACTAAAATAAATGCTGTTGCAGAACAGGTAAGTGTACTACAATTTGAGTACATCAGCTTTTGGGCATTTTAAACCATGGGTCAGACATGTTAGAGCGAGAGGGCAGGTTGATAGCAAGAGGGAGTGTTTTAGCAAGAAGGGGTGTTTTAATTTTCTAATAGCAAAGTGATGTTTGCCACTGTCATTTCAGAGTGAGGGGATAATTTGTTGTTGTTTGGTTTTGTGGATTTTTTCATTTGTTTGTTTGTTTTTGAGACAAGGTCTCATTGTCACCCAGGCTGGACTGCAGTGGCATGATCAGGATTTACTTCTGCCTTGACCTCATGAATTCAAGCAAACCTCCTTACTAATCCTCCCGAGTATCTGGGACTACAGGCACGTGACATCATACCCTGGGGTGTGAACTGGGATTTGATGTTTTCAGTCGGCTCCCTAATGGAATAGGTTCCCTTACTATTCTAGAATACAGATTGTCTTCATGATTATCATTCTCATGTACGTTATATTTCTACTACTCTGCTAATTTTTTTCTTCTTTCTTTTGTTCTTTTTGAGACAGAGTCTCCCTCTGTCACCCAGGCTGTATTACAATGGCAGGATCTCAGCTAACTGCAACCTCCGCCTCCCAGGTTCAAGTGATTCTTTTGCTTCAGCCTCCTGAGTAGCCACCTGGCTAATTTTTGTATTTTTAGTCAAGACAGGGTTTCACCATGTTGGCAGGCTGGTCTCGAACTCATGACCTCAAGTGTTCCACTCGACTCGGCCTCCCAAAGTGCTGGGATTACAGGCATGAGCTACCATGCCTGGCTCTCAAACCATTTTAAGTAAGCAAAGACAGATTTGTCTGGCTTTTTAGTACATTGCTGAATTATCCTCCAATTTGCATTTTTAGGAAGGACCTGGGGAATGGCAACATGGAGATATTTGGCTAAAATGTGAACATTTCATGTTCTGCTTCAGTCTCTGTTTTTTTTTTTTTTGTTTTGTTTTGTTTTTTGAGATGGAGTCTCGCTCCTCGCCCAGGCTGGAGTACAGTAGCGCGATCTCAGCTCACTGCAAGCTCCGCCTGCCGGGTTCACGCCATTCTCCTGCCTGAGCCTCCCGAGTATGGAACTATAGGCGGCCGTCACCACGCCCGGCTAATTTTTTGTAGTTTTAGTAGAGACGGGGTTTCACCGTGCTCGCCAGGATGGTCTCGATCTCTTGACCTCGTGATCCGCCCTCCTCAGCCTCCCTAAAGTGCTGGGATTACAGGCGTGAGCCACTGCGCCCAGTCCTGCTTCAGTCTCTTTGAAAATCCTTCCAATTTGCCTTTTGCAACCAGTTAGTGGCCTTGCCTTCTTCACCAGCATGGGAATTAATTGATAAGGTCAGAATATTTGGGCTCAAAGGTTTCAACAGTTAAGTCAAATTTTCTGCCAAAGCCTGGAGGATCTTGAAGCCCGCTTTAGAAACAGAAGAGTGAAATGTATTCACATTTAGATCAGGGAAGTCCTTTGTAATATTCTTAATTCACGTTTTGGTGAAGCGGTATGCACAATGGTAGGCTCCCCTTTTCCTGTGGTTTTTTGTACTTTTTTTTTTTTTTTTTTTTTTTTGAGACAGAGTCTTACTCTGTCACCCCCCAGGCTGGAGTGCAGTGGCACGATCTTCCTCACTGCAACCTCTGCCTCCCGGTTCAAGCGATTCTCCTGCCTCAGCCTTCTAAGTAGCTGGGATTACAGGAGTCTGCCACCATGCTCGGCTAATTTTTGTAGTTTTAGTAAGGACAGGGTTTCACCATGTTGACCAGGCTGGTCTCGAACTCCTGACCTTGGGCTCCCAAAGTGCTGGGATTACAGGCATGTGCCACCACACCCAGCCTAACCAAGATTGTTAAACCATTCTAATTTGTCAAAAGAGTCACACTGACTTTTTACAAAATAATGTAATGGGCCAGGTGCGGTGGCTCACACCTGTAGTCCCAGCACTTTGGGAAGCTGTAGCAGGAGGATCACGAGGTCAGGAGTTCGAGACCAGTCTGACCAACAAGGTGAAACCGCATGTCTACTAAAAATACAAAAATTAGCCAGGCGTGGTGGTGTGTGCCTGTAATCCCAGCTTCTTAGGAGACTGAGGCAGGAGAATCGCTGGAACCCGGGAGGCAGAGGTTGCAGTGAGCCGAGATTGCACCACTGCACTCCAGCCTAGGCAACAGAGTGAGACTCCATCTCAAAATATAAATAAATAAATAAATAAATAAATAAATAAATAATAACATAACGAACTTTTTCATATCTTTATATATTAAATATTTACATTATCTAAATTGTTCAAAAGAATCAAAAAATTCGGCCGGGCGCGGTGGCTCAAGCCTGTAATCCCAGCACTTTGGGAGGCCGAGACGGGCGGATCACGAGGTCAGGAGATCGAGACCATCCTGGCTAACACGGTGAAACCCCGTCTCTATTAAGAAATACAAAAAAAACTAGCCGGGCGAGGTGGCGGGCTCCTGTAGTCCCAGCTACTCGGGAGGCTGAGGCCGGAGAATGGCGTGAACCCGGGAGGCGGAGCTTGCAGTGAGCTGAGATCCGGCCACTGCACTCCAGCCTGGGTGACAGAGCGAGACTCCGTCTCAAAAAAAAAAAAAAAAAAAAAAGAATCAAAAAATTCCTCTTTGCTATCAACTTCATTTCATTTGTTGTAACAAACTATCGAGACCATTAATTTAATCTACAGTTAACTCTATTATTTTTTCATGTTAGAAATTCAACAAGAAAATGTTTCCCTAATGAAACCTTCCATTTCAAGCATAAGTAGGCTGGACGAGGTGGCTCACACCTGTAATCTCAGCACTTTGGGAGGCCGAGACAGGTGCATCAGTGGAGGTTAGGAGTTTGAGACCAGCCTGGCTAACATGATGAAACCCCATCTCTACTAAAAATATAAAAATTAGCTGGGCGTGGTGGCGTGTGCCTTTAATCCCAGCTACTCTGGAGGCTGAGGCAGGCAATAGCTTCAACCTGGGAGGCAGAGCTTGCAGTGAGCTCAGATCGCACCACTGCACTCTAGCCTGGGCTACAGAGCAAGACGCTGTCTCAAAAACAAATAAATAAATAAGCATAAGTAGTAAAAAAATATATAAAATAAAAAATAAGGCACAGGGTCTTGCTCTGTTATCCAGGCTAGAGTGAAGCAGGGCAATCATAGCTGACCAAATTGGAACTTCTGGGCTCAGGAAATCCTCCTGGCTCAGCTTCACTTGTATTTTTTTAGAGACGACGTGTTGCCCTGTTGCCGAGGCTGGTCTCCAACTGCTGGCCTAAAGCAATCCTTCCGCCTCAGCATGTTGACTTGCTGGGAGTACAGATGCAAGACATGCAGCCTAGGCCGGGCGCGGTGGCTCACGCCTGTAATCCCAGCACTTTGGGAGGCCAAGGCGGGTGGATCACAAGGTCAGGAGATCGAGACCACGGTGAAACCCCGTCTCTAGTAAAAATACAAAAAATTAGCCGGGCGCCGTTGTGGGCGCCTGTAGTCCCAGCTACTCGGGAGGCTGAGGCAGGAGAATGGCGTGAACCCGGGAGGCGGAGCTTGCAGTGAGCCGAGATCGTGCCACTGCACTCCAGCCTGGGCGACAGAGCGAGACTCCGTCTCAAAAAAAAAAAAAAAAAAAAAAAAAGACATGCAACCTAGCATTCTACTAAAACAATTTTCAACAAATTCTTAATTGTCTTTCTTTTTCTTTTTCTTTCTTTTTTTTTTTGAGACGGAGTCTCGCTCTGTCGCCCAGGCTGGAGTGCAGTGGCACGACTTGGCTCACTGAACCTCTGCCTCCCAGGTTCAAGCAATTATCCTGCCTCAGCCTCCCGAGTAGCTGAGATTACAGGCATGTGCCACCATACCCAGCTAATTTTGTATTTTTAGTAGAGACAGGGTTTCACCATATAGGCCAGGCTGGTCTCCAACTCCCGACCTCGTGATCCGCCCCCCTCAGCCTCTCAGAAAGTGCTGGGATTACAGGCGTGAGCCGCCATGCCCGGCTTGAGCCGGGAGTCTCACTCTGTCACTCAGGCTGGAGGGCAGTGGCACAAGCATAGTTCCCTGCAGCCTGCCTCAGTCTCCCTAGTAGCTGAGATTAGAGTCACGCATCATCATGCCCTGCCAACTTTAAAAATTTAGCTAATACTTAAAAATTTGTAGAGACAGGGGTTTCACTCTGTTGCCCAGGCTGGTCTCCAACTCCTAACCTCAATTGATCCTCCCTCCTCAGCCTCCTAAAGTGCTGGGATTGCAGATATGAGCCACCATACCTGGCTTAATTTTCTTATTTTAATTTTATATAAGTGATTATTATTGTTTCTAAGATAATTGGGGCAGTGACTCCTTTAACATTTTAGAGACCTAATCTGTCTATTCACTTCACCGAAAGAGTATGGCAATTTGTTTCAGGAGAAAATATCCTATATTTATAAAGCAGGAAAATTACTTCCACCAAACTAGGGGGCATTCTCAAGAAACCAATTGTGCTAAGTAACATCACTTCAGGTGAAAAGAGAGGCAATGGTATCTATCAACAATGTTTATCACTGAAGGAAATAAACTGAAAAATATGAACATCATTAGCTCCTTGGAGGGCCTTCATTGCTGAAAATCTGAGTAATATTGTGATACCCTTTCGAGTCGGGCAGAACATTCTCTTTCTAGGGCATGTAACAGTGGGTGAATAATTTCTTTTCATTCATTTTCATTAAGGACTGAACTTCCTTAATGTTCTGGAGATTATTAAATTTGATTTGTATAGTTGTGAAAAGTGCTGATTCCATTGCTTGTATGTGATCATATAAATCTTTTCTCTCCTTTCTGTAGTGTGGTTTAAACTTAATCCTTAAAGGACATGTATTTGAATTTTTCAGCTGGTTAGAAACCTGAATACACCAATCAAAGAAAACTGCTCCTTACATGCTACAGATTTAGTTTCCTTCCTGTACTAAGATGTCTTTTAGATATAGTAAATTTGTTCAAGCCAAGAGCTCCTATGGAACGAAGTTGGGTGGGAGGGGGGACATTGAATAGTAACATCACACTTGTAATAGAGATGCCACTCTTGCAGGTATTGACAACTATTGGACCCATAATATTTGTACCAAACATTGGAAAGACAAGATCTGAACAACTTATCATTGCTGCAGTCTCAAGTATCAGGAAATACCATTATTCTCAGGACAATAAACAGACAATAAAAAAGTCTCACAGACCAGATTAGCTGTCATGGTCAACAGGGACAAGGGTCAACGCGACCCAACAGAGATTGTCCCCAGAAATTCATTTCATAACCTCAAAACCAAAAACCCACACTGATGGCAAAAAAATAATGATGCAACAATGTGTGTGTGAGAGGCAGAGTCCTGTCCTATAGCCGTACTTAGTGGGTAAAAGCCAAAGAGCTCAATTTCTGCTCATGATACTTAATAGAACATGGGGAACAAGAGCCAATAGCTCAGTGGGTTCAGATCTGCACCAAGTGCCTGCTGGATGCAGGATTGTACTGTCTCCAATAATGTGTCTCAGATGGACTAATTCTTTTTCCTTTTTTTTTTTTTAGACAGAGTCTTGCTCTGTCACCCAGACTGGGGTGCAATGACGCGATCTCAGCTCACTGCAACCTCCGCCTCCCGGGTTCAAGGGATTCTCCTGCCTCAGCCTCCTGAGTAGTTGGGATTACAGACACAGACCATCACACCCGGCTATTCTTTTTTTTTTTTTTTAATGCATTTTTAGTAGAGACGGAGTTTCACCATGTTGGTCAGGTTGATCTCGAACTCCTGACCTCAGTTGATCAGAAGTAGGTGAGGTCAGAAAACATACCCTGGGAGAAGCCGGCACAATGCTCAGAACCACCATCGCTAGCCCTGGGGTTTTCTTCTGTAGTGGAATTCATGTAGTGCAGGGACAAAACCACTCAGATACTTCTGGGAGTTAAAAAGAGATGCATTTACAGTGCAATTTGAGAAGGGGTATTAAGGAATTTGCCAGGGTACTGACCCGTGTCAGGTGTACACCGCAGGTTGAGAGAGGGCTAAATAGTTTCTGCCCATGAAGGTGATAAGCGAGGGCCTGAAGAAAGAGGGACACGGGAGGACACTGGCACCAGAAATAGGAAAGGGCTGCTTGGAGGTGGGAAGGATGGGTCGGGGTGCTATCTAGAAAGTTGCCTGGCAATGGATGTAGGATGTGTAAGCGAGACCTCAAACAAGAAGCTGTCGCTTAAATAAAGTCTGAAGAAAGACAAGATAGGTAAACGGCAGGAGCTAGTAGGAAACTGGACCCGGCTCCACATAAAACTTCCCGCCTTATACTTCAGGGAGGATCGCAGCGCATTTCGGCCAAGACAGGTTCTGACCTGCGGGCCTGGATGAATATGGGCTAGGGCAGCTGGGCACCGGCAGAGCCGTTTCCCTACGCAAAGTAAGCGTGTTATGTCTACAACCCAACGGGGACAGTAGAGCCCCAAAGGCCTTGCTTTCTTCCCAAAGAACAGCCCCCGTCTACGTAGTTTCTACCTGGCTCTAGGAGGTGAGAACACATTCCCCGATAGCACAGAAATCCTACAAACGCGTGTGGGAGCTGCCGTTAGAAACAGAGGCTGTGTAAAAAGTGACTGGGGGTTAGAAAAACACAGAGAATGAGAACCCAAGAGACTGGAGACTTTGGACCAATCTCTGCAAAGAGCTGGTCCTTAGAAAGGAAAGAGCTGTGCGGCCCTCACTCAAGTTAGCTTGTGTTACAACTTACAACTGCTGACGCTCCTATCACTTCTGGTAGAGAAGCGACATGTTATTTCCTATTCCCAAGTTATCCACTGTTAAAACTACACTTGGAAAGCTACCCCAAACTACAAACCAACAGACGAAAGAAATAACCCTTACTGTACAGTCTATTATTTAAACGCAAAAAGCCAGGGGAAAGCGCGAACGCAGTCCCCCACTACCACAAATTATGCAGTCGAGTTTCCCACATTTGGGGAAATCGCAGGGGTCAGCACATCCGGAGTGCAATGGATAAGCCTCGCCCTGGGAAAACCACCTTCGTGATCATGGTATCTCCCCTGCCAGGTAAGTATGAGTTCCTACACCTCTGCCCCGCCACAGCCTCATACGCCTCACCCTTTTCACTCACGGTCACTTGCCACGCGCACTCCCGAGCCCTTCTAGCCCTGACACACAGCTGGGCTTCTCAAGTCCTACCAACGGTCCTGAACCCGCTCCACAGCATGGAAACTCCTTCGTGCCGAAGCAGCAGGTGGCGAAGAAGCAGCCCTTGCGCTGCCTCATCTACATAGAAGTCGCCTTTTCCGTGATGTCAGCGACAGTGCCCTGCCCAGTCCCCGTCTGCCTTTCTGCCACTCAGCCGCCCAATCCGCTGCAGGAGCGGCCAGGGGGAAGTGACGTCTGCCTCTCCCTTTTTCCCTCCGGTCCCGGCATCTGTTCTCTCCCAAAGAAGCAGGTCCGTAGCCTGTGTTGCGGAGCAACCTTTCCGCGGCCAGATGGATCCTGGGCACCCTTCTTCAAATAATGGCTTTTAATTCGCAAAAACTCCTGTGCGGAACGTTTAGGATTACAAAAGAAACCGGTTCTCTTCACATCCTTATCCTTGTGATGTAGCATTCCGCTTGAAATTGGAAGCCGTTTACTATCAGAGAGAAACAGTATTTATGAAAGTAAAGAGGCAGGTCGGATGACTGCAAACCAGCCTTCCTTACTGGTTTTATCACTGGTAATGTTATAAAGACAGTTGTCCAGTTTCATGAATCTTGTTGCTTGTTTTCCAAATTCAGGATTGTAGAAAACTGTGCTGCCCCAGAAGAGATGGTTGGACACTCTCAAGCGTGGTGTTGGACTTTGTCATCTCTTGGGCAGCCATCTCCAGACCTTAGCCCTTACCTTGTGTTAGTTTTTTATATTCTGCAAAGACAAAACCAAAATAATCCAAATTTGACACAACTACCCGGGATACATCTTATTTGAGATGTTTAACAAATGCCTGGATCATCTTTTCTTACATATTACGCAGCAAACACTGTGAAGTAAGCAAAGTTGGAATGGCCAAGTCAAAGACCATTTGAATATTTAGAAGTAGATTTGAGACAGGAATAATATAGGGTGGTCACAGGATAACAAATTTTAGGCAGTAGATTTACATGACTTGAGGCTATGGGCTGATAAGACGCTGAAAAACCAGGGTGTGGACCAAGCTGGCTAAGACTGGACCCAATGTAGGGCTGGATTAGACGTAGGTTTTACCTAGGCCCTCATTATATGCTCATTAACATACTAAATCACGCACCTACCAGTGCCATGACGGTTCTGAGATCATTATTTGATGTAAAAATGGATCGCACCACAGTTCCGAGAAATTTCCACTTTTACCTGGTAATTTTCATGAATATTCCACTCCTTGGTTGAAGAAACCCATCAAGATGAAACCCCACAACCTATTGTTCTCTCTCCGGTATACCCAAATTCCCCTTTCTTGAGTGCGTACTTTTTGCTTTGCAATAAATCTCTTCTTTCACTATTTGCTGACTCATCCTTCACTTCATTCTTGAGGTGGTGTCAAGAGCCTGGACAACACAGCTGGGGTCGAGATTCCCCCAGTGTCTGGGGACCTCCCGCATCCCACCAGTATCAGATTCTATTCCATTGTTCAAATCACAAAACATGGAGTGGAGAGTTCTCCTTGGAGATCATAAAGTAAAGATTCTGTGGCATGGTGACCAGTTAGGCCACTGGAAGGCATGGCAAAATATTAAAAATGAGGGATTATGTGACCGTGTAGTAACTGCTGAATGCTAAATACTTGATCCAGGCCCCATTCCCTGGAGATTGACAGTGAGACACATTGTCCAGGCAGTAGTGGAGAAATACTTTCTGGGTATCTGACCAGCCTTTGTGGAAAGAACTGGCACCATCCTGCAGATGTAACCGCCTGATGGGTTCTTCCTGCCTAATGTACACACAATATCAATTCATGGAGACCATGGCATTGCAGTAAAGAGTTTCATTGACACAGGCCAGCCACGACATGTGGGAGAGAGAGTTGTTACCCAAATCAATCTCACTGAAGGCTTGGAGGTAATGGGTTTTTCAGATAGTTTGGTGGGGAGGGGGCTAGGGCTTGGGCGGTGCTGATTGTTGGGGATGAAATCACAGGGACGTGGAAAATGGCCCTCCTGCATTCAGTCAGCTTCTGGGTGGGGGCTAAGGGACTGGTTGATTTTCAGGCCAAATGGTGCCATCCAGTAGTCAGAAATGCAAAAGCCTGAAAAGACAACTCAAGAGGCCAATCTTAGGTTCTACAATAGTGATGTTCTTCACAGCAGTAATTGGGGAAGCTGCAAATCTTGCGACCTCTGGAATAATGGCTGGTAATTATTTAACGAGGCATACGTCTTAGTAGAATTCACGCCTCTTTCATCCTTCTAACTTGGTGGCCTTTCATGAGTTTTACAGAGGTAATTTAGTTTTGGGCAAGGTTATCATTTACACCAACCTTTTTGACTGTCCCCAACCTTTTTGGCACCAGGGACTGGTTTCACAGAAGACAGTTTTTTCATGGAAGGGGGTGGTGGATGGTTTCCGGATGAAACTGTCCCACCTTAGGTCATCAGGCATTAGTCACAGTCTCATAAGGAGTGTGCAATCTGGATCCCTCACATGTGCAGTTCCCAATAGGGTCCGAGCTCCGATGAGCATCTAATGCTGATGCAGATCTGACAAGAGGCGGAGCTCAGGTGGTAATGCTTGAAGGCCTGCAGCTCACCTCCTGCTGTTCGGCTGGGTTCCTAACAGGCCATGGACCAGTACTTGTCCTGTGGCCCTGGGGGTTGGAGACTGCTGATTTAAACTATAAACTCAATTTTTCCCAAAGACAGCTTGGGAGAAATTGCACAGGAGTAAGCAAAGCCAGCTAACCTGTGAGGCTAGAACCAAGATGGGGCCAGCCATGTCAGCTTTCTCTTACTGTCATAATTTTGCAAAGGTAGTTTTTGAGGGACTACACTGGACACTTGTTAAAAACATGAGACAGATTTTATTGTATGTGCTACAATAGGCAAGATAGACCACCAAAGAACTGAGCTCAACCTGAAATACAGCAGGAGGAGTTGAAGATTATAGCCAACTGGTAAGATAAGAAAGTCAGTGGATGGAAAATTACTAAGAGGAACTTGATTAGCTATCAAAAGTGGTTGGGAGGACTCCTGCTAAACTAGACTCAACAGTATTCTTTTCTAAAACTGGACTTGGCAGGCCAAGAACTAACAGAGAAAAGGGCTCAGAGGAAACTACTAAGGTGTGGTGAAAGATGGAGTCCTTGTCAACTCTACACGGAAGCTTCTGCAAATAAACAAAGACCAACCAAATGGAAAAAAGCAAAGGCAATTTATTCTGAGCTTGCTATAGCAGGGAGTCAGTCACTGTGACTTGTGTTTTGGCAGAGACTTGAAGGCAGTCAGGAGGGTGGGAAAGCTTTTTAAAAAGAAAGGCTTCAGGTATGCTTGGACTGGAGGCTGTCAGCATGGTGAAGCTGTAGATAGATGAAGGAAATCAAAATATTTTACCCCAGAATGTATTTCTTTGGCATATTTTAAGATGGCTGTCAGAGAGCCAGCAAACAGGATTAACTCTGCAAAACTGTCTTTTGTAGGGGAAATTTACACCTGCAGAGAATCTTCATTAATCCAGCCTTACCTTGTCAGGATTGAGAAATAAAAATAAGCCCTAGGCCCTACAACCAACTGAACGGACTTTTTATAGAGAAGGTTCTACTGCATGGGGAATATTTATATATATGCAACAAAAGGTATTTGCCACCACACATACATCTCCCTGCTCAGCTAAATATATCATCTAAAGTCATGTGATTGTCTAGTACAACCTTAGCCAGTGAATAAATAGCTTTTTATTGAGCTGCATAAGAGGCCGCAGTTTCATCAGCAATGTATTTCTTTCTTTTTCTTTCACAGACAGTGTCTGGCCCTGTGGCCCAGACTGGAGAGCAGTGGCACCATCATAGCTCACTGCAGCCTCGAACTCCTGGACTTAAGTGATCCTCTTGCCTCAACCCCCGAGTCACTGGGATTACAGGCCAGAGTCACCATGCCTGGTTTTCATCAGCAATGTTTCCTGAAGTTACAGAAAGATTTGTAATCCTGGGAGGAAACACTCCCTTGAAGCAAAGGTGTTCACTCCCCAAAAATGCAAGGAGCTATCTTGTTGATAGCCAGGCAGATAATTCTCAGGTTTTGCCCCACAGAATCTCTATCTAAAATAGCACAGTGGTCATGCCTAGTGAAAAGTTTGAGGGAAGTCGCCCAATGTTGGGTTTTTCAGAGCTATATACATACATATCCTAAAGGACTCTGTCCCTTCATCATTCCATGCTGTTAGACATTTATAGGGCCATGGATGGTGATCTCCTACAGACTAAAATAAATGCTGTTGCAGAACAGGTAAGTGTACTACAATTTGAGTACATCAGCTTTTGGGCATTTTAAACCATGGGTCAGACATGTTAGAGCGAGAGGGCAGGTTGATAGCAAGAGGGAGTGTTTTAGCAAGAAGGGGTGTTTTAATTTTCTAATAGCAAAGTGATGTTTGCCACTGTCATTTCAGAGTGAGGGGATAATTTGTTGTTGTTTGGTTTTGTGGATTTTTTCATTTGTTTGTTTGTTTTTGAGACAAGGTCTCATTGTCACCCAGGCTGGACTGCAGTGGCATGATCAGGATTTACTTCTGCCTTGACCTCATGAATTCAAGCAAACCTCCTTACTAATCCTCCCGAGTATCTGGGACTACAGGCACGTGACATCATACCCTGGGGTGTGAACTGGGATTTGATGTTTTCAGTCGGCTCCCTAATGGAATAGGTTCCCTTACTATTCTAGAATACAGATTGTCTTCATGATTATCATTCTCATGTACGTTATATTTCTACTACTCTGCTAATTTTTTTCTTCTTTCTTTTGTTCTTTTTGAGACAGAGTCTCCCTCTGTCACCCAGGCTGTATTACAATGGCAGGATCTCAGCTAACTGCAACCTCCGCCTCCCAGGTTCAAGTGATTCTTTTGCTTCAGCCTCCTGAGTAGCCACCTGGCTAATTTTTGTATTTTTAGTCAAGACAGGGTTTCACCATGTTGGCAGGCTGGTCTCGAACTCATGACCTCAAGTGTTCCACTCGACTCGGCCTCCCAAAGTGCTGGGATTACAGGCATGAGCTACCATGCCTGGCTCTCAAACCATTTTAAGTAAGCAAAGACAGATTTGTCTGGCTTTTTAGTACATTGCTGAATTATCCTCCAATTTGCATTTTTAGGAAGGACCTGGGGAATGGCAACATGGAGATATTTGGCTAAAATGTGAACATTTCATGTTCTGCTTCAGTCTCTGTTTTTTTTTTTTTTGTTTTGTTTTGTTTTTTGAGATGGAGTCTCGCTCCTCGCCCAGGCTGGAGTACAGTAGCGCGATCTCAGCTCACTGCAAGCTCCGCCTGCCGGGTTCACGCCATTCTCCTGCCTGAGCCTCCCGAGTATGGAACTATAGGCGGCCGTCACCACGCCCGGCTAATTTTTTGTAGTTTTAGTAGAGACGGGGTTTCACCGTGCTCGCCAGGATGGTCTCGATCTCTTGACCTCGTGATCCGCCCTCCTCAGCCTCCCTAAAGTGCTGGGATTACAGGCGTGAGCCACTGCGCCCAGTCCTGCTTCAGTCTCTTTGAAAATCCTTCCAATTTGCCTTTTGCAACCAGTTAGTGGCCTTGCCTTCTTCACCAGCATGGGAATTAATTGATAAGGTCAGAATATTTGGGCTCAAAGGTTTCAACAGTTAAGTCAAATTTTCTGCCAAAGCCTGGAGGATCTTGAAGCCCGCTTTAGAAACAGAAGAGTGAAATGTATTCACATTTAGATCAGGGAAGTCCTTTGTAATATTCTTAATTCACGTTTTGGTGAAGCGGTATGCACAATGGTAGGCTCCCCTTTTCCTGTGGTTTTTTGTACTTTTTTTTTTTTTTTTTTTTTTTTGAGACAGAGTCTTACTCTGTCACCCCCCAGGCTGGAGTGCAGTGGCACGATCTTCCTCACTGCAACCTCTGCCTCCCGGTTCAAGCGATTCTCCTGCCTCAGCCTTCTAAGTAGCTGGGATTACAGGAGTCTGCCACCATGCTCGGCTAATTTTTGTAGTTTTAGTAAGGACAGGGT
This sequence comes from Macaca mulatta, assembly GCF_049350105.2. Classification (NCBI taxonomy): domain Eukaryota; kingdom Metazoa; phylum Chordata; class Mammalia; order Primates; family Cercopithecidae; genus Macaca; species Macaca mulatta. The sequence goes on from NC_133406.1 coordinate 224,152,154, forward strand.
TTCACCATGTTGACCAGGCTGGTCTCGAACTCCTGACCTTGGGCTCCCAAAGTGCTGGGATTACAGGCATGTGCCACCACACCCAGCCTAACCAAGATTGTTAAACCATTCTAATTTGTCAAAAGAGTCACACTGACTTTTTACAAAATAATGTAATGGGCCAGGTGCGGTGGCTCACACCTGTAGTCCCAGCACTTTGGGAAGCTGTAGCAGGAGGATCACGAGGTCAGGAGTTCGAGACCAGTCTGACCAACAAGGTGAAACCGCATGTCTACTAAAAATACAAAAATTAGCCAGGCGTGGTGGTGTGTGCCTGTAATCCCAGCTTCTTAGGAGACTGAGGCAGGAGAATCGCTGGAACCCGGGAGGCAGAGGTTGCAGTGAGCCGAGATTGCACCACTGCACTCCAGCCTAGGCAACAGAGTGAGACTCCATCTCAAAATATAAATAAATAAATAAATAAATAAATAAATAAATAATAACATAACGAACTTTTTCATATCTTTATATATTAAATATTTACATTATCTAAATTGTTCAAAAGAATCAAAAAATTCGGCCGGGCGCGGTGGCTCAAGCCTGTAATCCCAGCACTTTGGGAGGCCGAGACGGGCGGATCACGAGGTCAGGAGATCGAGACCATCCTGGCTAACACGGTGAAACCCCGTCTCTATTAAGAAATACAAAAAAAACTAGCCGGGCGAGGTGGCGGGCTCCTGTAGTCCCAGCTACTCGGGAGGCTGAGGCCGGAGAATGGCGTGAACCCGGGAGGCGGAGCTTGCAGTGAGCTGAGATCCGGCCACTGCACTCCAGCCTGGGTGACAGAGCGAGACTCCGTCTCAAAAAAAAAAAAAAAAAAAAAAGAATCAAAAAATTCCTCTTTGCTATCAACTTCATTTCATTTGTTGTAACAAACTATCGAGACCATTAATTTAATCTACAGTTAACTCTATTATTTTTTCATGTTAGAAATTCAACAAGAAAATGTTTCCCTAATGAAACCTTCCATTTCAAGCATAAGTAGGCTGGACGAGGTGGCTCACACCTGTAATCTCAGCACTTTGGGAGGCCGAGACAGGTGCATCAGTGGAGGTTAGGAGTTTGAGACCAGCCTGGCTAACATGATGAAACCCCATCTCTACTAAAAATATAAAAATTAGCTGGGCGTGGTGGCGTGTGCCTTTAATCCCAGCTACTCTGGAGGCTGAGGCAGGCAATAGCTTCAACCTGGGAGGCAGAGCTTGCAGTGAGCTCAGATCGCACCACTGCACTCTAGCCTGGGCTACAGAGCAAGACGCTGTCTCAAAAACAAATAAATAAATAAGCATAAGTAGTAAAAAAATATATAAAATAAAAAATAAGGCACAGGGTCTTGCTCTGTTATCCAGGCTAGAGTGAAGCAGGGCAATCATAGCTGACCAAATTGGAACTTCTGGGCTCAGGAAATCCTCCTGGCTCAGCTTCACTTGTATTTTTTTAGAGACGACGTGTTGCCCTGTTGCCGAGGCTGGTCTCCAACTGCTGGCCTAAAGCAATCCTTCCGCCTCAGCATGTTGACTTGCTGGGAGTACAGATGCAAGACATGCAGCCTAGGCCGGGCGCGGTGGCTCACGCCTGTAATCCCAGCACTTTGGGAGGCCAAGGCGGGTGGATCACAAGGTCAGGAGATCGAGACCACGGTGAAACCCCGTCTCTAGTAAAAATACAAAAAATTAGCCGGGCGCCGTTGTGGGCGCCTGTAGTCCCAGCTACTCGGGAGGCTGAGGCAGGAGAATGGCGTGAACCCGGGAGGCGGAGCTTGCAGTGAGCCGAGATCGTGCCACTGCACTCCAGCCTGGGCGACAGAGCGAGACTCCGTCTCAAAAAAAAAAAAAAAAAAAAAAAAAGACATGCAACCTAGCATTCTACTAAAACAATTTTCAACAAATTCTTAATTGTCTTTCTTTTTCTTTTTCTTTCTTTTTTTTTTTGAGACGGAGTCTCGCTCTGTCGCCCAGGCTGGAGTGCAGTGGCACGACTTGGCTCACTGAACCTCTGCCTCCCAGGTTCAAGCAATTATCCTGCCTCAGCCTCCCGAGTAGCTGAGATTACAGGCATGTGCCACCATACCCAGCTAATTTTGTATTTTTAGTAGAGACAGGGTTTCACCATATAGGCCAGGCTGGTCTCCAACTCCCGACCTCGTGATCCGCCCCCCTCAGCCTCTCAGAAAGTGCTGGGATTACAGGCGTGAGCCGCCATGCCCGGCTTGAGCCGGGAGTCTCACTCTGTCACTCAGGCTGGAGGGCAGTGGCACAAGCATAGTTCCCTGCAGCCTGCCTCAGTCTCCCTAGTAGCTGAGATTAGAGTCACGCATCATCATGCCCTGCCAACTTTAAAAATTTAGCTAATACTTAAAAATTTGTAGAGACAGGGGTTTCACTCTGTTGCCCAGGCTGGTCTCCAACTCCTAACCTCAATTGATCCTCCCTCCTCAGCCTCCTAAAGTGCTGGGATTGCAGATATGAGCCACCATACCTGGCTTAATTTTCTTATTTTAATTTTATATAAGTGATTATTATTGTTTCTAAGATAATTGGGGCAGTGACTCCTTTAACATTTTAGAGACCTAATCTGTCTATTCACTTCACCGAAAGAGTATGGCAATTTGTTTCAGGAGAAAATATCCTATATTTATAAAGCAGGAAAATTACTTCCACCAAACTAGGGGGCATTCTCAAGAAACCAATTGTGCTAAGTAACATCACTTCAGGTGAAAAGAGAGGCAATGGTATCTATCAACAATGTTTATCACTGAAGGAAATAAACTGAAAAATATGAACATCATTAGCTCCTTGGAGGGCCTTCATTGCTGAAAATCTGAGTAATATTGTGATACCCTTTCGAGTCGGGCAGAACATTCTCTTTCTAGGGCATGTAACAGTGGGTGAATAATTTCTTTTCATTCATTTTCATTAAGGACTGAACTTCCTTAATGTTCTGGAGATTATTAAATTTGATTTGTATAGTTGTGAAAAGTGCTGATTCCATTGCTTGTATGTGATCATATAAATCTTTTCTCTCCTTTCTGTAGTGTGGTTTAAACTTAATCCTTAAAGGACATGTATTTGAATTTTTCAGCTGGTTAGAAACCTGAATACACCAATCAAAGAAAACTGCTCCTTACATGCTACAGATTTAGTTTCCTTCCTGTACTAAGATGTCTTTTAGATATAGTAAATTTGTTCAAGCCAAGAGCTCCTATGGAACGAAGTTGGGTGGGAGGGGGGACATTGAATAGTAACATCACACTTGTAATAGAGATGCCACTCTTGCAGGTATTGACAACTATTGGACCCATAATATTTGTACCAAACATTGGAAAGACAAGATCTGAACAACTTATCATTGCTGCAGTCTCAAGTATCAGGAAATACCATTATTCTCAGGACAATAAACAGACAATAAAAAAGTCTCACAGACCAGATTAGCTGTCATGGTCAACAGGGACAAGGGTCAACGCGACCCAACAGAGATTGTCCCCAGAAATTCATTTCATAACCTCAAAACCAAAAACCCACACTGATGGCAAAAAAATAATGATGCAACAATGTGTGTGTGAGAGGCAGAGTCCTGTCCTATAGCCGTACTTAGTGGGTAAAAGCCAAAGAGCTCAATTTCTGCTCATGATACTTAATAGAACATGGGGAACAAGAGCCAATAGCTCAGTGGGTTCAGATCTGCACCAAGTGCCTGCTGGATGCAGGATTGTACTGTCTCCAATAATGTGTCTCAGATGGACTAATTCTTTTTCCTTTTTTTTTTTTTAGACAGAGTCTTGCTCTGTCACCCAGACTGGGGTGCAATGACGCGATCTCAGCTCACTGCAACCTCCGCCTCCCGGGTTCAAGGGATTCTCCTGCCTCAGCCTCCTGAGTAGTTGGGATTACAGACACAGACCATCACACCCGGCTATTCTTTTTTTTTTTTTTTAATGCATTTTTAGTAGAGACGGAGTTTCACCATGTTGGTCAGGTTGATCTCGAACTCCTGACCTCAGTTGATCAGAAGTAGGTGAGGTCAGAAAACATACCCTGGGAGAAGCCGGCACAATGCTCAGAACCACCATCGCTAGCCCTGGGGTTTTCTTCTGTAGTGGAATTCATGTAGTGCAGGGACAAAACCACTCAGATACTTCTGGGAGTTAAAAAGAGATGCATTTACAGTGCAATTTGAGAAGGGGTATTAAGGAATTTGCCAGGGTACTGACCCGTGTCAGGTGTACACCGCAGGTTGAGAGAGGGCTAAATAGTTTCTGCCCATGAAGGTGATAAGCGAGGGCCTGAAGAAAGAGGGACACGGGAGGACACTGGCACCAGAAATAGGAAAGGGCTGCTTGGAGGTGGGAAGGATGGGTCGGGGTGCTATCTAGAAAGTTGCCTGGCAATGGATGTAGGATGTGTAAGCGAGACCTCAAACAAGAAGCTGTCGCTTAAATAAAGTCTGAAGAAAGACAAGATAGGTAAACGGCAGGAGCTAGTAGGAAACTGGACCCGGCTCCACATAAAACTTCCCGCCTTATACTTCAGGGAGGATCGCAGCGCATTTCGGCCAAGACAGGTTCTGACCTGCGGGCCTGGATGAATATGGGCTAGGGCAGCTGGGCACCGGCAGAGCCGTTTCCCTACGCAAAGTAAGCGTGTTATGTCTACAACCCAACGGGGACAGTAGAGCCCCAAAGGCCTTGCTTTCTTCCCAAAGAACAGCCCCCGTCTACGTAGTTTCTACCTGGCTCTAGGAGGTGAGAACACATTCCCCGATAGCACAGAAATCCTACAAACGCGTGTGGGAGCTGCCGTTAGAAACAGAGGCTGTGTAAAAAGTGACTGGGGGTTAGAAAAACACAGAGAATGAGAACCCAAGAGACTGGAGACTTTGGACCAATCTCTGCAAAGAGCTGGTCCTTAGAAAGGAAAGAGCTGTGCGGCCCTCACTCAAGTTAGCTTGTGTTACAACTTACAACTGCTGACGCTCCTATCACTTCTGGTAGAGAAGCGACATGTTATTTCCTATTCCCAAGTTATCCACTGTTAAAACTACACTTGGAAAGCTACCCCAAACTACAAACCAACAGACGAAAGAAATAACCCTTACTGTACAGTCTATTATTTAAACGCAAAAAGCCAGGGGAAAGCGCGAACGCAGTCCCCCACTACCACAAATTATGCAGTCGAGTTTCCCACATTTGGGGAAATCGCAGGGGTCAGCACATCCGGAGCGCAATGGATAAGCCTCGCCCTGGGAAAACCACCTTCGTGATCATGGTATCTCCCCTGCCAGGTAAGTATGAGTTCCTACACCTCTGCCCCGCCACAGCCTCATACGCCTCACCCTTTTCACTCACGGTCACTTGCCACGCGCACTCCCGAGCCCTTCTAGCCCTGACACACAGCTGGGCTTCTCAAGTCCTACCAACGGTCCTGAACCCGCTCCACAGCATGGAAACTCCTTCGTGCCGAAGCAGCAGGTGGCGAAGAAGCAGCCCTTGCGCTGCCTCATCTACATAGAAGTCGCCTTTTCCGTGATGTCAGCGACAGTGCCCTGCCCAGTCCCCGTCTGCCTTTCTGCCACTCAGCCGCCCAATCCGCTGCAGGAGCGGCCAGGGGGAAGTGACGTCTGCCTCTCCCTTTTTCCCTCCGGTCCCGGCATCTGTTCTCTCCCAAAGAAGCAGGTCCGTAGCCTGTGTTGCGGAGCAACCTTTCCGCGGCCAGATGGATCCTGGGCACCCTTCTTCAAATAATGGCTTTTAATTCGCAAAAACTCCTGTGCGGAACGTTTAGGATTACAAAAGAAACCGGTTCTCTTCACATCCTTATCCTTGTGATGTAGCATTCCGCTTGAAATTGGAAGCCGTTTACTATCAGAGAGAAACAGTATTTATGAAAGTAAAGAGGCAGGTCGGATGACTGCAAACCAGCCTTCCTTACTGGTTTTATCACTGGTAATGTTATAAAGACAGTTGTCCAGTTTCATGAATCTTGTTGCTTGTTTTCCAAATTCAGGATTGTAGAAAACTGTGCTGCCCCAGAAGAGATGGTTGGACACTCTCAAGCGTGGTGTTGGACTTTGTCATCTCTTGGGCAGCCATCTCCAGACCTTAGCCCTTACCTTGTGTTAGTTTTTTATATTCTGCAAAGACAAAACCAAAATAATCCAAATTTGACACAACTACCCGGGATACATCTTATTTGAGATGTTTAACAAATGCCTGGATCATCTTTTCTTACATATTACGCAGCAAACACTGTGAAGTAAGCAAAGTTGGAATGGCCAAGTCAAAGACCATTTGAATATTTAGAAGTAGATTTGAGACAGGAATAATATAGGGTGGTCACAGGATAACAAATTTTAGGCAGTAGATTTACATGACTTGAGGCTATGGGCTGATAAGACGCTGAAAAACCAGGGTGTGGGCCAAGCTGGCTAAGACTGGACCCAATGTAGGGCTGGATTAGACGTAGGTTTTACCTAGGCCCTCATTATGTGCTCATTAACATACTAAATCACGCACCTACCAGTGCCATGACGGTTCTGAGATCATTATTTGATGTAAAAATGGATCGCACCACAGTTCCGAGAAATTTCCACTTTTACCTGGTAATTTTCATGAATATTCCACTCCTTGGTTGAAGAAACCCATCAAGATGAAACCCCAGAACCCATTGTTCTGTCTTGGATATACCCAAACTCCCCTTTCTTGAGTGCGTACTTTTTGCTTTGCAATAAATCTCTTCTTTCACTATTTGCTGACTCATCCTTCACTTCATTCTTGAGGTGGTGTCAAGAGCCTGGACAACACAGCTGGGGTCGAGATTCCCCCAGTGTCTGGGGACCTCCTGCATCCCACCAGTATCAGATTCTATTCCATTGCTCAAATCACAAAACATGGAGTGGAGAGTTCTCCTTGGAGATCATAAAGTAAAGATTCTGTGGCATGGTGACCAGTTAGGCCACTGGAAGGCATGGCAAAATATTAAAAATGAGGGATTATGTGACCGTGTAGTAACTGCTGAATGCTAAATACTTGATCCAGGCCCCATTCCCTGGAGATTGACAGGGAGACACATTGTCCAGGCAGTAGTGGAGAAATACTTTCTGGGTATCTGACCAGCCTTTGTGGAAAGAACTGGCACCATCCTGCAGATGTAACCGCCTGATGGGTTCTTCCTGCCTAATGTACACACAATATCAATTCATGGAGACCATGGCATTGCAGTAAAGAGTTTCATTGACACAGGCCAGCCACGACATGTGGGAGAGAGAGTTGTTACCCAAATCAATCTCACTGAAGGCTTGGAGGTAATAGGTTTTTCAGATAGTTTGGTGGGGAGGGGGCTAGGGCTAGGCGGTGCTGATTGTCAGGGATGAAATCACAGGGATGTGGAAAATGGCCCTCCGGCATTGAGTCAGCTTCTGGGTGGGGGCTAAGGGACTGGTTGATTTTCAGGCCAAATGGTGCCATCCAGTAGTCAGAAATGCAAAAGCCTGAAAAGACAACTCAAGAGGCCAATCTTAGGTTCTACAATAGTGATGTTCTTCACAGCAGTAATTGGGGAAGCTGCAAATCTTGCGACCTCTGGAATAATGGCTGGTAATTATTTAACGAGGCATACATCTTAGTAGAATTCACGCCTCTTTCATCCTTCTAACTTGGTGGCCTTTCATGAGTTTTACAGAAGTAATTTAGTTTTGGGGAAGGTTATCATTTACACCAACCTTTTTGACTGTCCCCAACCTTTTTGGCACCAGGGACTGGTTTCACAGAAGACAGTTTTTTCATGGAAGGGGGTGGTGGATGGTTTCCGGATGAAACTGTCCCACCTTAGGTCATCAGGCATTAGTCACAGTCTCATAAGGAGTGCGCAATCTGGATCCCTCACATGCGCAGTTCCCAATAGGGTCCGAGCTCCGATGACCATCTAATACTGATGCAGATCTGACAAGAGCTCAGGTGGTAATGCTTGAAGGCCTGCAGCTCACCTCCTGCTGTTCGGCTGGGTTCCTAACAGGCCATGGACCAGTACCTGTCCTGTGGCCCTGGGGGTTGGGGACTGCTGATTTAAACTATAAACTCAATTTTCCCCAAAGATAGCTTGGGAGAAATTGCACAGGAATGAGCACAGCCAGCTAGCCTGTGAGGCTAGAACCAAGATGGGGCCAGCCATGTCAGCTTTCTCTTATTGTCATAATTTTGCAAAGGTAGTTTCTGAGGGACTGCACTGGACACTTGTTAAAAACATGAGACAGATTTTATTGTATGTACTACAATAGGCAAGATAGACCACCAGAGAACTGAGCTCAACCTGAAATACAGCAGGAGGAGTTGAAGATTATAGCCAACTGGTAAGATAAGAAAGTCAGTGGATGGAAAATTACTAAGAGGAACTTGATTAGCTATCAAAAGTGGTTGGGAGGACTCTTGCTAAACTAGACTCAAGAGTATTCTTTTCTAAAACTGGACTTGGCAGGCCAAGAACTAACAGAGAAAAGGGCTCAGAGGAAACTACAGAGGTGTGGTGAAAGATGGAGTCCTTGTCAACTCTACACTGAAGCTTCTGCAAATAAACAAAGACCAATTAAATGGAAAAAGCAAAGGCTATTTATTCCGAGCTTGCTATAGCAGGGAGTCAGTCACTGTGACTTGTGTTTTGGCAGAGACTTGAAGGCAGTCAGGAGGGTGGGAAAGCTTTTTAAAAAGAAAGGCTTCAGGTACGCTTGGACTGGAGGCTGTCAGCATGGTGAAGCTGTAGATAGATGAAGGAAATCAAAATATTTTACCCCAGAATGTATTTCTTTGGCATATTTTAAGATGGCTGTCAGAGAGCCAGCAAACAGAATTAACTCTGCAAAACTGTCTTTTGTAGGGGAAATTTACACCTGCAGAGAATCTTCATTAATCCAGCCTTACCTTGTCAGGATTGAGAAACAAAAATAAGCCTTAGGCCCTACAACCAACTGAACGGACTCTCTCTTGGCTGACAGGACTGCAGAGAATCCTTGAAAGCTGTTTCTGGCTGTGGCAGGCTACGAGGTCGCACATGCCCCCTTAACACCCCTCCCTCACTAACTGCCATTATGAGGCAGGAGAACAGCAGAGGGAATTGGAAGTTGGATAAAAGGCAGAATGAGTAAAAGCAGAAACAGAAGCAAGGTGATGGGGTGGGAGAGCAAGAAGCAAGATAAAAGGCGGAAGTTGAGCAGCCAAAACAAAAAGTAAGATTAAAGAAAGCAAGCAAGCCCGGGCTCGGTGGCTCACGCCTGTAATCCTAGCACTTTGAGAGGCCAAGGCGGGCAGATCACCTGAGGTCAAAGTTTGAGACCAGCCTGTAAAACATGGCAAAAACCCGTCTCTACCAAAAATACAAAAAATTAGCTGGACATGGTGGAGCACTCCTGTACTCCTAGCTACTTGGGGTTCAAGGAGAATCGCTTGAACCTCGGAGGCAGAGGCTGCAGTGAGCTGAGGTTGCGCCACTGCACTCCAGACTGGGCAACAGGGCAAGACTCTGTCTCAACAAACAAACAAACCAGAAAAAAAACAGCAATCAAGGACCCCATGGCCGGCAAGTTCCAAACCAGTAAAGGGGCAGCTCCTGAGAGTTATGCATTGAGAAAAAAGTATCCTTAACATGACTCCATATGATAATCAGCTCATTACAACTCATGCATATGGACAGCATATCATGCATGTACTTAAAAGTATGGGATGGAGGCAACGTGCAAGCACAGAAGGGCCAAAGTAACTAAGCAACCCACCTATCAATCAAAAGACAAACACTGGCTAACGATTGGGCATCCCTGTGAAGAGAAGAAAAACAACCACATATAAAAAGACCCAGAGTACACCAAACTCATACGGATCTCATCTCCCAGAGGCCAGCCCACTCTCCCTACTCTGAGAGTGTTACTGTGCTTAATAAACTTTTGCTTTGCTTTGCTGCTTTGTGTGTGTCACATACAGTTCTTTCTTTGGGACACCAAGAGCCTGGAAATGCACGGCACCATCTGGTAAGAATTAGGATGTTTTTCCTAAGGGTTAACAAACCAAGCCTTTGAAAAGACTTGCTTCACTACTGTTATCAACCAACAGCCTGATGCTTTCCCTCCCTTTCGTGGTTTTGACAACACAAGCAAGCAGCATTCCCTCCTAAGAGGCTGTTGACCTAGGAATGATTCTAGCTAGACTACAGAGGATGTACAGTGAGGGTTTTCATGTCCTCTGCTTCAGCTTTTGACGTCAGAGGGCCACAAACTCCACTCTCAGATGATTGCTAATGCCACCATTTTAGGAACATGGGCCCCACGGAGAGGCACGAAGCTCAACTGCACATCTGCACATTGTTCCTCTTATAAATATTCATATTGGGATATGATTTGGTGCTGCTCCCCTGAAAGATACATTTGCAGAATGGATTCAGATTAGAAGCATTATAAGCACTATAATGTAGCAATGGCTCATCCAGCTCTCTACACTATAGAAAGATCTGTGGTGTAGACATTTCCACAATGACACAAGATATGTGTACAAGAATGGTGACTGCAGCATTCTTTGTAATCCTAAAAACATGAAACCAACCTCATCTCAAAAACAATTTTTTTTTTTTTTTTTTTTTTGAGAGGGAAGCTCGCTCTGGAGTCCACTCCAGGCTGGAGTGTAGTGGTGCGATCTCAGCTCACTGCAGCCTCCACCTCCTGAGTTCAAATGATTCTCCTGCCTCAGCCCCCCGAGTAGCTGGGACTACAGGTGCGTGCCACCATGCCTGGCTAACAAAAACATTTTGAAAAGGGTTAAATAAATCCTGCACAAACTGAGGAAAAATACTGTTTTCAAAATAATGGAGAGGATCCCTGTCATGATGAATGATTCCACTGGTCACGTTATTGATAGAGCAATCAGGAAATCCAGGCACGTCCTGGAGGTAATACTGGACTCCTACTACTAAAATATGAAAAAATGGAGGCATGTAAATTACTCGTTTAAGCGTATAACAGACTGAATTAGAATTTTATCACACCAGAAGTGGGTTCCTAGGTCTCTGTTTCAGGATTCCTGAGTTACACCAGTGTAAACCCAGTATTTCAGGAGATACCCGGTTAAGAATCTGGTAGGGGAGGTGGGCTGGGCCTTGACATGGATCAGTCATAAATCAGTGTCTTGGGACTCCGGAAAGATAAAATCCTCTCCATTTGTCTAGTGATTGACAATGCGTGAATGCTTTAAAAGTTCCAAGAATCGTCCCTGGGTGGGCTCGAACCACCAACCTTTCGGTTAACAGCCGAACGCGCTAACCGATTGCGCCACAGAGACAACCGTTCCCAGCTTTACTGGGCGATGCAGGAAGGGCCACTTGCTAAACTTGCTCCTTTCCGTACATTCTCGGGGCCTGCCCGGCAGGACGACTGAGCAAGGCGTTGGAAAACCAGAGAGATTAGAGCGGTGAGTCGCGCTGGTCACGTTGGACACCTGCGCGTTAGGAGATTCTGGAGCCGGAGGAACAGCCGAATGGCCTTCGCCCGTCCTGCCCCTCGCCTGCTTCAGGAGCTTCCGGAAACTCCCCGGTGGGCGACCCAGCCCGAGCTGCCTGGGGGCTCAAGGGAAGGTGAACCCCCAGTGGGCTCCCGGGTTGGTTCTTCCCATTCTTTGCGCCGCCTTCACCCAGTGAAGGAGCCTGTGCCCACCCTGCCCAGTCGCTTTCGGGGCTGCTGAGGAGCTTCCGCTGCCATCTTCGGATCCTGTGTTCCGCACGGGGGCTCCACCAGGGCAGGGATGGTGGTGAGGGTCGCTCGTGGGTCCCCTCGTGGGGAGCAGGGTCTGGCACGACTAGGACTTGTCAATGAATTCATCGTCGCCTTTAGCTTTTAGTCCTTTGAAGAACCCTGAGAGTGGAAATCAAGAGATTTTTTCCATGGGGACGTTCTTTTTACAAAGCGTTGATTTCTGGGCACCCCGCAGGGCGGGCAACTGGCAGGGCCTCCGGAGCATCTTCTTCGCGGTGGAACCGCGGGGGCTCAGCTGGGCAGTGGTCGGGCCGTGGGGCAGCAGGGCGAGAGCAGGGGAACGGAAAAGCAAAAGCTGGGAAAGAAGCCGGGGAGCGGTGGACCAGACATCCAGACCTCCTGAAAGAGGCACCGGCGGGGTCTTCTGGAAGTGAAAATTGCTTTTGTTTGTTTATTGTAGCAGAATCGGGAAATGGAGAGAGAACCTGAAAGAGTCCCAAACTCGAGGACCTATTGCTCCCCGAGAATAACATCTTCCAGAAGAACTAGGCAGAAAACTAGGCGTCTGGGAACCCTGAAATCCCTGGAGGAGTAGCATCATCATGACCCTCTGTGTTCTTTTGGCAAAGGACTTGCTTCCGTTGTTTGTTCAATTATCTGTTTGTTAAATAAATAAAACCCTTTTCATATATCTTTAAAATTACCTTGGTCCTATTATTTTATGATTACAAATAATGCTGCAGGCATCATTCTACAAGTACGCTTCTCATTGACCAGTGGTGTGAAGGCCTGGAGAGTAGTTGTTCCAGCATAGTGTTTACATAGATTTTTTTCATTCCATTTTCTTTGTTGCTTTATTAGGTATAACCCTTTTCTTATTTCAGAGGCTGCTTTAGGGTTTCTGGGATACATCTTTAATTTATCATAATCTGCTTTCAAGTGTCATTATACTTCCCTTTCTGGCCTTTATCCTAGCGTTACGTATTTTTACTTTATGCACTACAAGCTTTGTGATTCATTATTATTACTTTTACTTATTACGTCAGAAAAAAAAATTTTTTTTGAGACGGCGTCTTGCTCAGTTGCCCAGGCTGGAGTGCAATGGCGCGATCTCGGCTCACTGTAAGCTCCGCCTCCCGGGTTCACGCCATTCTCCTGCCTCAGCCTCCCGAGTAGCTGGGACTACAGGCGCCCACCACTATGCCCAGCTAATTTTTTTGCATTTTTAGTAGAGACGGGGTTTCACCGTGTTAGCCAGGATGGTCTCGATCTGACCTCGTCATCCGCCAGGCGTGAGCCACTGCGCCCAGCGGAAGCATTGTCATTTCAAATATCATCTTTCTTTCGTATGTTCGTAAATATGGCATAAAGCCGGTTTCTTGTGTTGCTTACACAATTTTCAGAATGTGTATTTAAATTTAAAATATTAAATTTTACTAAAAAACTAAAAATAATTATCATGAATGTCCTAGATTCATCTTAAGTTCCAACAGTCCACTTAAAATGTGCCCAACCTGAGGGTCAAACCTACCTGCTGATGTGTAACTTGTGTTTGTGAGACATTCTCAACAGCATTTGCTTTCCCCGGACTAGTGATTTTCCTCACATCTGAATGTCTTCAGTGCAAAAGGAAACGTTTTTCTTTGCAAAAATACTTTAAAATATTCCTCCTTCAAGTAAGTGCATTAAAAACAAATTTCCCAGTTGCATCCCTGAAATGCATCGAAAGCGCGGGAGAGACAATCAAGTGCTTCAGGATCAAGAGCTAAACAGGGGAGGACAAAGGTGGCTTCTTCACTAGGAGTCAAGCCAAAGTCAACTGATTTGGTCTCCAATGGAGACCGGAACTCGGTTCACCTGCGTCGTGAGGAGGCGCTCCAGCGGAGGCGGGACTTTCTGTCATGGTGCCTTCAGATAGGAAATCTCCTAGGATTTCCTTCTTTCCCTTTGATCTACTTCCAACTGTCCCTTTCTACTTCTTCAAGACCTTTTTCAGATCCCTACTGCGAAGGGCCTAAGGGGCCGGTGCCCTTCCCTACCGGCCCCTCCCTGACTGGGTGTCTTCGGAGCCCAAGCTCACCCGGAACATTACTGCCCGCTTGAGACAGCGAGAGGACCAAGGAGGGCGGCGGGTGTGCTGGAAACCACAGAGTCACCGCGCACCTGCGTCTCGTGGGCTCCTAACAAATTGAATAAATGCCCCCTGAAGCTTCTCTGCAGGTCAGAGGGAAGGGGAGGGTGGCTGCCCACCCGGCGGGAGAAGCTTCAAGAAGCGTCGGGAGGACCTGGCCCTGCCCCTGGGCCTTGAAGACAGGCCTGGCCAGGCTGATTTTGACGGGTAGGCCCCCAAAAAATGTTCAAGGGCGGCCCAAACCCCGACCCCGAGATTAAGGCTCTGAAATGTCTGACGGGTTTGAGAATCCTCAGTCGAATCGATCCCGCCTGTATCTATCAGGAGACTCCTTTGCCAAAATTCAGAGACCAAGAAAGAGAAAGATTGGGCAGATCAAAGTCTGTAATTAACCAAACAGGAAACACAATTTTTCTGACACATTGGATGTGTGCTGTGAGAAAAAGACTAACCTCAAGGAGAATCTGTTTTTCTGGCTTGAGTGTAGGGAAGAATGGAGTTGCCACCAACAATGGTGCGTTGAAACGGCAGGTGCATCAGGCTGTAGATGTGAAGGAATTAAAAATATTTTACCCCAAAATACATTCCTTTGACATATTTTGAGATGTCTGTTCAGAAAGCCAGCTGCAGAAGTAGCCCTGCAAAGTTGTCTTTTGGTGGGGAGATTTGCATCTGTAGGGAATCTGCATTGACACAGCCAAGTCTTTCCTTGCCCAGATCTAGGGAAGATTAAACGAGAGTCTGACACCTGTATACGTCTGAAAGAAACTTTGAGGGTTTATTCTCTCTGAGAGCTGCTACCGGAAAGGTTTCATTTACATATTAAGACCATCTTTGCTTGCCAAGCCTCTCTTCTCTCCCTCCCATAACCTGTCTTGCCCACAATACATGGATATACCTCTAACTCTGATGGTACCTGGTTTTGGCCATACTTTGAGCCCTCATTCATTCTGTTACCTCGAGATGGTAGATAAGCTTCTGCATCCCATTGTGGGTAGGGTAGGGTAATCACTCTGTGGCTCTCCCCATGTACATGTTAGTACATTTTATGGCATTTCTCCAATTAATCTGCTTTTGTGACTTGATTTTTGAGTGAAACTTCAGAGGGTTAAGAGGGAAGGTTTCCATTGGTCCCTACAGTTTTGGAGATGTAAGCAGGATACGAAAGCTCTGCTCTTCTGGAATCTACAGTGAATAATCCAGGATCTGATCAGCTGTCATGAAGGTAAGAATTTCTTTTTACCAGCGGGGCTCCCGGCCTCCTCCTCTGTGTGGAATCTGATCAAGTGGACAGTAAAACTCACTGTTTCTTTCTTTTCCCTCTCCAAAATCTTGCTTAATTGGAGAAAAGAATTTGTGTGACTAGTCTTGGGTGTAGTGACTCTGGTGTGCTTTTTGGTACTTTGTGGTACCAATTCATGTTGTTTAATCCTTTTCTTCCCAGAAATTGTTCCTCTGTCTTTGTCTCTGTGTGTTATTCTGTCACAAAAGGGGGTACTGGTTGAGGTTCCTTCTCATCTTATTTTATGTCCTTGAGAGCTTGACTTGTGACCAAGTGGGAGCACTTCCTCTTGGTTTCTGCTATCTGGTAAGAGGTAGTCATTTTCAGATCATACTAGGTGGCCTGTCTGAAAATGGCTGGGAACCCAAGCACACTTTTTGTTCTGACTATGTCAAGCTCTTGGGGTTTGTCTTAAGAAGTCCCATCCCTTTGAGGCTTTTGTCATCTCAACTCTTGTTACCTGGTTAGTCCTAGGAAAGCTCAGTCGCAAGAGGGCCTACCTGGTATCATAGATTCACAGGTCTGTGACAGGAAGCCCCCACAAATTTGTGGGTTACTGGAGGCAGACATCATCCTTAACCACCTGTCGCCTACTCCTTGCATTGAACTTTTTTCTTGCAGGGGAATCTTCGGAATTGCCTCTTCTTTGCCCTTCCCAGAAGGTCAGCCTGGAAAATGACATCCTGCACTTTCCACAAAGAGGCTATTTGGTTGAATTGCTGTTGGAATAATTACACCATTGGAAATTCTAATTGCCAATGGCCTGAAGATGGATCCCTTAAATTAGATACCTGAATTAAAAAAAAAAAAAGATTTTAGAGATCTCTTATTTTAAACAGTTGATAGGAAGATCAAATTAAAAGAAAGGCACATACTAGTGTCATGGCTACCCTTAAAAATTGTCTTGACAATATTATCTGTGTTGTGTAGGGAAAAAATTCTCTTGACTAAATTAAAGAGCAAAATTTGACCCAAAACAAAGTTAAAATTCTTCATCAGCTCAAACTGCTTGCTCTGGATCCCTTCCAGGATTCACAACAAAGTCTGCTCACCTTGCAGTTCAGTCCTTAAAGTTCTGTGCTTTTGCTGCCATAGCCTGTTCAATTTCCAGTCAGGGAACCAGTTTATTTTGGCTTGCTATTTGTGTGACTTTTGACTTTTTTGGAATACCCATTTATTGATCCTCTTCCCTTTCATGGGCAGCTTTTGTTTGTTCATTTGTTTGTTTGTTTGTTTGTTTATGAAGACGGAGTCTCACTCTATCACCCAGGCTGGAGTGCAGTGATGTGATCTTGGCTCACTGCAACCTCCGCCTCCCAGGTTCAAGTGATTCTCTCACCTCTGTCTCTCAAGTAGCTGGGATTACAGTCACCCACCACCATGCCTGGCTAATTTTTGTATTTTTAGTAGAGACAGGGTTTTGCCATGTTGGCCAGGCTGGTCTTGAGCTCCTGACCTCAAGTGATCTGCCTGCCTCGGCCTCCCAGTGTTGGGATTATAGACATGAGCCACCACTCCTGGCCATTGGCAGCTTCTGATTTTCCGTCCTTCCAGCTTCCAAAGTTTCTGATGAGAAATCTGTTTATAATCTTATTAAAGATTTCTTGCATGTGACCAGTTGTTTTTCTCTTACCGATTTAAAGATTCTCTGTCTTTGATGTTTGAAAGTTTGATTATAATGTGTTTTGGTGTAGGTCTCTTTCAGTTTATCTTACTTGGAGTTTGTTAGGTTACTGTGTCTGTTTTCATGTGTTTCATCAAATTTGGGGAGTTTTCAGCTATTATTTCTTCAAATATTCTCTCTTGCCCTTCTCTCCCTCTTCTTTAGAAATTCCACAATGCAAGTCTGGGTAGACTTGCAATGCAAGTCTGGGCAAGTCTAGAGTAGCTAAGACTACAGGCGCCCACCACCTCACCCGGCTGGTTTTTTTGTGTTTTTTCAGTGGAGACGGGGTTTCACCATGTTAGCCAGGATGGTCTCAATCTCCTGACCTTGTGATCCACCTGTCTCGGCCTCCCAAAGTGCTGGGATTACAGGCTTGAGCCACCGCGCCCGGCCTATTTTTATTTATTTTTATTGTTGTTGTTGTTGAAAACTGGACATTTGAATCGACTAGTGTGGTTAACTCTAGAAACTAGATTCTCCTCCTTCCTCAGGGTTTTCTGTTTTTTCGTTATTGTTTTGTTTTTTGATTATTGTAGGTTATGTGTATGCCAAGGATCAGCCCTGAGGTATAAACTTACGGTCTTCACAGATGTTTTCTGAGCCTGAACCTTTCCCTGGGTGTGTGGTCACAACCTAATTTTACCTATATATGCAATTATTCTTGAATATTTTATCCTTTAATGTCTGGCTCCCAAAAGGGGAAAAAGAGAAAAATTGAGGGAAGGTGAAAAAAGGGTACCATCCCTTTAAACTTTCTGGAAATTGCTTCAGCTTAGGGTGAGGAGCTTGCTACAATGGGGGGAGGTACAACAGTAGCTGCCAGCCTCTTTGTCTCTGTGCTGCAATCAGCCATTAGAGAACAGAGCCCCAATGTGTGTGTATGTGTGTGTCTGTGTGTGTGTGTGTTTTGAGATGGAGTCTTGCTCTGTCACCCAGGCTGGAGTGCAGTGGTGTGATCTCAGCTCACTGCAGCCTCTGCCTCCTGGGTCAAGTGACTCTTGTGCCCCAGCCTCCTGAGGAGCTGGGATTACAGGTGCCTGCCACCACACCTGGCTAATTTTAGTAGAGACAAGAGTTTTACCATGTTGGCCAGGCTGGTCTTGAACTCCCGACCTCAGGTAATTCACTCGCCTCAGTCTCCCATAGTGCTAGGATTACAGGCATGAGCCACTGCACCTGGCCCAGACCCCCAATATTTGGAGACAGCATCCTTTTTGGCCATTCTGGATCCTGAAAGATGTGTGCAGCTTACTGTAGGAACACAAGCTGACTGCGTTGGAGGTAGTGTTGGGTAGCTGCTATTGTGCTAAGGGCTGAAATTGACTGAAATTATCTACAATTTACCATCTAGGCCTTCCTCCGGAAGTTGCAAGCCTTCAGTAGGCTCCTGAGTTCAGAAATATTTACATCAGACAGATCCTGCCCATGCAGTTGTTGTCTAGATTCCAGGTGCTTCTCATTCCACCATCTTCTCAGGATACCATCTGACCGTCTGGATTTTGAATTCAGTCAAGCTGTTCTGTAACAGCTGGGGTGAAAGCCAACAAAGATCCTGCTAAAAAAAACTTCCTGGAAAAAATGTTCAAAAGTAAACAAATATCAAACTGGAAAGAAATTGATTTAGGAAGCGAACCCAGGTTGTCATGGTGGCAAAAGGGGCAGAACCTTAGCTACTGAACTGCAGTCTGGGGTATGAGGTGACAACCATTGCTCTTTTAGTTTGCTTTGGCTAGCAAACGTGGCCTTGTTATATTAATAAAGCCCCTCAGGTAGACAAAACCTTTCTTTTCTTTTTTTTCTTTTTTTTTTCTTTTTAGATGGAACCTCGCACTGTCGCCCAGGCTAGAGTGCAGTGGTGTGATCTGGGCTCACTGCACGCTCCATCTTCTGGGTTCACGCTATTCTCCTACCTCAGCCTCCTGACTAGCTGGGACTACAGGCACCCGCCACCATGTCCGGCTAATTTTTTTTGTATTTTTAGTAGAGACGGGGTTTCACCGTGTTAGCCAGGATGGTCCCGATGTCCTGACCTCGTGATCCACTCACCTCGGCCTCTCTAAGTGCTGGGATTACAGGCATGAGCCACCACACCCGGCCAAAACCTTTATTTTCTTCATGGCTGCCTTTTTTTTTTTCCCTGCTCTCCCTTTTTTAAATTTTATTTATTTATTTATTTATTTATTTATTTATTTATTTTTCTGCAGGGATTTATCCAATTCAGAGGCCCTGTCTCCATAATTTGGAATTTTCTGTTGGATTTGATCACCTTGTCACATTTGACAATACCCATGGCTGATCTAGACAAAATATCATCCAGTCACTGTTTAGCCGTGATGTGTGTATGAGGCTTTGGACTGGTCATCTGGTGACTTTTCACTAGGCAGTGGGGATGAAGTAACTGAAACTCCAGAAAGAAGAGTTACTAGATACTTCAAAAGTGATGAAGATATTAGAAGCCCTGGCCTTAGGGGTCCAAGGAAGAGCAAGGTTTGTGGGTAATAATCTGTATAAATCTGATAGGAAACTATAAGGAGGACTCTTAGGACTTTGAGGTGGGTAAGGGTTAGAGCCTGGATTAATCAAAGGCCTGTGGCTTCTAACACCACCAGTTGCCTGTACTCAGCTACCTTCAGCAGTGCTATCTGGCTCTAGAGAGCCACAGCATTCCAAGAGAGGAGAGAAGGCTGCACAAAGGCCTGGCGTTTGTGTCCCCCCATCTAGACAGACATAGTAGCATGCAGGGACAAAGCAAAAGAGAAGACTAGGCAGAGACAATGTGAATCTGTTCACCACATATTGTAAATGCACTTAAAAATATTGTTAGCTCATAATTGCAGGTAGCACTAATTACGAAGTTGTTGGACTGAGGAATTTATTTATTTGTGACTCTCACCATCTTCAAAGTCAGCAATGAAGAGTTTCTTCCTCATTGAATCACTAACATGTTTTGGATCTCTCTGACTTCCTAGTTTGCTGATCTCTGACCTCTAGACCCAGACTTTAAAGGCCCATGTGATTAGATTAGTCAACCTGGATTATCTCCCCATTTTAAGGTTAATTTAATTGTATCTGCAAAATCCCTTTGCCATACAATGTAACATAATTATGTAATTAGCAACCATGAGAAACCTGAAGTGACTTTTAAGCCAATCGAATTGTCCCATAGAACTGATGTTTAAGGTTTCTTTTGAATAAACATAGAAATTGACCCTCTCAGTCTTAAAATTTGAGAAAGTTACATTTGTGTTATCTGAGTTCCTTTCTCAGGAAACCAACCATGGGGCCTTCCAGATAGTATCAAAGAACTGAAATTTACCAGAGTATCACATCTGCACAATGAGATGTCAGACCCCTTACCCCATCATAATTGCCTAAGTGACCACCTGCTTCCTGTTGAACAATTCTTCCTTCTTACCTCTCCCTAATTCCTGTTTTCCTGCATGTAGTTACATTTCTTCCCTGCTGTCTAAACCCCGAATTTTTGTTGGTCAGGAAGATGGATTTCAGACTGATTTCCTACCTCCTAAGTTGCAGTATCTGATGAAAGTCTTCTTCCCTGGCAATATGAGTTGGCTCAGTGAATGTCTTTCTGTGCAGTGAGCAGCAAGACTTAAATCAAACCTCTGGTGTTTCAGTAACAACTATCCTAATACCAGACAAAATAAACAAGAGACTTTAAGACAAAAAAGTTACCAAAGACAATGAGGGGTATTTTGTAATGATACAAGGGTTAATCCATCAGGAACAGAGTACAATTATAAATACATATGCATCTAACAGAGCCTCAAAACACAGGAAGCAAAAACTGA
The DNA here is from genome assembly GCF_049350105.2 of Macaca mulatta. Classification (NCBI taxonomy): domain Eukaryota; kingdom Metazoa; phylum Chordata; class Mammalia; order Primates; family Cercopithecidae; genus Macaca; species Macaca mulatta. The sequence continues at coordinate 224,172,799 of NC_133406.1, forward strand.
CAGAACTGAAGGTAGAAATAGACAATTTAACAATAGTAGATGGAGACTTTAATACCACAACTTTCAATAATGGGTAGAGCAACTAGGCAGAAGATCAGTAAAGAAATAAAAGATTTAAACAACATAACCTACCAGACATCTATAGAATACTCCACTCAGCAAAAACAGAATATACTTCCTCTCAAGTACACATGGGATGTTCTATAGGATAGACCATATGCTAGCCCTTAAAATAAATCTGAATAAATTTAAAAGGACTAAAATCATATAGTTTCTGATGTATCTCACAAACTAATACTATCACACAGTCTAGTTTCAGGTTAGCACGTAGGATATGCAGTTTGTTGGTTCTCTGTCCTTCTATTTGTCATGAATGTGGAGGTGACCATCGTTACACATGTGTAGGCCAGCCAGGAGCCCAGGAAAGTCAGGCAGCTGAAGGGAAGGGACAGATATTCCATAAGAGTCTCCCTATCTCAGTCTCACAAAACCAGGGAGGAATTGATACATAGGAAGTGAAGAGGTACATCAGGGGATCACTTCTCTTCTGCCTATCTAAGCCCATCTTTAAAACCTCAGTTTCTATCCCACTAATCCCCATTGCACAGGAATGCTGTCGATCACCACCAACCAGCACAGACTCATGACCTTGGTTTTTACCATGCTCTGTCTGAGAATATATCCTCAGGCAAATGGCTTTGGCTCAATGCAAATCATTAGTGTTCCATAAAAACTGCTTCAAACATAGAGTAACAGTTTATAAGTCATTCCAAATTAGGTGGCCCCTACATGTATTTAAAGAGATACGCATAAATTATTTCAGTGATTGTGACAGATTGGAAAGAAACTCTGTGGAGTTAGAATGAAAATCATAAGTGACAAGCACAAAATATGTATATAGAGATTATAACACAAAGCAACCCACACATAGAAAAGGAGAGTGGGGTTAGGAGTTATGAATATCAAACTTGTCCTCAAGTTAAGTGAAAAGCCAACATGGGCCAGGTGTGGTGGCTTACACCTGTAATTCCAATATTTTGGGAGGCCAAAGTGTGAGAATAACTTGGGCCCAGGAGTTTGAGACCAGCCTGGGCAACATAGTAGGAACCCATCTACACCCACACACACACACACACACACCCCCACACACACACAATAGCTGAGTGTGGTGACGTGCCTGTAGTCGTGGCTATTCAGGAGGCTGAGGCAGGAGAATCCCTGGAGCCTGGGAGTTTGAGGCTGCAGTGACCTGTGATCATGCCATCGCACTCCAGTTTGAGCAGCAGAGGTAGACCCTGTCTATTAAAAGCAACAACAACAGCAAAAAAACAAAAAACAAAACTAATGTGCTTCCCCAGTGGGGGAAAAGATGCCAGTATAACATTTAACATTGGTTTGCAGCAAGAAGTATATGAAGACATTGACCAAAATCCTTTTATTATTTATTTTGTTTTTATTCTTTGAGACAGGGTCTCACTTGGTCATCCAGAATGGAGTGCAGTGGCATGATCTTGGTTCACTGCAGCAACAAACTCCTAGACCCAAGTGACCCTCCCATCTCCCAAGTGATCCTCCCGAGTAGCTGGGATTACAGGCGTGTGCCTCCATGCCCAGCTAATTTTCGTATTTTTTGTAGAGACAGGGTTTCACCATGTTGGCTGGGCTGGTCTTCAACTCCTGGCCTCAGGTGACCCGCCCACCTTGGACTCCCAAAGTGCTGGGATTCCAAGTATGAGCCACTGCACCCGGCCTAGCTTCTTTAATACAAGGAATATAGTTATACTTGTTTCAATGTCCTTGTCTACAGACTCTGTCATCTGTGTCCTTTCTATTGTTTTTTAATTCTCATCTGATGTGTCCTTTCTAAGTCAGTTTAAGTAGATAGATTTTTTTTCCCCTTCTCATCATGGATTATAGTTTCTGTCTCTCTGCATTCTTAACATCATTTGATTTGCTGTTAGACATTGTGAATTGTAACTTATTGAGTGCTGGATTTTTTGCATTTTGTGTTAAAATTATTTTAGCTTTGTTTTGGTATACAACAAAGTTACTTAAAAACATTTGCATCTTTTCAAGCTGGCTTTTTAATTTTTTTAGGCAGGATAAGAGCAGCTATTAGTCAACGGCTATTTTTTTCATACTATGGAGGCAATATGCCTTTGAAGAAAATAGACATTATTTTTTAGAGTAGTTTCAGATTCACAGCAAAATTGAGCAGGAAGTACCAAAAGTTCCCATATACCCCCTGCCTCCACACATGCATAGCCTCCTAGACTATCCACATCTCTCTCCAGAATGGTTCATTTGTTACAGTTAATGAACTTACATTGACATGTCATTATCACACAAAGTCCATAGTTTACACTGGAGGCAATAGTCTTTTGAAGATTCTAAGCCAGTGGTCTCCAACAGTTTTGGCACCAGGGACTGTTTGCATGAAAGACAGTTTTCCCACAGACGAGGTGGGGGTGGGTTGGTAGGGGTGGGAGTTGGGTGGTTTCAGTACGAAACTGTTCCACCTCAGATCATCAGGCACTAGTTAGAGTCTCATAAGGAGCGTACAACCTCGATCCCTGGCATGTACAGTTGACAATAGAGTTTGTGCTCCAATGCTAATCTAATGCTATCGCTGATCTGACAGGAGACAGAGCTCAGGCTGTAATGCTTTCTTGCCGGCTGCTCACCTCCGGCTGTTCAGCCCTATTCCTAACAGGCCATGGACCAGTGCTGGGGGTTGGGGACCCCTGTTCTAACCAATGCTCCCTTTACTAAAAGGGATTTTCACTCTAGCTGATGGAAACATCAAGTGTGTAAGCTCTGTGTGAGCTACAGAGATTATTCCTTTTGGGAAGTTTTCTTCCCTGCTTTGCCTAATTTCCTCAAATACACGTACTAATCAGTACTTCACTGAAGATGGAAGACAGATATCCAAGGCATTCTGTCTGTGCAGCAATCTACTCTCTAGTCTGTCCTGTGATGTCTAGCCACTCTGACTTCTTCAAACTTACTACCAGGCTCTGCCTGGGTCCTCCCTCCCTGCTCTGCAGGTGAAAATCTCAGGCAGGCCGGGCGCGGTGGCTCAAGCCTGTAATCCCAGCACTTTGGGAGGCCGAGACGGGCGGATCACGAGGTCAGGAGATCAAGACCATCCTGGCTGACACGGTGAAACCCCGTCTCTACTAAAAAAAATACAAAAACTTAGCCGGGCGAGGTGGCGGGCGCCTGTAGTCCCAGCTACTCGGGAGGCTGAGGCAGGAGAATGGCGTAAACCCGGGAGGCGGAGCTTGCAGTGAGCTGAGGTCCGGCCAGTGCACTCCAGCCTGGGCGACAGAGCGAGACTCCGTCTCAAAAAAAAAAAAAAAAAAAGAAAATCTCAGGCAGTAAACTGGAGCAATCATAGGGCTCACCTCTTTTATTTTCTCTCTCTCAGGGATCACTGGACTGTACTGCACTATATCCAATGCTGAAGCTATAGTTTAAAATTCTTTTTCCAGTTTCTTAGTTGTTTAAGGTAGAGGACAAATCTAGTCCCTATTACACCAACTTGACCAGAAGCAGAAGGCTCCATTCAATCTTTGTGGTCAGAAAGAAGAGTATGACAGAAGGCAGCTTGTTAGAATGGGAAGACCCCTGGACTAAGAATCAGAATCACCTGCGCTCTAGTCTAGTACCGTATTTACTCACATTGTGCAAGTGATTGAACCTTCTCGAATTTCTTTTCCTCATTTGTGAAGTGGGTCAAATCATAATTCCATGGCTGCTGTACACATCAGTTGAAGGAGTATCTTAATGTTCATGAGCGTATTTCTCTTTCAGGGTTATTTATGTATGTATGTATGTATGTATTTATTTATTTTCAGGTCCCAATAAATTGTCCAAATCTTTTGGGGTTAGTTTAGGCACTGGATATAGTAGAAGCTGGTGTTGGAAAACTTGATTTATACTGGAATATTTTTCATAGAATCACCCCGAATTCTCACTAACAAACTGAGAAAAAAAAAAAGAATTACCTCCAAGAACATCTGAGGAAGCACAACAGGGACAGACTTGAAGGCACCTGGGCCGTCCTCTGGTTTTGGAGTAAAGGTAGGACAGGGCTATTTGTCCTCTCCGAGACTGGAGCAGGTTCTGTGTGTGAGCAGCAATGGGACACACAGTCATGGTCTGGCAACCAGCCTGTGGCAGGAAGGAAGGTTACAACTGGAGAAGTCCAAAGGGCAGCAGGCAAGTATTCCTTGAGCTGGGGAACAAAAGACATTTTAAACTTTTTGCTCTGCTTCAGGCAGCTGATGTCCTGGTGATGATTCACCACATCAGGGACACCCTGTCCAGTGGGCTCAGGCAAGCCTGCCAGGCCACTTCTCTAAAGACACAACCTGAGGCCTCCTGCAGTAATTCTCGCAGAGCATTCTGAACACACATGTAAAGTGTTATGTCCCTGATCATATAGGCCCCATGTGTGCAATGTGTGAAATGGGACCTGCTTGATTTCTTTTTTTGTTGTTTTTTTTTTGTTTTTTGTTTTTTGAGACGGAGTCTCGCTCTGTCGCCCAGGCTGGAGTGCAGTGGCACTATTTCGGCTCACTGCAAGCTCCGCCTCCCGGGTTCAAGCCATTCTCCTGCCTCAGCCTCCTGAGTAGCTGGGACTACAGGCACCCGCCACCATGCCCGGCTACTTTTTTGTATTTTTAGTAGAGACGGGGTTTCACCGTGGTCTCGATCTCCTGACCTTGTGATCCGCATGCCTTGGCCTCCCAAAGTGCTGGGATTATAGACGTGAGCCACCATGCCCAGCCGGGACCTGCTTAATTTCTGACTAGCTCTTTCTAATTTTAGTTTGCAGAAAATCAAAACAGTAAGAAAAATGAAGACAGGCAAAAGCTACTAGCTCCCAGGTACCTCTGAATGATGAAGGGGTTGATGGTGGACTGACCAATTCTAGAGAAGATTCCAGGGTCAAGGGCTCAAGAGGTTAAAAGTCCCAGATCTAGAAAAATCAGAAACTGAGGCCAGGCGCGGTGGCTCACGCCTGTAATCCCAGCACTTTGGGAGGCCGAGGCGGGCGGATCACAAGGTCAGGAGATCGAGACCACGGTGAAACCCCGTCTCTACCAAAAATACAAAAAATTAGCCGGGCGCGGTTGTGGGCACCTGTAGTCCCAGCTACTCGGGAGGCTGAGGCAGGAGAATGGCGTGAACCCGGGAGGCGGAGCTTGCAGTGAGCCGAGATCGCGCCACTGCACTCCAGCCTGGGCGACAGAGCGAGACTCCGTCTCAAAAAAAAAAAAAAAAAAAAAAAAAGAAAAAAAAAAAAGAAAAATCAGAAACTGCTGATTGTTACTTTTTTGTTGACAGATTATACAATGTGTCCTTTTAAAAAGGGTTCTCTGGCCGGGCGCGGTGGCTCACGCCTGTAATCCCAGCACTTTGGGAGGCCGAGGCGGGCGGATCACAAGGTGAGGAGATCGAGACCACGGTGAAACCCCGTCTCTACTAAAAAAATACAAAAAATTAGCCGGGCGCGGTGGCGGGCGCCTGTAGTCCCAGCTACTCAGGAGGCTGAGGCAGGAGAATGGCGTAAACCCAGGAGGCGGAGCTTGCAGTGAGCCGAGATCGCGCCACTGCACTCCAGCCTGGGCGACAGAGCGAGACTCCGTCTCAAAAAACAAAAAAAAAAAAACAAAAAAAAAAAAAAAAAAAGGGTTCTCTGTTCCCTTTGCAGTTCTTGCATTGGTTCCTATGTCCTAGCAATTTCTCACACTTAGTTAAGTAGACAGTCTTACCAAAACGTAAACTAACCAGGGATCCCTGGTTTCTGTATCTTTAAAACCTGTATGTTTAAAAACCAAAGTGAGATGCGTATCTGGTTTCTGCACAGTTGTCCTGAATTATGTTGGCAGATATTTTATAGCCAGGAAATTACCTTGAAAAATACATTGGCCGAGCGCGGTGGCTCACGCTTGTAATCGCAGCACTTTGGGAGGCCAAGGCGGGTGGATCACGAGGTCAGGAGATCGAGACCACGGTGAAACCCCGTCTCTACTAAAAATACAAAAAAAATTAGCTGGGCACGGTGGCGGGTGCCTGTAGTCCCAGCTACTCAGGAGGCTGAGGCAGGAGAATGGTGTGAACCCGGGAGGTGGAGCTTGCAGTGAGCTGAGGTTGAGATCATGCCACTGCACTCCAGCCTGGGCTACAGAGCCAGACTCTGTCTCAAAAAAAAAAAAAAAAAAAAAGAAAAATACATTGAAACCATACCAGGTATTTAGATTTAGGGGTCTAAAATCTGCTAAAGCCCTGGGAGGTTGCATTGTCTCAAGAGCCAATATTCAATGGACCACTCCACATAATATTAAATAAAATGTGAACACAGCATTTTGAAGCCAACCGTATGGGTCTCTGTGTCCTGTGTGCCCTGAGTGTATCTTAGAGTAGTTATTGAGTCTACTGCCTTATCTGTGTGTTATGAGGTCAATGCACTGATCACTTGCTGTTCTCACTTCTATACTAACTCTAGGCACACTCTACTCCCAGTCAAAAGTGGATTGTATACTTCCTCTTTAATATGATGGACCCTTTGGTTTTTGGTGCCTCTTCCGTGAGCTTCAGATCAGAACTAGCTATGAAGCTGTGGTTCCAGGCTGCCTTGGTTTAATCCCTTGTCATGCCTACTCCACCAGGCTCAGGAGGGAGGTCCAGGAGGAAGAAACGGATGAAGTCCTGGAGGACTCACTAGATGAACAACAATATTTGACTGATTCCAGCCACCATGACTCCCACCAGCTTCCCAGCAGCAATGCCTTCCTCTTTCATGCACAGGAAGATAGATCCCTCTGCTCTGGATATAGCCAGTGAGTGCTCCTTTTATAAGAAACATAAAGCTCCATCAATCTCTCAGTAGCTCCATCAATCTCTCAGTAGCTCCTACATTCTACATGCTCACCACCTCTGTCTAAACTGACAGACGTCATTCTCTGCAGGCAGGCCCTAAAGATTCACTTTAAAAAAGTGATTAGGCTGAACACAGCTCTGGGATCAAGTCTCAAGTACAGGTCCCTGGTGGGTTGGGTAATTTGCTGTGTTCCTGTCCTCACCTCAGTCACTCTGGCCCCCACTGGCATCTACAAGCTGGTATACTCAAAGCAGGCCAGAATGGAGAGAGTGAAGAGATTATGGCAGACTCTCAGCTATGTACAAATCCGTTGAACAGCTCTCCTTCTTTAAAATGGGACATCTTATCTTTCCTGAAATACATATATTTTTTGAGACAGGGTCTCTTGTGCTGTCACCCAGGCTGGAGTGCAGTGACATGATCTCGGCTTACCACATCCTACAACCTGGGGCTCAAATGGCTCTCCCACCTCAGCCTCCTGAGTAGCTGAGACCACAGATGAATGCCACTACTCCCAGCTCTTTTTTTTTGCCTTTTTCATAGAGACAGAGTCTTGCCTTGTTGCCCAGGCTGGCCTCAAATTCCTGAGTTCAAGCAATTCACCCACCCCTGCCTTCCAAAGTGCTGGTATTAAAGATGTGAGCCACCGCGCCCAGCCTTCCTGAAATATTCTTGATACTTATAGTTCCTGAACAGTTTTCCCAAGCTGTTCTAGCCATCCCAGGAATGTTGGCAGGCTTGTCCGTATGTTTGAAGGTGCCATTGTAATGGTTCCTGGGTTTGAAGCTCCAGTCTCCATCTCCCCTCAGGTGCTTGCTTTCCCATAAGGTTCCGTCTGACTATGAGAATATCAGGGGATTTCTATAGAGACAAGACTTTGATCTTGGCAACCTTTTGGAAATAGCCAGGGTTCTCAATCTTTGTGCAGCACGAAAGTATTTTTAAGATCTTTGTTAGTTTAGTCTCAATGTTATAATTCAATCCACACAAACAGCGAGGCTATCTGCTGGAGAAAAGGCTGAATCTAACAGCAATGCCACCAGCATGCTCTTTTCCCAGAAGAACTCCACGCTGGCCATTGGAGCTTCTCCAGGTATATAAGAGCCTTTGGGTTGGTAGCGTCACTGGTGTGTGTGTAGATTAAAACCTTGACCTATATCTCCTGTCTCTTACTTGAATGTTTGACTTTGGGGGCAAAAGTTTGGATTATTAGGGGACTATATGCCCTACACACTCTTCTAGGCAATAGGAGGAGACTATATTAATTCATTCACTGAGCTTTCGTGTAATATAAACCATATTAGGCTTGTCATTTTGTCAGTGATGGGTATAAGTATGTGGCTTTTATTACTCATACCATCCTCTGACAAATGCATCCTTATTTCTCTTTCGAATTTCACCATAAGGTGCAGAAGAAGGTCTTTCCCATCTGTAAAGGATGTTCAGGGCCGGGTACGATGGCTCACACCTGTAATCCCAGCACACTGGGGCCTAGGTAGGTGGATCACTTGAGGTCAGGAGTTAGAGACCAGCCTGGCCAACATGAGGAAACCCTGTCTCTACTAAAAATGCAAAAATTAGCCTAGCATGGTGGTGCATGCCTGTAGTCTCAGCTACTCAGGAGGCTGAGGCATGAGAATCCTTTGAACCTGGGAGATGGAGGTTGCAGTGAGCCGAGATGGTGACTCTGCACTCCAGCCTGGGTGACAGAATGATGCTCTGTCAAACAACAACAACAAAAGACGTGCAGGAGAGATATTTTATAGAGAGGAAGACACTCCCTAGTACCTATAAGTCAGCTCAAGGAGGTGCTCCCACCTTTCCTAATGCTAGAAAAGCCCTACTCAGAGGCCTTCAGTGTTTCCCCGCCCCGTCAACCTGCCTTATACTTCCCATATCTTCATGTGGGAGGCATCCCTGTGGAGTTTGCTTAGCACTTGGCCCTGCTTTGTTTGAAACCGTAAGAGCTCTTAAAGTTGCCTCATGTTCCCCAATAAGAAGATGAAGTTGGTAAAAGAATGGTGAAAGGCAGGGATCTTGATGAGAGGCCCCTGACTACCGCTTTAGTGATTGGCATTCTTCATTTCCCATCTCATTCCATGTCTGTGGAAGCCCTGTGGCCTTCCCTTGCGGTGCTACAAATTGAACTGCAGCCTGTTATTGGGAAAGTAAGTCTCATCCCAGTAAAGGAAAAAGGCACTCAAGCAGCAGCAAAAATCTGTGGGAAAACATATGGTTCCCCACAGCGCAACTAAAGCAATGGGTGAATCTCCTAGCTTTTAGCTGGTCATCTATCCTCATTACAGTACAGGAGTGGGAAGACAGTGGCCCCAAGGACTAGGTCAGAACTGAGAAGGTGGTTCCCATATCCAATAACTCAATATTTTTACCCACCATGTCAAGAGTTACCTGAGGCTCTTCTGTAGATATAGTAAGGTGTCCGGTAGAAGCTTTGGGGACCTTGGGCCCTGTCAGTCCTGTGTTCTCTTAGCCAACAGGGGTCCAGGGAGCTCAGACTCCGTTTGGAGCCTGAGGCAGTCTTTCCTGCAGTGGCCCTCTTGCTGACAGAAGGCACACTGATTCCGGCCCAGGGGCTGACGAGCTGGCTTTTGTCTGGGCATCCCAAAGCCACTCTTGCAACACTTTCCCACGACGGGTAGCTCAAAAGGAGTAGGAGGCTGAAAGCAGCTGTGAACAATTGCAATGTTTGGCTATTTCTTTGAGTTTTCTCCTCTTCCTCTACCCTGTCCCTATTGTTATAAACTCCAAAGGCCACGTTTAAGAGTTGGCTGCTGGAGCTTGGGGTCCTATTCCTGCCTTTTGTAACTTCCTCCTTATGTCAAGGGTAGATTGAGTAATAAAATGCATGCCCAGAAGAGCCCGCCCTTCCGGGGTGTCTAGGTCTACATTAGTATATTTCCTGAGTGCCTCAACCAAGCAGCCCTAAAACAGAATGGGAGTTTCATCCTTCCACTGTGTTACTTCTCTATCCTTGTCATAATTAACTGACTTAATCACACACCTTTTCATACCTTCTATTAAACAAGTTAGCATGTGATTTCTACATTCAAGTTCTTGGGAACCCTTCTGATAATCCCACTGAGGGTCTCTATGTGGAAGTGCATCTCCTCCTACATAAATGGCATGGCCTTGGATATGAGCAGCTACTCTATCTGTACAGTCACAGGCCAGTACCCAGAATCCTTTGCGTCTCCTCTATAGTACAGCAAGTGGACAATAATATTTGAAAGTTGTGCCAAGTTAAATCAAAGGACACGATCAACCTAACAAACTCCTCTATAAACTTCCTTGGAGCCTTCAAAAACCAGCCAAATTTCTCCTTGTATAAAGCCAATTTGGACATAGGAAATGGCACATATACTGTGATTGTTCCCTTATCTCTGCTAGCTACCTCCCACAATGAACACAGATTCGATTTCAGGGGCTGATACAGAGTTCCACTCCTGGTGGTAGTGGTTGGGCTTACTTCCCTTGAGCAGTGGGGGATATAGGCTGGAGCTAGCTGAATAAAAGGGAGGGGTTCCTGATGACACTGGGGTGGAATCCTGCACTGGAGAACTGGCAGGACCCCTTTCAGAACTGGGGGACTGAGAAGACCCAGGGGAGGGCATGGGTGTTCCAGGGGGTGCCGCTAGGAAGGGAGCATCGGGGATATCCCACGTAGTTTCTTGGTGCGTGACATGAGCCAGACACATCCTGCAGTGACTCTTACGTTAGATTCCTGGTAGGGGCCATAAAAGCCTGTACGTAAGGACATTCTTCCCACTTTCCTTCCTTTTTACTGAATAAGTCCAATTGTAAAACAGTATTAAAATGTAAAGAACCAGTTTCAGGCCAAATTTCTTGTTTTCCCAGGAAAATGTTTCCTTTTCTTTGAGCCATCTAATTTGAATTTGCTCCAATTGCTTTACAGACACCCTAGTGAGGAGCCCTTTGGGATGCTTGCCATTGTCCCCACGTCTAACAAGGATCTCTACTACACCCAGAAGGTTTTCTAAGTCTAGCAAAACTTCAGTTACTTTTCCTTTCAAATTCCCACCTCCTGCAGAGAAGATGTAAGTACAGGTAGCAAAGTGTTATGAAAGTAATACTCCTGTGTAGCACGGGGCACTCGGGGCTCCGTCGCTCAAAACTCATCAGCTCCTGAAGCTTCTGGGAGCCAGAGAGAGTCAGCCATGAGAATCCCACACACGGGCACTCAGTTCCTGGAAACCCTGCATAAGATGCGGGATCCCGAAGCCAGACTGGGGGTCCCTAGGGTCTTGGTTTTGGGTTAGGTGTGGAACTATAAATGAGGGTTCAGCCTGTCTGCCTGTGTTTCCTGGCGTCTTTTTCACTCAAATTTTGAAAAGCCGTCGCATTTCTTATATTGGAAACTCTAATAGTTAAAAACAGCAGACGTTAACATTTTCAGGAATACGTCTTGTGCCGGGAACTGGGAGGGTTTGTGTCGTGTAGTGAGTACATGTTCGCTTCACGTGTCAAAGGTCCCCGGTTTGAAATCAGGCAGCAACACCTTGGCTTTTCTGAAGGTTGGAAATACGTAGGTGATTCTAAAGAAACATGAAAGGAATGCCATTACTAATCAACAAATCTGCTCCCAGCAAACCACACCTTGGTCTGCTAGTCAGAGTGGTGAGGAGGGAAGTGCACATTTGTCAGCGGGCCATCATTTCAGCAAGGGAGGTTGAGGGTGATACAACAATGTAGAGTTTTAGATCAGGAAATCTCACAACGTTCTCTTCATTCTCTTCTAACGCCTGAATTTCTCCACGGCTGACAGTGAATAAGTGATTACCTCTCTGAAAGCTCAGGAGTTATTTCCTGGGGGTGCTGCTTGGCTGCCCTCCCTCTCAGAGCACAGCTGTGGAACAGGTTGATTTGCCTGAGAAAACCAATCTGAAGCTGCATCTGGACCTCAAGCCAAGGGTGTGGAGTCAATATTCCATATTCACACCAACTAAGAATAGACGGATAGATAGATAGATAGACAGATAGATAGATAGATAGATTTTTTTTTTTTTTTTTTTTTTTGAGATGGAATCTCGCTGTTGCCCAGGCTGGAGTGCAGTGGGGCCATCTCGGCTCACTGCAACCTCCACCTCCCACGTTCAAGTGATTCTCCTGCCTCAGCCTCCCGATAGCTGGGATTATAGGTGTGCACCAACACGCTCAGTTAATTTTTGTATTTTTAGGAGAGATGGGAGTTTCACCATGTTATTCAGGCTGGTCTCGAACTCTATACCTCAGGTGATCCACCCACTTCAGCCTCACAAATAACTGGGATTACAAGTGTGAGCCACTGTGTCCCACAAAAGTAATATTTTTTGGCCGGGCTCTGCAGCTCATGCCTGTAACCCCAGCATTTTGGGAGATGGAGGTGGGCGGATCATTTGAGATCAAGAGTTTGAGACCAGCCTGGCCAACATAGTGAAACACTGTCTTTACTAAAAATACAAAAATTAGCCAGGCATGGTGGTGTGTGCCTGTAATCCCTGCTACTCCAGAGCGGAGGCAGGAGAATCACTTGAACCCAGGAGGGAGAGGTTGTGGTGAGCTGAGATCACGCCACTGCACTCCAGCCTGGGTGACACAGCCAGACTCTGTCTCAAATATTTTTATATTAACAATGCATACCTTTCCCTACCCCCAAATAATCTTTCTCAGAAAACTGTAATTGCCCAACCCACCCTCCAGAGGCTTCAGGAACCAACAGTTTTAATAGACACAATTCCCGATGTGTGGTGTACAGGTCCCGGAAGGCTCTCACCCACTTTCTCACCCTTTTCTCCGGCTTTTGCCTTCTATTCTCCTTGACAGGTTTGGGGTCACTGCATCCAGGGCTTGCTTTGCCTTCTATTCTCTGGAGGGAGCCCCTAGGCACTTGGGCGCCAGAATGCTGCTTGGAACCACTGAGTGGCCAGCACTGGTGTAGCTGCAAGCCAAGGCATCTGAATCCTCAGGGACCTGCCCTTGACCCAGGTCAAAGGTCCAAGGGCTCTCCTTTCAGCTTTCTACCAGCCCACTTCAGATATACACGTCTTCCTGGAGGTTCAGTTTCTGCCCAAGGCCCAGCACAAATGTCATGGATCAACCGTGACTGTATGATTTTTTTTGCCAGGACTTCATGGATCCACCAGGAATACAGACTAATGTGAAAAGGTTACTAGTTCTAAAGGTTATAAACCCATAGAAACACACCAGAACTTACCTCCCTCTCTGGAAGGTGAGTTGAGTGGGCTGGAGGGGTTGTTGCTACACTTCAGGCCAAGCACTAATTCCTCCAGTATCGCAACCCTGCCCCCATGGCAGACACGTTGATGAGGAGACAATGTATTACCATCTTTTATTCCAAAAACGCCAATGGGGCTGGGTACGGTGGCTCATGCCTGTAATCCCAGAACTTTGGGAGGCGGAGGTGGGTGGATGGCCTGAGGTCAGGAGTTCAAGACCAGCCTGGCCAACATGGTGAACCCCTGTGTCTACTAAAAATACAAAAATTAGTGGGGAACGGTGGCGGATGCCTGTAATCTCAGCTACTGGGGGGACTGAGGCAGGAGAATCGCTTGAACCTGGGAGGCGGGGGTTGCAGTGAGCTGAGGTTGCAGTGAGCAGAGATCACACCACTGCACTTCAGCCTGAGCAATAGAGTGAGACTCCTCTAAAAAAAAAAAAAAAAAAGCCGGCCGGGTGCGGTGGCTCAAGCCTGTAATCCCAGCACTTTGGGAGGCCGAGACGGGTGGATCACGAGGTCAGGAGATCGAGACCATCCTGGCTAACACAGTAAAACCCCGTCTCTACTAAAAAATACAAAAAAATTAGCCGGGGGAGGTGGCGGGCACCTGTAGTCTCAGCTGCTTGGGAGACTGAGGCAGGAGAATGGTTTGAACCTCGGAGACGGAGCTTGCAGTGAGCCCAGATCGCACCACTGCACTCCAACCTGGGCAACAGACTGAGACTCCCTCTCAAAAAAAAAAAAAAAAAAAAGCCAATGGAATTTTTTTTCCCCACATTTCCTCAGCTCACAGTGGCCATGCTCCTGGCTGCTGAATCTCTATTTAGACAAGACTCACCAAGTGAGTAATAAAGACTCCAGCAGATGTAACAAATGAGGTTATGTTGACAGTGAGAAACCAAACCAAACCAAAACAAACCAAACTACATGCTTTGGCCAGAAACTGAACCTAGGGAAGAGGAAGAAATTCCACCTGAATCACTAATGCTGCTAGTTTAAAAAATTCTGCTTAGCTTACGATACATTCACTACTTCTAGATCTGATTTTGTTCACCATTCACATTAGGCCTAGGGTTCATTTTCCAGACTCCTTTACAGACATGCAAATCAACTGGTTCAAATGGAATGCAATGGCCCAACTGTTTTCACTTACACTGAACCCTCTCATTTTTCTGGAGTTCAATCTGGGATGGAAGGGAATGACAGTCTGGTGCACAATTGTTTCCAGGCTAGGCACAATGAAAAGGATCGGTGGCAGACTCCCTGAATTGAGGAAGTGAAGCTAAGTGTCCAGGGAGAGCAAGACAGAGTTCATAGGACAAAGATACAGTGAGAAGAGAACTGAGCAGAGAGAGAATCAGGGCATATGTACAGGTTCTGCCACCAGAGTATTCTGCAGAGCACTAGTTAGTGCATGATTGTGAAAAGAGTAGCTGACTAGTGCCAGGGAAAGAACCACCTAAGAAAATCATGGAACTGTGTCTGGTACTCACACGGTGCAGAAAACAGTATCTGTTCGCACCAGCCAGACTGGAATTATTCATAATTCTTAATGCTTTCGTAATGGGATATAATCAGCCTGGGACTGAGCACTACTTCTGAACCACGTAAAAGTTCATAAAAGCAGATCCAAAAGATTCAACTGTTTACAGGTCACTTAAGTGCACCCCAGAAAAAATTCAAGACAATTTGTAGGAATTATAAAATATAACTTCCTGCTGGCAAGGGAAAAAAAGGAATTTAAAAATAGCTAGTAGGCAAGAAGGTAAACTTCACAATGTCCAGTATCCAATTAAAGAATACCAAGTATGCAAAGAGCCAGGAAACGATAACCCATAAAGAGGGGAAATAATCAGTTAATCAAAATTGAACCAGACCTAACATGATGTTAGAATTAACAGAGAGGACAGCCAGGCGTGGTGGCTCATGCCTGTAATCTCAGCACTTTGGGAAGCTGAGGCAGGCGGATCACCTGAGGTCAGGAGTTCGAGACCAGCCTGGTCAGCATGGTGAAACCCTTTCTCCAGTAAAAACACAAAAATTAGCCAGGCATGGTGGTGCATGCCTGTAATCCCAGCTACTCGGGAGACAGAGGCAGGAGAATTGCTTGAGCTAGGGGGGCAGATGTTGTGGTGAGCTGAGATCGCAGCATTGCACTCCAGCCTGGAAAGAATAGTGAGACTCCGTCCTAAAAAAAAAAAGAAACAAACAAACAAAAAACAAAAGAACACAGAGGACTTTAAAACAGTTATTATGACAATATTTTGTGGGTCCAAAGAATCAAGCAGAGGTATCGAACATATAAAAATGGTCGGAATCAAACTTTAGAGATTAAAAACAATAACACCTGAGATAATAAATTGACTGGATGCAATTAATAGCAGATTAGACACTGCAGAAAAAAAGATTAAGAAACACAAAGCCACGAATTATTGAAACATCTAAAATACAACTCATCAACTCATGGAAACAATTTTTTGTTTTTTGAGACGGAGTCTCACTCTGTCACCCAGGCTGGAGTGCAGTGGCGCGATCTCAGCTCACTGCAAGCTCAGCCTCCCAGGTTCACACCATTCTCCTGCCTCAGCCTCCTGAGTAGCTGAGACTACAGGCGCCCGCCACCAGGCCTGGCTAATTTTTTGTATTTTTAGTAGAGACAGCGTTTCACTGTGTTAGCTAGGATGGTCTCAATCTCCTGACCTCGTGATCCACCCGCCTCAGCCTCCCAAAGTGTTGGGATTACAGGCGTGAGCCACCGCGTAAAAAAAAAAAAAAAACAAAAAAAGAAAATTTTTTTTTTTTCCCAGAGCATCAGTGAATGATAGTGCAAGTTTAAGACATCTCATAGGCAAGTTAAAGGAGTCCTCCAGACAGAAGGAAACTGACACCGGAAGAAAATCTGGATGTACACACAAACACACACACACACACAAACCCACTAGAAATGACATCTACATAGGCAAATATATAATTTTAACATCTGACTGTTTAGCCAGGCGTGGTGGCTCATGCCTGTAATCCCACCACTTTGGGAGGCCGAGGCGGGCAAGGATCATTTCAGGTCAGGAGTTGGAGACCAGCTTGGCCAATATGGTGAACCCCCTTCTCTACTAAAAGTACAAAAGTTAGTCAGGTGTGGTGACCCATGCCTGTAATCTCTGCTACTCAGGAGTCTGAGTCAGGAGAATCGCTTGAACCCGGGAAGCAGAGGTTGCAGTGAGCCAAGATTGTGCCCCTGCACTCCAGCCTGTCTGATAGAGCAAGACTTATCTTACAAACAACAAACAAACAAACAAAACAAAAACACATCTGACTCTTTAAACAAAAGTAATAAAGATGGATTGGAAGGTTTATAACACGTGTAAAGTAAAATGCATGACAACAGCATAAAGGCAGGGAGAGGAGTAATGTGAAGAGGTATGATGCCACTTGAAGGAGACTGTGATGGGTTAATTTTTGTGGAAAGCAAGGCAAAATTTTTGAGGTTTCTCTCTTCATATACTTTCAGGTTCCCATGCATACAACCTAGTTTGTTCTGGAGGGATCGTATTTTCTAGGAGGCTCAGAGGGGAACCTTCTGCTTTGTGTCCTCATGGAATGCACATGACACAAGCGACTGGTCTTTCACTTTTAAATACAGTGCAAGGCCTGAGGAGAAATAACTGCAATTTATTATTATTATTCTAATGAGATGGGATTCTCACTGGTCTTGAACTTCTGAGTTCAAGTGAGGCTTCTCCTACCTTGGTCTCTCAAAGTGTTGAGATTAATAAGCCTGAGCCACCGCGCCTGGCCACAACTGCCAACATTTAAAATCACGTCCCTGGGTGGGCTCGAACCACCAACCTTTCGGTTAACAGCCGAACGCGCTCACCGATTGCGCCACAGAGACAACGTCCGTTGGACGCTTTCATCTCACCATAGATTAAGCAATCACTGAAGTTTAACGGTTGCTGTTCGCTCTCTGCAGGAAAAGTGTGCAGACAACAAAGCTTCAGAAAACCGGAGAGGCTGAGTCGACTCATTGTGTTGTTGCACGTTAGAAACGCGCGCATTGCATCCCTCTGAAGCCAGAAGGGCGGCCGAATGGCCTTCACCCTGCGTTGACCCTCGCCTACTTCAGAAGCCAGTGCCTCTGAAAATACCTGGATCTGCGACCCTAGCCTGGGCCTGATAGGGCCCCGGGGAAGTTGAAGGCCCCGACGGCTCTCATGATAGCTCTGTCTTTTTGCGCCGCCTTCAGGCAATCATCTGCTCCGCTTGCTCTCCCCTCACTCAACTCGGCTTCAGTAGATGGGGTTGGTGGGGCGGGAGCGGGCAAGAGGCAGGGGATTCAAAAGGCAAAAAGTGAAAAAGAGGAGGGAGAAGCAGGGGAGACCAGGACGAGACAATGGGACAGCCCAGGATGCCCGTACAGAGGGCACCGGCTGGATGCAGAGAAGATGGGACATGCATCAGAATGGAGAGCGGGAAACGGGAAGAACACGTGAGAAAATCAGGAGAACTTGTAGCTGCCCAAGAATAAAGAAGTAAAAATCGCATAATGTTTTTACATTAAAAAAAAAATCGGGGGACCAGGCGAGGTGGCTCACGCCTGTAATCCCAGCACTTTGGGAGGCTGAAGTGGGTGGATCAGTCACTTCAAGTTAGGAGTTCGAGACCAGCCGGGCCAACATGGTGAAAGCCCGTCTCTACGAAAAATACAAAAATTAGCTGGGCGTGGTGGCGCATGCTTGTAGTGCCAGCTACTAGGGAGGCTGAGGCAGGACAATCGCTTGAACCTGAGAGGCTGAGGTAGCAGTGAGCCGAGATCGCGCCACTGCACTCCAGCCTGGGCAACAAAGTGAAATTCTGTCTCTCAAACAAACATATAAATAAATAAAAGAGGGGTGGGGAAGCAAAACGACGAGCAGTAAGTGTGGGGCGCACTGGGATTCTACAGTGGTTAATACTCTGCGTTGTACCTGCAGCAACCTCTGTTCCAGCCCGAATCCTGCTACAGTCAGACTCTATCTTGGACCCACTGGGGCGAACCCACGTGTCTTCTGGTTTGCTTTTAATTCCTGCACCAGCTGCGGCCTTTATCTGCAGCCAGAAAGCCAGAAAGCAGGGTTTACCGCTGGCCCCACAGCGCCATACTGTCTGGGGAAAAGAAGGAAACCCAATAGTACACAAACAACGGCCCAAAGAGGAACCTTCCGAGGTGCCCTATGCCTCAACGTTTAGCAGAAAATATCAAGCAACTCTCAACCTAGCTGGTCTGTAGCTTCCACGAATAAAATAATGTATTGCAGTCTTTCTGGTTGAGATATTTCAAATATTTGGTGGAGCTTTTAATGAGAGAGAGAGATTCGAGTGTGGAAGAAAAAAATGACGGGGTGTGAGGATGAGGCGACTTCAGGACAGGGAAAAAAAAAAAGACAAGGAAGCCACGTAAACGTTTTAGGGTGGGCGTTTTAGGGTGGGCGTGAGGCGATGTCAGTCTTGAATCCCGTTATGTTAGGTAAAGAGCGCCGCCCTCTTCTAGCACAAACACCGTTTCCCACGTTGAGGAAATCACAGGATCAGCAACTCTAGAGCGCGATGAAGAAGCTTCACTCTGGGACAACCCCCTTCGTGACCACGGTCTCTCCCCCGCCAGGAAAGTGGGAATTAGCCCATGCCCTGCCGGGACAGCACAGCCCCCTCGCCCGGGCCGGACGCTCAGGGTCAACACCCTCCCCACTGCCGCCCCTCGCCATTCTTCCAAACCGCTCTCCGCCAAAGATTCCACCGACAGTCACCCCACACGACAACCCAGGCCGCCTTTCAGCAGCGGCTCCCGCCCCGCAGCCACCGCGCCCTCTCACCCGCGCGGTTCTACCCGCCGCCTCTGCCCAGTCTGTGCACTTCACCTCCCTGGCTCCCGCTTCCCCCTGAGCTTACAGTGGACGCGGGGTTCTCCGAACCCCTCTTGCGAGCACTGAATGGAAAAGGGGGAGCGTGCGCAAGTTCTTGGTAGAGTGTAGACATTGTGGGATTTGACTGTTTTACCATTGCTTCGACGTCCTAGTGCTGATTTCTACACCTGCCTTCTGCTTAGGGCACCGGCAACAGTTTTCCATTTGTGCCTACTCCACCTGCTGTCGTTGTTGGGTCAGCGAACATCGCCTCCCTCTACCGCTCAATCAGCAAACCGGACCGCCCTCGAGGACCTCACCCGCCGCTCACCCGCCTCCCAACTTCGCGGGCATCGCCTCCGGTCGCCTCTTCCGAAGGCCTAACGAGCACGTTAGCTGCGAATGAAGGTGAGGAGGCTCCGCTGACTGGCCAGTGCCCGTGTCCAGGGCTTGCACAAAAGCTAGACTTGGCTTGGCCTCTCAGTTATTCGCAGCCCAGCCCGTTAGGCGCCTCCAGAGCGGCTACGGCAAAGAAAGAGGGCTTATTGGGTGCAGCTCCATGGGGGCTGGCATCTCTGAACGGCTGTGTACACTTGAGCGAGACGCTCAGTCGCTTTCTAAAGCAGCTTCTGCGGATGACGGACACGGAGATAAATATGAGCGGTGTGCCATGAGAGGTGGTCTACCAGGACTTGCGCTTCTTCGCCTGGGTTTGCCCTTCGCTGCGGAGAGGGCTCTGCATCCAGTCCTTGGAGCTGACCGCGTAGTAAAGGAAGATTCCTGCGGGAGGGCGGCCAGTGCAAAACAATTCCCTGACCGGGAATCGAACCCAGGCCGCGGCGGTGAAAGCGCCGAATCCTAGCCACTAGACCACCAGGGACACATGGGAGGGTGCTTGCTCTCCCATCTTTGCTCTGAAGCCACAGTTTCCCTGTGCTCTGGGAGGACTTGGGCCTTGTGAGGGTCGCTCTTTACTCCTGGAGTCGTCTCACAAGGCTCTTCCCTCCCTGCTTTCTTCAAAACAGAGAGCCTGCAGGCGACACACCGAGGGCTCCGAGACGGACATCAAAGCCAGGAGTCCCAAGTCCTGCAGCGAGTTGCAGCGACCTGGCCGCAGCTCACCACTGAACTAGAGATGCGCCTTTGCGAGGAGGCAGTAAATGACCAGACGGTCGCGGGTCGCCAGGTCCGGAGCCGCGCACCAGATTGCCAGGAGGCGGCGGGAGCCGGGAGGTGCCGGGGGTGAGACGGGGGCACCCTCTGCATCATAAAGGACCCAGAACCTGGCACCCTCAACATCATAAGGAATCAGACGGATGCGGAAACCGAGACGGGCTGGATGGGAAAGTCTTTCCAGGAAGGCTCCGGGGCCCTCAGCTGGTCTCCGACCTTCCCCTGCAACCTGTGACACCTGCGATTTTCCCATCTTCGGCGAAGGCAACGCCACCGTTGCGTTTGCTCCGGACAAAACTTCCAGAGTTGCCTCTGACGCTGGAGTTTTATCCTCAGATCCGAGATCCAATTGGTCACCCATTCGTGAGTTCCCATCGGCCAAGTGCGTGGGCATTGATCTACACGCGAGTTTCTCCTCCTCTGCCGAATGGCTACTTCGGGGCGGGGGAGGGGCCCTCCCGCGGTGGATTGTAAGGTGTTTAGCAGCATCCGTCCCTCGGCTGACTAGATACAAGCCGGGGGTTAACATTGTCCCTCCCCGCTTCCCCCAGTCTTGGCCTAGTGTCCCAGCGAGGATGGGAGAGGCGTGTAAGGGCGA
Source organism: Macaca mulatta (assembly GCF_049350105.2). Classification (NCBI taxonomy): domain Eukaryota; kingdom Metazoa; phylum Chordata; class Mammalia; order Primates; family Cercopithecidae; genus Macaca; species Macaca mulatta. The sequence continues at coordinate 224,193,597 of NC_133406.1, forward strand.
AGTTGCCTCCTCTTGAGAACCATTGCTGCGGGTTGCCGTGCTCTCTGAACTTGTGCAGAGGACTCTCCAGATGAAGGCTCAGGGCTCCATCCAGCTCGAGACACCCTCGCTCCCCGGCACAGTCGGACCTTAGGATCGGAGGCTTTTAACATCTCCAAATCATGAGATTCGAAACCTTTAGGTCTTTTCTTCCGTTCTGTCCTCCAAATCCGCCACTTCCGAGCCTGTTGACCAGGGCCAGCCAGGCAGAGGGCTGGGTTCGCTCAACGAAGCTCCTCTCGCCCGTCCTGGAGCTTCAGGCCTCTTTCGGTTGTAGAGAAGTCTTATGGGCCACTTCCTTCGGCATCCCCGGGGGCAGGTGCGCGGTGCGTGGGGAAGAACAGGGTTTGACTGCGGTTCTCGACCCCCGGCGCCGAACCTCCACCGCGGTGCGCGCGCTCTTCCAGGCTCCTGTTGGTCTCACTCGCCAGGAGTTAGGTCTCGGGTCAGCCTGAGCTCCCGAGACGCCCAGGCCCGGAAGGACACGTAGGGGAAACCGGCTGTTCACTTCGGTCCTTTCCCTTTTCTGATGGGAAAGAGAGGCGGTGTCCTGTCCTGTCCTGTTGGGTAGGCGGAAGAGAGATCACAGGGAGGACAAGAAAAATCCTGTGTGGTTTCAGGATCTAAAGTTACCAGAAAGTCGACCTAACCTCCTCGGGAGGTCCTCCGGGTCCTCCCGTGGCTGGCGAAGGTGAATCGAGTTTCTGTCTCCAGTTTGCCAAGGCGGACAAAGTCGACACAATGGGCCTGTCCACTATCTTCTTTCATATGCACAAAAAGTCAGCTCTTCCTGTTTCTAACTGGCAACATCCTGCCTGATGACTAGCTTAGCAAATTAGAGACCCTCCATGGGATTCCATCTCTGTGTTAGTTCGGCCTTCTATAACAATGTACCGTACGCTGGGTGACTAATTCACAACAGAAATTTATTTCTCACAGTTCTGGAGGTTGGTCCGACATCAAGGTGATAACATGGTAGGGTTATGGTGAGGGACTTTTTTTCTGGTTGTAGACTGCCACCTTCTCATTGTATCCTCAGGGGGCAGAAAGAGGGCGAGAGAGCTCCCCGGGGTCCCTTTTATAAGGGCATTAGTCCCATTCAGACTAATGGGATTAAATCCACACTCTGCGCTGAGTGTTGGGTATTTTTCGCATGTTCATCCTCCCAGCAGACAACTGGAGATGTATTGTCCCCAGAAGGTACAATAGAGAATCTTCTGTCACAAGTCAGCAAGCAGCATAGGTGAGTGAGAGCACGTGACCTGATGGAGCCTCAGGCACGTGTGGGAAGATGTAGATTGTCTAACTGGAGGCTGGGAGTCCCGGGTGCAGAAGGAGAAGCTTGGAGTGCAGCATTTGGTGGTATGTGTGTGGCAGTAGGCAAAAGAGAGACAACTAAGACACTTGAAATACCTTGAGAATTCAAATTTAGAAAATTCCCGGGGAAGTATGCATGCAGGCATTCATGAGATCCAGAAAACAGCTGCTGCATAACTGCATGTTGCAAGCAAGCCCTAAATTGCTGATTTTTAAACAGCCTGATGCGTTCACAAAGACAATTTATCAATCGTCTTAAGAGCAGAGGTGCACTAAAACCACTGTGCCCTGCAGCCCAGGATCCCAGTAAGTTCTTTAAGGACCATTTAAGGAAGATTTTTGGAGTTGTCCTTGGTAACCCTCAAGAATGTTTGATTAGGAGTAGAATTTTAGATGTCATCAATTTAAAAATTAAAACTAAAACTCTGGAACTCATAGAGAAAATTAAGAGAATATATTCACTATCCTGAGTAGAAAGATTTCTTATAGAACATAAGAGGCTTGGCTGGGCGCGGTGGCTCAAGCCTGTAATCCCAGCACTTCGGGAGGCCCAGACGGGCGGATCATGAGATCAGGAGATAGAGACCATCCTGGCTAACACGGTGAAACCCCGTCTTGAAACCCCGTCTCTACTAAAAAATACAAAAAAAACCTTAACCGGGCGTGGTGGCAGGCGCCTGTAGTCCCAGCTACTCGGGAGGCTGAGGCAGGAGAATGGCGTAAACTCGGGAGGCAGAGCTTGCAGGGAGCTGAGATCCGGCCACTGCACTGCAGCCTGGGCGACAGAGCAAGACTCCGTCTCAAAAAAAAAAACAAACAAACAAAACAAACAAACAAAAAAACCATGAGTCTTTAAAAATAAAGAAAAAAATTGGCACCATTTCATCAAATTAAATGCTTTGAGAAGTAAAATTAAAATCCGAAGCCACCCAACCAACTGGACAGACCCCTTCTTGGCCAGGGAGACCCCAGGGAAGTCTTGAATACTGAGTTCCTGGCCAGAATTTGGAAGCTCAGACCCCTGTCCTTATACTCTCTCCCTTTTGTGGTTTAGACACAACTGACCAGCATTATTGTTAAAATAGAGGTCATAAGACTGACAGAACAGACTCCTTACAGTAGTAAGATACCACATTATAAACAAGACCTGAGGCCATGCCAGGCAAGGTTAAGTCATGCACCCCTCAGTTTAAAGAATAAACTATGTTCTAATTGCCACAGGTTTTTTTTTTCTTCCTTTTTCTTCCTCTACCTAAACAAGCACAGGCCTTCAGATAAGCAATGCTGAAGCACTTGCAGCTCACCCATTACCATAAACTGACTGAGCCCTCCCAACACAAGCCATCACTACAGCTTTGATTGGACAAGACACTGATTTCAGTAACTTTCTCTTGGTAAGAGACCACTGGCTGTGGACTGGTTCTGGACAGTGCACAGAGGCTGTGCTCTTGATTGCCTTTGTGTCCCTGCTTCACCTTTTGAAGCACAGGACCTTATTATAATGTACTTAAATGTTGTCTCCACCCCAAAGTGAACAGGGGTTGCATGTAACAGTCATGTTTACTCAGCATGCATGCATGTTGATGGAGTCTGGCTCTGTCGCCCAGGCTGGAATGCAGTAGCGTGATCTTGGCTCACTGAACCTCTGCCTCCTGGGTTCAAGCGAGTCTCCTGTTTCAACCTCCCAAGTAGCTGGAATAGCAGGTGCATGCCACCACGTTCGGCTAATTTTTGTATTTTTAGTAAAGACGGGATTACTCCATGTTAGCCAGGTTGGTCTTGAACTCTTGACCTCATGAGATCCATTCGCTTCGGCCTCAAGAAGTGTTGGAATTACAGGCATGAGCCACCGTGCCCCGCCAAATTTCATGCCAACACCTGTTGACACACGTTACCACACACATAAACGGAATCACTCGAGGAACGCCGATGGGCCCACAAAACACGCGGAGGCGGCAGTGGCTGACGATGTTAGCAAATTCGGGTCAGTGTCTGGCGTACAGCCCTGAGGGTCCACTGTCCACCTCCGCACAAGGACCAGTCTCCACGCAGATTCTTCCAAACACACCTCCCTTTTCTTTGGGCTGCTGACGCCTCTTGGACCTCTGAGGTGACTGCCCCGCCCGCAGCTTCTCTGCTTCCAGGAGCTTCTCCGTAGTGGCTCAGCGGTAAGCCCAAGGTCCAGCAGGCGAATCAGGAACCTGATGGTTCTTTGTGATTGCAGGGATCCCCCTAGGGAATAGATGAAAGTAACAAGTACCAATATAAAAACCGTAGTCACTCAACATAAACACTTTATGCTTACCACTTTGCTAAGTGGTTTACTTGAGTCCAACAGCTCTTGCACTGGCCGGGAATTGAACCCGGGTCTCCCGCGTGGGAGGCGAGAATTCTACCACTGAACCACCAGTGCCCCTCTTTGGCTCCTAACTGGAGGATAAATGAAAAAAGTAACCACAAAGACTTAGCAACTGTTCCAAGCGGCTTTTTCTAGAGTCGACTAAAAGCTAATAAAGACATCCAAACCAAATGTTTTTGTAGGAAACTTTTACTAGACAAAGTTATAAATATCAAAGTAGTTCATCTGTCAGATCAAACTCTTCACTCTGAACAAGGTCTTTCTACCTGCATTACAAACCCCTACAATCAAACATCAGAAATTCATTCATGTTTCTTTCTTCTCATCCTAAATCTTCAATTGTCAACCTCAAACTGCTGCCTTACAGGTTCTGAGAAGGTAACCTAACTGGTAGTTTAGGGAAGTAAAGTTCAAATCCAGGGAGGAAATAAGAAGCAGAAGCAGAATTAGAAGAAAGACGAAATAAAAGGACAGAATCAAAGTAGAGATAATGAAGAAACAAAGCTTGGTCCACTGAGTTAGTCTTTTGTCGCTGGTTTTTTTGGCAACAGAGTAATGATCGGTCTCATCATCATTATAATACTATTATTTGTCTGCTTGAAGATATATAAAGCATTTGAAGGAAAACAGATATAAAAAGATTAATAATGCTTGCAGTCAATGTTTCATTGTTTGGGAGAATCCAATTTCCTAAGTCAGTACGCTTTGATGTGTAAGGAGTAGACTAGTTTAAGGAAATATTGACCGTCAGAATATTAACATATTAGTCTTTTGATAAAGTTCAAATAGTAGACAGATTTCTTTCCTCAATTTTCCCTGGAGACATTAAACTGAAGAGAAAAATCCAGCATTTTCCCCACGTGTTGGGTCTGGGAGCCACTATGACTTTTTCTTTTTTTTTTCTTTTTTTTTTTGAGACAGAGTCTTGCTCTGTAGCCCAGGCTGGAGTGCAGTGGCCGGATCTCAGCTCACTGCAAGCTCCGCCTCCCGAGTTTACGCCATTCTCCTGCCTCAGCCTCCCGAGTAGCTGGGACTACAGGCGCCCGCCACCGCGCCCGGCTAGTTTTTTGTATTTTTTAGTAGAGACGGGGTTCCACCATGTTAGCCAGGATGGTCTAGATCTCCTGACCTCGTGATCCGCCCGTCCTGGCCTCCCAAAGTGCCGGGATTACAGGCTTGAGCCACCGCGCCCGGCCGACTTTTTCAAAGATAGGAGCTGTGACATGGAATCATCCTTCTCTGGCTGAGATGCCAAGTTAGGTCCAGGCTGAGTCATAAACTTGAGCCCAACAAGGAAATCACCCTTCACGTTGACCTTGCCGAGCTTTGGCTGTTCTCTGTTCTTTGCCCAACACCCAAGACACACACCAGCTCTGGCCAACAAACCTTAACATATTATCTGTATCAACCAGAGCTACATTTATTCCCAAATCTCCTTCTAAAATATAAACCTGTACTTTCTACTCTCAATTTCTACATTTACAAAGGCCTCATATGCATCTCAGAGTCACAGATGCTAAAACATGACACCAGTAAGTTCTCTGTCAAAAAACTGGACTCCTGGCCTGGCACACTTGCTCATGCCTGTAATACTAGCACTTTGGGAGGTTAAGGTGGATAGATCATGAGGTCACAGATTGAGACCATCGTGACTAACACGGAGAAACTTCATCTCTACTAAAACTACAAAAAAAAAAAAAAAAATTAGCCAAGTGTGGTGGCACCCGCCTGTAGTCCCAGCTACTTGGGAGGCTGAGGCAGGAGAATCGCTTGAACCCAGGAGGTGGAGGTTGCAGTGAGCTGAGATCACAACATTGCACTCCAGCCTGGGCAAAAGAGCAAGACTCCATCCAGCAGCAAACTACTTGACATGTCACAAACTTTTCACAGGTTCACGCCAGTGGATTCCCCAGTGAACCAGCTCTCTTAACTCAGGCTTCCATAACAAAATACCACAGACTGGATGGCTTAAACACGAGGAATTTCTTTCTCATAGTTTGAGAGGCTGAGAAGTCCATGACCAAACTGCCAGCCGATTCAGTTCCCCAGTGAGGGCTCTCTCCCTGGCTTGCAGACTGCTACCTTCTCCTTCTGTCCTCACGTGGTAGAGAGAGAGAGAGCACTTTCGTCACTCATCTATTTCTTATCATGACACTGATCTCATCATGGAGATCCCATGGTCATGACCTCATCTAAACCTGATTACCTCCCAAAGGCCCTACCTCCAAAATACCTTCACATTGGGGGTTAAGGCTTCAACATATAATTTGAAGGGGACACAAACATCCATTCCATTACACTAGCACCTGCCTTTGCAATCCAGCCTCTGGGCCAGGCTTAGCAGTGGAGAGCCCAAGGCTTCAATTGACAGGATTTTTATGCTGTCAGGCTCTGGCTCCTTGGCCCTGGAAGCTTCTAGAAGCAGTAGGGTGATACATCTTTTAGCAACTATAAAGGTGTAAAACACACGGTGGGTAAGAGTGCCCTATTAAGTATTTTGGTGATGCCCCCATTAGTGTGCTTGGCTCAACCTATTAATAGGAAGTAGTGATTGGCATCCACCTCAGTACCACCCCCTGAAGTCATCCTGTCAGTTTCCATTCCATTCTCCTACCCTTGGCTTGCTCGTTCAATAGTCTTAAGTGATGTACTCCTGGGGCTCTCCTTTTTCCTTCAGAGATATCTTGTGATTTCTTTGATTCTCTCCACCTTTACAGGTTAATAAGTCTAATTTTAAAAAAATGTGTAGATGGATGTGGGGAAGCTGTGGGGAGAACCCTTGGGCTTTTTGCCTGGGTAAAGTGCAGATTCCTGAGGATTCTGGGCCTTGGTCTCCGGCTGCACTAGTGCTGGCCACTTAGCTGTTCTCAGCAGCGTCACCTGGCGCAATGGTGTTGAAGCGCACTGCGGAGAGGCCAGAAGGCAAAGCGAGAGCTGGTGGCTATGGCCTGGAACCCATTTAGGCAAAATTGAGGGCGCGCGGGGACAAAGCAATAGAGAAGGGTGGGCAATACAGGCTCTGTACACCACGTATTAGGAATTGTATTTATTAAATTGTTGATTACCTAAGACTCCGGAGAGTAGTTTGGACACTTAACCGGTTTTCAGAGGATTATTTGGGGAAGAGGTGTGCATTCAAATGTACATACATAATTCGTGTGATTTCAGAATATTGACTCTCCGAGTTCCAGATGCAGATTTATAACCTTTTTTAAAAAATTTTGTTTTTGTCATCTCGCAAATCAGCCAGATCTGCAGCTTATCAGAGTAAAGCGACGTAAAGCGGGACCCTTAGGAAATGTGCTAAGACGTCACCCACTTTCAGTGTCAGCCTGTGAACATTCAGGCGATAGAAGAGAATGAAGAGAACCTTAAGGAATTTCTGGAACCAAAGCTAATTAATATTAAGCAGGCCTCTTGCTGGCAGACCAGTGGAAATTGTAGCCTGGTCAACAATCAGTCTACATTGATGAGGTCGAAAATGCAGCCACAGGTTCAACTACTTTTCTGTTTGTTTCCCAACCTCGATTAAACTCACTAAATTTAGGGACCAAAAAAAAGAAATAAAACGCCACGCATGCACAGTCGGTCTCGAACCAGGGACCCTACACATGTGAGGCAAACCCGAAAGCCACTACGCTACAGAAACCACATGGCCAACGAAGAAGGCAATATACAATCCTGAAAATCGTCCATCAGCCATTTCTATTATCGTTTCCAAAGTCAGAAATTCACTTGCATTTCGAAATTCCACTGAAAAAATAAGCACCAGCCATCAAGAAGACTATGGCTCCCAAAAGGCCCAGGCTTAGCATTCCGCGCCTACCCCCAAAACGAAGACCATGGGGACCCATGCCCGGGCTTCAGGGGATCCCGCATCCTCCCGCGGGGTATCCACTTCCAGAATTAAGCGCCGTCTGCGGGATCCTCCCGGCTAACACTCTCCGGCTCCCAGAAGCTGCAGGAGCCGGCGGGTTTTGCGCATCCGAGACCCGGGCGCCCCGCGCCGCGCAGCAGTGTGGACGCCGCCCTTCCAGGGATGCGGACCCCTACTCGGGGACTTTTCCCTGGCGCCGGCCGTCTGGGCTCTTGGCTCTTGGCGTCCTTCCAGGAACCCTAGGACCCTCCTTGCCCTCCCTTCCGCAGGCCGAGGGGAGTGAGCTGCGCGCTCTTTCCTCGCGGACCCTTTGGCCTCAGCGCCTGGACGTCTTCCTCCCAAAGGGCATCCTTCACTGCTGCTGTCTCTTAGTCTGCCCAACTCAATTTAAGTCATAGTTGATCACATTTTCCGATTTTAGCTGGTGCCAAAGCAAAGGCTATGTCTCAGGACACTCGGCTGTTTGAAAATATGGGCACATCAACTCAGGCCAAGCCACGCCTTCATGAGGCCGAGTATAAAACCCTGGAAGACCCGGGGATAACCCACTTAGATTTCACGATCGCTCTTCTCTCCCTCGTCGGTCTTCCGATTCTTCTTGAAGGGCAGTTTCATTTTACCCTTTACAAAACTGAAACGTCTTATGTTTGCTTTTTGTAATTTTCCTTTTTAATAGGGTCATGGAGTGCGGATTTTAACCTAAGTGGGCAAAGAGGTAAAGACGGTTTTCACAGAAAGCGTCTGGATGGATTTTCACGTTCACATCTCAGCAGACGGCCAATAGGCAAAAAGAGTCTCCTTTTGCTTGAAGACGTTAAAATCTCTCTCTCCTCCCTCTCTCTCTCGCTCTCTCTCTCTCCCTCCCACCCCCCTTCCTTCCCTGTCTCTATCTCTCAATGCCAAAACTTAGCTACTCTGGAGGCCGAGGCAGGAGAATCGCTTGAACCCGGGAGGCAGAGGTCTCAGTGAGCCGAGATCGCGCCACTGCATTCCGGCCTGGACGACAGAGTGACAAAGTGTCTCAAAAAAAGTTTGGAGAAGAAGGTGCCATTTTCCCTAGTTGCTTTTCTTATTGCAATGGTGACCGCATCGCCTTCACACCTGAAGTCCAAGTGCTTCCACCCTGGGGAATGTACAGACCGCTGGGTCACTGGAGGTCAGGCCGCAGTGCCGGCCTCGTTCTGCTTTTGGCTTTAACTGCAGTCGGGGGAGGCGACTGGACCTCACCAGAGACTGCTGGGATGTTACCCTCACCAGCGACTGGAGGGCCGAACTCCCAAAGAGGCCTACTTCATGATAGCCTTAAATCAGGAAATTTCATGAAATCCCACCCCTCTACTGCCCCATTCCCGTATTCTGTCTCCTCCCCTGCCCACTCTGAGAAGATTCGCCGCCTTTCTGTCGAGTCTGGACCCTTTGGAGTCCCACATGGACAAGACAAAAGGGGCATTGCCTTTTCCTTCCTACAGGAGCCGGAAGAGCCGTCACCGTGGAGGAAAGAGACTCACAGCGCGCATCTTCACATTCTTGAGCCCTGCCAGGTTCCAGCAAACCCAGCAAAGCATTCTCTGAAGCTTCTCTTGGATATATACCCAGAAATGGGGTTGCTGGATCACAGGGTAGATTCTATTTTTAGTTTTTTGAGGAAACTCCATACTGTTTTCCACATCAGCTGTGCTAATTTACATACCTATTCACAATGTGTGTGTTTCCTTTTCTCTGCATTATTTCTAACACATCATTCACCTTTTTGATAAATGCCACTCTAACAGGTGTGAGAAGATATTCATTATGGTTTTAATTTGCGTTTCCCTAATGATTAGTGATGCTGAGCATTTGAGAAAAGCGACTTGTTAATGGCTTAATGTTGAGAAGCAATAGGGTAAAAACAAAACAATGTCATTCAAACAGGATATCAGATTTGCACATAGGCCTTTGTGGGGCAAATGGGAACCCAGCGCACAAAAAGTTGACTTATGTGGAAGCAATATCACAAATGAGTTAGGAAATGTGAAAAAAATAACCAATAAGAGAGATACAATTGAAAATAGACCGAATGGATTCACACTATCACTGCAAATCCTGGAAGGCCTGGGGTTTCGTTTGGGGGAAAGAAATATTTGCTTTCATACATGATCAAAACTAATAAAAAAGCTAGATCCTGAGTTCCTTTTCAGGCATTTACATTTAAAACTTAAAGTTAGCCAAACAAAGTCCACTTTGAGATGGAAATATGAAAACCCAAATTACCCTGGGGAAAAATCAGATCCCTAGGCAGTGTTTGATTTTCTCACTTTATAGTGGGAAATTAGATCAGATGTGCCTTAAGGTTTTTCTGGTGCTAACATTCATGGTTCATAATTTTTTCTTTTTAAAGAAAATAGGTATATTCAAACCAATAAAACATGATAACATATATCCAGAAGGCACTTTAATAATGGGTAAACTTCATTAAAGTTAGACATTATTTTTAAGCAGAAGGAATCCTTAAGGCCTAGAAAAGAATAATGCTGTGCCCACACTCAAGACTAATGGCAAAGTGGGTTTTAGTTCAGTTACTTGGAGTTTATATGGAATGACAACATCACATAGTTTATATGAGGGGTGGGATCATAAGCTTTCAGAAGTGGTTTTATTGGGTTCCCCCCTTTTTTTTTTTTGAGACGGAGTCTCACTCTGTCGCCCAGGCTGGAGTGCAGTGGCCGGATCTCAGCTCACTGCAAGCTCCGCCTCCCGGGTTCACGCCATTCTCCTGCCTCAGCCTCCTGAGTAGCTGGGACTACAGGCGCCCGCCACCCCACCCAGCTAGTTTTTTGTATTTTTTTAGTAGAGACGGGGTTAGCCAGGATGGTCTCGATCTCCTGATCTCGTGATCCGCCCGTCTCGGCCTCCCAAAGTGCTGGGATTACAGGCTTGAGCCACCGCGCCCGGCCGGGTTCCCCTTTCTTTATCTTGTCACAAATGCTGGGGGCACATATGGAGGTGGCCACCAACCTGATTAAGTCTGCCAGCAGAGTCTTAGAGACAGACATTCCCAAGAGCCTGCCAAATCTCAGGCTCACAAAGCCCAAGGACGGTTGGGTGCCTGGGAATTGAGTGGCTCTGTCTAAGGATCTTTCTTCTTTGACCTGGGTGCACATGTCTTCATAACCTCGACTGCTATGCTACTGAACACCACTGCACATGTACACTGTGAATCAACCCTACCACAAACCTGTGACCTAGGTTTGAACATACTTTGTCTTAGCAAAAGTCAGTGGCTTTGCGCCAAGCCTGGCAGCTCTGTCAATCGTTGATCCATGTAAGCTGTTCCGGGCCCTGCTCTGTTCAATGTATGGGTGACCTGAATGGAGATATAAAGCATATAATTCTTTTATATTATATTATATTTTAATATATCATATTAATTCTAGAAATCATCCCCAATCAGGGGGCCACTACATGATTTGTGGAAATGCACATCAAATATTTGGATGACTTGGATAATTGGGGAATCATTCAGTATAGCCAGAATGAATTTAGAAGTGACAATTACAAGTCACAATATTTATAGAGATAAAAGAAAACAACATGACTCAGCAACAGCTGTGGGGGAGGGGTGGAAAATTCAGAGGTCAAACTTGACCCGAAGTTAAGTAAAAGCTCCAAATGCTGCCACTGAGAAGAAAAAGAAGCCAATGTGACATTGGGACGTATTAAGATTAATATTGGACAGACAGGCAGGAACTCCTTGTACTAAAGTACTTAGTCATATGCTAAGTAGATTATCATACTCAGATTTTGATTTCTACACTTTTAAGAGCATGGGAAAAGACCAAAGATGAGCCCAAATGAACCAAAATGAACCAAAACCAAAATGAACAATAACAAAGTCTAAAACTTAACAAATTCCCATTTGAGGAAAAGGCATAAGATCTGCTTTAATGAAAACATTGATGTATAACTTCAGGAGTGTCCTCAAGAAATAGAGAGGTGCTGGGCAATGGTTCCTGCCTCTGTTTCTTCCACATGCTGAGATTTGTAGAGAGAGTTTGTCTGGCAGCATCGGCACAAGGATAATAACCAAAAAGTGAGGTTGGCTGCTTGGCAGGGTGGCTTTACCTCCACCTCCCAGTAGCTGCAGAGTGTGATTCTTCTGCTGCCAATAAGATAGTTGGTGTTGTCTTCCCTGTAGGTCCACCTTATTCTAATTTTGTGACTGTGTCTGCTGACTGTTTCACCAGTGCCCTGAGTCCTCCCTCTCAGCTGTCCTTGAGGGAGTCAGAGTTACAGGCAGGGCCTTAGGCTTTTCTCCCTGATATCTTAAGCCATCATCTCCCGCCATCCAGGACTCAAGTGTTGCAGAGCTGATGAAGCTTCCTGACTTGTGAGAAAACTTGCAGGACTCTGTCTCCTCAGGAAGAGAACAATCACCGCATTCACACCCTCCAGTCCTGTTTCAACCTCGTTTGTTTGCATTTGTTTTTAATTTCTTATGTGCTTCTCTCCCTCACCATCTCTGGATTCTCCTCTTCTCTATGGGGAAATTCCTCCTGCTCATTTGGTGTGTCCTTCCCACCCAAATCAGTCCCTAGGGCCCTTATTGCGTGACTAAGGAGGTTCTGGTTAGGGAGTTCATTTTAGATCTGCTTTTTTTGTTTTTGTTCTCATCGAAAACTGCCGTTGCAATCTCATGTTTCTCTTGGGTCCTCTTTAATGGCCTAACTTCTTCAAACCATGATTTTCTTTTAGCTCGTCAAGGTGGCTTTGGAGAAAAGTCTGGCAACTGTGGAGACCCAGAACCCATCTTTGTCCCCTCCTTCCCCGATGGGAGGGGACAGTGACAGGTGTCTTCAGGAGGAAATGCTCCCCCTGAGGGCTGAGATCCACCAGCACTTAGAAGAGAAGAGGAAAGCTGAGGAGGAATTGAAGGAGCTAAAGGCTCAAACTGAGGAAGCAGGATTCTCCTCAGTGTCCCACATCAGGTGGGACATTCTTCCCAGAGGAGAGGAGCTTGCAGGTCATGAGGCACCACAGCCAAGGGTGTCGCCTTGCTGCAGCCAAGGCAATCATGCTGCCAAGGGGCTACTTGGTGCATATCCCAGGCTCCATGCATTAATATTTCTACAAATTCTTTAGGTAAAAGTAAATAATATTGACTAATGGTAATCACTTTCTGTTATTCAAATAATCCTGGTCTTAATTCAGTATAACAATGCCCACTATTATTGTGCATTTGCCAGTCATACATACGACAGTCATGGTGGAAACCTCCTTGTTACATGACCAGTGTTGCTCTTTTTAATCGACTGAAACATATAAGGAATCCCTGCTACCTAATATGTTTCACTGCTCTATACAGAACCAGAACAGTCCACGAAGGAGGAGGATTTCTTCTTTTTCTTTTTTTTTCTTTTGAGACAGAGTCTCTCTCTGTCACCCAGCCTGGAGTGCAGTGGCACGATCTCGGCTCACTGCAAGCTCTGCCTCTTGGGTTCACGTCATTCTCCTGCCTCAGCCTCCCCAGTAGCTGGGACTACAGGCGCCCACCACCATGCCTGGCTAATTTTTTTTTTTTTTTTTTTGATAATGTTTAGTAGAGACAGGGTTTCTGTTGGGAGCCATAGTCTTTTTTTTTTTTTAATAATTTTTTTTAAAAAATAATGTTTAGTAGAGACGGGGTTCCTGTTGGGAGCCATAGTCTTCTTGATGGCTGGTGCTTATTTTTTCAGTGGAATTTTGAAATGCAAGTGAATTTCTGACTTTGGAAACGGTAATAGAAATGGCTGATGGACGATTTTCAGGATTGTATTCTGCCTTTTCTGGTGTATATGTGGTTTCTGTAGTGTAGTGGTTGTCAGGTTTGCCTCACATGTGAAATGTCCCTAGTTCGAGACTGGGCTCAAACTCGGGGCCTTTTTTCTTTTTTGGTCCATAAATTTAGTGAGTTTAATTGAGGTTGGGAAACAAACAGAAAAGTAGTTGAACCTGTGGCTATATTTAAGACCTCATCAATCTAGACTGTTGACCAGGCTACAATTTCCACTGGTCTGCCAGCAAGAGGCCTGCTTAATATTAATTAGCTTTGGTTCCAGAAATTCCTTAAGGTTCTCTTCATTCTCTTCTATCGCCTGAATGTTCATAGGCTGACAATGAAAGTGGGTGACGTCTTAGCGCATTTCCTAAGGGTCCCGCTTGGCTTGGCTTTACTCTGATAAGCTGCAGATCTGGCTGATTTGCGAGAAAACAAAAACAAATATTTTTAAAAAGGTTCTAAATCTGCATCTGGAACTCGGATAGTCAATATTCTGAAATCACACGAATTATGTATATACATTTGAATGCCCACCTCTTCCCCAAATAATCCTCAGAAAACCGGTTAAATGTTCAAACTACTCTCCAGAGTCTTAGGTAATCAACAATTTAATAAATACAATTCCTAATACGTGGTGTACAGAGCCTGTATTGCCCACCCTTCTCTATTGCTTTGTCCCCGCGCGCCCTCAATTTTGCCTAAATGGGTTCCAGGCCATAGCCACCGGCTCTCGCTTTGCCTTCTGGCCTCTCCGCAGTGCGCTTCAGCACCATTGCGCCAGGTGACGCTGCTGAGAACAGCTAAGTGGCCAGCACTAGTGCAGCCGGAGACCAAGGCCCAGAATCCTCAGGAATCTGCACTTTACCCAGGCAAAAAGCCCAAGGGTTCTCCCCACAGCTTCCCCACATCCATCTACACATTTTTTTAAAATTAGACTTATTAACCTGTAAAGGTGGAGAGAATCAAAGAAATCACAAGATATCTCTGAAGGAAAAAGGAGAGCCCCAGGAGTACATCACTTAAGACTATTGAACGAGCAAGCCAAGGGTAGGAGAATGGAATGGAAACTGACAGGATGACTTCAGGGGGTGGTACTGAGGTGGATGCCAATCACTACTTCCTATTAATAGGTTGAGCCAAGCACACTAATGGGGGCATCACCAAAATACTTAATAGGGCACTCTTACCCACCGTGTGTTTTACACCTTTATAGTTGCTAAAAGATGTATCACCCTACTGCTTCTAGAAGCTTCCAGGGCCAAGGAGCCAGAGCCTGACAGCATAAAAATCCTGTCAATTGAAGCCTTGGGCTCTCCACTGCTAAGCCTGGCCCAGAGGCTGGATTGCAAAGGCAGGTGCTAGTGTAATGGAATGGATGTTTGTGTCCCCTTCAAATTATATATTGAAGCCTTAACCCCCAATGTGAAGGTATTTTGGAGGTAGGGCCTTTGGGAGGTAATCAGGTTTAGATGAGGTCATGACCATGGGATCTCCATGATGAGATCAGTGTCATGATAAGAAATAGATGAACAACCAAAGTGCGCTCTCTCTCTCTCTCCACCACGTGAGCACAGAAGGAGAAGGTAGCAGTCTGCAAGCCAGGGAGAGAGCCCTCACCGGGGAACTGAATCGGCTGGCAGTTTGGTCTTGGACTTCTCAGCCTCTCAAACTATGAGAAAGAAATTCCTCGTGTTTAAGCCATCCAGTCTGTGGTATTTTGTTATGGAAGCCTGAGTTAAGAGAGCTGGTTCACTGGGGAATCCACTGGCGTGAACCTGTGAAAAGTTTGTGACATGTCAAGTGGTTTGCTGCTCCTGGATTTGAGTATTGGCAAGAGCTATCAGAATGATGAGCATAGAGGGAAGCAGAGTACAGAAATAAGGTATTAATCATTGTACTGAAGAAATAAAGGGACATTACATGGTTTCAGGCTGAAGTTATGTGCAGATTGAAGGTGTGGAAAGGTCACTCAGCATACAGTGTGGCAAGTGAATGGTGCATACTCCACTGGCCGTAGGGAGTCCAGGTTTTTTTTGTTGTTGTTGTTTGTTTATTTTTGTTTGTCTGTTTGTTTATTTTGAGATGGAGTCTTGCTCTTTTGTCCAGGCTGGAGTGCAATGGTGTGATCTCAGCTCACTGCAACCTCTACCTCCTGAGTTCAAGCTATTCTCCTGCCTCAGCCTCCCAAGTAGCTGGGACTACAGGCGGGTGCCACCACACTCAGCTAATTTTTTTGTTGTTGTTGTAGTTTTAGTAGAGATGAGGTTTCACCGTGTTAGTCATGATGGTCTCAATCTCCTGATCTCGTGATCCGTCCGCCTTGACCTCCCAAAGTGCTAGTATTACAGGCATGAGCCAGTGTGCCTGACTGGGAGTCCAGTTTTTTGTCAGTTTTTTGACAGAGAACTGACTGGTGTGTTGAGTTTTAGCATCTGTGACTCTGAGATGCATATGAGGCCTTTGTAAATGTAGAAGTTGAGAGTAGGAAGTACAGGTTTGTATTTTAGAAGGAGATTTGGGAATAAATGTAGCTCTGGTTGATATAAATAATATGTTAAGGTTTGTTGGCCAGAGCTGGTGTGTGTCTTGGGTGTTGGGCAAAGAACAGAGAACAGCCAAAGCTCGGCAAGGTCAATGTGAAGGGTGATTTCCTTGTTGGGCTAAAGTTTATGACTCAGCCTGGACCTACCTTGGCGTCTCAGCTAGAGAAGAAGGATGATTCCATGTCACAGCTCCTGTCTTTGAAAAAGTCATATTGACTCCCAGACCCAACACGTGGGGAAAATGCTGGATTTTTCTCTTCAGTTTAATGTCTCCAGGGAAAATTGAGGAAAGAAATCTGTCTACTATTTGAACTTCCTCAAAAGACTAATATGTTAATATTTGTACCGTCAATATTTCCTTAAACTAGTCTACTCCTTACACAGCTAATACATCAAAGCATACTGACTTAGGAAATTGGATTCTCCCAAACAATGAAACATTGACTGCAAGCATTATTAATCTTTTTATGTCACTTTTCCTTCCAATGCTTTATATATCTTCAAGCAGACAAATAATAGTATAATGATGATGAGACCGATCATTACTCTGTTGCCAAAAAAACCAGCGACAAAAGACTAACTCAGTGGACCAAGCTTTGTTTCTTCATTATCTCTACTTTGATTCTGTCCTTTTATTTCGTCTTTCTTCTAATTCTGCTTCTGCTTCTTATTTCCTCCCTGGATTCGAACTTTACTTCCCTAAACTACCAGTTAGGTTACCTTCTCAGAACCTGTAAGGCAGCAGTTTGAGGTTGACAATTGAAGATTTAGGATGAGAAGAAAGAAACATGAATGAATTTCTGATGTTTGATTGTAGGGGTTTGTAATGCAGGTAGAAAGACCTTGTTCAGAGTGAAGAGTTTGATCTGACAGATGAACTACTTTGATATTTATAACTTTGTCTAGTAAAAGTTTCCTACAAAAACATTTGGTTTGGATGTCTTTATTAGCTTTTAGTCGACTCTAGAAAAAGCCGCTTGGAACAGTTGCTAAGTCTTTGTGGTTACTTTTTTCATTTATCCTCCAGTTAGGAGCCAAAGAGGGGCACTGGTGGTTCAGTGGTAGAATTCTCGCCTCCCACGCGGGAGACCCGGGTTCAATTCCCGGCCAGTGCAAGAGTCTTTTGGACTCAAATGAACCGCCTAGCAACTGAGGAAACCACAAACGGTTTCTGGTGAGTCATTGCAGTTTTGATATTGGTACTTGTTACTTTCATCTATACCCTACGAAGATCCCTGCGAACACAAAGAACCATTAGGTTCCATCGCGTGCTGGACCTGGGGCTTACCACTGAGCCACTATGGAGAAGCTCCTGGAAGGAGAGAAGCTGCGGGCGGGGCAGTCACCTCAGAGGTCCAAGAGGCATCAGTGGCCCAAAGAAAGGGGAGTTGTGCGGGGAAGAATCTGCGTGGAGATGAGGGGACCGGTGGCGACTGGTCCTTCCGCAAAAGTGGACAGTGGACCCTTAGGGCTGTACGCCAGATACCGTTAGCCGAATTTGCTAACATCGTTAGCCACTGTGGCTTCCGCGTGTTTTGTGGGCCCATGGGTGTTCCGTGAGGGATTCCGTGTGTGGGTGTGTGTGTGTGGTAATATGTGTCAACAGGTGTTGGCCTGAAATTTGGCCGGGCACGGTGGCTCACGCCTGTAATCACAACACTTCGTGAGGCCGAAGCGAATGGATCTCTTGAGGTCAAGAGTTCAAGACCAGCCTGCCTAACATGGAGTAATCCCGTCTTTACTAAAAATACAAAAATTAGCCGAACGTGGTGGCATGCACCTGCTATTTCAGCTACTTGGGAGATTGAAACAGGAGAATCGCTTGAACCCAGGAGGCAGAGGTTCAGTGAGCCAAGGTCACGCTACTACACTCCAGCCTGGGCGACACAGCCAGACTCCATCAACATGCATGCATGCTGAGTAAACATGACTGTTACATGCAACCCCTGTTCACTTTAGGGTGGAGACAACATTTAAGTACATTATAATAAGGTCCTGTGCTTCAAAAGGTGAAACAGGGACACAAAGGCAATCAAGAGCACAGCCTCTGTGCACTGTCCAGAACCAGTCCACAGCCAGTGGTCTCTTACCAAGAGAAAGTTACTGAAATCAGTGTCTTGTCCAATCAAAGCTGTAGTGATGGCTTGTGTTGGGAGGGCTCAGTCAGTTTATGGTAATGGGTGAGCTGCAAGTGCTTCAGCATTGCTTATCTGAAGGCCTGTGCTTGTTTAGGTAGAGAAAAAGAAAGGAAGAAAAAAAACACCTGTGGCAATTAGAACATAGTTTATTCTTTAAACTGAGGGGTGCATGACTTAACCTTGCCTGGCATGGCCTTAGGTCTTGTTTATAATGTGGTATCTTACTACTGTAAGGAGTCTGTTCTGTCAGTCTTATGACCTCTATTTTAACAATAATGCTGGTCAGTTGTGTCTAAACCAAAGGGAGAGAGTATAAGGACAGGGGTCTGAGCTTCCCAATACAGGCCAGGAACTCAGTATTCAAGACTTCCCTGGGGTCTCCCTGGCCAAGAAGGGATCTGTCCAGTTGGTTGGGTGGCTTCGGATTTTAATTTTACTTCTCAAAGCATTTAATTTGATGAAATGTTGCCATTTTTTTCCTTTTTTTTTTTTTTTTTTGAGACGGAGTCTCGCTCTGTCGCCCAGGCTGAAGTGCAGTGGCCGGATCTCAGCTCACTGCAAGCTCCGCCTCCCGGGTTCACGCCATTCTCCTGCCTCAGCCTCCGGAGTAGCTGGGACTACAGGCGCCCGCCACCTCGCCCGGCTAGTTTTTTTTTGTATTTTTAGTAGAGACGGGGTTTCACCGTGTTAGCCAGGATGGTCTCGATCTCCTGACCTCGTGATCCACCCGTCTCAGCCTCCCAAAGTGCTGGGATTACAGGCTTGAGCCACCGCGCCCGGCCTTTTTTCCTTTATTTTTAAAGCCTCTTATGTTCTATAAGAAATCTTTCTACTCAGGATAGTGAATGTATTCTCTTAATTTTCTCTATGAGTTCCAGAGTTTTAGTTTTAATTTTTAAATTGATGACATCTAAAATTCTACTCCTAATCAAAACATTCTTGGGGGTTATCAAGGACAACTCCAAAAATCTTCCTTAAATGGTCCTTAAAGAACTTACTGGGATCCTGGGCTGCAGGGCACAGTGGCTTTAGTGCACCTCTGCTCTTAAGACGATTGATAAATTGTCTTTGTGAACGCATCAGGCTGTTTAAAAATCAGCAATTTAGGGCTTGCTTGCAACATGCAGTTATGCAGCAGCTGTTTTCTGGATCTCATGAATGCCTGCATGCATACTTCCCCGGGAATTTTCTAAATTTGAATTCTCAAGGTATTTCAAGTGGCTTAGTTGTCTCTTTTTTTTTTTGAGACGGAGTCTCACGCTGTTGCCCAGGCTGGAGTGCAGTGGCGCGATCTCGGCTCACTGCAAGCTCCGCCTCCCGGGTTCCCGCCATTCTCCTGCCTCAGCCTCCTGAGTAGCTGGGACTACAGGCGCCCGCCACCGCGCCCGGCTAATTTTTTGTATTTTTAGTAGAGACGGGGTTTCACTGTGGTCTCGATCTCCTGACCTTGTGATCCGCCCACCTCGGCCTCCCAAAGTGCTGGGATTACAGGCTTGAGCCACCGCGCCCGGCCTCAAGTGGCTTAGTTGTCTCTTTCTTTTGCCTACTGCCACACACATACCACCAAATGCTGCACTCCAAGCTTCTCCTTCTGCACCCGGGACTCCCAACCTCCAGTTAGACAATCCACACCTTGCCACACCTGCCTCAGGCTCCATCAGGCCACTGTACCTCCCGCAGCAACCAGGCCAGGGGGAATCTGGATTCCTATTATACTTCTGAGGAAGGTGGTCAGGGGGTGTGGAGGATGTGGGTGGGAGGGGCTGAGGTTGAGGGCAGGAGTACCTGTAGTCTTCTGCCTTCTACCTCATTGGCCCAGGTGCTGCTCTCCCTTGGGTTGTCTGCTTTCAGCCCTGAGTGGAAAATCAGGTCTGCGCCCTGATCTTCCTGACTCTCATTTTGTGAGGAACCTGAATGGATGAGCTATCGCTCTCGTCCCACACATTCTGTCCAAAAGGTGGCCTCCTCTTTACTTGCTTGGGGGCCTGCCCACTGAGCTCTGGCACTCAGGCTGGGATGCCGCCCGGTACAGAGGCTCTGCAGCCCTGCAGGGGTCTGACTGTTCCACACCAGCAGGATAAAGGCCACAGGGCATGCTGTGGTGGAAAAGCATTCAGAGATGTGGGCTGAAGGCCTCTCCATAGTCCCTTTGAAGACCTCATGGACATAGGCACTCCTTTGAGGAACAAGGTGGCCCAAGGCCTGGCTTCACATGCAGGCTCTTATGTCCCAGCGGGTCCTCTCTGGGCCTGGTATAACTGACTGCTTCACGCATCTTACCCGATTTCCTCTCCTCCACCACCCAATCTCCTCCTCAACCCCCTTGCTCAGCTGTCCTTAGGACAGCAACATCCCCAGCCCTTGGAAAAGCCCCATCTGCAGTGCTTAGGGAGGGAGTTGGGTTCAGGTCGTCTAAACACAGAACAACAGAGAACCTGAGGCAGGAGGAAATCCCTTCCCTTGCTGGGTCTCTTGGCACAGCCCATCCAGCGGTCTGGGCAGGGTCCAGGTATCCTCCACTCTCCTTGAAGACCTGGGTTTTCAGGCCCCTGGGGTTGATCAACATGGGGTCTTTCCCACTGTGCATCTGGGAACTGTAGGAATATCCCATGGGACTCTCTCTTACTCATTTTTTTTTTTTGAGATGGAGTCTTGCTCTGTTGCCCAGGCTGGAGTGCAGTGGCCAGATCTTGGCTCACTGCAAGCTCCGCCTCCTGCGTTTATGCCATTCTCCTGCCTCAGCCTCCCAAGTAGCTAGGACTATAGGCACCTGCCACCTTGCCCGGCTCGTTTTTTGTATTTTTTAGTAGAGACGGGGTTTCACCATGTTAGCCAGGATGGTCTCAATCTCCTGACCTCGTGATCCGCCCATCTCGGCCTCCCAAAGTGCTGGGATTACAGGCTTGAGCCACCGCGCCTGGCTCTCTTACTCATTAGGGACACCCAGAAAATACTCCAGCAGAAACTGGGTGCAGTGTATCAGACCACTATAATTATAAGTACAGGGTGTGGAGGTCAGATATATTTTGTGACCATTTTCTCTCTGTCTGTGGCTGGCTTGCCTTCTCACTTTCTTCGTGGTATCTTTTAATGAGAAAGTATGGCTAATGTTGATGAAGTCCAGTTGATCATGTCTTTCTTTTATATCCGTCTTTTCTGTGTCTTACTTGTTGGTAGGCTAATCTTTGAAAAGCTTTATATGTTTACCTTTGAAGTTTTGGTGTATAATGCACCTCAAATTACTTTTATGTGTAGTGTGAGGGAGAATAACATTGTTGGCCTCCCCCACCTCCATATGAAAGTCTATTAATTGAAATGATTTATTTTCCTCTATTGAACTGCTTTTATTGAAGACCCATTTATTGACCGTCTAGCTGTGGATCAGTTTCAGGTCTCTTAACTCAGTCTGTTTATCTATTTGTCACTCCTGATGCCTTGTCTATAATAGCTTATAGGAAGCCTTAAAGTCTGATAGTACAAGTCCTTGTTCTTTTTCCCACATTGCAATACATTTTGAAATAGGTAATAACTCATAAAACCATCACACACACCAGGATATGCTGTCACTTCATCCCTTTCTGATATAGTGTGGCTGTGCCCTCATCCAAATCTCCACTTGAATTGCATCTCCCAGAATTCCCATGTGTTGTGGGAGGGACCTAGGAGGAGGTAATTGAATCATAGGGGTGGGTCTCTCCGGTGCTATTCTCCTGGTAGTGAATAAGTCTCACTATTTGATGGGTTTATCAGGGGTTTCTGTTTTTGCTGCTTCCTCATTTTCTCTTGCTGCTGCCATGTAAGAAGTGCCTTTTGCCTCCCACCATGATTCTGAGGCCTCCCCAGCCATGTGGAAATGTAAGTCCAATTAAAGCTCTTTTTCTTCCCAGACTCTGGTATGATTTGTCAGCAGCGTGAAAACAGACTAATACACTCTCATTTCGGAGTCAGACACATGCTCTCACTCACATATGCTGGTTGCTGACTTGTGATGGAAGATTCTCTATTGTACCCTCTGGGGACAATACATCTCCAGTTGTCTGCTGGGAGAATGAACACACAAAAAATCCACAACACTCAGAGCAGAGTGTGGATTTAATCCCATT
The DNA here is from genome assembly GCF_049350105.2 of Macaca mulatta. Lineage (NCBI taxonomy): Eukaryota > Metazoa > Chordata > Mammalia > Primates > Cercopithecidae > Macaca > Macaca mulatta. The sequence continues at coordinate 224,215,767 of NC_133406.1, forward strand.
AGTCTGAATGGGACTAATGCCCTTATATAAAAGGGACCCCGGGGAGCTCTCTCGCCCTCTTTCTGCCCCCTGAGGATACAATGAGAAGGTGGCAGTCTACAACCAGAAAAAAAGTCCCTCACCATAACCCTACCATGTTATCACCTTGATGTCGGACCAACCTCCAGAACTGTGAGAAATAAATTTCTGTTGTGAATTAGTCACCCAGTTTACGGTACATTGTTATAGAAGGCCGAACTAACACAGAGATGGAATCCCATGGAGGGTCTCTAATTTGCTAAGCTAGTCATCAGGCAGGATGTTGCCAGTTAGAAACAGGAAGAGCTGACTTTTTGTGCATATGAAAGAAGATAGTGGACAGGCCCATTGTGTCGACTTTGTCCGCCTTGGCAAACTGGAGACAGAAACTCGATTCACCTTCGCCAGCCACGGGAGGACCCGGAGGACCTCCCGAGGAGGTTAGGTCGACTTTCTGGTAACTTTAGATCCTGAAACCACACAGGATTTTTCTTGTCCTCCCTGTGATCTCTCTTCCGCCTACCCAACAGGACAGGACAGGACACCGCCTCTCTTTCCCGTCAGAAAAGGGAAAGAACCGAAGTGAACAGTCGGTTTCCCCTACGTGTCCTTCCGCGCCTGGGCGTCTCGGGAGCTCAGGATGACCCAAGACCTAACTCCTGGCGAGTGGGACCAACAGGAGCCTGGAAGAGCGCGCGCACCGCGGTGGAGGTTCGGCGCCGGAGCTCAAGAACCGCGGTCAAACCCTGTTCTTCCCCGCGCACCGCGCACCTGCCCCCGGGGATGCCGAAGGAAGTGGCCCATAAAATTTCTCTGCAACCGAAAGAGGCCTGAAGCTTCAAGACGGGCGAGAGGAGCCTCGTAGAGCGAACCCAGCCCTCTGCTTGGCTGGCCCTGGTCAACAGGCTCGGAAGTGGCGGATTTGGAGGACAGAACGGAAGAAAAGACCTAAAGGTTTCCAATCTCATGATTTGGAGATGTTAAAAGCCTCCGATCCTAAGGTCCGACTGTGCCGGGGAGCGAGGGTGTCTCGAGCTGGATGGAGCCCTGAGCCTTCACTCTGCACAAGTTTAGAGAGCACGGCAACCCGCAGCAATGGTTCTCAAGAGGAGGCAACTTCGTCCTTACACGCCTCTCCCATCCTCGCTGGGACACTAGGCCACGACTGGGGGAAGCGGGGAGGGACAATGTTAACCACCGGCATGTAGCTAGTCAGCCAAGGGACGGATGCTGCTAAACACCTTACAATCCACCGCGGGAGGGCCCCTCCCCCGCCCCGAAGTAGCCATTCGGCAGAGGAGGAGAAACTCGCGTGTAGATCAATGCCTACGCACTTGGCCGATGGGAACTCACGAATGGGTGACCAGTTGGATCTCGGATCTGAGGATAAAACTCCAGCGTCAGAGGGAACTCTGGAAGTTTTGTCTGGAGCAAACGCAAGGGTGGCTTTGCCTTCGCCGAAGATGGGAAAATGGCAGGTGTCACAGGTTACAGCGGAAGGTCGGAGACCAGCTGAGGGCCCCGGAGCCTTCCTGGAAAGACTTTCCCATCCAGCCCGTCTCGGTTTCCGCATCCGTCGGGTTCCTTATGATGTTGAGGGTGCCGGGTTCTGGGTCCTTTACGATACAGAGGGTGCCCCCGTCTTACCCCCGGCGCCTCCCGGCTCCCACCGCCTCCTGGCAATCTGGTGCGCAGCTCCGGACCTGGCGACCCGCGACCGTCTGGTCATTTACTGCCTCCTGGCAAAGGCGCATCTCTAGTTCAGTGGTAAGCTGCGGCCGGGTCGCTGCAACTCGCTGCAGGACTTGGGACTCCTAGCCTTGGTGACCCTCGCGGAGCCCTCGGTGTGTCGCCTGCAGGCTCTCTGTTTTGAAGAAAGCAGGGAGGGAAGAGCCTTGTGATACGACTCCAGAAGCAAAGAGCGACCCTCACAAGGCCCAAGTCCTCCCAAAGCACAGGGAAACTGTGGCTTCAGAGCAAAGAAGAGTGAGCAAGGAGCTTCCCGTATGTCCCTGGTGGTCTAGTGGCTAGGATTCGGCGCTTTCACCGCCGCGGCCCGGGTTTGCGTCCCCGTCAGGGAATTGTTTTGCACTGGCCGCCCTCCCACAGAAATGTTACTTTACTACACTCTCAGCTCCAAGGGCTGGATGCAGAGCCTTTTCCGCAGCGAGGGGCAAACCCGGGCGAAGAAGCGCAAGTCCTGGTAGACCACCTCTCAGGGCACACCATCCCTATTTATCTCCGTGTCCGTCATCTGCACTAAAGAGAGCGACTGAGCGTCTCTCTGAAGTGTACACAGCCGTGCAGAGATGCCAGCCCCCATGGAGCTGCACCCAATAAGCCCACTTTCTTGGCCTGGACTGCGAATAACTAAGAGAGAGGCCGAGCCAAGTCTGGCGTTTGTGCAAGCCCTGGACACGGGCACCGGCCAGTCAGCAGAGCCTCGTCACCTTCATTCGCAGCTAACGTGCTCGTTAGGCCTTCGGAAGAGGCGACCGGAGGCGATGCCCGCGAAGTTGGGAGGCGGGTGAGCGGCGGGTGAGGTCCTCCAGGGCGGTCCGGTTTTATGATTGAGCGGTAGAGGGAGGCGATGTTCGCTGACCCAACAACGACAGCAGGTGGAGTAGGCACAAATGGGAAACTGTTGCCGGTGCCCTAAGCAGAAGGCAGGTGTAGAAATCAGCACTAGGACGTCGAAGCAATGGTAAAACAGTCAAATCCCACAATGTCTACACTCTACCAAGAACTTGCGCACGCTCCCCCTTTTCCATTCAGTGCTCGCAAGAGGGGTTCAGAGAACCCCGCGTCCACTGTAAGCTCAGGGGGGAGCGGGAGCCAGGGAGGTGAAGTGCACAGACTGGGCAGAGGCGGCGGGTAGAACCGCGCGGGTGAGAGGGCGCGGTGGCTGCGGGGCGGGAGCCGCTGCTGAAAGGCGGCCTGGGTTGTCGTGTGGAATCTGTCGGTGGAATCTGTCGGTGGAATCTGTCGGTGGAATCCTGGGCGGAGAGCGGTTTGGAAGAATGGCGAGGGGCGGCAGTGGGGAGGGTGGTGACCCTGAGCGTCCGGCCCGGGCGAGGGGGCTGTGCTGTCCCGGCAGGGCATGGGCTAATTCCCACTTACCTGGCGGGGGAGAGACCGTGGTCACGAAGGGGGTTGTCCCAGAGTGAAGCTTCTTCATCGCGCTCTAGAGTTGCTGATCCTGTGATTTCCTCAATGTGGGAAACGGTGTTTGTGCTAGAAGAAGGCTGCGCTCTTTACCCAACATAACGGAATTCAAGACTGACATCGCCTCACGCCCACCCTAAAACGTTTACGTGGCTTCCTTGTCTTTTTTTTTTTTCTGTCCTAAAGTCGCCTCATCCTCACACCCCGTCATTTTTTTCTTCCACACTCGAGTCTCTCTCGCTCATTAAAAGCTCCACCAAATATTTGAAATATCTCAACCAGAAAGACTGCAATACATTATTTTATTCGTGGAAGCTACAGACCAGCTAGGTTGAGAGTTGCTTGATATTTTCTGCTAAACGGTGAGGCATAGGGCACCTCGGAAGGTTCCTCTTTGGGCCGTTGTTTGTGTACTATTGGGTTTCCTTCTTTTCCCCAGACAGTATGGCGCTGTGGGGCCAGCGGTAAACCCTGCTTTCTGGCTTTCTGGCTTTCTGGCTGCAGATAAAGGCCGCAGCTGGTGCAGGAATTAAAAGCAAACCAGAAGACACGTGGGTTCGCCCCAGTGGGTCCAAGATAGAGTCTGACTGTAGCAGGATTCGGGCTGGAACAGAGGTTGCTGCAGGTACAACGCAGAGTATTAACCACTGTAGAATCCCAGTGCGCCCCACACTTACTGCTCGTCATTTTGCTTCCCCACCCCTCTTTTATTTATTTACATATTTTTTTTGAGAGAGAGAATTTCGCTTTGTCGCCCACGCTGGAGGACAGTGGCGCCATCTTGGCTCCGCCTCTCAGGTTCAAGCGATTGTCCTGCCTCAGCCTCCCTAGTAGCTGGCACTACAAGCATGTGCCACCACGCCCAGCTAATTTTTGTGTTTTTCGTAGAGACGGTCTTTCACCATATTGGCCCGGCTGGTCTCGAACTCCTGACTTGAAGTGAGTGATCCACCCACTTCGGCCTCCCAAAGTGCTGGGATTACAGGCGTGAGCCACCGCGCCTGGTTCCCCGTTTTTTTTTTTTAATGTAAAAACATTATGCGATTTTTACTTCTTTATTCTTGGGCAGCTACAGGTTCTTGTGATTTTCTCAGTGTTCTCCCCGTTTCCCGCTCTCCATTCTGATACATGTCCCATCTTCTCTGCATCCAGCCTGTCCCCTGTGCCCGGGCATCTTGGGCTGTCCCATTGTCTCGTCCTGGTCTCCCCTGCTTCTCCCTCCTCCTTTTCACTTCTTCCCTTTTGACTCCCCTGCCTCTTTCTCGCTCCAGCCCCACCGACCCCATCTATTGAAGCCGAGTTGAGTGAGGGGAGAGCAAGCGGAGCAGATGATTGCCTGAAGGCGGCGCAAAAAAACAAAACAAAAACAAAAACAGAGCTATTAAGAGAGCCGTCGGGGCCTTCAGCTTCCCCTGCGCCCTACCAGGCTCAGGCTCGGGTCGCTGATCCAGGTATTTTCAGAGGCACTGGCTTCTGAAGGAGGCGAGGGTCAACGCAGGGTGAAGGCCATTCGGCCGCCCTTCTGGCTTCAGAGGGATGCAATGCGCGCGTTTCTAACGTGCAACAACACAATGAGTCGACTCAGCCTCTCCGGTTTTCTGAAGCTTTATTGTCTGCACACTTTTCCTGCAGAGAGCGAACGGCAACACTTAAAGTTCAGTGATTGCTTAATGTATGTTGAGATGAAATCACCCAAATGAGGTTGTCTCTGTGGCGCAATCGGTGAGCGCGTTCGGCTGTTAACCGAAAGGTTGGTGGTTCGAGCCCACCCAGGGACGTGATTTTAAATGTTGGTAATTGTGGCCAGGCGCGGTGGCTCACGCCTGTTAATCCCAACACTTTGAGAGGCCGATTTAGGGGAAGCCTCGCTTGAACTCAGAAATTCAAGACCAGTGAGAATCCCATCTCATTAAAAAATAATAAATTGCAGGTGTTTCTCCTCAGGCCTATCACCGTATTTAAAAGTGAAAGACTGTTCCCTTGTGTCTTGTGCATCCCATGAGGACACAAAGCAGAAGGTTCCCCTCCGAGCCTCCTAGAAAATAAGATCCCTCCAGAACAAACTAGGTTGTATGCATGGGAACCTGAAAGTATATGAAGAGAGAAACTTCAAATATTCTGCCTTCCTTTCCACAAAAATTAACCCATCAGTCTCCTTCAAGTGGCACCATACCGCTTCACATTACTCCTCTCCCTGCCTTTACGCTGTTGTCATGCATTTTACTTTACACGTGTTATAAACCTTCCAATCCATCTTTATTACTTTTGTTTAGAGTCAGATGTGTTTTTGTTTTGTTTGTTTGTTTGTTTGTTGTTTGTAAGATGCGTCTTGCTCTATCAGACAGGCTGGAGTGCAGGGGCACAATCTTGGCTCACTGCAACCTCTGCTTCCCAGGTTCAAGCGATTCTCCTGACTCAGACTCCTGAGTAGCCGAGATTACAGGCGTGGGCCAGCACATCCGACTAATTTTTGTACTTTTAGTAGAGAAGGGGGTTCACCATATTGGCCAGGCTGGTCTCGAACTCCTGACCTGAAGTGATCCCCGCCCGCCTCAGCCTCCCAAAGTGGTGGGATTACAGGCATGAGCCACCACGCACGGCTAAACAGTCAGATGTTAAAATTATATATTTGCCTATGTAGATGTCATTTCTAGTGTTGTTGTTTTTTTTTTCATCCAGATTTTCTTCCCGTCTCAGTTTCCTTCTGTCTGGAGGACTCCTTTAACTTGCCTATTAGATTTCTTAAACTTGCACTATCATTCACTGATGCTGTGTTCATTAAAAAAAAAAATTGTTTGCCGGGCGCAGTGGCTCACGCCTGTAATCCCAACACTTTGGGAGGCCGAGTGGGGTGGATCATGAGGTCAGGAGATTGAGACCATCCTAACTAACACAGTGAAACCCCGTCTCTACTAAAAATACAAAACATTAGCTGGGCATGGTGGCAGGCGCCTGTAGTCTTAGCTACTTCGGAGGCTGAGGCAGGAGAAGGGCGTGAACCCTGGAGGCAAGGCTTGCAGTGAGCCGAGATCGCGCCACTGCACTCCAGCCTGGGCGACAGAGCAACACTCTGTCTCAATTAAAAAAAAAAAAAAAATTGTTTCCATGAGTTGATGAGTTGTATTTTAAATGTTTCAATAATTCATGGCTTTGTGTTTCTTAATCTTCTTTTCTGCAGTGTCTAATCTGCTATTAATTGCATCCAGTCAATGTATTATCTCAGATGTTATAGTTTTTAATCTCTAAAGTTTGATTCCGGCCATTTTTATATGTTTGATACCTCTGCTTAATTTTTTGGACCCATACAATATTGTCATAATAATTATTTTAAAGTCCTCTGTGTTCTTTTTTTTTTTTTTTTTTTTCAGAACAGAGTCTCGCTATTGTTGCCCAGGCTGGAGTGCAATGCTGCGATCTCAGCTCACCGCAACATCTGCCTCTCCAGCTCAAGCAATTCTCCTGCCTCTGCCTCCTGAGTAGCTGGGATTACAGGCATGCACCACCATGCCTGGCTAATTTTTGTGTTTTTACTGGAGAAAGGGTTTCACCATGCTGACCAGGCTGGTCTCGAACTCCTGACTTCAGGTGATCCACCTGCCTCAGCCTCCCAAAGTGCTGAGATTACAGGCGTGAGCCACCGCGCCTGGCTGTCCTCTCTGTTAATTCTAACATCATGTTAGGTCTGGTTCAATTTTGATTAACTGATTATATCCCCTCTTTATGGGTCATCGTTTCCTGGCTCTTTGCATACTTGGTATTCTTTAATTGGACACTGGACATTGTGAAATTTACCTTCTTGCATACTAGCTTCTTGCGTGCCACCAGGAAGTTATATTTTATAATTCCTACAAATTGTCTTGAATTTTTTCTGGGGTGCACTTAAGTGACCTGTAAACAGTTGAATCTTTTGGATCTGCTTTTATGAACTTTTACGTGGTTCAGAAGTAGTGCTCAGTCCCAGGCTGATTATATCCCATTACGAAAGCATTAAGAATTATGAATAATTCCAGTCTGGCTGGTGCGAACAGATACTGTTTTCTGCACCGTGTGAGTACCAGACACAGTTCCATGATTTTCTTAGGTGGTTCTTTCCCTGGCACTAGTCAGCTACTCTTTTCACAATCATGCACTAACTAGTGCTCTGCAGAATACTCTGGTGGCAGAACCTGTACATATGCCCTGATTCTCTCTCTGCTCAGTTCTCTTCTCACTGTATCTTTGTCCTATGAACTCTGTCTTGCTCTCCCTGGACACTTAGCTTCACTTCCGCAATTCACAGAGTCTGCCACCGATCCTTTTCTTTGTGCCTAGCCTGGAAACAATTGTGCACCAGGCTGTCATTCCCTTCCATCCCAGATTGAACTCCAGAAAAATGAGAGGGTTCAGTGTAACTGAAAACAGTTGGGCCATTGCATTCGGTTTGAACCAGTTGATTTGCATGTCTGTAACAGAGTCTGGAAAATGAACCCTAGGCCTAATGCGAATGAAACAAAATCAGATCTAGAAGTAGTGAATGTATCGTAAGCTAAGCAGAATTTTTTAAACTAGCAGCATTAGTGATTCAGGTGGAATTTCTTCCTCTTTCCTAGGTTCAGTTTCCGGCCAAAGTATGTAGTTTGGTTTGTTTTGGTTTGGTTCGGTTTGGTTTCTCACTGTCAACATAACCTCATTTGTTGCATCTGCTGGAGTCTTTATTACTCACTTGGTGAGTCTTGTCTACATAGAGATTCAGCAGCCAGGAGCAGGGCCGCAGTGAGCTGAGGAAATGTGGGAAAGAAAAATCCCATTGGCTTTTTTTTTTTTTTTTTTTTTTTTTTTAGAGGAGTCTCACTCTATCGCTCAGGCTGAAGTGCAGTGGTGTGATCTCTGCTCACTGCAACCTCAGCTCACTGCAACCCCAGCCTCCCAGGTTCAAGCAATTCTCCTGCCTCAGCCTCCCCAGTAGCTGGGATTACAGGCACCCGCCACCACGCCCAGCTAATTGTTGTATTTTTAGTAGACACAGGGGTTCACCATGTTGGCCAGGCTGGTCTTGAACTCCTGACCTCAGGCGATCCACCCACCTCCGCCTCCCAAAGTTCTGGGATTACAGGCATGAGCCACCGTACCCAGTCCCATTGGCGTTTTTGGAATAAAAGATGGTAATACATTGTCTCCTCATCAACGTGTCTGCCTTGGGGGCAGGGTTGCGATACTGGAGGAATTAGTGCTTGGCCTGAAGTGCAGCAACAACCCCTCCAGCCCACTCCACTCACCTTCCAGAGTGGGAGGTAAGTTCCGGTGTGTTTCTATGGGTTTATAATCTTTAGAAATAGTAATAATTTTACATTACTCTGTATTCCTGGTGGATCCATGAAGTCCTGGCAAAAAAAATCATAAAGTCACGGTTGATCTATGACATTTGTGCTGGGCCTTGGGCAGAACCTGAACCTCCAGGAAGACATGTATATCTGAAGTGGGCTGGTAGAAAGCTGAAAGGAGAGCCCTTGGACCTTTGACCTGGGTCAAGGGCAGGTCCCTGAGGATTCAGATGCCTTGGCTGGCAGCTACAGCAGTGCTGGCCACTCAGTGGTTCCAAGCAGCACTCTGGCGCCCAAGTGCCTAAGCACTCCCTCCAGAGAATAGAAGGCAAAGCAAGCCCTGGATGCAGTGACCCCAAACCTGTCAAGGAGAATAGAAGGCAAAAGCCGGAGAAAAGGGTGAGAAAGTGGGTGAGAGCCTTCCGGGACCTGTACACCACACATCAGGAATTGTGTCTGTTAAAACTGTTGGTTCCTGAAGCCTCTGGAGGGTGGGTTGGGCAATTACAGTTTTCTGAGAAAGATTATTTGGGGGTAGGGAAAGGTATGCATTGTTAATATAAAAATATTTGAGACAGAGTCTGGCTGTGTCACCCAGGCTGGAGTGCAGTGGCGTGATCTCAGCTCACCACAACCTCTCCCTCCTGGGTTCAAGTGATTCTCCTGCCTCAGCCTCTGGAGTAGCTGGGATTACAGGCACACACCACCATGCCTGGCTAATTTTTGTATTTTTAGTAGAGACACTGCTTCACCATGTTGGCCTGGCTGGTCTCAAACTCTTGACCTCAAATGATCCACCCACCTGCATCTCCCAAAATGCTGGGATACAGGCGTGAGCTGCACAGCCCGGCCAAAAAATATTACTTATGTGGGGCACAGTGGCTCACACTTGTAATCCCAGTGCTTTCTGAGGCTGAAGTGGGTGGATCACCTGAGGTATGGAGTTCGAAACCAGCCTGAATAACATGGTGAAACTCCCATCTCTCCTAAAAATACAAAAATTAGCTGAGCGTGTTGGTGCACACCTGTAACCCCAGCTACTCGGGAGGCTGAGGCAGGAGAATCACTTGAACGTGGGAGGTGGAGGTTGCAGTGAGCCGAGATGGTACCACTGCACTCCAGCCTGGGCAACAGCAAGATTGCATCTCAAAAAAAAAAAAAAAAAAAAAAAAACACTCTATCTATTCTTACTTGGTATGAATATGGAATATAGACTCCACACCCTTGGCTTGAGGTCCAGATGCAGCTTCAGATTGGTTTTCTCAGGCAAATCAACCTGTTCCACAGCTGTGCTCTGAGAGGGAGGGCAGCCAAGCAGCACCCCCAGGAAATAACTCCTGAGCTTTCAGAGAGGTAATCACTTATTCACTGTCAGCCCGTGGAGAAATTCAGGCGTTAGAAGAGAATGAAGAGAACGTTGTGAGATTTCCTGATCTAAAACTCTACATTGTTGTGTCACCCTCAACCTCCCTTGCTGAAATAATGGCCCGCTGACAAATGTGCCCTTCCCTCCTCACCACTCTGACTAGCAGGACCAAGGTGTGGTTTGCTGGGAGCAGATTTGTTGATTAGTAATGGCATTCCTTTCATGTTTCTTTAGAATCATCTACGTCTTTCCAACCTTCAGAAAAGCCAAGGTGTTGCTGCCCGATTTCAAACCGGGGACCTTTGACACGTGAAGCGAACGTGTACTCACTACACGACACAAACCCTCCCAGTTCCCGGCACAAGACATATTCCTGAAAATGTTAACGTCTGCTGTTTTTAACTACTAGAGTTTCCAATATAAGAAATGTGACTGCTTTTCAAAATTTGAGTGAAAAAGACGCCAGGAAACACAGGCAGAGAGGCTGAACCCTCATTTATGGTTCCACGCCTAACCCAAAGCCAGGTCCCTAGGGACCCCCAGTCTGGCTTCGGGATCCCGCATCTTATGCAGGGTTTCCAGGAACTGAGTGCCCGTGTGTGGGATTCTCATGGCTGACTCTCTCTGGTTCCCAGAAGCTTCAGGAGCTGGTGGGTTTTGAGCGACGGAGCCCCGAGTGCCCCGTGCTACACAGGAATGTTAGTTTCATAACACTTTGCTACCTGTACTTACATCTTCTCTGCAGGAGGTGGGAATTTGAAAGGAAAAGTAAATGAAGTTTTGCTAGACTTAGAAAACCTGGGTGTAGAAGAGATCCTTGTTAGATGTGGGGACAATGGCAAGCATCCCAAAGGACTCCTCACTTGGGTGTCTTTAAAGCAATTGGAGCAAATTCAAATTAGATGGCTCAAAGAAAAGGAAACACATTTTCTTGGGAAAACAAGAAATTTGGCCTGAAACTGGTTCTTTACATTTTAATACTATTTTACAATTGGACTTATTCAGTAAAAAGGAAGGAAAGTGGGGAGAATTTCCTTATGTACAGGCTTTTATGGGCCCCTACCAGGAATCCGATTTAAGAGTCAACTGCAGGATGTGTCTGGCTCATGTTACTTCCAACTGCAGGATGTGTCTGGCTCATGTCACGCACCAAGAAACTGCGTGGGATATCCGCGATGCTCCCTTCCTAGTGGAACCCCCTGGAACACCCATGCCCTCCCCAGGGTCTTCTCAGTCCCCCAGTTCTGAGAGGAGTCCTGCCAGTTCTCCAGTGCAGGATTCCACCCCAATGTCATCAGGAACCCCTCCCTTTTATTCAGCTAGCTCCAACCTATATCCCCCACTGCTCAAGGGAAGTAAGCCCAACCACTACCACCAGGAGTGGCATCAGCCCCTGAAATCGAATCTGTGTCCCCTGTGGGAGGTAGCTAGCAGAGATAGGGAAACAATCACAGTATATGTGCCATTTCCTATGTCCAAATTGGCTTTATTCAAGGAGAAATTTGGCTGGTTTTTGAAGGCTCCAAGGAAGTTTATAGAGCAGTTTGTTAGGTTGATCGTGTCCTTTGATTTAACTTGGCACAACTTTCAAATATTATTGTCCACTTGCTGTACTATAGAGGAGACGCAAAGGATTCTGGGTACTGGCCTGTGACTGTACAGATAGAGTAGCTGCTCATATCCAAGGCCATGCCATTTATGTAGGAGGAGATGCACTTCCACATAGAGACCCTCAGTGGGATTATCAGAAGGGTTCCCAAGAACTTGAATGTAGAAATCACATGCTAACTTGTTTAATAGAAAGTATGAAAAGGTGTGTGATTAAGCCAGTTAATTATGACAAGGATAGAGAAGTAACTCAGTGGAAGGATGAAACTCCCATTCTGTTTTAGGGCTGCTTGGTTGAGGCACTCAGGAAATATACTAACGTCGACCTAGACAGCCCAGAAGGGCGGGCTCTTCTGGGCATGCATTTTATTACTCAATCTACCCTTGACATAAGGAGGAAGTTACAAAAGGCAGGAATAGGGCCCCAAGCTCCAGCAGCCAACTTTAAACGTGGCCTTTGGAGTTTACAACAATAGGGACAGGGCAGAGGAAGAGGAGAAAACTCAAAGAAATAGCCAAAAAGTGCAATTGGTAGCAGCTGCTTTCAGCCTCTTACTGCTTTTGAGCTACCCATCGTGGGAAAGTGTTGCAAGAGTGGCTTTGGGATGCCCAGACAAAAGCCAGCTCGTCAGCCCCTGGCCCGGAATCAGTGTGCCTTCTCTCAGCAAGAGGGCCACTGCAGGAAAGACTGCCTCAGGCTCCAAAGGGAGTCTGAGCTCCCTGGACCCCTGTTGGCTAGGAGAACAGAGGACTGACAGGGCCCAAGGTCCCCAAAGCTTCTAACGGACACCTTACCATCTCTGCAAAAGAGCCTTGGGTAACTCTTGACATGGTGGGTAAAAATATTGAGTTATTGGATATGAGAACCACCTTCTCAGTTCTGATCTAGTTCTTGCGGTCACTGTCTTCCCACTCCTGTACTATAATGAGGATAGATGACCAGCTAAAAGCTAGGAGATTCACCCATTCCTGTAGTTGCACTATGGGGAACCATATGTTTTCCCACAGATTTTTACTTCTTGTTGAGTGCCTTCTTCCTTTACTGGGAAGAGACTTACTTTCCCAATAACAGGCTGCAGTTCAATTTGTAGCACCTCAAGGGAAGGCCACAGGGCTTCCACAGACATGGAATGAGATGGGAAATGAAGAATGTCAGTCACTAAAGCGGTAGTCAGGGGCCTCTCATCAAGATCCCTGCCTTTCACCATTCTTTTACCAACTTCATCTTCTCATCGGGGAACATGAGGCAACTTTAAGAGCTCTTACAGTTTCAAACAAAGCAGGGCCAAGTGCTGAGCAAACTCCACAGGGATGCCTCCCACATGAAGATATGGGAAGTATAAGGCAGGTTGACAGGAGGCGGGGAAACTCAGAAGGTCTCTGAGTAGGGCTTTTCTAGCATTAGGAAAGGTGGGAGCACCTCCTTGAGCTGACTTATAGGTACTAGGGAGTATCTTCCTCTCTATAAAATATCTCTCCTGAACGTCTTTTGTTGTTGTTTGACAGAGCATCATTCTGTCACCCAGGCTGGAGTGCAGAGTCACCATCTTGGCTCACTGCAACCTCCGTCTCCCAGGTTCAAAGGATTCTCATGCCTCAGCCTCCTTAGTAGCTGAGACTACAGGCATGCACCACCATGCTAGGCTAATTTTTGCATTTTTAGTAGAGACGGGGTTTCCCCATGTTGGCCAGGCTGGTCTCTAACTCCTGACCTCAAGTGATCCACCTACCTAGGCCCCAGTGTGCTGGGATTACAGGTGTGAGCCATCGTGCCCGGCCCTGAACATCCTTTACGGATGGGAAAGACCTTCTTCTGCACCTTATGGTGAAATTCGAAAGAGAAATAAGGATGCATTTGTCAGAGGATGGTATGAGTAATAAAAGTCACATACTTATACCCATCACTGACAAAATGACAAGCCTAATATGGTTTATATTACATGAAAGCTCAGTGAATGAATTAATATAGTCTCCTCCTATTGCCTAGAAGAGTATGTAAGGCATATAGTCCCCTAATAATCCAAACTTTTGCCCCCAAAGTCAAACATTCAAGGAAGAGACAGGAGATATAGGTCAAGGTTTTAATCTACACACACATCAGTGATGCTACCAACCCAAAGGCTCTTATATACCTGGAGAAGCTCCAATGGCCAGCGTGGAGTTCTTCTGGGAAAAGAGCATGCTGGTGGCATTGCTGTTAGATTCAGCCTTTTCTCCAGCAGATAGCCTTGCTGTTTGTATAGATTGAATTACAACATTGAGACTAAACTAACGAAGATCTTAAAAATACTTTAGTGCTGCACAAAGATTGAGAACCCTGGCTATTTCCAAAAGGTTGCCAAGATCAAAGTCTTGTCTCTATAGAAATCCCCTGATATTCTCGTAGTCAGACGGAACCTTATGGGAAAGCAAGCACCTGAGGGGAGATGGAGACTGGAGCTTCAAACCCAGGAACCATTACAATTGCACCTTCAAACATACGGACAAGCCTGCCAACATTCTTGGGATGGCTAGAACAGCTTGGGAAAACTGTTCAGGAACTATAATTATCAAGAATATTTCAGAAAGGCTGGGCGCGGTGGCTCACGTCTTTAATAGTATGAAAAAGATAGCCGTTGACTAATAGCTGCTCTTATCTTGCCTAAAAAAATTAAAAATCCAGCTTGAAAAGATGCAAATGTTTTTAAGTAACTTTATTGTATACCAAAACAAAGCTAAAAGAATTTTAACACAAAATGCAAAAAATCCAGCACTCAATAAGTTACAATTTGCAATGTCTAACACCAAATCAAATAATGTTAATAATGCAGAGACAGAAAAACTATAATCCATGCTGAGACAGGGGAAAAAAATCAATCTACTTAAACTGACGTAGTAAGGACACGTCAGATGAGGATTAAAAAACATTAGAAAGGACACAGATGACAGAGTTGTAGACAAGGACATTGAAACAAATATAACTATTTTCCTTGTATTAAAGAAGCTAGGCTGGGTGCAGTGGCTCATGCTTGTAATCCCAGCACTTTGGGAGTCCAAGGTGGGCGGGTCACCTGAGGCTAGGAATTCAAGACCAGCCCAGCCAACATGGTGAAACCCTGTCTCTACGAAAAATATGAAAATTAGCTCGGCATGGAGGCACACGCCTGTAATCCCAGCTACTCGGGAGGATCACTTGGGAGATGGGAGGGTCACTTGGGTCTAGGAGTTTGTTGCTGCAGTGAACTAAGATCATGCCACTGCAGTCCATTCTGGATGACCAAGTGAGACCCTGTCTCAAAGAATAAAAACAAAATGAATAATAAAAGGATTTTGGTCAATGTCTTAATATACTTCTTGCTGTAAACCAATGTTATACTGGCATCTTTTCCCCCACTGGGAAGGCACATTAGTTTTTGTTTGTTTCTTTCTTTTTAGACAGGGTCTAGCTCTGCTGCTCAACCTGGAGTGCGATGGCGTGATCAGAGCTCACTGTAGCCTCAAACTCCCAGGCTCAAGGGATCCTCCTGCATCAGCCTCCTGAATAGCCAGGACTACAGGCACATGTCACCACACTCAGCTATTGTGTGTGTGTGTGTCTGTGTGTGTGTGTAGATGGAGTCTCACTATGTTGCCCAGGCTGGTCTCAAACTCCTGAGCCCAAGTTATTCTCACACTTTGGCCTCCCAAAATATTGGAATTACAGGTGTAAGCCACCACACCTGCCCCATGTTGGCTTTTCACTTAACTTGAGGACAAGTTTGATATTCATAACTCCTAACCCCACTCTCCTCTTCTATGTGTGGGTTGCTTTGTGTTATAATCTCTATATACATATTTTGTCCTTGTCACTTACGATTTTCATTCTAACTCCACAGGTTTTCTTTCCAATTTGTCACAATCACTGAAATAACTTAGGTATGTCTCTTTAAATACACGTACGGGCCACCCAATTTGGAATGACTTATAAAATGTTACTCTATGTTTGAAGCAGTTTTTATGGAACACTAATGATTTGCACTGAGCCAAAGTCATTGGCCTGAGGATATATTCTCAGACAGAGCATAGTAAAAATCAATGTCATGAGTCTGTGCTGGTTGGTGGTGATCGACAGCATTCCTGTGCAAAGGGGTTTAATTGAAGAGAAACTGAAGTTTTAAAGACAGGCATACATAGGCAGAAGAGAAGTGATCCCTTGATATTCCTCTTCACTTCCTATGTATCAATTCTTCGGTTTTGTGAGACTGAGATAGGGAGACTCTTATGGAATATCTGTCCTTTCCCTTCAGCTGCCTGATCTTTCCTGGGCTCCTGGCTGGCCTACACATGTGTAACGATGGTCACCTCCACACTCATGACAAACAGAAGGGAGGAGACCAACAAACTGCATATCCTACATGGTAACCTGAAACTAGACTCTGTGATAGTATTAGTTTGTGAGTTGTATCAGAAACTATATGATTTTAGTCCTTTTAAGTTTATTCAGGTTTATTTTAAGGGCTAGCATATGCTCTATCCTATAGAATGTCCTATGTATACTCGAGAAGAAGTGTATTCTGTTTTTGTTGATATGTAATATGTAAATGAAACCTTACCGGTAGCAGCTCTCAGAGAGAATAAACCCTCAAAGTTTCTTTCAGACCTTTACAGGTGTCAGACTCTCAGTTAATCTTCCCTAAATCTGGGCAAGGAAAGACTTGGCTGTGTCAATGCAGATTCCCTACAGATGCAAATCTCCCCACCAAAAGACAACTTTGCAGGGCTACTTCTGCAGCTGGCTTTCTGAACAGACATCTCAAAATATGTCAAAGAAATGTATTTTGGGGTAAAATATTTTTAATTCCTTCACATCTACAGCCTGATGCACCTGCCGTTTCAACGCACCATTGTTGGTGGCAACTCCATTCTTCCCTACACTCAAGCCAGAAAAACAGATTCTCCTTGAGGTTAGTCTTTTTCTCACAGCACACATCCAATGTGTCAGAAAAATTATGTTTCCTGTTTGGTTAATTACAGACTTTGATCTGCCCAATCTTTCTCTTTCTTGGTCTCTGAATTTTGGCAAAGGAGTCTCCTGATACAGGCGGGATCGATTCGACTGAGGATTCTCAAACCCGTCAGACATTTCAGAGCCTTAATCTCGGGGTCGGGGTTTGGGCCGCCCTTGAACATTTTTTCGGGGCCTACCCGTCAAAATCAGCCTCAAGGCCCAGGGGCAGGGCCAGGTCCTCCCGACGCTTCTTGAAGCTTCTCCCGCCGGGTGGGCAGCCACCCTCCCCTTCCCTCTGACCTGCAGAGAAGCTTCAGGGGGCATTTATTCAATTTGTTAGGAGCCCACGAGGCGCAGGTGCGCGGTGACTCTGTGGTTTCCAGCACACCCGCCGCCCTCCTTGGTCCTCTCGCTGTCTCAAGCGGGCAGTAATGTTCCGGGTGAGCTTGGGCTCCGAAGACACCCAGTCAGGGAGGGACCGGTAGGGAAGGGCACCGGCCCCTTAGGCCCTTCGCAGTAGGGATCCCAAAAACGTCTTGAAGAAGTAGAAAGGGACAGTTGGAAGTAGATCAAAGGGAAAGAAGGAAATCCTAGGAGATTTCCTATCTGAAGGCACCATGAAGAGAAAGTCCCGCCTCCGCTGGAGCGCCTCCTCACGACGCAGGTGAACCGAGTTCCGGTCTCCATTGGAGACCAAATCAGTTGACTTTGGCTTGACTCCTAGTGAAGAAGCCACCTTTGTCCTCCCCTGTTTAGCTCTTGATCCTGAAGCACTTGATTGTCTCTCCCGCGCTTTCGATGCATTTCAGGGATGCAACTGGGAAATTTGTTTTTAATGCACTTACTTGAAGGAAGAATATTTTAAAGTATTTTTGCAAAGAAAAATGTTTCCTTTTGCACTGAAGACATTCAGATGTGAGGAAAATCACTAGGCTGGGGAAAGTAAATGCTGTTGAGAATGTCTCACAAACACAAATTACACATCAGCAGGTAGGTTTGACCCTCAGGTTGGGCACATTTTAAGTGGACTGTTGGAACTTAAGATGAATCTAGGACATTCATGATTATTATTTTTAGCTTTTTAGTAAAATTTAATATTTTAAATTTAAATACACATTCTGAAAATTGTATAAGCAGCACAAGACACCGGCTTTATGCCATATTTACAAACATAGGAAAGAAAGATGATATTTTAAATGACAATGCTTCCGCGGATCCAGTGGCTCACGCCTGTAATCCCAGCACTTTGGGAGGCCACGCCCGGCCGACAATTTAAATCTTTAAAAAAAATTTTGACCTAGGCCTGGCGCGGTGGCTCATGCCTGTAATCCCAGCACTTTGGGAGGCGGAGACGGGCGGATCACGAGGTCAGGAGATCGAGACCATCCTGGCTAACACGGTGAAACCCCGTCTCTATTAAAAATACAAAAAAAAAAATTACCTGCGCGTAGTGTCGGGCACCTGTAGTCCCAGCTACTCAGGAGGCTGAGGCAGGAGGATCGCCTAAAAGTAAAAGTAATAATAATGAATCAGAAAGCTTATACTGTATAAAGTAAAAATACGTAACACTAGGATAAAGGCCAGAAAGGCAGGTAAAATGACACTTGAAAGCAGACCACGATAAATTAAAGACGTATCCCAGAAACCCTAAAGCAGCCTCTGAAATAAGAAAAGGGTTATACCTAATAAAGCAACAAAGGAGAGAAAACGGAATGAAATAAAAGCTATGTAAACACTGTGCTGGAACAACTACTCTCCAGGCCTCCACACCACTGGCCAATGAGAAGCATGCTTGTAGAATGATGACTGCAGCATTATTTGTAATCATAAAATAATATGACCAAGGTAATTTTAAAGATATGTGAAAAGAGTTTTATTTATTTAACAAACAGATAATTGAACAAACAATGGAAGCAAGTCCTTTGCCAAAAGGAACACAGAGGGTCATGATGATGCTTCTACTCCAGGGATTTCAGGGTTCCCAGATGCCTAGTTTTCTGTCTAGTTCTTCTGGAAGATGTTACTCTCGGGGAGCAGTAGGTCCTCGAGTTTGGGGCTTTTTCAGGCTCTCTCTCCATTTCCCGATTCTACTACAATAAACAAAAACAATTCTCACTTCCAGAAGATCCCGCCGGTGCCTCTGCACGAGCCTTTCAGGAGGTCTGGATGTCTGGTCCACCGCTCTCCGGCTTCTTTCCCAGCTTTTGCTTTTCCCTTCCCCTGCTCTCGCCCTGCCGCCCCACGGCCCGACCACTGCCCAGCTGAGCCCCCGCGGTTCCACCGCGAAGAAGATGCGCCGGAGGCCCTGCCAGTTGCCCGCCCTGCGGGGTGCCCAGACATCAACGCTTTGTAAAAAGAACCTCCCCATGGAAAAAAATCTCTTGATTTCCACTCTCAGGGTTCTTCAAAGGACTGAAAGCTAAAGGCGACGATGAATTCATTCGACAAGTCCTAGTCGTGCGCCCTGGCGAGTGCCAGACCCTGCTCCCCGCGAGGGGACCCACGAGCGATCCTCACCACCATCCCTGCCCTGGTGGAGCCCCCGTGCGGAACACAGGATCCGCAGATGGCAGCGGAAGCTCCTCAGCAGCCCCGAAAGCGACTGGGCAGGGTGGGCACAGGCTCCTTCACTGGGTGAAGGCGCCGCAAAGAACGGGAAGAACCATCGCGGGAGCCCACTGGGCGTTCACCTTCCCTTGAGCCCCCAGGCGGCTCGGGCTGGGTCGCCCACCGGGGAGTTTTCGGAAGCTCCTGAAGCAGGCGAGGGGCAGGGCGGGCGAAGGCCATTCGGCTGTTCCTCCGGCTCCAGAAACTCCTATCGCGCAGGTGTCCAACGTGACCAGCGCGACTCACCGCTCTCATCTCTCTAGTTTTCCAAGGGCTTGCTCAGTCGTCCTGCCGGGCAGGCCCTGAGAACGGACGGAAAGGAGCAAGTTTAGTGAGTGGCCCTTCCTGTATCGCCCAGTAAAGTTGGGAGCGGTTGTCTCTGTGGCGCAATCGGTTAGCGCGTTCGGCTGTTAACCGAAAGGTTGGTGGTTCGAGCCCACCCAGGGACGACTCTTGGAACTTTTAAAGCATTCACGCATTGTCTATCACTAGACAAATGGAGAATATTTTATCTTCCCGGAGTCCCAAGACACTCATTTTTTACTGATCCATGTCAAGGCCCAGCCCACCTCCCCGACCAGATTCTTAACCGGGTATCTCCTGAAATACTGGGTTTACACTGGTGTAACTCAGGAATCCTGAAACAGAGACCTAGGAACCCACTTCTGGTGTGATAAAATTCTAATTCAGTCTGTTATATGCTTAAACGAGTAATTTACATACCTCCATTTTTTAATATTTTAGTAGTAGGAGTCCAGTATTACCTCCAGGACGTGCCTGGATTTCCTGATTGCTCTATCAATAATGTGACCAGTGGAATCATTCATCATGATAGGGATCCTCTCCATCATTTTTGAAAACAGTATTTTTCCTCAGTTTGTGCAGGATTTATTTAACCCTTTTCAAAATGTTTTTGTTAGCCAGGCATGGTGACACACATCTGTAATCCCAGCTACTTGGGAGGCTGAGGCAGGAGAATCGTTTGAACTTGGGAGGCGGAGGCTGCAGTGAGCTGAGATCGCACCACTACACTCCAGCCTGGAGCGGACTCCAGAGTGAGATTCCATCTAAAAAAAAAAAAATTGTTTTTGAGATGAGGTTGGTTTCATGGTTTTAGGATTACAAAGAACGCTGCAGTCACCATTCTTGTACACATATCTTGTGTCATTGTGGAAATGTCTACACCACAGATCTTTCTATAGTGCAGAGAGCTGGGTGCGCCATTGCTACATTATAGTGCTTACAATGCTTCTAATTTGAGTCCATTCTGCAAATGCATCTTTCAAGGGAGCAGCACCAAATCATATCGCAATATGAATATTTATAAGAGGAACAATGTGCAGATGTGCAGTTGAGCTTCGTGCCTCTCCGTGGGGCCCATGTTCATAAAATGGTGGCATTAGCAATCATCTGAGAGTGGAGTTTGTGGCCCTCTGACGTCAAAAGCTGAAGTAGAGGACATGAAAACCTTCACTGTACATCCTCTGTAGTCTAGCTAGAATCATTCCTAGGTCAACAGCCTCTTAGGAGGGAATGCTGCTTGCTTGTGTTGTCAAAACCACGAAAGGGGCCGGGCGCGGTGGCTCAAGCCTGTAATCCCAGCACTTTGGGAGGCCGAGACGGGCGGATCACGAGGTCAGGAGATCGAGACCATCCTGGCTAACACGGTGAAACCCCGTCTCTACTAAAAAATACAAAAAACTAGCCGGGCGAGGTGGTGGGCGCCTGTAGTCCCAGCTACTCGGGAGGCTGAGGCAGGAGAATGGCGTGAACCCGGGAGGCGGAGCTTGCAGTGAGCCGAGATCCGGCCACTGCACTCCAGCCTGGGCGACAGAGCAAGACTCCGTCTCAAAAAAAAAAAAAAACCACGAAAGGGAGGGAAAGCATCAGGCTGTTGGTTGATAACAGTAGTGAAGCAAGTCTTTTCAAAGGCTTGGTTTGTTAACCCTTAGGAAAAACATCCTAATTCTTACCAGATGGTGCCGTGCATTTCCAGGCTCTTAGTGTCCCAAAAAGAACTGTACGTGACACACACAAAGCAGCAAAGCAAAGCAAAAGTTTATTAAGCACAGTAACACTCCGGGACTGGGGAGAGTGGGCTGGCCTCTGGGCGATGAGATCCGTATGAGTTTGGTGTACTTTGAGTCTTTTTATGTGTGGTTGTTTTTCTTCTCTTCACAGGGATGCCCAATCATTAGCCAGTGTTTGTCTTTTGACTGATAGGTCGGTTGCTTAGTTACTTTGGCCCTTGTGTGCTTGCAGGTTGCCTCCCTTTCATACTTTTAAGTACATGCATGATATGCAGTCCATATGCATGAGTTGTAATGAGTTGATTATCATATGGAGTCATCTTAAGGATACTTTTTTCTCAATGCCTGACTCTCAGGAGCTGCCCTTTTACTGGTTTGGAACTTGCCGGCCATGGGGTCCTTGCTTGCTGTTTTTTTGTTTGTTTATTTGCTTTTTGAGACAGAGTCTTGCCCTGTTGCCCAGTGTGGAGTGCAGTGGTGCAACCTCGGCTCACTGCAACCTCTGCCTCCCAGGTTCAAGCGATGCTCCTTGAACCCCAAGTAGCTAGGAGTACAGGAGTGCTCCACCATGCACAGATAATTTTTTGTATTTTTTGTATTTTTTTTTGACGCAGAGTCTTGCTCTGTGCCCCAGGCTGGAGTGCAGTGGCGCGATCTCGGCTCACTGCAAGCTCCGCTCCCCCGGGTTCACGCCATTCTCCTGCCTCAGCCTCCCGAGTAGCTGGGACTACAGGCGCCCGCCACCTCGCCCGGCTAATTTTCTTGTATTTTTAGTAGAGACGGGGTTTCACCGTGTTAGCCAGGATGGTCTCGATCTCCTGACCTCATGATCCGCCCGTCTTGGCCTCCCAAAGTGCTGGGATTACAGGCTTGAGCCACCGCGCCCGGCCAATTTTTTGTATTTTTAATGGAGATGGGGTTTTGCCATGTTTTCTAGGCTGGTCTCAAACTCCTGACCTCAGGTGATCTGCCCGCCTTGGCCTTTCAAAGTGCTAGGATTACAGGCGTGAGCCACCGAGCCCGGCCTTGCTTGCTTTCTTTAATCTTACTTTTTGTTTTGGCTGCTCAACTTCCGCCTTTTATCTTGCTTCTTGCTCTCCCACCCCATCACCTTGCTTCTGTTTCTGCTTTTACTCATTCTGCCTTTTATCCAACTTCCAATTCCCTCTGCTGTTCTCCTGCCTCATAATGGCAGTTAGTGAGGGAGGGGTGTTAAGGGGGCATGTGCGACCTCGTAGCCTGCCACAGCCAGAAACAGCTTTCAAGGTTTCTCTGCGGTACTGTCAGCCAAGAGGGAGTCTGTTCAGTTGGTTGTAGGGCCTAGGGCTTATTTTTGTTTCTCAATCCTGACAAGGTAAGGCTAGATTAATACAGATTCTCTGCAGGTGTAAATTTCCCCTACAACAGACAGTTTTGCAGAGTTACTTCTGTTTGCTGGCTCTCTGACAGCCATCTTAAAATATGCCAAAGAAATACATTCTGGGATAAAATATTTTTATTTCCTTCATCTATCTACAGCTTCACCATGCTGACAGCCTCCAGTCCAAGCGTACCCGAAGTCTTTCTTTTTAAAAAGCTTTCCCACCCTTCTGACTGCCTTCAAGTCTCTGCCAAAACACAAGTCACAGTGACTGACTCCCTGCTATAGCAAGCTCGGAATAAATAGCCTTTGCTTTTTTCTATTTGGTTGGTCTTTGTTGATTTGCAGAAGCTTCAGTGTAGTGTTGACAAGGACTCCATCTTTCACCACACCTCAGTAATTTCCTCTGAGCCCTTTTCTTTGTTAGTTCTTGGCCTGCCAAGTCCAGTTTTAGAAAAGAATACTGTTGAGTCTAGTTTAGCAAGAGTCCTCCTAACCACTTTTGATAGCTTATCAAGTTCCTCTTAGTAATTTTCCATCCACTGACTTTTTTTTTTAAATTTATTTATTTATTTATTTATTTATTTTTTTGAGACGGAGTCTTGCTCTGTAGCCCGGGCTGGAGTGCAGTGGCCAGATCTCAGCTCACTGCAAGCTCCGCCTCCCAGGTTTACGCCATTCTCCTGCCTCAGCCTCCGGAGTAGCTGGGACTACAGGCGCCCGCCACCTCGCCCGGCTAGTTTTTTGTATTTTTAGTAGAGACGGGGTTTCACCGTGTTAGCCAGGATGGTCTCGATCTCCTGACCTCGTGATCCGCCCGTCTCGGCCTCCCAAAGTGCTGGGATTACAGGCTTGAGCCACCGCGCCCGGCCCATCCACTGACTTTCTTATCTTGCCAATTGGCTATAATCTTCAACTCCTCGTGCTGTATTTGAGGTTGAGCTCAGTTCTCTGGTGGCCTCTCTTGCCTATTGTAGTACATACAATAAAATCTGTCTCATGTTTTTAACAAGTGTCCAGTGCAGTCCCTCAGAAACTACCTTTGCAAAATTATGACAGTAAGAGAAAGCTGACATGGCTGGCCCCATCTTGGTTCTAGCCTCACAGGCTAGCTGGCTTTGCTTGTTCCTGTGCAATTTCTCCCAAGCTATCTTTGGGAAAAATTGAGTTTATAGTTTAAATCAGGGGTCCCCATCCCCCAGGGCCACAAGACAGCTACTGGTCCATGGCCTGTTAGGAACCCAGCCGAACAGCAGGAGGTGAGCTGCAGGCCTTCAAGCATTACCACCTGAGCTCTTGTCAGATCTGCATCAGTATTAGATGGTCATCGGAGCTCGGACCCTACTGGGAACTGCGCATGTGAGGGATCCAGATTGCGCACTCCTTATGAGACTGTAACTAATGCCTGATATCCTAAGGTGGAACAGTTTCATCCGGAAACCATCCACCACCCCCTTCCATGGAACAATTGTCTTCCGTGAAACCAGTCCCTGGTGCCAAAAAGGTTGGGGACAGCCAGAAAGGTTGGTTTAAAGGATAACCTTCCCCAAAACTAAATTAGCTCTGTAAAACTCATGAAAGGCCACCAAGTTAGAAGGATGAAAGAGGCCTGAATTCTACTTAGATGTATGCCTCGTTAAATAATTACCAGCCATTATTCCAGAGGTCGCAAGATTTGCAGCTTCCCCAATAACTGCTGTGAAGAACATCACTATTGTAGAACCTAAGATTGGCCTCTTGAGTTGTCTTTTCAGGCTTTTGCATTTCTGACTACTGGATGGCACCATTTGGCCTGAAAATCAACCAGTCCCTTAGCCCCCACCCAGAAGCTGACTCAAGGCCGGAGGGCCATTTTCCACATCCCTGTGATTTCATCCCTGACAATCAGCACCACCCAAGCCCCAGCCCCCTCCCCACCAAACTATCTGAAAACCCCATTACCTCTAAGCCTTCAGTGAGATTGATTTGGGTGACAACTCTCTCTCCCACATGTCGTGGCTGGCCTGTGTCAATGAAACTCTTTACTGCAATGCCGTGGTCTCCATGAATTGATTTTTTTTTTTTTTTTTTTGAGACTGGAGTCTCGCTCTGTCACCCAGGCTGTAGTGCAGTGGCCGGATCTCAGCTCTCTGCAAGCTCCGCCTCCCAGGTTTACGCCATTCTCCTGCCTCAGCCTCCTGAGTAGCTGGGACTACAGGCGCCTGCCACCTCGCCCGGCTAAGTTTTTGTATTTTTAGTAGAGACGGGGTTTCACTGTGTTAGCCAGAATGGTCTCGATCTCCTGACCTCGTGATCCGCCCGTCTCGGCCTCCCAAAGTGCTGGGATTACAGGCTTGAGCCACCGCGCCCGGCCCATGAATTGATTTTGTGTGTACATTAGGCAGGAAGAACCCATCAGGAGGTTACATCTGCAGGATGGTGCCAGTTCTTTCCACAAAGGCTGGTCAGATACCCAGAAAGTATTTCTCCACTACTGCCTGGACAATGTGTCTCCCTGTCAATCTCCAGGGAATGGGGCCTGGATCAAGTATTTAGTATTCAGCAGTTACTACATGTCACATAATCCCTCATTTTTAATATTCTGCCATGCCTTCCAGTGGTCTAACTGGTCACCATGCCACAGAATCTTTACTTTATGATCTCCAAGGAGAACTTTCCACTCGATGTTTTGTGATTTGAGCAATGGAATAGAATCTGATACTGGTGGGATGCAGGAGGTCCCCAGACACTGGGGGGATCTCGACCCCAGCTGTGGTGTCCAGGCTCTTGACACCACCTCAAGAATGAAGTGAAGGATGAGTCAGCAAATAGTGAAAGAAGAGATTTATTGCAAAGCAAAAAGTACACACTCAAGAAAGGGGAGTTTGGGTATATCCAAGACAGAACAATGGGTTCTGGGGTTTCATCTTGATGGGTTTCTTCAACCAAGGAGTGGAATATTCATGAAAATTCTCAGGTAAAAGTGGAGATTTCTCGGAACTCTGGTGCCATCCATTTTTACATCAAATAATGGTCTCAGAACTATCATGGCAGTGGTGGGTGTGTGATTTAGCATGTTAATGAGCATATAATGAGGGGATAGGTAAAACCTACGTCTAATCCAGCACCATATTGGGTCCAGTCTTAGCCAGCTTGGACCACACCCTGGTTTTTCAGCGTCTTATCAGCCCATGGCTTCAAGTCAAGTGAATTTACTGCCTAAAATTTGTTATCCTGTGACCACCCCGTATTATTCCTGTCTCAAAACTACTTCTAAATATTCAAATGGTCTTTAACTTGAGCAGCCCAACTTTGCTTACTTCACAGTGTTTCCTGCGTAATATGTAAGAAAAGATGATCCAGACATTTGTTAAACATCTCAAATAAGATGTATCCCGGGTATTTGTGTCAAATTTGGATTATTTTGGTTTTGTCTTTGCAGAATATAAAAAACTAACATAAGGTAAGGACTAAGGTCTGGAGATGGCTGCCCAAGAGATGACAAAGTCCAACACCACCCTTGAGAGTGTCCAATCATCTCTTCTGGGGCAGCATATTTTTCTACAATCCTGAATTTGGAAAACAAGCAACAAGATTCATGAAACTGGACAACTGTCTTTATAACATTACCAGTGATAAAACCAGTAAGGAAGGCTGGTTTGTAGTCATCCGACCTGCCTCTTTACTTTCATAAATACGGTTTCTCTCTGATAGTAAACGGCTTCCAATTTCAAGCGAAAGGCTACATCACAAGGATAAGGATGTGAAGAGAACCGGTTTCTTTTGTAATCCTAAACGTTCCCAACAGGAGTTTTTGCAAATTAAAAGCCATTATTTGAAGAAGGGTGCCCAGGATCCATCTGGCCGCGGAAAGCTTGCTCCGCAACACAGGCGAAGGACTTGCTTCTTTGGGTGAGAACAGACGCCGGGACGGGAGAGAAAAAGGGAGAGGCAGACGTCACTTCCCCCTGGCCGCTCCTGCAGCGGATTGGGCGGCTGAGTGACAGAAAGGCAGGCGAGGACTGGGAAAGGCACTGTCGGTGACATCACGGGTAGGGCGGCTTCTATGTAGATGAGGAAGCGCAAGGGCTGCTGCTTGACCACCTGCTGCTTCGGCACGAAGGGGTTTCCATGCCATGGAGCGGGTTCAGGACCGCTGGTCGGACCTGAGAATCCCAGCTGTGTGTCAGGGCTAGAAGGGCTCGGGAGTGCGCGTGGCAAGTGACCGTGAGTGTAAAGGGTGAGGCGTATGAGGCTGTGGCGGGGCAGAGGTGTAGGAACTCATACTTACCTGGCAGGGGAGATACCATGATCACGAAGGTGGTTTTCCCAGGGCGAGGCTTATCCATTGCACTCCGGATGTGCTGACCCCTGCGATTTCCCCAAATGTGGGAAACTCGACTGCATAATTTGTGGTAGTGGGGGACTGCGTTCGCGCTTTCCCCTGGCTTATTGTGTTTGAAGAATAGACTCTGCCCTAAGAGTTACTTTTTTTTCCGTTGTGTAGTGTTTTGGGTTAAGGTTTTGTAAATGTAATGCTAACAGTGGATGGCTTCGGACTAGGAAGGTAGCATATCGTCTGTCCGCCAGAGGTGAAATAAGTGTCAGCGATTATAACACAAGGTATCTTGAGCGAGAGCTGCACAGCTCTTTCGTTTCTAAGACTGGCCGCTTTTTGCAGAGATTGGCCCAAAGTCTCCAGTCTCTTGGCTTCTCATGCTCTGTGAAAATCTTGGTGTTTTTCTAGCCCCCAGTCACGTTTTACACAGCGTCTGCTTCCAACCGCAGCCCCCGGTTTGTAGGATTTCTGTGCCCTAAGCGCATAGTCTTCCAGGCCCACAGGTCAGAACCGCAGTCTCACCTGTATTGGCCGAAATGCGCTGCGATCCTCCCTGAAGTATAGGAGGGAAGTTTTATGAGGAGTCGGGTCCAGTTTCCTCCTATCTCCTGCCGTTTACATATCTTGTCTTTCTTCAGACTTTGTTTAAGCGACAGCTTCTTGTTTGATGTCTCGCTTACACGTCCTACATCCATTGCCAGGCAACTTCCTAGATAGCACCCCGACCCATCCTTCCCACCTCCAAGCAGCCCTTTCCTATTTTTGGTGCCAGTGTCCTCCCCCGTCCCTCTTTCTTCAGGCCCTCGCTTACCACCTTCATGGACAGAAAATAGCCCTCTCTCAACCTGCGGTTTACACCTGACACGCGTCAGTACCCTGGCAAATTCCTTAATACCCCTTCTCAAATTGCACTGTAAATGCATCTCTTTTTAACTCCCAGAAGTATCTGATTGGTTTTGTCCCTGCACTACATGAATTCCACTACAGAAGAAAACCCCAGGGCTAGCAATGGCGGTTCTGAGCATTGTGCCGGCCTCTCCCAGGGTATGTTTTCTGACTTCACCTACTTCTGATCAACTGAGGTCAGGGGTTCGAGACCAACCTGACCAACATGGTGAAACTCCGACTCCACTAAAAATACATTAAAAAAAAAAAAAAAAAAAAAGAATAGCCGGGCGTGATGGTGTGTGTCTGTAATCCCAACTACTCAGGAGGCTGAGGCAGGAGAATCACTTGAACCCGGGAGGCGGAGGTTGCAGTAAGCACGATCACGCCATTGCACCCCAGCCTGGTGACAGAGCAAGACTGTCTAAAAAAAAAAAAAAAAAAAAAGAAAAAAAAATTAGTCCATCTGAGACACATTATTGGAGACAGTACAATCCTGACAATCCTGCATCCAACAGGCACTTGGTGCAGATCTGAACCCACTGAGCTATTGGCTCATGTTCCCCATGTTCTATTAAGTATCATGAGCAGAAATTGAGCTCTTTGGCTTTTACCCACTAAGTATGGCTTTAGGACAGGACTCTGTCTCACACACACACATTATTGCATCATTATTTTTTGCCATCAGTGTGGGTTTTTGGTTTTGAGGTTATGAAGTGAATTTCTGGGGACAGTCTCTGTTGGGTCGTGTTGACCCTTGTCCCTGTTGACCAAGACAGCTAATCTGGTCTGTGAGTCTTTTTTATTGTCTGTTTATTGTCCGGAGAATAATGGTACTTCCTGATACTTGAGACTGCAGCAATGTTAAATTGTTCAGCTCCTATCTTCCCAATGTTTGGTAAAAATATTATGGGTCCAATAGTTGTCAATACCTGCAAGAGTGGCATCTCTGTTACAAGAGTGATGTTACTACGCAATGTCCCCCCTCCCACCCAACTTTGTTCCAAAGGAGCTCTTGGCTTGAACAAATTTACTATATCTAAAAGACATCTTAGTACAGGAAGGAAACTAAATCTGTAGCATGTAAGGAGCAGTTTTCTTTGATTGGTGTATTCAGGTTTCTAATCAGCTGAAAATTCAAATACATGTCCTTTAAGGATTAAGTTTAAACCACACTACAGAAAGGAGAGAAAATATTTATATGATCACATATAAGCAATGGAATCAGCACTTTCACAACTATACAAATCAAATTTAATAATCTCCAGAACATTAAGGAAGTTCAGTCATTAATGAAAATGAATGAAAAGAAATTATTCACCCACTGTACATGCCCTAGAAAGAGAATGTCCTGCCCGACTCAAAAGGGTATCACAATATTACTCAGATTTTCAGCAATGAAGGCCCTCCAAGGATCTAATGATGTTCATATTTTTCAGTTTATTTCCTTCAGTGATAAACATTGTTGATAGATACCATTGCCTCTCTTTTCACCTGAAGTGATGTTATTTAGCACAATTGGTTTCTTGAGAATGCCCCCTAGTTTGGTGGAAGGAATTTTCCTGCTTTACAAATATAGGATATTTTCTCATGAAACAAACTGCTATACTCTTTCAGTGAAGTGAATAGACAGATTAGGTCTCTAAAATGTTAAAGGAATCACTGCCCCAATTATCTTAGGAACAATAATAATCACTTATATAGAATTAAAATAAGAAAATTAAGCCAGGTATGGTGGCTCGTATCTGCAATCCCAGCACTTTAGGAGGCTGAGGAGGGAGGATCAATTGAGGTTAGGAGTTGGAGACCAGCCTGGGCAACAGAGTGAAACCCCTGTCTCTACAAATTTTTAAGTATTAGCTAAATTTTTTAAGTTGGCAGGGCATGATGATGCATGACTCTAATCTCAGCTACTAGGGAGACTGAGGCAGGCTGCAGGGAACTATGCTTGTGCCACTGCCCTCCAGCCTGGGTGACAAAGTGAGACTCCTGACTCTAGCCAGGCATGGCGGCTCACTCCTGTAATCCCAGCACTTTGAGAGGCTGAGGTGGGTGGATCACAAGGTCAGGAGTTCGAGACCAGCGTGGCCTACATGGTGAAACCCTGTCTCTACTAAAAATACAAAATTAGCTGGGTATGGTGGCACATGCCTGTAATCTCAGCTACTCTGGAGGCTGAGGCAGGAGAATTGCTTGAACCCGGGAGTCGGAGGTTGCAGTGAGCCAAGTCGTGCCACTGCACTCCAGCCTGGGCGAGGAGCGAGACTCCATCTCAAAAAAACACAACAACAACAACAACAACAAAAAACCAGAGACTGAAGCAGAACATGAAAGGTTCACATTTTAGCCAAATATCTCCATGTTGCCATTCCCCAGGTCCTTCCTAAAAATATAGATTGGAGGATAATTCAGCAATGTACTAAAAAGCCAGACAAATCTGTCTTTGCTTACTTAAAACGATTTGAGAGCCAGGCGTGGTAGCTCATGCCTGTAATCCCAGCAATTTGGGAGGCCGAGGCAAGTGGAACACTTGTGGTCATGAGTTTGAGACCAGGCTGCCAACATGGTGAAACCCTGTCTCGACTAAAAATACAAAAATTAGCCAGATGGCTACTCAGGAGGCTGAAGCAAAAGAATCACTTGAACCTGGGAGGCGGAGGTTGCAGTGAGCTGAGATCCTGCCACTGCAATACAGCCTGGGTGACAGAGGGAGACTCCGTCTCAAAAAGAAAAAAAAAAATTAGCAGGGTAGTAGAAATATAATGTACATGAGAATGATAATCATGAAGAGAATCTGTATTCTAGAATAGTAAGGGAATCTATTCCATTAGGGAGCCAACTGAAAACATCAAATCCCAGTTCACACCCCAGGGTGTGATGTCACGTGCCTGTAGTCCCAGCTACTCGGGAGGATTAGTAAGGAGGTTTGCTTGAATTCATGAGGTCAAGGCAGAAGTAAACCCTGATCATGCCACTGCAGTCCAGCCTGAGTGACAATGAGACCTTGTCTCAAAAACAAAAAAACAAACGAAAAAATCCACAAAACCAAACAACAACAAATTGTCCCCTCACGCTGAAATGACAGTGGCAAACATCACTTTGCTATTGGAAAATTAAAACACCCCTTCTTGCTAAAACACTCCCTCTTGCTATCAACCTGCCCTCTCCCTCTAGCATGTCTGACTCATGGTTTAAAATGCCCCAAAACTGATGTACTCAATTTGTAGTACGTTTACCTGTTCTGCAACAGCATTTATTTTAGTCTGTAGGAGATCACCATCCATGGCCCTATAAATGTCTAACAGCATGGAATGATGAAGGGACAGTGTCCTTTAGGATATGTATGTATATAGCTCTGAAGAAACCCAACATTGGGCGACTTCCCTCAAACTCTTCACTAGGCATGACCACTGTGCCATTTTAGATAGAGATTCTGTGGGGCAAAACCTGAGAATTATCTGCCTGGCTATCAACAAGATAGCTCCTTGCATTTTTGGGGAGTGAACACCTTTGCTTCAAGGGAGTGTTTCCTCCCAGGATTAAAAATATCTTTCTGTAACCTCAGGAAACATTGCTGATGAAAACCAGGCATGGTGGCTCTGGCCTGTAATCCCAGTGACTCGGGGGTTGAGGCAAGAGGATCACTTAAGTCCAGGAGTTCGAGGCTGCAGTGAGCTATGATGGTGCCACTGCTCTCCAGTCTGGGCCACAGGGCCAGACACTGTCTGTGAAAGAAAAAGAAAGAAATACATTGCTGATGAAACTGCGGCCTCTTATGCAGCTCAATAAAAAGCTATTTATTCACTGGCTAAGGTTGTACTAGACAATCACATGACTTTAGATGATATATTTAGCGGAGCAGGGAGATGTATGTGTGGTGGCAAATACCTTTTGTTGCATATATATAAATATTCCCCATGCAGTAGAACCTTCTCTATAAAAAGTCCGTTCAGTTGGTTGTAGGGCCTAGGGCTTATTTTTATTTCTCAATCCTGACAAGGTAAGGCTGGATTAATGAAGATTCTCTGCAGGTGTAAATTTCCCCTACAAAAGACAGTTTTGCAGAGTTAATCCTGTTTGCTGGCTCTCTGACAGCCATCTTAAAATATGCCAAAGAAATACATTCTGGGGTAAAATATTTTGATTTCCTTCATCTATCTACAGCTTCACCATGCTGACAGCCTCCAGTCCAAGCGTACCTGAAGCCTTTCTTTTTAAAAAGCTTTCCCACCCTCCTGACTGCCTTCAAGTCTCTGCCAAAACACAAGTCACAGTGACTGACTCCCTGCTATAGCAAGCTCAGAATAAATAGCCTTTGCTTTTTTCCATTTGGTTGGTCTTTGTTTATTTGCAGAAGCTTCCGTGTAGAGTTGACAAGGACTCCATCTTTCACCACACCTTAGTAGTTTCCTCTGAGCCCTTTTCTCTGTTAGTTCTTGGCCTGCCAAGTCCAGTTTTAGAAAAGAATACTGTTGAGTCTAGTTTAGCAGGAGTCCTCCCAACCACTTTTGATAGCTAATCAAGTTCCTCTTAGTAATTTTCCATCCACTGACTTTCTTATCTTGCCAGTTGGCTATAATATTCAACTCCTCCTGCTGTATTTCAGGTTGAGCTCAGTTCTTTGGTGGTCTATCTTGCCTATTGTAGCACATACAATAAAATCTGTCTCATGTTTTTAACAAGTGTCCAGTGTAGTCCCTCAAAAACTACCTTTGCAAAATTATGACAGTAAGAGAAAGCTGACATGGCTGGCCCCATCTTGGTTGTAGCCTCACAGGTTAGCTGGCTTTGCTTACTCCTGTGCAATTTCTCCCAAGCTGTCTTTGGGAAAAATTGAGTTTATAGTTTAAATCAGCAGTCTCCAACCCCCAGGGCCACAGGACAGGTACTGGTCCATGGCCTGTTAGGAACCCAGCCGAACAGCAGGAGGTGAGCTGCAGGCCTTCAAGCATTACCACCTGAGCTCCGCCTCTTGTCAGATCTGCATCAGCATTAGATGCTCATCGGAGCTCGGACCCTATTGGGAACTGCGCATGTGAGGGATCCAGATTGCACACTCCTTATGAGACTGTGACTAATGCCTGATGACCTAAGGTGGGACAGTTTCATCCGGAAACCATCCACCACCCCCTTCCATGAAAAAACTGTCTTCTGTGAAACCAGTCCCTGGTGCCAAAAAGGTTGGGGACAGCCAGAAAGGTTGGTTTAAAGGATAACCTTCCCCAAAACTAAATTACCCCTGTAAAACTCATGAAAGGCCACCAAGTTAGAAGGATGAAAGAGGCGTGAATTCTACTAAGATGTATGCCTCGGTAAATAATTACCAGCCATTATTCCACAGGTCGCAAGATTTGCAGCTTCTCCAATAACTGCTGTGAAGAACATCACTATTGTAGAACCTAAGATTGGCCTCTTGAGTTGTCTTTTCAGGCTTTTGCATTTCTGACTACTGGATGGCACCATTTGGCCTGAAAATCAACCAGTCCCTTAGCCCCCACCCAGAAGCTGACTCAAGGCCGGAGGGCCATTTTCCACATCCCTGTGATTTCATCCCCGACAATCAGCACCGCCCAAGCCCCAGCCCCCTCCCCACCAAACTATCTGAAACACCCATTACCTCCAAGCCTTCAGTGAGATTGATTTGAGTAGCAACTCTCTCTCCCACATGTCGTGGCTGGCCTGTGTCAATGAAACTCTTTACTGCAATGCCATGGTCTCCATGAATTGATTTTGTGTGTATACTGGACAGGGAAAACCCATCAGGCGGTTACATCTGCAGGATGGTGCCTGTTCTTTCCACAAAGGCTGGTCAGATACCCAGAAGGTATCCACTACTGCCTGGACAATGTGTCTCCCTGTCAATCTCCAGGGAATGGGGCCTGGATCAAGTATTTAGTATTCAGCAGTTACTACACTGTCATCTAATCCCTCATTTTCAATATTCTGCCATGCCTTCCAGTGGCCTAACTGGCCACCATGCCACAGAATCTTTACTTTATGATCTCCATGGAGAACACTCCACTTGTTGTTTTGTGATTTGAGCAATGGAATAGAATCTGATACTGGTGGGCTGTGGGAGGTCCCCAGACACTGGGGGGATCTCGACCCCAGCTGTGGTGTCCAGGCTCTTGACACCACCTTAAGAATGAAGTCAAGGATCAGTCAGCAAATAGGGAAAGGAGATTTATTGCAAAGCAAAAAGTACACACTCAAGAAAGGGGAGTTTGGGCATACTGGAGAGAGAACAATGGGTTCTGGGGTTTCATCTTGATGGGTTTCTTTAACCAAGGAGTGGAATATTCATGAAAATTCCCGGGTAAAGGTGGAGATTTCTCAGAACTCTGGCGCCATCCATTTTTACATCAAATAATGGTCTCAGAACTATCATGGCAGTGGTGGGTGTGTGATTTAGCATGTTAATGAGCTTATAATGACGGTCTAGGTAAAACTTCCATCCAATCCAGCACCACATTGGGTCCAGTTAGTCTCAGCCAGCTTGGTCCATACCCTGGTTTTCCAGCCTCTTATCAGCCCACAGCCTCAAGTCATGTAAGTCTACTGCCTACAATTTGTTATCCTGTGACCACCCTGTATTATTCCTGTCTGAAATCTACTTGTAAATATTCAAATGGTCTTTGACTTGAGCAGCCCAACTTTGCTTACTTCACAGTGTTTCCTGCGTAATATATAAGAAAACATGATCCAGACATTTGTTAAACATCTCAAATAAGATGTAGCCCAGGTATTTGTGTCAAATTTGGGTTATTTTGGTTTTGTCTTTGCAGAATATAAAAAACTAACACAAGGTAAGGGCTAAGGTCTGGAGATGGCTGCCCAAGAGATGACAAAGTCCAACACCACGCTTGGGAGTGTCCAACCATCTCTTCTGGGACAGCATATTTTTCTACAATCCTGAATTTGGAAAACAAGCAACAAGATTCATGAAACTGGACAACTGTCTTTATAACATTACCAGTGATAAAACCAGTAAGGAAGGCTGGTTTGCAGCCATCCGACCTGCCTCTTTACTTTCATAAATACGGTTTCTCTCTGATATTAAACGGCTTCCAATTTCAAGCGGAATGCTACATCACAAGGATAAGGATGTGAAGAGAACCGAACGTTCCGCACAGGAGTTTTTGCGAATTAAAAGCCATTATTTGAAGAAGGGTGCCCAGCAGGATCCATCTGGCCGCGGAAAGCTTGCTCCGCAACACAGGCGAAGGAGCTGCTGCTTTGGGAGTGAATAGATGCCGGGGCGGGAGGGAAAAAGGGAGACGCAGACGTCACTTCCCCTTGCCGGCTCTTGCAGCGCATTGGGCGGCTGAGTGACAGAAAGGCACACGAGGACTGGGAATGGCAGTGTCGTTGACATCACGAGTAGGGCGACTTCTATGTAGATGAAGCAGCGCAGGGGCTGCTGCTTGGCCACCTGCTGCTTCGCCACGAAGGAGTTTCCATGCCGTGGAGCGGGTTCACGAACGCTGGTCGGACCTGAGAATCCCAGCTGTGTGTCAGGGCTAGAAGGGCTCGGGAGTGCGCGTGGCAAGTGACCGTGAGTGTAAAGGGTGAGGCGTATGAGGCTGTGGCGGGGCAGAGGTGTAGGAACTCATACTTACCTGGCAGGGGAGATACCATGATCACGAAGGTGGTTTTCCCAGGGCGAGGCTTATCCATTGCACTCCGGATGTGCTGACCCCTGCGATTTCCCCAAATGTGGGAAACTCGACTGCATAATTTGTGGTAGTGGGGGACTGCGTTCGCGCTTTCCCCTGATATTTGGTGGTCTTAAAAATAGGTTGTGTAAGCCGGGCGCGGTGGCTCAATTCTGTAATCCTAGCACTTTGGGAGGCCGAGACGGGCGGATCACTAGGTCAGGAGATCGAGACCATCCTGGCGAACAC
This sequence comes from Macaca mulatta, assembly GCF_049350105.2. Lineage (NCBI taxonomy): Eukaryota > Metazoa > Chordata > Mammalia > Primates > Cercopithecidae > Macaca > Macaca mulatta. Next base: position 224,251,294 of record NC_133406.1, read on the forward strand.
GGTGAAACCCTGTCTCTACTAAAAAATACAAAAAAAAAAAAATTAGCCGGGCGTGGTGGCGGCGCCTGTAGTCCCAGCTACTCGGGAGGCTGAGGCAGGAGAATGGCGTAAACCCGGGGGGCGGAGCTTGCAGTGAGCTGAGATCCGGCCACTGCACTCCAGCCCGGGCGACAGAGCCAGACTCCGTCTCAAAAAAAAAAAAAAAAAAAAAAAAATGGGTTGTGTAATAAGGGCTTGTATTTCGTTGTCCTCGTTAGTACTGCCGGTGGCGTCTTTTGTTGTTTGATTTTTATGGTGGAAGTCTTGGAATAGGAAGTAACTTGTCATCTTTTTGCCGGAGGCGAAAAAGCATCATCCTTTATAACACAAGTTAACTATCGCGAAGGCCGCAGAGCTCTTCCCTTTTTACGAGGGCCTGCTTTTTGCAGAGATTGGTCCAAGGTCTCCAGTCTCTTGGGTTATCATGCTCTGTGAAAATTTTCCCCCAGTCACCTTTTACACAGCCTCTGCTTGTAACCGCAGCCCTCACAGGAGTTTGTAGGATTTCTGTGCTAGCGGGGAATGTGTTCTCACCTCCTAGAGCCAGTTAGAAACTACGCAGAGGGGCGCTGTTCTTTGGAAAGAAATTAGGGCCTTTGGGGCTCTACTGTCCCCGTTGGGTTGTAGACATAACACGCTTACTTTGCGTAGGGGAACGGCTCTGCCGGCGCCCAGGTGCCCTAGCGCATATTCATCCAGGACCGCAGGTCAGAACCGCAGTCTCACCTGTCTTCACCTAAATGCGCTGCGATCCTCCCTGAAGTATAAGGCGGGAAGTTTTATGTGGAGCCGGGTCCAGTTTCCTACTATCTCCTGCCGTTTGCATATCTTGTCTTTCTTCAGACTTTATTTAAGCGACAGCTTCTTGTTTGAGGTCTCGCTTACACATCCTACATCCATTGCCAGGCAACTTTCTGGATAGCACCCCGACCCATCCTTCCCACCTCCAAGCAGCCCTTTCCTATTTCTGGTGCCAGTGTCCTCCCCTGTCCGTCTCTCTTCAGGCCCTCGCTTATCACCTTCATGGACATAAAATACTTAGCTCTCGCTCAACCTGCGGTTTACACCTGACACGGGTCAGTACCCTGGCAGATTCCTTAATACCCCTTCTCAAATGACACTGTAAATTCATCTCATTTTAACTCCCACAAGTATCTAATTGGTTTTGTGATAGTGTGTGTCTGTAATCGCAACTACTCGGGAGGCTGAGGCAGGAGAATCGCTTGAACCCGGGACGCGGAGGTTGCAGTGATCGTGCCACTGCACCCCAGCCTGGGCAACAGAGTGAGAGTCTGTCTAAAAAAAAAAGGCACTTGGTGCAGATCTGAACCCACTGAGCTATTGGCTCGGGTTCCCCATGTTCTATTAAGTATCATGAGCAGAAATTGAGCTCTTTGACTTTTACCAAGTATGGCTATAGAACACGTTTCTCTCTCTCTCTCATTGTTGCCTCATTATTTTTTGCCATCAATGTGGGTTTTTGGTTTTGAGGTTATGAAGTGAATTTCTGGGGACAGTCTCTGTTGGGTCGTGTTGACAAGGATCTAGTCCCTGTTTGGTGATACATGACAGCTAATCTGGTCTGTTATTGTCCTGAGAATAATGGCATTTCCTGATACTTGAGACTGCAGCAATGATACGTTGTTCAGATCTTGTCTTTCCAATATTTGGTAAAAATTTTATGGGCCTAATGGTTGTCAATATCTGCAAGAGTGGTATCTCTATTACAAGAGTGATGTTACTACTCAATGTCCCCCCCTCCCACCCAACTTTGTTCCAAAGGAGCTCTTGGCTTGAATAAATTTACTATATCTAAAAGACATCTTAGTACAGGAAGAAAACTAAATCTGTAGCATGTAAGGAGCAGTTTTCTTTGATTGGTATATTTAGGTTTCTAACCAGCTAAAAAATTCAAATACATGTCCTTTAAGGATTAAGTTTAAACCACACTACAGGCCGGGCGTGGTGGCTCAAGCCTGTAATCCCAGCACTTTGGGAGGCCGAGGCGGGCAGATCACAAGGTCAGGAGATCGAGACCACAGTGAAACCCCGTCTCTACTAAAAATACAAAAAATTAGCTGGGCGCGGTGGCGGGCGCCTGTAGTCCTAGCTACTCAGGAGGCTGAGGCAGGAGAATGGCGTAAACCCAGGAGGCGGAGCTTGCAGTGAGCCGAGATCGCGCCACTGCACTCCAGCCTGGGCAACAGCGTGAGACTCCGTCCCAAAAAAAAAAAAAAAAAAAAAAAAAAAAAAAAAACCACACTACAGAAAGGAGAGAAAAGATTTATATGATCACATAAAAGCAATGGAATCAGCAATATAAGCACTTTTCACAATCATACAAATCAAATTTAATAATCTCCGGAACATTAAGGAAGTTCAGCCCTTAATGAAAATGAATGAAACTATTCACCCACTGTTACATGCCCTAGAAAGAGAATGTCCTGCCCGACTCAAAAGGGTATCACAATATTACTCAGATTTTCAGCAATGAAGGCCCTCCAAGGATCTAATGATGTTCATATTTTTCAGTTTATTTCCTTCAGTGATAAACATTGTTGATAGATACCATTGCCTCTCTTTTCACCTGAAGTGATGTTACTTAGCACAATTGGTTTCTTGAGAATGCCCCCTAGTTTGGTGGAAGGAATTTTCCTGCTTTATAAATACAGGATATTTTCTCATGAAACAAATTGCCATACTCTTTCAGTGAAGTGAATAGAAAAATTAGGTCTCCAAAATGTTAAAGGAGTCACTGCCCCAATTATCTTAGGAACAATAATAATAATAATGACTTAAATAAAATTAAAATAAGTAAATGAAACCAGGTATGGTGGCTCATATCTGCAATCCCAGCATTTTAGGAGGCTGAGGAGGGAGGATCAATTTAGGTTAGGAGTTGGAGACCAGCCTGGGCAACATAGTGAAACCCCCGTCTCTACCAATTTTTTTTTTTTTTTTTGAGACGGAGTCTCGCTCTGTCGCCCAGGCTGGAGTGCAGTGGCGCCATCTCGGCTCACTGCAAGCTCCGCCTCCCGGTTCACGCCATTCTCCTGCCTCAGCCTCCTGAGTAGCTGGGACTACAGGCGCCCGCCACCACGCCGGGTTAATTTTTTGTACTTTTAGTAGAGATGGGGTTTCACCATGTTAGCCAGGATGGTCTTGATCTCCTGACCTCGTGTTCCGCCCGCCTCGGCCTCCCAAAGGGCTGGGATTACAGGCTTGAGCCACCGCGCCCGGCCTATTTATTTATTTTTGAGATAGCGTCTTGCTCTGTAGCCCAGGCTGGAGTGCAGTGGTGCGATCTCAGCTCACTGCAAGCTCCGCCTCACATGTTGAAGCTATTTGCCTGCCTCAGCCTCCAGAGTAGCTGGCATTACAGGTGCATGCCACCACGCCCAGCTAATTTTTATATTTTTAGTAGAGATGGGTTTTCACCATGTTAGCCAGGCTGTTCTCAAACTCGTGACCTCAAGTGATGCACCTGTCGCGGTCTCCCAAAGTGCTGGGATTACAGGTGTGAGCCACCTCGCCCAGCCTACTTATGCGTGAAATGTGAAGTTTCAATAGGGAAAAATTTTCTTGTTGAATTTCTAACATGAAAAAATAATAGATTTAGCTGTAGATTAAATTAATGGTCTTCATAGTTTGGTACAATAAAATAAACGAAATGAAGTTGATAGCAGAGAGGAATTTTTGATGCTTTTGAACAATTTAAATAATGTAAATATTTAATGTATAAAGAGATGAACAAGTTCATTATGTTATTATTTAATTTATTTATTTATTGAGTTGGAGTGTCATTTATTGAGTTGGAGTCTCACTCTCTCACCTAGACGAGTGCAGTGTGCGGTGTCGGCTTACTGCAACCTCTGCCTCCCGAGTTAAAGCGATTCTCCTGCCTCAGCTTCCTGAGTAGCTGGGTTTACAGGTGCACACCACCACACCCGGATAATTTTTGTATTTTTAATAGACATGGGGTTTCACCATGTTGGTCAGGCTGGTCTCCAACTCCTGACCTCGTGATCTGCACGGTATGGCTTCCCAAAGTGCTGGGTTTACAGGTGTGAGCCACCGCACCCAGCCCATTACATTATTTTTTAAAAATCAGTGTGACTCTTTTGACAAATTCGAATGGTTTAATAATCTTGGTTAGGCTGGGCATGGTGACTTATGCCTGTAATCTCAGAACTTGGGAGCCCGAGGTCAGGAGTTTGAGATCAGCCTGGAAAACATGGTGAAACCCTGTCTTTACTAAAAATACAAAAATTAGCCTGGCATGGTGGTGGGCTCCTGTAATCCCAGCTACTCAGAAGGCTGAGGCAGAATCGCTTGAACCTGGAAGGCAGAGGTTGTAGTGAGCCAAGATCGTGCCACTGCACTCCATCCTGGGAGGTGACAGAGTAAGACTGTCTCAAAAAAAAAAAAAAAGTATGAAAAATTAAAATTATGAATTCAAATAAATTAAATATATAACAATGAAAAGGAGGCCTAGCATGAATAACTGCATTTTGCTCCTAATCCTTCCTACCCTGTGGTGATATCTTTCAGGCTAACAGCTTTTTCTTATTTCTGCACATAGGCCAAGCTATCTGTGGGAGGGATTTAGCTTACAGTTTAACTTTAAAGCACAGATGGTAATAATCCCTTCCCCAGACTAACTCCTGAGAAGGCAGAGAGGTGGTATACACAAGTAACAGTGTTATGTTGAAGATTTATAAGAGCAGTGTGACCTGACAAAAGACAAAGAATTTTTACCATCCCCTTGGGCTCTCACTGCAGCCCATAAGTCTGTCACTGTCAGACCTCTTCACGTCAACCACCTCCTTCTTCCTCCCTTTGCTAACGTATAAGGAGCCTGAAAATCGTATTAATTTAAGATGGTTTCTTAGGATATTAGTTCACCATCTGTTCAGTTTGGTGGCTCTCTGGAATAAAGTCACCTTCCCTGCCCCTACACCTCATCCCTTGACTTACTGGCTGTCATGCAGCAAGCGGTGAGTGCAGTGAGCCGAGATCACACCATGCACTCCAGTCTGGGTGACATAGTGAGACCCTGTCTCAAAAAAAGAGAGATAAATTTGGTTTTAGAACTAGACAAATTAAATGGGAGACTTCCTTCCAATGAGACCTAGAAATTTCTAAATTTCTAAAATTTCTAAAAGAACTGAGAAAATTGTCTCCATTGAGGAAGCAAGCTGAAGGAGGTAAACTGACACGTTTTCTGAGTTGAGAATTACTGAGGAGGCTTTGTCTCTTTCGCCTCCAACTGCTCCTTTCCTCCTGCCCCTGCACCTGCATAGTCTTTCTTACCTGAGCCTTCCTGTCGTGCCGTGCCTCTTCTTCCATCACCATCACCTGAGGAAAGTCCCCAGGGCTCTGGCCCCTTCTCTGAAACTTCTGTTCTGACAGCCCCTTTTGAGGTAAAACCCAAACCCACAGGAAGAGGGGAGCCTACCGTTGTGCATATCGCTTCACCGAAACGTGAATTAAGAGTATTATAAAGGACTTCCCTGATCTAAATTGAAATGCATTTCGCTGTCAGGTTAGCTGCAGTGCTGTGGGCAGGCGGAGCTCAGGGATCTAGGCTTCCCTGTTGTGTGGATTGCTCAATGGTCCCCAAGGCCTACTGGCTTTTAACACCACTTGAAAACCTTAGTGTTTTTCCACTGTCCCCAGAGTCACCTCTTACACAGCCTCTTTTTGTTTGTTTGTCTTTTTCCCTGAGACAGAGTCTCACTGTATCTGGTGGCATCTTCCTTCAAGCGATCCTCCCACCTCAGTCTCTGGAGTAGCAGAGGCACGAGTCACCACAGCCAGCTCATTTCTGTTCTTGTTTCTGTTGTTGTGGTGGTGGTTTTGTTTTTTTAAGAGTTGAAGTTTCACCATGTTGCCCAGGTTGGTCTCCAACTCCTGAACTCGAATGATCTGCCCTGCCTCGGCCTTCTAAAGTGCTGGGATTACAGGTGTTATCCATCACACCTGGCCAGCCCCTGCTTTTCACTATAGCATTCATGGGAGTTTATAGAATTTCTGTGCTGGGGTGAACGTGTACTCAGCTCATAGAGCCAAGTAGAAATTGTACTTGGAACTGGTGCCCTTGGGTTGTAGACATAACACACTTGCTCTTTGTATGGGAAGGGCTTTGCCGGTGCTCTGGTGCCCCTGTGCAGGGCATCGAGGCCTGCAGGTCAGAACAGCAGTCTCACCTATGTGTTCCTGTAATACACAGCAATTCTCCCTGGAATATAAGATGGGAGGTCTTGTGAGGTTCCTACAAGTAAGCAGAACATTTCCCTTCAGTTTGTATTGACAAAATTAAAAATTAATAACAACAGCCCAACCTCTTGGATGACAAATGTCCTTTATATTGACAGACCGGAACTGCCCTGCTTGCCTCAGCTCCTCCATGCAGGTGCAGCCCTCGATTCCCTCCACACAGGTCATTTCCTCCCTGCTTTCTCCAAAAGAGGGAGACAGCGGTTCTGCAGGAACACAGGGCCCCAAGCCTTCCAGGGCCAAAAATCTCAGAACAAGTTGCCCCGTCCTGCCTGTACCTCACAACTGACCTAGAAATGGCCTTTGCTAGGAGCAAAGTAGGGGGAAATGGTCGCCGGAGCTGGGGCCTGGGTACTGGGCCAGGTTGCCCTGCAGGAGGGGGGTACTCAGGGTTAGAGGGGGCCAAGCACCAAGACCTTGACATCCCCAACCTCCGAAAGGACTCAAAGAGATGCAGAAACCAAGACAGGGTTCCTCTTTCAAGGAAAGAGACTTTTGAGGAAGACCTCAGGACTCTGAACCAAAATCCAGATTTTTCCCCATCTGTAGCTTAATTCCATCTTAATTGATGCAACTTCATCATTCCCCTATGCTCAGGACAAAAAACAGTTCTTTTATAGCATGGTCATTCTCTGGCCCCATACATCCTATTGGTCAGAAAATTATGTTTTTTCTTTGGTTAACTTCAGACTTTGGTCTGCATAATCTTTTTCTTTCTTGGTCTGAAAACCACCCAATAGTCCCATATGTAGCTTTTTTGGATAAACCTAGGAATGGATCTTTCTGGTTTTAAAGCTTGAAACTTAATATTTGTTTTATCTGAGTTCCTTCCTCAGGAAACAGCCTCTCAAGAAAGCTATCAAAGAACTGAAATTCATCCAGACAATAAGATGCTGGGACCCCTCCTTCATCATGATTGCTTCCTTGCTCCTCCCTAGTTCCTGTTTTCTTACACATTGTTACATTTCTTCCCTGCCATCTAAACCTCTGGTTTTGGTTGGCCAGGGAGATGGATTTGAGACTGAGTTCTCATCTCCCTCACTGCAGCACCCTATTAAAGCACCTTCCTTGGCAAGAATCATCTCGGTGATTGGCTTTCTGTGCGGTGATTGGCGCTTGCGACGGCAGCTGTCCCCCGCATATGCCCTCTGCAGCTCCTGCGTGCGGGTCCCGCTCTGTACTGCTCTCCTCGTGTGGGACCCGGTTTCGTCTTCACTGCAGGCCTGCCGAGTCGGAAGCATCTCCATTGTGCAGATGGGGAAACTGAGGCCCAGAGTGCGCAGTTGGGCTGGCCACGAAGGCAGGGCCGCCAGATGCTGTGCGGGGATGGGTCCCTGCAGCCCTTGCGCCTCTCATCATGCGGCCTCAGGCCCCTGGGCCCGGCAGCGCCTCTGGAGTGGGCATTTTGAACGAGCGCCCTCCTGATTTTCACACAAACCTAAGTCTGAAGACCGTGCTGGGGCGGATGTCTGCCCCTCTGGTGACCAGCTCACAGCTTCCTCGGGAAGACGATTGAATGGGGAATGGGGACCCTGGGGAGGGGGCCTTCACGGTTCCATCTGTCTGTTTACGCCAGAAAAGAGAGATTTCTGTTTTCTTTAGCTGGGCTCACAGCAGGTGCTTAATAAACAGATATTGTGGCGGGAGCTGAGGCCAGCGGGATTCAGGCAGGACTGCAGGAGTCAACCCCTGGATCTGGGAGGCTCCCCACCCGCGCACATTTCCCTGACTTAACTTTCCCCTCCCCAGTCTTTCTCTCAGCCCTTGGAGGGGAGGCCCCCTTTCCACCCAGGTGGCCCCTGTGGGGGTCACTGCCTGGTTTTCACCCTGAACTTCTGGGATGCGACAGATGCAGGATGTGTTCGCTTGTGTCCTTCTGTGATCCCTGTCTGTGGCTGACACCATCTTTGGCCCAACATGACCCCAGCCAGAGCCAAGGGGAATAATTTCTTTTTCCATTTAACATCCTATATTATTACTTGGCTCTTCGCATTCATTAATTCATTCAGCAGCTCCTCGTGGAGCTTTGGCCTTAGCCCATGCACTGTGGAAGTGGCAGTGAACTAAGCCAACCTGGCACTTTGGGAGGCTGAGGTGGGAGGACCGCTTGAGCCCAGGAGTTGGAGACTAGCCTGGGCAACATCTCATCTCTGCAACAAGTAAAAAATTAGCCAGGTGGCCGGGCGCGGTGGCTCAAGCCTGTAATCCCAGCACTTTGGGAGGCCGAGACGGGCGGATCACGAGGTCAGGAGATCGAGACCATCCTGGCTAACACGGTGAAACCCCGTCTCTACTAAAAAAAATAATACAAAAAACTAGCCGGGCGAGGTGGCGGGCGCCTGTAGTCCCAGCTACTCGGGAGGCTGAGGCAGGAGAATGGCGTGAACCCAGGAGGCGGAGCTTGCAGTGAGCTGAGATCTGGCCACTGCACTCCAGCCTGGGCGACAGAGCAAGACTCCGTCTCAAAAAAAAAAAAAAAAAAAAAAATTAGCCAGGCGTGGTGGCACGCACCTGTGGTCCCAGCTACTCAGGAGGCTGAGGTGGGAGGATCCCTTAAGTGCAGGAGGCTGCAGTGAGCCATAATTTTGCCACTGCACTCCAGCCTGGACAACAGAGCAAGACCCTGTCTCAAAGGAAAAAAAAAAAAAAGGAGACAGACAACACACATGTTGGAGAACACGGAACAGCCACTGGAGGGACGTCTTTAGCTGGGAGTCAGGGGTAGCTCCCTCAGAAGGTGATATTTTTGAGCCAAAATCCGGCTGACAAGCAGCAGTGAGTTGTGCAAAGGAAGGGGGGAGAGCGTCCCAGGCAGAGAAAATGGCAGTGCAAAGGCCCTGCGGTGGGAGCATGCCTGGTGTTTGAGGAATCAAAAAGGCCATGAGCAGCCGGGTGTGGTGGCTCATGCCTGTAATCACAGTGCTTTGGGAGGCCATGGTGGGTGGGTCACTTGAGGTCAGGAATTTAAGACCAGCCTGGCCAATATGGTGAAACCTCATCTCTACTAAAAATACAAAAATTAGCTGGGCGTGGTGGTGCATGCATGTAATCCCAGCTACTCAGGAGGCTGAGGTAGAAGAATCGCTTGAACCCAGGAGGCGGAGGTTGCAGTGAGCCGTGATCGTGCACCACTGCACTCAGTCTGGGCAACAGATTAAGACTCTGCCTCAAAACAAAAAACAAAAAACAAAACAAAACAAAAAGGGCCATGAACGAGGGCTAGAGAGAAGGAGATGAGGTGGGAGAAGTGGGGTGGGGTCAGATCTGGTGGGCCCTGTGAGCCATGGAAGGACTTTGAACTTCATTTTAGGTGTGGTAAGAGCTAGTAGAGGGCTTTGGGCAGGGGAGGGGTATGACCTCTACTGTGTGAAATTGAGTGGGGTGAGGGGATGAGCAGCGAAGCAGAGAGACCCTTGGGGAGCCATCTGAGCAGTCCAGGCAGTGGCTTATGTAATACACATCGGAGTCCTGGGGTGGTGCCAGGCACACAGCAGGCGCTGCAGGATGGCAGTCATTGCTGTTACTGTTTTTGTCTATTTGAGACAGGGTCTTGCTCTTTCACCCGGGCTAGAGTGCAGTGACACAACCGTAGCTCATTGCAGCCTCAACCTTCCAGGCTCAAGCAATCCTCCTGCCTCAGCCTCTCAAGGAACTGGGACTACAGGAGAAATATGCCACCATGCCAGGCCAGTTTTTTTTGTATTTTTTGGTAGAGATGGAGTCTCACTATGTTGCCAGGGCTGGTCTCAAACTCCTGGGCTCAAGCAGTCATCCTACCTCGGCCTCCCAAAGTGTTGGGATCACCCAGGTTGCTGTTATTATTTAAAACTCTGGACTGGGTGTGGTGGCTCATGCCTGCAATCCCAGCACTTTGGGAGGCCGAGGCAGGTAGATCACTTGAGGTCAGGAGTTTGAGACCAGCCTGGCAAACATAGTGAAACCCTGTCTCTACTAAAAATAAAAAAATTAGCTGGGTGCGGTGGCGCATACCTGTAATCCCAGCTACTCAGGAGGCTGAGGCAGGAGAATTGCTTGAGCCCAGGAGGCAGAGGTTGCAGTGAGCCGAGATCGTGCCACTGCACTCCAGACTGGGTGACAGAGCGAGACTCCATCTCCAAAACAAAGCAAAACAAACAAAAAAACCAAAAACCCTTTGGAATCAGGCACACTTAGGTCGCGGCTGTGACTTGAGCTCTTTGTGGCTGGGTGCACTGGAGCCAATTATGTAACTTCGCTGAGACTTCATGCTGTCATCTGTAAAGTGAGTAGAGTGGTGCCGGGAATGTTAAAGCAGGTAAGGGACAGATGTAATGTTTTGGGCACAGGGAATGGCTCGTGGTTGGTTCAATATTTTTGTCATAATTTCCAGTCAGCAGCAGGAGGATAAAGAAGGGGTAAGCGGATAAGAGGTACTGCTATGTTTGAAATGAGTAATCTCTGAGGAGCTTTTTGGCTAGTTCCTGCCGCTAACCCTGGCAAAAGGCAGGTTTGGAGGGTGGTAGTGGGGAGGGAAGGTACAAAGGGTGTCTCTTCTGTGTTTGGTCACCAAATAATGGCTCAGCATCTAGAACAAGGCACAGGGTTCTAGCTTCGGTACTAGAAAGAGCCAATAATACTCATGACAGTAATGATAACAGTAGTAATAACCAACGCTTACCCGCTGTTTAACTGCTGGTAGTAATTAAGGTAACACTAGCTAATGTGATAGTGAAACCCTGAATCCTCAGAGGCTTAGCACAATGGAAGTTTATTTCTCATTCATGAAAAGTCCTGCTGGGTGTTTCGCCGGTGGCTTTCTATGTGGTGACCCAGAGACCCAGATCCCTTCTGTCTTGTGGTTCCAGCATCCCCTAGGACCTTGGAGCTATTTCCTTCTAGCTGATGGAGCAGGAAGGAGAGAAATAATTTTATGGGCCAAGCCTAAAGTAGCATGCTTTCTTTCTGTCTTAATTCTATGGACCAGAACTTGACCACAAGGCCATACCTGACTGCACGGGAGTCTGGGAAATGGCTTTTAGCCATATTCCTAAGAGAATCGGAAATGCTTTGTGGTGAGCACATTGCAGCTTCTGCCACACCATGTCCAGGCATATAGCTTAGCACGGGGTATTTTATTTAATGCTCATGCTAGAGACAGGCACCATTATTATCCCATTTTGCAGATGAGGAAACTGAGGCTCAGGGAAGTGAAGACTCTGGCGCAGGGTCTGTGAGCCAAGATTGGAGTCCAGGTGGCCAGATGCTGAAGCTGTTAGCATCCAGATTTCTTTTTTTTTTATTTTTTTATTTTTTTTTATTTTTTGAGACGGAGTCTTGCTCTGTCGCCCAGGCTGGAGTGCAGTGGCCGGATCTCGGCTCACTGCAATCTCCACCTCCCGGGTTTACGCCATTCTCCTGCCTCAGCCTCCCGAGTAGCTGGGACTACAGGTGCCCGCCACGTTGCCCGGCTAGTTTTTTGTATTTTTTGGTAGAGACGGGGTTTCACCGGGTTAGCCAGGATGGTCTAGATCTCCTGACCTCGTGATCCGCCCGTCTCGGCCTCCCAAAGTGCTGGGATTACAGGCTTGAGCCACCGCGCCCGGCCAGCATCCAGATTTCTAAGAGGAATTCAGTCATTTTTTTTTTTTTTGGAGAATTGGGTGGAAGCAGTGGACACATACATGGGGTTCAGATATGACCTCCTGGAACCCACAGAACCCAGCAGGACTATGGGGGAGAACTTTGGGGATGGTGAGCCAAGGGTAGGTGTCACCTGGTGCCAGGAGCTGATATCCTGTCCCCTTCCCCCAACTGTTAGGGCCGTGGTCAGGATAGGGCACAGAATAATTCAGTTCAGTCCCCCAAGGACATCTGGGACCCCCTCTGCTGAGCTGGGCGTGCAGGGCTGGACATGCTGGCCCAGGGGTATTTGTATTTGTGGCTTCCCCCTGCTCTGATAGGCAGGTGTGCAGCCTGTAGTGGGGATTTTTGGAGGCTGCCTAGAGGGAGAAGAGTGGGCATCCCTGTGGTTTGTAGTGGCAGCTCTCTGCTGCTGGCCGGTTTAGTTTAGTTTTTTTTTTTTTTTTTTGAGACAGAGTCTCTCTGTCACCCAGGAGTTCAATGGTGCTATCTCAGCTCATTGCAACCTCTGCCTCCCGGTTTCAAGTGATTCTTGTGCCTCAGCCTCCCGAGTAGCTGGTACTGCAGGCACCCACCACCACGCCCAGCTAATTTCTGTATTTTTAGTACAGATGGGGTTTCACCACGTTGGCCAGGCTGGTCTAGAATTCCTGATCTCAAGCAATCCACCTGCCTCGGCCTCCCAAAGTGTTGGGATTACAGGCGTGAGCCACCGCACCCAGCCAGTGGCTGGTTTAGTTTTGCCCAAATCTGGCTTGCTTGCCATTGCAACTTGGCAACATTTATCTTTTCTGCCCTGTTTCTTGGTTTTTCCATCTTAGTTGGGCATGAGCGGTCCAGCCTGGACTGATGAGCATTTGTACAGCACCGTGGCATTCTGGGTCTGACGTCGATACAGTAGTAGAGCCTCAAAGTGCAAATGCTTCAGCCTTGCCCTTCAGTCACTTATTGGGAGGCTGCTGGTGAAAGTGGAATGAGCTGTGGGCTCACCACTTCCCTGAAGCATGTCACCTTGAATAGGTGAGAGCCCAATCTCTCTGAGCCTCAGTTTTCTCATCTGGAAATGGGTTGAAGTAAGGATTTAATGAGATAATGTGAATATGCCCCCTTTGGGGCACAGCATGGAGCAGAGGGCACCCAGAGGCCGAGGGCTGAGGCATAGCAGTGAAGCAGGACGAGCCACAGGCAAAACTCCTCAGACACCGGGTTAAAGAAGGAAGGAGCTTTATTCGGCTGGGAACTTCGGCAGACTTGTGTCTTAAAAGCGGAGCTCCTCAAGTGAGCAATTCCTGTCCTTCTTCAGGGCTTACAACTCTAAGGACAGGAGCCCAGACACATGATGCTAATGACGAAAGGAACAGCGGCCACCACTGGCTAATAGCTCACCACCTGCCAGGTGTGGCAGGTACTTACTATTAGTCTCATTTTTTTGTTGTTTTTGGTAGGACAGAGTCTCGCTATGTTGCCCAGGCTGGTCTCAAACTCCTGGGCTCAAGCGCGTCTCCCATCTTGGCCTCCCAAAGTGCTGGGATTACAGATCTGAACCACCATGCCCAGTCTAGTCTCATTTTATTTTATTTTATTTTATTTATTTATTTATTTATTTAATTTTTTCAAGGCAGAGTCTTGCTCTGTCACCCAGGCTGGAGTGCTGTGGCACAATCTTGGCTCACTGTCACCTCCTCCTCCGGGGTTCAAATGATTCCCCTGCCTCAGCCTCCTGACTAGCTGGGATTACATGCACATGCCACCAAGCCCAAGCTAATTTTTTTTTTTTAGATGGAATCTTGTTCTGTCGCCCAGGCTGGAGTGCAGTGGTGCGATCTCGGCTCACTGCAAGCTCAGCCTCCCAGGTTCATGCCATTCTCCTGCCTCAGCTTCCCGAGTAGCTGGGACTACAGGCGCCCGCCGCCACACCTGGCTAATTTTTTTTGTATTTTTTAAATAGAGACGGGGTTTTGCCGTGTTAGCCAGGATGGTCTTGATTTCCTGACCTCATGATCCACTCGCCTTGGCCTCCCAAAGTGCTGGGATTACAGGTGTGAGCCACTGCGCCTGGCCAATTTTTAAATTTTTATCTATTTATTTTTTTTGAGACAGTCTTACTGTGTCGCCAGGCTGAAGTGCAGTGGCGTGATCTCGGCTCACTGCAACCTCCGCCTTCCAGGTTCAAGTGATTCTCCTGACTCAGCCTCCCAAGTAGCTGGGACTACAGGCATGCACCACCATGCCCAGCTAATTTTTATATTTTTATTAGAGACAAGGTTTCACCATGTTGGCCAGGATAGTCTCAATCTCTTGACCTCGTGATCTGCCCACCTTGGCCTCCCAAAGTGCTGACATTGCAGGCTAATTTTTGTATTTTTAGTAGAGATGGGGTTTCACTATGTTGGCCGGGCTAGTCTCGAACTCCTGACCTCAAGTGATCATCTGCCCGCCTCAGCCTCCCAAAGTGCTGGAATTACAGGCTTCAGCCACCACGCCCGGCCTGGTCTAGTCTCCTTTTAGAGATGAGAAAACTGAGGCTCAGGGAGGTAACCTGTTCAAGGTCATACTGTCTTGAACACCATACTTGCAAGTGACTGAGCTGTGTCTCACATGCAACCTCAGACCTGATACTGACTCCAGAGCTATGTGCCTAACCACTATACCACAGAGCCTCCTTGCCCCAGGGAAAGAACAATGGGAGGTGGTGGGTGACCTCTGTGTTTCAGGGCCCTGGGATATAGGGACTGTGCTTTTCTTTTTTTTCTGAGACAAATTTCACTCTTGTTGCCCCGGCTGGAGTGCAATGGCACTATCTCGGGTCACTGTAACCTACGCCTCCCGGGTTCAATTGATTCTCCTGCCTCAGCCTCCCAAATAGCTGGGATTACAGGCATGCGCCACCACGCCCGGCTAATTTTTATATTTTTGGTAGAGATGGGGTTTCACCATATTGGTAAGGCTGGTCTCAAACTCCTGACCTTAGGTGATCCGCCCACCTTGGCCTTCCAAAATGTTGAGATTACAGGCCTGAGCGCCCATGCCTGCCCGGTACTGTGCCTTTTGGATTTTCAAATGAATGAAATGAGGATTTCTTGGGTGTTGGCCATGTGACCCCCCGGCACCGTGTCATGTGCTGGTTATGCACACATGATATTCTGTTTCATCCCCGGACGGCTCCATGTGGTGAGTGCCGATATTATCACATCTTACGTAAGAGGACACTGAGGCTCAGAGAGGCAAAGTCACTGTTCCTGGTGCACCCAGCTAGTGGGGGCTGGGGTGGATGTGGAGGGGCCAGAAGCTTCCCAATAAGTGCCCGCAGGGCAAGGCTGGGGCATTTGTAGGTGGGGGCTGTGCCACTGTGTCTAGGTCAGACCTAGGAATGCCGCAGGTGTTGCATAAATGCTCATCAGTCCAGGCTGGACCGCTCATGCCCAGCTAAGTGCCTAGCCTGCTCTGGGTGACCTCATAGCCTGCATTCTTTGCCCTACACCTGTTGTGGGAAAGCGTGCTCCCAGCATGCTGTAAATCCTTGCATTCTTAGCTAACCATATGACCCCAGTTCTGGGCCAGCAAAGATCATCCGGAAGACTTAGGGCTCTGGCCTTTCCCACCGCATGACTACTGACTCCACCCCCTGGACTTGGAGGGCTCTAGTACCCAGCAACCTGTGGAGGGTGGAGAGTGTGTGAGGTCCTGACCTCCAGGTGCCTCCCCTCTTTTCCTCCCCCCATTCCCTCTTGTCTCTCCTCCCTTCCTTTCTCTCCCTTCTTCTCCCCTCTCTTTATCCTTCCTCTTCCTTCGGCTCCCCGCCTCTGCTTCCCTCCTCTCCTGTCCTTTCCCATCCCCTCCCCCCTCAGCCCCCATCCCGCTCCTCCCACCCCGGTGGTCACATGGGGGCGCCCCGGGATTTAAGCTTAATCTGCCTGGTGCTCAGCACAGCAGCCTGGCTGTGGCGCGTGCTGACTGAGCTAGTCTTGGGGTCCTGGGGAAGGGGGCTGGAGGAGTGCCCACAGCCTCCCCCCCATGAGCTTGGGGCTGGCGGGGGCACAGGACGTCGAGCTGACACTAGAGACGGTTATCCAGGTGGGTCTTGGGGGCTGTGCCCACCCTGTCTGGGGCGGGGTAGTGTGGACTTAGCAGGAGTGGTGAGAGGTGTGTATGTCTTGGGGGTCAAGGGGTGGGAGGGGTGTGGTGGTGGTGAGGTATAAAGGGCCCGCACTTGCAGTTCCTGGCAAGAAGGGGGGCAGAGGTACACACAGGGTGCACCTGCTGTCACTCCCTCATCCCAGTGCCCTGCATTGGGAGAAGGGGGTCCCTACTTCCAGATTTTAGTATTCGGAGGACCTCTGGCATAGCCAGATCCTCATCCATCTAGGGTCGGAGCCGGATTGGAGCCCCCAACACTGGACTGCCTCAGTGGGGTTTGGGAGTTGCTCGTGGGGTTTGGTTCGCATCTCTGGCCCTGGGTGGCCTTCTTCCAGGGGCGGGGAGCGCACAAGAGGCTCCTCCCACGGGGATTTTTTGGATTCTAATTCCCAGGCTTCACTCCATCTTGAGTGGGCTCCTGGGGACCCATATCTTGGGCAGTAGGACTTTGCGGCTCTCCCCCCAAGGCCAGGGAGCCCCGGGTCCCAGGTCCCCCTGAAGACCCTCTTGCTTTTCCCACAGACACTGGAGAGCAGTGTCCTGTGCCAGGAGAAGGGCTTGGGCACGCGGGACCTGGCCCAGGACGCTCAGACCACCAGCCTGCCTGCCCGCATCAGGGAGATTGTCACCCGCAACCTCTCCCGGCCTGACAGCCCAGGTGCCACCCCCATCCACTCCCCTCCACAGACACCACCCACATTTTACCTCTTCGCATGTCCCTTTCCTGAGCAGTCACCATGATGATCATGACTGTAACTCGCTGTGGGGCAGGCACAACCTTATGACAGAAGAAGCCATTTTACAGATGAGGAAACGGAGGCTCAGGGATGAATTTGCCCAGACTTATTCCGCATGTGGTGCAACTAGAAGGAAGGGCTGAGCATCCCCTCCGTGCTTGCCTGTAGCCTGCTGCAAAGATGTGAACCCCAAATCCCATATTCCCACCTGGGGAAGGTGTGGAGCTGGCTGAACCCAAGATATAGGGAAAGGGCAGCTCAGCTCAGATCAGGGTTTTGCAGAAGTCTGAGTGGATGGCACTGTCCGTGCATTTCCCA
The DNA here is from genome assembly GCF_049350105.2 of Macaca mulatta. Lineage (NCBI taxonomy): Eukaryota > Metazoa > Chordata > Mammalia > Primates > Cercopithecidae > Macaca > Macaca mulatta. Next base: position 224,268,423 of record NC_133406.1, read on the forward strand.
CGTGGGCAGGAATGTGGATGGTCCCTGCTCCTCTCAGCCGGTGGCACACACTGTATCGTTATGTGGCTTGAGGGTCTGGGAAGGGCACAGTCAGTTGTAGCTGGTGTGCTGGCAGCCCTCCGTGATGGAGTTTTGGTGTTCTAACCATTGTCTCTGTTCAACTGACAAGCTACAGACGGGCCCCCGCCTTGGGAGCACCAGGGTTGTTGGCGCCCTGGAGCTCCAGACAGGGAGTGCCTTCACCCTAGCACCTGGTCCTATGTCCAGTTCTCCCAGGGTAGAAGGGAAACCCATAGGAGGTGGACAACCCCGCTTCTCCCGCTGGCCTTTCTTTCCCTCTTCTCTCTTTCTCCTCCTCCTCACAACCTGACCCACGCTATCCTGAGCCCTAACATTTAAACTTCCTTGAAATCCTTCCCCTGAATGAGGCTTTGATGCTTTTCTGGGAGGATCTGGTTACTATTCTATGTTTTGTTTGCTTGTTTGTTTTGTTTTTTTGTTTTTTTGTTTTTTTTTGTTTTTTTTTTTTGAGGCAGAATCTCTCTGTGTTGCCCAGGCTGGAGTGCAGTGGCACAATCTCAGCTCACTGCAACCTCTACCTTCCGGGTTCAAGTGATTCTCCTGTCTCAGCCTCCCAAGTAGCTGGGACTACAGGCATATACCACCATGCCCGGCTAATTTTTGTATTTTTAGTAGAGACAGGGCTTCGCGATGTTGGCCAGGCTACTCTCAAATTCCTGACTTCAGGTGATCTTCCCATCTTGCCTCCCAAAGTGCTGAGATTACAGGTGTGAGTGCGTGCCCGCCCCACCCATTTTACAGATAAGTAAAACTGAGGCCCCGGGGAAGAACTGTAATTGGAAAAGGAGGGAGCAAGAACTCAGGGGTCTCCTGGCTCCTAGACTGAGCCTCTCTCCTGTACCTCCAAAACCTGCTGGGACACACTTTAGCTGGAGCTGTGTTCACTTTATGTCCAGCTTTGTATCCCCTCCTTGCCTTCCTCCCTGTTCTCAGCTTTGTTTGCATGCCTAATCCTGCAGCCATTCCCACCTGGGCTCATCTCAGGGGCCTGGATGGTTTTCTTGCCCTCCCCGTGGGGGGAGGATGTCCCACTGGACCCAGAAGCCAATGATGTACCCACTGTCCCTTGCCAGTCCCGCTGCCGGCGATGGAGATGGCATCGCTGCTGTCACTGCAGGAGGAGAACCAGCTGCTGCAGCAGGAGCTGTCCCGTGTGGAGGACCTGCTGGCCCAGAGCCGTGCCGAGCGCGATGAACTTGCCATTAAGTACAACGCGGTCAGCGAGAGGGTGGGTGCTGCCCAGGTGGTGGGCTAGGCCAGGGCTCCCCCGGTTTGAGGGCATGGAGGCATCTAGACCAGGTCCACACATGGGGCAAAAGATGGGACCTGGTGTCAGGGTGGCCTGAGCTTGGATTGAGGCTCTGCCACGTTGAGTGGCATTGAACAAATCGCTACATTCTTCAAGCCTGTTTTCTGTAGTGGGGATTGTAATGGGACGTGGAGTTGTTTGAAAAATAGGAAATAATAGAATAAAGTGCCTGGCATAGGGGCATTTTGTTCCCATCTGTCCCAGGCCTGTTAGGGGTTCGGGACACAGAGAACGAGATCCCTAGAGATTCCTGCCCCTTGAGTTTCTGGGCATCTCCCTGTGCTACCGTTGCCACGGGCCTTGGGGCTGAGGTGGTGGCTGGATGCTGGCTGGAGGCTGGTGTGGCCACCCGTGGTGTTCTGCAGGACATCTGGGGCAGCCACAAGACCTGCCGCCACTGCCTATTGGAATGGGTTCCAGGCAGGGAAGGAAGGAGAAGCAGGCCTGTCTTCATGTCCAGGCAGGATTCACATCACCTGTGCTGTAGGCTTGTGGGGGTCCCACGGCCTGGGGCAGGAGCTGGGTGTGAGCCGGTGCCAGGGGTGCGTGATGCTGTTGATGCACTGTCTGCTTTGGGCCTCCAGGTGGCCGGGAGGTGACCCTGGAAAGTTGGTGGTGGCTGAAGATTGGTAAGGGAGTTACAAATAGGACCGAGTGTATGTGTGCAGATGGGAGGCATGCAGGTGGCAATAACATATTAATAGCAGCTACTGTTTATTGAGTGCCTAGTATGTGCCAGGCACGTGCTGAGTGTTTCACATTTAATACACCAAGTTCGGGACCATTATGATGCCCATTTAACAAAGGAGAAAACAGAAGCTCAGGGAGGGGAAGCACCATGCTGGGGGCACACAGACAGTTAAGGCTAGACACCAGGTCTTCCAGCTCGCAGCCCTGGGGCTCTGTTTGGTTTCTAGACTAACCCAGTCTAGAACCAAAGTTCTGAAGTTTTGTTTCCTACGTACGGGAAGAGACTCTGGGCTAAGGATTTCAGGGCACAGCTGGCCCCCGCAAAGTTGGAAGGGACCCAGAGAGGCAGCGGCTGGCCCAGGGTCTCCTGTGTGGTAGTGGCAGAGCTGGGGTTGGTGTGGGACCCCTGAGCTGGGCTTGTCCAGGCTGGAGCCCGCACTGGGAGGAGGGTGTGTGTTCCTGTGTGTGACTGTGGGGCGTGTCCGTGTCCTGGGATTTGCCTGGCGGGACAAACCCCCGACGAGTTGGGACTTGTGAGGGAGGTGGGTAGGCAGCCCGCAGTGGCCCCTAGCATCAGGACAGTGGAGAGCTAGTTTTCCCAGGGTCTGCAGCGGGTGTGTAGGGCATGCTGGCCCCAGTCTTGCATTGTCAGTGGTGATGGGGCCCTGAGCCAGCCCTCCCTTTTCTTTTGGCCCATGCATGGCACAGTGCCACACCCCCAGGGCCTGCCTCTTAAATGCCACCTTCTGAAGCTGGCCCTGCCCCCAGTTGGCAGGGAAGGGAAGAGGTGGGAGGTGACAGGTTCCTCCTCTGCTGGGACACAGCAGCTGGGGCTGGGACTGCAGCACAGGGGGACTGGGTTAGTGTGGAAGGCTCCCTCCTGTGGCTAGGGGGGCCCCAAATGGCACGCAGAGGGCGCCCGCTGCTTCAGTTGTCCTCTATCCACCATGGTTTGAATGAGGCCCCACCTGGAGGCAGAGGTGGAATAGGAATGACTATTCCTGGAATAGGAATGACTGCAAAGGCCTTTCCTGGAGGGTGGGTCCCAGAGAACTTCAGAGCCTGGAGATCACCTTATCACAGATAGGGAAAGTAAGTCCTGGAGAGGGAGCATGATAGGCCCAAGGTCAGTGGTGGTGCTGGGATGAGACCCTTGGTCCAGGGCTCTGCAGTTGGGCAACTTTCTCTTTCCCTGCCATCCCCTTGTCTCCATGGCCACAGGTGGCAAGTGCCTGCCCCTGCGGCCCTCACTGGCAGGGTGGGCTGGGTTGGGGGGCAGTCAGCGAGATTTTTCTGATCTTTCCAACCCTGCAGCACCCCCGGCATGGGGAGTGGAGGGAGGGTCAGGTCTTTATCCTGTTGACTGCATGTCCTGCAGGGAAACTGAGGCACTCCCAGAGGCCACCTCCCAGCCAAGAGAGAGGATCTCAGGGCCCCCATGGGGGTCCCTCCTTCTTGCTGTCCCTGAGAAGCAGGTGTAGGCGCAGCTGGGAATGGAAAGGAGGGAGTGGCCACGCCTCCCTTGGCTCCAGAGGACAGACCCCCTGGGCTCCCTTGTGTCCATAGCAACCTGGAAAGACTAAATTGAACGGTGGTCCGAGGGCAGCGGTTGCTAGGGGAGACAGTCAACTTCTTTCATCTCTGGCCTAGTGGCAGCCTCCTTCCCTTTTGAATTACAAGTAAAATTGAAAGGCTGTTTTGTGCGGGGTGAAGTTTGTGGAAAGGGGTGAGGTGTGGCCGACAGGGTCCTGGCTTTGGCGGGAGGAGAACCCGGCAACAGCCTGAACCCCTCTGTGTCCCAGAGGCAAACAGCACTTGCTTCACACAGATATGCAGTGTGGACACGACACAGGCCACACTGGGCCCCACACAGAGACACACAGATGCACAAAACATGCCACAAACAACATAGTGAGACCCTAAAACCGGGCTGCGCCTACACTTGCTTCTTAGGGACAGAAACACTCCAATTCACAGAATATGCACATCGTAACCCACAGCCACAGCCAGATGCTGCACAACCCCACACAGGCACAGAACAGTCACCCCACCACCGCGGACCCATAACACCCACATGCAGATGACACAGCACGCTGTCTCCCACCTCATGGTTGCACACGGACAGAGAAAGCATACAGTTCAACATAGCCACCAATCAGCCCACAAAGGCATACCCAGATGCACAAAGTGTGTATCACACATACAAGGGAGCCCAGGCACACTCCCCAGACCCACGCACGTGCGGTTGTACACTTGCCTCGCCGACAACACAGACATATGCCCTGATACACACAGCCAGACCCAACACCTGCACCACAACATAGACCTTCAGCCAGATGCCACCTTACCCGTTCACGGGAAGGCTCAGAGGCACCAAACCGTCGACATGAACTCAGCACTCACACACAAACGCACACAGGGTCCTGCCTGGAGACAAATGACAAAATAACACCCTGTTCGCACCTAGTGAGGGCCAGCAACATCAGTGCACAGCATGTGTGGCTGCCCCAGGCCAGCGCCACCACACACAGATGCGGACACCGCTCACCAATGACCTCAGTGGGCTTGGCGCAGACACTTGGCAGGCCTGCAGCGGCAGTCCAGGAGAAACCCCCTACTTCCAACTCTCCTGAACACCCTTGGACTGTGTTCCTCCAGACTCAGGGGCTCAGGCAATCCTGAGCTCAGGCAATCTGCCAGCCTCAGCCTCCCAAAGTGCTGGGATTATAGGCATGAGCCACTGCACCAGGCCAAAATTCCTGATTTTAATCCACTAGAATATTCAGCTTTGCTACCAAGGACCTCACAGCCTCTAGTGATGAAGAGACGTAGATCCCCAAAATTCTAGACTAAGGAAGCGAGTGGTCAGTGATATGTACATGGGACAGAGGGAATGTCCTGGAGGCTCAGAAGGATGGGAGGGATGGGGAGGTCAGAAAAACCGCTTTGTGGAGGTGGAATTTGCTCAGAGCCTCAAGGAATGGGTAGGGTTGAAGCAGAGCAGCAGGCACTCCAAGCAGAAGCAAGGCACGAGCAAAGGCGGGGAGGTGCGAGCCCATGGCAGCCAGGGGGGTTGAACGAAGGGCTGGTACAGGGAAAGGAGAGCCTGCCTCAGCGGGGGAGCTTTGGCCTGCCTGATCTTTGAACAGGGGCGTCTGATCGGTGTGAGCAGTCAGCTCAACAGCAGTGTCAGGAGGCTGTAGAGACAGCCCGAAGGCAGGGGGCCAAGCTGTTTCATTTAGTGCATTAAAAACCTTTTAGTTAGTAATCTTTTCTTTATTTTTTCTTTTCTTTATGGCTCACTACAGCCTCGGCCTCCTGGTCTCAAGCAGTCCTCCTACCTCAGGTCCTGTGCGATTCGGAACACAGGTGCATGCCACCAGGCTTGCTGATTTTTTTATTTCTTGTAGAGTCGAGGTGTCACTTTGTTGCCCAGGCTGGTCTTGAACTCCTGAGCCTAAGTGATCCTCTTTCCTTGGCCTTCCAAAGTGCTGGGATTATAGGCGTGAGCAACCACACCTGGTTTAATAATCTTTTCTTAATATCATCAAATAGCCAGTGTCTAGATTTTCCATATGTCTCATAAATGTCACAGATAGGCCAGGTGCAGTGGCTCAGGCCTGTAATCCCAGTAGTTTGGGAGGCCGAGGCGGGCGGATCACCTGAGGTCAGGAGTTAGAGACCAGCCTGGCCAACATGGTGAACCCACACCTCTACTAAAAATACAAAAATTATCCAGGTGTGGTGACACACGCCTGTAATCCCAGCTACTGAGGAGGCTGAGGCACCAGACTCGCTTGAACCCAGGAGGCAGAGGCTTCAGTGAGCCGAGATCACACCACTGCACTCCAGCCTGGGTGACAGAGTGAAACTGTCTCAAGAACAGGAAAAAAAAAGTCACAGATAGTCTTACTTTAGTTTTTTCTTTACAATTTGTTTGAATCCAGATCCATAGACATTCACAAAATGTGACTGGTGGCTTTGTCTTTTTTTTTTTTTTTTTTGAGACTGAGTCTCACTCTGTTGCCCAGGCTGGAGTGCAGTGGCCGGATCTCAGCTCACTGCAAGCTCCACCTCCTGGGTTTACACCGTTCTCCTGCCTCAGCCTCCCGAGTAGCTGGGACTACAGGCGCCCGCCACCTCGCCCTGCTAGTTTTTTGTATTTTTTAGTAGAGACGGGGTTTCACCAGGTTAGCCAGGATGGTCTCGATCTCGTGACCTCATGATCCGCCCATCTTGGCCTCCCAAAGTGCTGGGATTACAGGCTTGAGCCACCGCGCCCGGCCAACTTTTGTATTTTCAGTAGAGATGGGGACTTCACCATGTTGGCCAGGCTTGTCTTGACCTCAGATGATACACCTATCTTGGTCTGCCAAAGAGCTGGGATTACAGGCCCGAACCACTGTGCCCGGCACCTGCTTTGTGTTTTAAGTTCCTTTTAACTTATTTGTTCAGGAAACTGGGCCAATTGTCCTTGGAGATTCTCATGGCCTGGATTTTGTTGGTTGCATCCTTATGGTGTCAATTAACATGTTTCTTTATCCCATGTATTTCCTATAAATTTGTTGTTGGATCTAAAGCTAGGTCAGATTCAGGTTCTTCTGCTTGCTTTTATTTTATATTAATTAATTAATTAATCAAGACTCCATAAGTAGAATGTATTCTTCCATCGGGATGTCCCTATGCCTGTTGTCTCTCTTTTCAAGATCCAACCCACTCATCAGAGGCTGCAAAACTGTGAGCTTCTCATTTAGTCACTCCTTTTATATTAATTAGAATTCTGGAATGAGGCAGTGTCCCTCCTTAGTATTGGATAACCAGGGGTACAGTTCATTCAGGAAAGGAAAGGATTTAACCTGTATTATGGACTTAAAATACATTTTTTTTTTTTTTGAGACAGTGTCTCTCTGTTGCCCAGGCTGAAGTGCAGTGGCACAATCACAACTCACGTTAGGCTTGACCTCCCAGGGTGAAGTGATCCTCCCACTTCAGCCTCCCAAGTAGCTGGGACTATAAGTGTGCACCACTATGTCCAGTTAATTTTTTTTTTTTTTTTAGAGACAGGGTCTTGCTGTGTTGCCCAGGCTGGTCTCAAACTCCTGGACTCAAGCAATCCACCTGCCTTGGCCTCCTAAAGTGCTGGAATTACAGAAATGGGCCTGCAAAAATACATTTTTAAGGCCAGGCTCGGTGGCTCATGCCTGTAATTCCAGCCTTTGGGAGGCTGAGGCAGGTAGATCATCGGAGGTCAGGAGTTCAAGACCAACTTGGCCAACATGGTGAAACCCCGTCTCTACTAAAAAATACAAAAATTAGCTGGGTGTGGTGACGTACGTCTGTAATTCCAGGTACTCGGGAGGCTGAGGCAGGAGAATCGCTTGAACCAGGGAGGTGGAGGTTGCAGTGAGCCGAGATTGTAGCACTGTACTCCAGCCTGGGCAACAGAGTGAGACTCCGTCTCAAAAAAACAAAAACAAAATTTTTAAGTAGCCTTGAAAATTTTTGTATTTTACTTTTGATTAAGTCACATGTTCACAAGGTTCACATTTCAAAAGGGTACACAGTAAAACGGCTCCCTTTCACCTCTGACCCTAGATATTCCCCTTCCCTCCTTGTAGGCAAGCAGCATTATCAGCTTCTTTTTCTTTTTATATGTACAATTTTTTTTCTTTTTTCGGCCACCAAGTTACTATGAGAAGCATTATCAGTTTCTTCTTTTTTTTTCAAAATGCCGTCTCCCTCTGTCTCCCAGGCTGGAGTGCAGTGGCATGATCTTGGCTCACTGCAACCCTCTGCCTCCCCGGTTCAGGCAGTTCTACCACCTCCACCTCCCAAGTAGCTGGGATTACAGGCATGAGCTACCACACCCAGCTAATTTTTGTATTTTTAGTAGAGGCGGGGTTTCGTCATGTTGGCCAGGCTGGTCTCGAACTCCTGACCTCAGGTGATCCTCCCGCCTTGGCCTCCCAAAGTGCTGGGATTACAGGCGTGAGCCACCGCTCCTGGCCTATCAGTTTCTTAAGTGACCTTCCAGGGTTATCTTACATAATCAAATAAAGCAGATCACACACACACACACACAGACACATGCACACTTTTTTGTATATATGCCTGGTAAAATTTCATCTTCACAGTTCTCGAAGATGCTTTCCTCACATATTAGTTATAATTGGGAGGTGACTCTGTGTCAGACCAGTAAGAACTTCTCCACTGGTTTTCTTAACCACAGAGTGTTCCACTGAATAGATGTACCATCACGTACTTAGTCCCCTTTTGATAGACATTCAGGTTGTCACCAGGATTTTTTACACGAGCAATGCTGCAGTGAACCCCCTTGTGCACAAGCCATCTTCTCTGTGCTGGAGTATATCTTTGGATACGTTCTTAGAGGAGGAGCTGGTGGGAAGGTCCTATGCATGCATAGTTCTCGGAGCTTTCCCCCAGTGCTCTCCATTGTGGTTGTACTCACCTTCCCACCAGCTGTGTAGGGGAGCGCCTGTTACCCCAAAGCCCCTCCCTGTGTATTATGTGACCCTTGTTTTTCCCCCTAGTCTGATAGTGGACAAATGGCATCCCAGTGTAGAGTTTGTGTGTGTGTGTGTGTTTTTTTTTTTTCTTTCTCTTTTGTTTTTGAGATGGAGTCTCACTATGTTTCCCATGCTGGCCTCAAACTCCTGGGCTCAAGCAATCCTGCCTCAGCTTCCCACATAGCTGAAACTGCAGGTGCATGCCACTGCACCCAGCCTAGTATAGTTTTATTTTTATTTTTATTTTATTTATTTATTTTTTGAGACGCAGTCTCGCTGTGTCGCCCAGGCTGGAATGCAGCGTCATGATCTCGGCTTACTGCAGTCTCCATGACCTGGGTTCAAGCAATTCTCCTGCCTCAGCCTCCCAAGTAGCTGGGACTACAGGAGTGTGCCACCATGCCTGGCTAATTTTTTGTATTTTTAGTAGAGACGAGGTTTCACCATGATGGCCAGGCTGGTCTTGAACTCCTGACATCAGATGATCTGCCTGCCTCAGCCTCCTAAAGTGCTGAGATTACAGGTGTGAGCCACCACGCCTGGCCCCAGCATAGTTTTAATTTGTATTTGGGAGTGAGCCCCATCCCATCGCCAGCCTGTGCTCTCTCCCCAAGGGACCTGCTGCAGCTGGGAGGGGAGCTGGCCCAGACATCATGAGCTGTCCAGGAGGCAGGCCTGGGACTGATCACGGACCTGCGGCTGGCAGAGAGCCGGACCGAGGCAGCCCTGGAGAAGCAGGCCCAGCTAGAGGAGCAGCTGCAGGACAAGATGCTCCATGAGAAGGACCTGGCCCAGCAGCAGATGCAAAGCGACCTGGATGAGGCTGACCTCAGTGCCACGTGGGTACCTGGTGGGTGCTGCATAAGGCAGGCGTCCCTGCAGAAGGTGAAACTGGAGGGTTGGGGAGAAGGGAGCATCTGTTCACTAGGCACAGGGCCTTCCTCTGCGAGCTCAGCCAGTCTTCCCAGGCACCCCACTGAGGTTCCGAAGGCACTTGCCCGGTGTGTATCATAAACAGCTTAGCCTCTGATGACAGAACCTGTGGCCGGGTGTGGTGGCTCACACCTGTAATTCCAGCACTTTGGGAGGCCAAGGTAGGGGGATTACCTGAGGTCAGGAGCTCAAGACCAGCCTGCCCAACAGGCGAAACCCTGTCTCTACTAAAATACAAAAACTAGCCGGGCATGGTGGCGCGTGCCTATAATCCCAGCTATGAGGGAGGCTGAGACAGGAGAATCACTTGAACCCAGGATGTGGAGGTTGCAGTGAGTGAAGATCACATCACTGTATTCCAGCCTGGATGACAGAGCAAAACTCCTTCTGAAAAAAATAAAACAAAAAAACTTGTGCCCCTTACTTCTGCCACCTGGACACGTCCTCAAGTGCTTTCCCATGAGATAAAGCTGGTGGGAACCTCATTCCCGTTTCACAGATGAGAAGCGTGAGGTCTGGAGAGGAGCCGGGACTTGCCTAAGGTCACACAGCCAGGGAGGTGGATGTTAGGGTCCCTGCCTCGGGTTTGAAGAAGCATGGTGGACACAGAGCTAGTGGATTTGAGAGGCAGTGGTGGTCCCCTATTCACCTCTGTTGCTCCCCCAACTCCAGAGTGACAGAGCTGGGCCTGGCAGTGGAGTGTCTTCAGAAGCAGAATCTGGAGAAGGATCAGGTCAACAAGGACCTCACCGAGAAGCTTGAGGCCCTGGTGAGCTGTAGCTGCCCCTGAGATGTGGCAGGGTGGGATGGGGTACCGGCCAGATCCATGGACACAGGCTTAGGGCTGGGCTGCCTGGGCCGCCTGGGCCACCCCCAGCGTCCCACTCACACTCAGGTTCAGGTCTCACAGGTGTGCAGTCTTCGTGGTAAGCACACTCACCTCCTCCATCCCATTTCTTCCCCCCAGCAGCCCTGTAGCATAATCCTCATGACACAGATGGGGAAACTGAGGCCCAAGAGGGGAAATGCTTGTCCAGTCTCAGAGCCAGTAAGCAGGAGAGTCGGGACTTGAACTCCCATTTGCGCTCTCCAGGTCCAGATGCTGCCTCTGGCAACCCAGCTGCTCCCCCTCCCCCACCAGTGGGACACTCACTACCCCAGGGTACAGCCTGGTTTGGTCACCCCTCTGTGTGGGGCCTGGCCTGGGTTCTAGGTTCGGCTCTCCTCCAATTGTCTGTGTGACATGGGGCAGGACACAGCTCTTCTCTGGGCTTGGTCTGTTCAGTGAGGGCCTCGGGCCTGCTGCCCCTCGGGCCAGGTGGCTGGCCTATGGACATGGCTTCAGAGGCCACCTGGTCAGTGGTGAGCCAGGGAGGGAAGGGAAAGGGAGGTTTCAGATAAGACAGAACCTGGACCACCTTTGTCTCCCTAACCGCACTCCAGGAATCCCTGCGGCTACAGGAGCAGGCGGCCCTGGAGACAGAGGACGGAGAGGGGCTACAGCAGACCCTAAGGGACCTGGCACAGGTGTGAGCCCAGAGAGCAGGTAAGATAGGGCCCTGCCAGGCAGTCCTGGGCTCCCCCGCCACGCCTTTTGGTGGCCTGGGACTGAACTGCAAATGGGTGGGGGCCTGGAGCCCAGGCTGTAGCTGCTCAGCACCCCTGCTAGCTCACCCGGCCCCTGCCCTGGGGAACCCCCAGTGTCAGAGGGGAGGCACGGCCCTTCCGGAGCCCACCTGTGAGCAACGCCAAATGATGTCTTCGCAATAAATCGGAGGCCTCAGCGGCGAGCTGAGGACTGAGCTAGTGGAGGAGGTGAAATCAGGAAGGCTTGTTGTAGGAGGGAGCATTTGGAATGAGGCAGCCCCCAGCCTCGCCTGGGCAGCTTTACCAGCTAACCCCGCGGTTCCTAACTCTGTGGCCTCCTTCTGCCTCCCTTCCCTACCCTCAGGCCATCCTGTGCTATGTTGAGAGCGGCGTCCAGCTGAGCGTCTCCAAGTGTCTCCAAGCCGAGAGCCTGCGGGGGAGGCTCTCGGGCCAGTGGACCCCGTCCCCACCGCGGCGCTCCTAGCCAGGCCGAGGTCGTTCGCCCCGCCGAGGCCCCTCTCCCCGGCCTGCTCAGACTCCTCCAAGCTCGCCCTGATCCACTCCGCCCTGCACAAGTGCCAGCCGCAGGTCCAGGTAGGAAGGGGCTTGAGGGTTCTGGGCGCAGCCAGAGGCCCGGGGGCGGGAGGGGGGCGGGGCTCGCGCCCTCCGGGTTGGGGCGGGAGCGGGGGTGGGGGCGGGTCAGGGGCCAGGGTCAGGGGGAGGAGTCTGAGCGCCGCAGGGTGCAGCCAGAGCCCTGAGAAAGTGTCTGAGGGTGTCATGACCCCGAAGGAGGTGGCCGAGAGCTCTGCGGTGAAGCCGAGCCCAGAAGTGGGGGTGCTTGGGCAGCTGGTGGAGGGAGGAGACTGCTGCAGTGTTAGGGTCATGGTAGAGAGGGAGACATGTCCCTGGTTATACAGAGCCAGGATTCTGGGAAAAGTTCTAGCAAGGGGAATCAGAGCCTAGGATGAGAGGAGCTCGGGAACTAGGGGCAGAGCCAGGGTAGGGAGGGGTCTGAGAGTGGAACCAGGATGCAAAGGGGAGGGGCCTGGGAGCCCTGGGGGTGGGGTCAGAATCCAGGAGACGAAGGTGCCTGGGGGTTTGTCTCGCATCCGGGGGAGTTTGACAGGAATTGTCCGGGACCCCACGGAGGTGAGGGCTCAAAGGGTGGTGAGGGCACATAGTAGGGGAGTGGAAGCTTGGCTCTCAGGCCTAGGCTCCTATCCTGTCCCAGGCCAGGTCCAGGCCCTGGACCCCACCTAGCGTAGGCTAGTGTGTATCCCTGGAACCAGAAGAGGCCTCCCAGGACCCCCGTAGACTCTGTGATGCCCACGCCCCGGAACATGGGTGGGCGCTATGAGGCAAGCCAGGTCTGGGCACCCTGCGGAAGCAGCTTAGCGACAGCGAGAGTGAGCGGCGGGCCCTAGAGGAACAACTGCAGCGCTTGCGGGAAAAGACCAACTGCGTCCTGCAGGCCCATGAGGACGCCCAGCGCGAGGTGCAGCGGCTGCGGAGTGCCAACGAGCTCCTGAGCAGGTGCCCGGGAGGTCTGAGCTGGGGGGTGCTGAAGAATAAATCAGCGTCTGGGCATAAGAGCAGTTGAGCCTTATGCATGTGGTCTGCACTAATATGGTCGCCCTGAGCTGCATGTGCCTATTAACATTTTATTTATTATTTTATTATTTACTTATGAGATGGAGTCTCGTTCTGTCGCCCAGACTGGAGTGCAGTGGTGCGATCTTGGCTCACTGTAAGCTCCGCCTCCCGGGTTCACCTATTACCCTGCCTTAGCCTCCCGAGTAGCTGGGACTACAGGCTCCCGCCAGCACGCCCTGCTAATTTTTTTTTTTGAGACGGAGTTTCACTCTGTCGCCCAGGCTGGAGTGCAGTGGCATGATACCGACTCATTGCATTCTCTGCCTCCCTTGTTTAAGCAGTTCTCACCTCAGCCTCCCGAGGAGCTGGGATTACAGGTGCCCATCACCACGCCCAGCTATTTTTCTTTTGTATATTTAGTAGAGATGGGGTTTCACCATCTTGGCCAGGCTGATCTTGAACTCCTGACCTCGTGATCCACCCGCCTCTGTCTCCCAAAGTGCTGGGATTACAGGCATGAGCCACCGCGCCTGGCCAACATTTAGTTTTTATTATTCAGTTTTGTTTTGTTTTGTTTTGCTTTGTTTTGAGTCACGCTTGTGCTCTGCTTCCCAGGCTGGGGCACAGTGGCTCCATCACAGCTCACTGTTGCCTGGAACTCCCAGACTCAAGTGATCCTCCCACCTCTACCTCCCAACTGTCCCTAGTTGGGGGCCAGGGCCTGGGCCTGGCCTGGGGAAGGATATGGGACCCATGCATGAGAGTTAGGTTTCCACTCCCTTCCTCTGTGCCCTCATCACCCTCTGAGCCCTCACCTCCCCGGGTCCTGGGCAACTCTGATCTCAGCCCCGAGGATGCTAGACAAGCCCCCAACATTTCTAAATTTTTTGTAGAGATGGGGGTCTCACTATGTTCCCATGCTGGTCTTGAACTCTTGGCTTCAAACACTCCTTCCTCCTCAGCCTCCCAAATTGCTGGGATTACAGGCGTAAGCCACTGTGTCTGGCTCTTTTAAAATTTAATTAAAAATTTTAAAATGAAAATTCAGACTGGGTGTGGTGGCTCACACCCAGCTGACTGACCAACATGGTGAAACCTGTTTCTACTAAAAATACAAAAATTAACCAGGCATGGTGGCATGCTCCTGTAATCCCAGCTACTTGGGAAGCTGAGGTGGGAGAATCAGTTGAACCCTAGAGGCGGAAGTTGCAATGAGCCAGGATCGTGTCACTGCACTTCAGGTTGGGAGATGAGGAAGACTCCGTCTCAAAAAAAAAAAAAAAAGGCTGGTTGCGGTGGCTCACACCTTTAATCCCAGCACTTGGGGAGGCCGAGGTGGGCGGATCACGAGATCAGGAGATCGAGACCATCCTGGCTAACATGGTGAAATCCCGTCTCTACCAAAAATACAAAAACAAAATAAGCTGGGCATGGTGGCGGGCACCTGTAGTCCCAGCTACTGGGAGGCTGAGATGGGACAATGGTGTGAACCTGGGAGGCAAAGCTTGCAGTGAGCTGAGATCACACCACTGTACTCCAGCCTGGGTGACAGATTGAGACTCCATCTGAAAAAAAAAAAAAGAAAAAGAAAAAAGAAGAAGAAAATTCAGTTTTTTAGTTGCCCTAGCCACATTTCAAGCACTCATCAACCATACGTGGCCATAGAACATTCTGTCATCTCGGAGAGTTCTATTGACAGCACTATTCTGGACTGCATTTCTTGGAGTTTTAAAATTTTATTTTATTTTTATTTTTTATTGTTTTTATTTTAGAGGTGGGGTCTTGCTGTGTTGCTCAGGATGGTCTCAAACTTCTGGCCTCAAGCAATTACACTGCCTCAGCCTCCCCAAATGCTGATATTACAGGCAAAAGCCACCATGCCTAGCCTTGAAGATTTTTTTTTTCTTTTAATTTGAGACAGGGTCCTGTTCTGTCACCCAGGCTGGAGTGCAGTGGTGCAATCTCACTTCACTGCAACCTCCACCTCCTAGGCTTAAGTGATCCTCCCACCTCAGCCTCCTGAGTAGCTGGGACTACAGGCACACACCACCATGCCTGGCTAATTTTTCTGTTTTTTGTAGAGATGGGGTTTTGACATGTTGCCCAGGCTGATCTCTAACTCTTGAGCTCAAATGATCCACGCATATCAGCCTCCCAAAATACTGGGATTATAGGTGTGAGCCATCACGCCAGGCACCTTGAAGATTTTTAAGACAAGAAATTATCCACTTCTTTTTTTTCCCCCCATTCTTATTGCCCATCTCATGATCTTGGCTCACTGCAACCTCCACCTCCTGGGTTCAAGTGATTCTCTTGCCTCAGCCTCCCTGGTAGCTGGGATTACAGGTGCCTGCCACCATGCCAGGCTAATTTTTATATTTTTAATAGAGATGGGGTTCCACCATGTTGGCTAGGCTGGTGTCGAACTCCTGACCTCAGGTGATTCACCCACCTTGGTATCCCAAAGTGCTGGATTACAGGCATGAGCCACTGTTCTTGGTACCTTGAAGATTTTTAAGACAATAAATTATCCACTTAGCTGCCAGGTTGTTTTTGATATTTTGTTGTTTGGTTTTTCTCTTCATAAATGTAACGATCTTATGAAAAGTTTGAAAAATAGAAATAAAAAGATAGTGCCTTCTCACAGCCTCATCTGCCCATCTTAACTCATTTAGGACACTGGTTTTCCTTCCCATCGTGTTTCCTGGCAGTGAGATAGCAAATGTTTCCTCCACACCTACTGTGTGCCGGGCTCTTGGCCGAGTGTTTTTTATGTACTCTGTCATTTAGTCTGCCTGTCAAACTCATGCAATTCGGAACTCTGTTGTAAGCTTGAGAGACTCGCTCAGACTCGTACAGCGTGTGTGGCTGGGGGTGGCAGGGTGGGAATTGGAATTCAGGTCCATGTGAGAGTAAACTGAGGCTTTCCATGCCTGGAAAGGAGAAGGTCTTTTTAAGTAGTTGTGTTCACAGCATACATCCCGTTTCGCATTCTGCTATTTTTACTTAAAAGCACATTGTCACCTGGGCATGGTGACTCACGCCTGTAAACCCAACACTTTGGGAGGCCAAGGCAGGTGGGTCACTTGTCAGGAGTTTGAGAGCAACCTGGCCAACATGGCAAAACCCCATCTCTACTAAAAATAAAAAAAATTGGCCGGGCACAGTGGCTTATGCCTGTAATCCCAGAACTTTGAGAGACCGAGGTGGGAGGACCAACTGAGGTTGGGAGTTCAAGACCAGCCTGACCAACATGGAGAAACCCTGTGGTTACTAAAAATAAAAAATTAGCCATCCGTGGTGGCACATGCCTATAATCCCAGCTACTTGGGAGGCTGAGGCAGGAGAATTGCTTGAACCCGGGAGGCAGAGTTTGTGGTGAACCGAGATCACGCCATTGCACTCCAGCCCGGGCAACAAGAGTGAAAGTCTGTGTCAAAAAAATAAATAAATAAAAATAAAAGTAAAATATAAAAAAATAAAAAGATTAGGGCTGGGCGTGGTGGCTCACGCCTGTATTCCCAGCAATTTGGGAGGCTGAGGCATGCAGATCACTTGAGATCAGGAGTTTGAAACCAGCCTGGCCAACATGGTGAAACCCCGCTTCTAATTAAAATGCAAAAATTAGTTGGGTGTGGTGATAGGCGCCTATAATCCCAGCTACTTGGGAGGCTGAGGCAGGAGAATCGCTTGAAGTCTGGAGGTGGAGGTTGCAGCAAGCCGAGATTGTGTCACTGCACTCCAGCCTGGGGGACAGAGTGAGACTCTATCTAAAAAAAAAAAAAAATTGCTGGATGTGGTAGCTCACACTTGTAACCCCAGCACTTTGGGAAGCCGAGGCGGGCAGATCACGACGTCAGGAGATCAAGATCATGCTGGCTGACACGGTGAAACCCCATCTCTACTAATAATACAAAAAATTAGCCAGGCGTGGTGGCAGGTGCCTATAGTCCCAGCTACTGGGCAGGCTGAGGCAGGAGAATGGTGTGAACCTGGGAGGCGGAGCTTGCAGTGAGCCGAGATCGTGCCACTGCACTCTAGCCTGGGTGACAGAGTGAGACTGCGTCTCAGGAAAAAAAAAAAAAAAAAATCACATCGTGAAGTTTTTTTGCACCTACTGCCAGTGAGGAAAGCAGCAGCTCACAGCAAGTCTTTGGGGTCCCAGTTGCTGCCTTCTCCTCCCGCCCCTGCTGTGGCCACCATGTGCCTATGTAGCAGGAAGCTGTGGGATGTGCAGACTCAGCTCTATTGGGCTTCCCAGAATGGAGGGGCATGGGGTGTTATAAGAGGCATTTCCTGGTCACATGGCCTAGCAGAGCTGGTGGTACAATTGCCTGTGTGTCCCAGCAGCCTAGCCTGGCCTCTTCTACCTGGCAGGGTGCTTGGAGATAATGTCAGCACCTCCATCCACTCCAAGTGGGTGCGCTGGGGAGAAGGAAAGCCAGGTTCTTCTGCTGGAGGGTGTGAGTGAAATGAGTCAACAATGGGCATGGTCAGGGAAGTCTTCCTGGAGGCAGGTGCCTTGGAAGATGGGAAGATGTAGCTCATGGCTAGGGGAGCAGCCAGCCACCTTCCCTGGAGAGAGCATCCTCAGCATCCCCTCTGCTCCCCTTCCCCGTGTCCTGAAAGGAGAAGAGCAACCTGGCTCACAGCCTGCAGGTTTCACATTTCAAGCACTCATCAACCATACATGGCCACAGAACATTCTGTCATCTCAGAGAGTTCTATTGACAGCACTATTCTGGACTGTATTTCTTTTTTTTTTTTTTTTTTTTAGAGATGGGGTCTTGCTGTGTTGCTCAGGATGGTCTCAAACTCCTGGCCTCAAGCAATTCCCCTGCCTCGGCCTCCCAAAATGCTGAGATTACAGGCATAAGCCACCATGCCTAGCCTTGAAGATTTTTTTTTTTTTCTTTTAATTTGAGACAGAGTCTTGTTCTGTCACCCAGGCTGGAGTACAGTGGTGTGATCTCAGTTCACTGCAACCTCCACCTCCTAGGCTTAAGTGATCATCCCACCTCAGCCTCCTGAGTAGCTTGGACTACAGGTACACACCACCACACCTGGCTAATTTTTCTGTTTCTTGTAGAGATGGGGTTTCACCATGTTGCCAAGGCTGATCTCTAATTCCTGAGCTCAAATGATCCACCCATCTCAGCCTCCCAAAGTACTGGGATTATAGGTGGGAGCCATCAACCAGGCACCTTGAAGTTTTTTTTTTGAGACGGAGTCTTGCTCTGTTGCCCAGGCTGCCATGCAGTGGTACGATCTCGGCTCACTGCAAGCTCCACCTCCCGGGTTCACCCCATTCTCCTGACTCAGCCCCCTGAGTAGCTAGGACTACAGGCGCCCACCGGAACACCCTGCTACTTTTTTTTGTATTTTTAATAGAGATGGGGTTTCACCGTGTCAGCCGGGTTGGTCTCGATCTCCTCACCTCGTGATCCGCCCACCTCTGCCTTCCAAAGTGCTGTGATTACATGCTGTGATTACAGGCATGAGCCACCGTGCCCAGCCGAAGATGTTTAAGACAAGGAATTATTCACTCCTTTTTTTTTTCCCCCCAACTCTTGTTGCCCACGGCATGATATTGGCTCACTGCAACCTCCACCTCCTGGGTTCAAGTGATTCTCTTGCCTCAGCCTCCCTGGTAGCTGGGATTACAGGTGCCTGCCACCATGCCTGGCTAATTTTTATATTTTTAGTAGAGATGGGATTCCACCATGTTGGCTAGGCTGGTGTTGAACTCCTGACCTCGGGTGATTTGCCCACTTCGGCCTCCCAATAGTGCTGGATTACAGGCATGAGCCACCGTTCTTGGCACCTTGAAGATTTTTAAGACAATAAATTATCCATTTAGCTGCCAGGTTGTTTTTGATATTTTGTTGTTTGGTTTTTCTCTTCATAAATGTAACGATCTAATGAAAAGTTTGAAAAATAGAAATAAAAAGACAGCGCCTTCTCACAGCCTCATCTGCCCATCCTAACTCAGGGCACTGGTTTTCCTTCCCATCGTGTTTCCTGGCAGTGAGATAGCAAACGTTTCCTCCACACCTACTGTGTGCCAGGCTCTTGGCTGAGTGTTTTTTATGTACTCTGTCATTTAGTCTTCCTGTCAAACTCATGCAATTCGGAACTCTGTTGTAAGCTTGAGAGACTCGCTCAGACTCGTACAGTGTGTCTGGCTGGGGGTGGCAGGGTGGGAACTGGAATTCAGGTCCATGTGAGAGTAAACTGAGGCTTTCCATGCCTGGAAAGGAGAAGGTCTTTTTAAGTAGTTGTGTTCACAGCAAGCATCCCATTTCACATTCTGTGAAATGTAGAGATGGGGGTCTCACTGTGTTGCCCATGCTGGTCTTGAACTCCTAGTTCCAAACATTCCTCCCACCTCAGCCTCCCAAATTACTGGGATTACAGGCATAAGCCACTGTCCCTGGCTGTATTAAATTTTAATTAAAAGTTTTAAAAAGGGAAAATTCAGGCTGGGTGTGTTTTACTTAACAGCACATTGTTGACTGGGCATGGTGGCTCACACCTGTAATCCCAGCATTTTGGGGGGCCAAGGCGAATGGATCACTGGAGGTCAAGAGTTTGAGACCAGCCTGGCCAACAGAGCGAAACCCCATCTCTATTAAAAATAAAAAAAATTGGCCAGGCATAATGGCTCACGCCTGTAATCTCAGCACTTTGGGAGGCCAAGGCGGGAAGACCACCTGAGATCAGGCGTTTGAGACCAGCCTGACCAACATGGAGAAACCCTGTGTCTACTAAAAATACAAAATTAGCCATCAGTGGTGGCACATGCCTGTAATCCCAGCTACTTGGGAGGCTGAGTCAGGAGAATCGCTTGAACCCGGGAGGCAGAGTTTGTGGTGAACTGAGATCACGCCATTGCACTCCAGCCTGGGCAACAAGAGTGAAAGTCTGTGTCAAAAAAATATATAAATAAAAATAAAAGTAAAAAAAAAAATAAATAAAAAAATTAGGGCTGGGTGTGGTGACTCATGCCTGTCTTCCCAGCACTTTGAGAGGCTGAGGCGGGCAGATCACCTCAGGTCAGGACTTTGAGACCAGCCTGGTCAACATGGTGAAACCCCGCTTCTAAGTAAAAATACAAAAATTAGCTGGGCGTGGTGATAGGCGCCTATAATCCCAGCTACTTGGGAGGCTGAGGCAGGAGAATCGCTTGAAGTCTGGAGGTGGACGTTGCAGCAAGCTGAGATCGTGTCACTGCACTCCAGCCTGGGCAACTGAGTGAGACTCTGTTTAAAAAAAAAAAAAATTGCTGGACGCGGTGCCTTGCACCTGTAATCCCAGCACTTTGGGAGGCAGGCGGATCACAAGGTCAGATCGAGACCATGCTGGCTAACACGGTGAAACCCCGTCTCTACCAAAAATACAAAAAATTAGCTGGGTGTGGTGGCAGGTGACTGTAGTCCCAGCTACTCAGGAGACTGAGGCAGGAGAATGGCGTGAACCTGGGAGGTGGAGCTTGCAATGAGGGGAGATCACGCCACTGCACTCTAGCCTGGGTGACAGAGTGAGACTGCGTCTCAGGAAAAAAAAAAAAAATCATGTCGTGAAGTTTTTTCGCACCTACTGCCAGTGAGGAAAGTGGCAGCTCACAGCAAGTCTTTGGGGTCTCAGTTGCTGCCTTCTCTTCCCTCCCCTGCTGTGGCCACCATGTGCCTATGTAGCAGGAAGCTGTGGGATGTGCAGACTCAGCTCTATCAGGCTTCCCAGAATTGAGGGGCATGGCGTGTTATAGGGGGCATTTCCTGGTCACATGGCCTAGCAGAGCTGGTGGCACAATTGTCTGTGTGTCCCAGGAGCCTAGCCTTGCCTACCTGGTAGGGTGCTTGGAGATAATGCCAGCACCTCCATCCACTCGAAGTGGGCAGGCTGGGGAGAAGGAAAGCCAGGTT
The DNA here is from genome assembly GCF_049350105.2 of Macaca mulatta. NCBI lineage: Eukaryota > Metazoa > Chordata > Mammalia > Primates > Cercopithecidae > Macaca > Macaca mulatta. Next base: position 224,289,068 of record NC_133406.1, read on the forward strand.
CTTCTGCTGGAGGGTGTCAGTGAAATGAGTCAGCCATGGGCAGGGTGGTCAGGGAAGTCTTCCTGGAGGCAAGTGCCTTGGAAGATGGGAGGATGTAGCTCATGGCTAGAGGAGCAGCCAGCCACCTTCCCTGGAGAGCGCAGCCCCAGCATCCCCTCTGCTCCCCTCTCCTCCCCTTGTCCTGAAGGGAGAAGAGCAACCTGGCCCACAGCCTGCAGGTGGCCCAGCAGCAGGCCGAGGAGCTACGGCAGGAGCGGGAGAAGCTGCAGGCTGCCCAGGAGGAGCTGCGGCGCCAGCGGGACCGGCTGGAGGAAGAGCAGGAGGACGCGGTGCAGGATGGCGCGCGGGTGCGCCGGGAGCTTGAGCGCAGGTGAGCAGCATCTCGCCTGCCTGCCAGGGCCCTTCAGATGTGCCTCAGATCCCCTGACAGTGCCCCCGGGGGGTTAGGGAGCACCCACTGGGTCCTGGACCTCCTACCATCTGGACCCCTCTGATGTCGGGTTTTCTAACCAGACCCATTTCAGGAAATTGAGGCTCAGGGAGGTGTCGTCACTTACCTGGGGTCAGAGAACTAGTTAAAAGGTAGAACTTGGATGATAATAACAACAATAATTAAAATAACAGTAGTAATATTAACAATAGTGTTTTTAAAATTTAGTTATGATCATAACAATATCCTTACTAATTTCACTAAGTGCCAGATACTGTTTTAAGCAATTCAGTTCTCATTCAACTCTATGATAACTCTGTGTCGTAGAAGCTGTTATCTCCATTTTGTGGATGGTAAACTGAGGCACAGAGAAGCCATGTTCCTTGCCCCAGGTCACACAGCTAATTAGCAGAAGAGCCAGGATTTGAACCCAGGCATTCTGCCTTCAGAGTTAACCTCTTCCTCACTGTGCTGCTTACCTCTCTGGGACGTGATCGATGATGATGTTTAGTAGACTGTGGTGGTGCATGTTATTCTTGTTTCTGAAGGCCCTTGGGGAGATGTATCAGGCACCATTTTAAGCATGTGTGAAGTCTGTATCCTTAAAACAGGTCGGGCATGGTGGCTCACATCTGTAATCCTGGCACTTTGGGAGGCCAAGGCAGGGGAATCGCCTGAGGTCAGGAGTTCGAGACCAGCCCGACCAACATGGGGAAACCCCATCTCTACTAAAACTACAAAATTAGCCAGGCATGGTGGCGGGCACCTATAATCCCAGCTACTCAGGAGGCTGAGGCAGGAGAATTGCTTGAGCCTGGGAGGCAGAGGTTGCAGTGAGCCGAGATTGCACCACTGTACTCCAGCCTGGGTGACAGAGCAAGACTCTGTCTCAAGAAAACAATGTCACGAGGCAAGTGTTACCTCGTTTTGCAGATGTGAAAACAGAGGCCCAGGGTCATGCAGCTAAGTGTAGTGGGCTTGGTTGCCCTGTGGGTCAGGCTGTTTCTCTCCAAACTCCTGCCTCAGGCCTGGTCCCTGGCTCAGCATCTCGCTGGCTACAGGAGGTTCAGGGCAGGAAAGTGACATGGGCCACCCGCCCGCCCTCTGTCCCGCAGCCATAGACAACTAGAGCAGCTGGGAGGGAAGCGCTCAGTCCTGGCCAAGGAGCTGGTGGAGGTGAGGGAGGCGCTGAGCCGCGCCACGCTGCAGCGGGACATGCTGCAGGCCGAGAAGGCCGAGGTGGCCGAGGCGCTGACCAAGGTGGGTCCCTGTTTGCTGCACAACCACAAAACCTACCTCTGACCCCCAGCCCCAAGACGTCTCGCTCTGGCATGGACTGGTCCCAGTGTCAGGCAGACCTCTGAGCCTGGTCACAGACTGACCCCTTCCTTCTGGATACAGGCTGATCTTTGTTGCAGGCCACAGACCTCTGGACCTCTGGTCCCAGCCATAAGTGGACTGACCTCTCTTTATGGCCATATCCCTGCTCTTGTAGATGCTCCTGGGGGCAGTGCCTAAAGCTCAGGGTCATCCAGTGCCTGAGACTCAGCTCCTGGGGCCTGAGAGTTGGGGCCACAGCCCAGAGAGTCCTTGGCAGGGGGCTGGCCTTGTCCACTGCAGCCTGGGCTCTGAGCAGTGCTATCCCTAGACCGTACTCAGGGGATCCTCTGAACTCTGGTCCTGCCCTGCAGCTTGAGCTATTTTTGCACAGCTCTGTGGTGCGTGGCTTTTAAATGGCTCCATCAGCAGCAGGCTTTCTGCGGTGATTTTTTTTTTTCCATCTCACGCTATGTCCCCTCCTTGTCTCCCCTCCCCTGTCTCCGAGGGTCCGTCTCTCTGGGTCTCTTCTTGTCTCTCCTCACCTCTTCCCGACCTTTCTGCCTTTCGTCATCTCTGAGGGCCTGACTCTGCAGGCTGAGGCTGGCCGCGTGGAGCTCGAGCTCTCCATGACCAAGCTGAGGGCAGAGGAGGCCTCCCTGCAGGACTCCCTGTCCAAGCTGAGCGCCCTCAACGAGAGCCTTGCTCAGGACAAGCTGGATCTGAACCACCTTGTAGCCCAGGTACAGTGTGCACCTGTGGGCCCACCTGCCTTGCCCAGTGTCAGTGAGGCACCCTGGGCCCAGCCCTGTACCTGTCTTGACCTGTGCCTCCCTTTCTGTCTCTGGTTCTCTGTCTGTCTCCGTCTGTCTGTCTATCCTCTCTCGGTGTCAGAGCACGGAAGCTCCATGGGCCCTCATCTCCCCCTCCCCAGTGTCCCACACACCCAAGGGCACTGCCCCTCATTCCCTGGGAGCCTCCCCTGGGATATTGTGGCTAGTGGGTGGGTGGATGAGGCCTCCTGGTCCTGGGAGGAATGCCCTGCTTATGAGGCCCCATTCGTACCCGGCCCACAGCTGGAGGAAGACAAAGCCGCCCTGCAGTGTGTGTGTGTGTGTGTGTGTGTGTGTGTGTGTGTGTGTGTGTGTGTTTGTTTTTGAGACAGAGTCTTGCTCTGTTGCCCAGGCTGGAGTGCAGTGGCACGATCTGGGCTCACTACAACCTCTGCCTCCATGGTTTAAGCTGTTCTCCTGCCTCAGTGTCCCAAGTAATGGGGACTACAGGCGTGCACCACCATGTCTGGCTAATTTTTGCATTTTTAGCAGAGACAGGGTTTCACCACATTGGCCAGGCTGGTCTTGAACTCCTGACCTCAAATGATCCACCTGCCAAAGTGCTGGGATTATAGGCGTGTGCCACCGTGCCGGGCCGGGCCCTCGTTTTTGTACACACGTGCACTGCAGATCTAGAGAAGGTCATGACTTGCCCAAGTACATATAGCACATGAGGGCAGACCCTGGGCTCAAACCCAGGCCTTCTGCCAGGACTGGGTTAGGCCCGAAGTTGGGGTGCTGCATGATGAACAAGCTGGGGGATGCTGGGAGTGCTGCTCAGTCTCTGGGTGAGGGCCAGCTCTCCCGGCAGCTGGGCGGGCGGGAGCAGGAGCTGGAGCAGGCCCGGCGGGAGGCCCAGCGTAAAGGGTCCATGGATCTCTCTATATTATTTCTTACAACTGCACTTGAATCTATAATTATATTAATTGGAGAGCCATGGGAAGTGGGATTTGGCTGCAGGGAGATGGTTCCCCCCACCCCCTGAGCCTGGGTAAGGGCTGGGGGCTCCCTGGGAATGCTGCAGGGTGGCAGTGGTTCCCAAGGGGGCTGCTCAGGATTGCAAACGTTCCACCACCTTTATGCCACCGTAAATGATTCAGGTAAATTGCTCTGGCCTGTGGGAGGAAGCAGCCCTGGCAGAGGTCTTCAGTGGCAGGTTTGCAGAGACAGGGGAGGCTGTGTGGGGCCCGTTAAGGTTCCAGGTCCCTTAAGGTGCAGGAGATAGGGGGCCATGGACTCATTAGAGAAGGCGGGGTGGGTGCCTGGGGATGGAGGGGTCAGCTACGGCAGGGCCTTGCCCGTAAGGGCTGTGGCTACCCCACCAGAGGCACCCGAGGCTCCTGCCCACTGAGTGTCCATGGAAATACCCTCCAAGGCAGTTCGCTGAGTGAGGGGAGGGAAAGCGTGGGTGATGGAAGGACACCTGCCTGCCTTCATTGGCTTCCTCAGTTCCAGGTAGCACCTGGTCTGTCATGTACTCTGATGTCCCTGGGGGTCCCTTGTGTGAGCTGACCTTTCTGGGGTGTTTCCTAGAGGCCCAGAACAGACCGGAGGGTTAGGGGTCCTCGTTCAGCTCAGGGAGTTTTGAGGCAAGCATCTTACCTCCCATGGTCTTCCTGGCATTCTCCAGTTTGCAGAGGGCTGAACCCTGGGCATTTCACATCCAAAGGTGGAGTGACGTCTCAGGGGTCCTGTGTGCACAAAGCCCGGCCCAGAGACTCACAGTCGGTTACAGGATTTGATGCTGACACTAGGATGGTGTTTTGCTGACACAGGAATGCAGGCTCAGGAGCTGGTGTGAAGGTCCTTCTACTGGTGCCTGCTACTTGGGCATCCAGAACTAAAGCACTGAATCCTTCTTTGTTTCAGGAACTTCCTTGATTTAACTTTTCTGATTGGTGGGTGCTTCTAATTGGAGAACCTTCCAGAAAGCACCGCCTTTGAGAAGTGGTTGGGTGGCCAAAGGCCTGCCAATATTCCCACCTGCCTTCCTCTACTCTGTCATTCTGACTATAAAATTCCCCGGAAGAAACCTTCGTCAGGTCTGATGCAGGCAGAGTATGTAGGGAGGTGTTGGGAGTGGGGGCTGAGAATGGTAGAAGCTTCATCGCAGAGACAAGAGAAGAGACAGCTGAGTGAGAGACAGTGAGTCAAGAGAGCTCAGCAGATGCCAGACCCGGAGCAGATGAGAGTAGGATGGCAGAGGCCCCAGGGCTTGCAGAAATCATGGGGAAGGCACAGGTCACCCCACAGGCACGAGCGAGGGTGCTGGAATTCATTTTTACCAAACCTTACACCTGGCTTTCCTGTGAATCTCAGGGGCTACAGAGCAGCAGGCACACTGCTGGTGGGGGAGGCACGTCTGTGCAGAGGTCCACTGTGGTCTTCAGCCCAGAGCACGGACATCCCAACCAGGGCTGCAAACTAGAGTTTGGGGCCCAGATGGTGGGCTGGCCTGATGGAACAGACAAGAACTGAGGAGACTCTCACCGCTACTAGAGGACCAGACTGATGGGAGACAGAAGCTGTGCACGGACGATGGGAGACAGAAGCTGTGCATGGACTGATGGGAGACAGAAGCTGTGCATGGGCCACCACCCCTTCAGGGGCACAGTTGCCACTGGCATGCCTGAGAATTTGTTTTCAAAAGAATGTCTTTCAGAATTTGTGATGAAGAACCCAAAAGCAAATGTGACAAAATAAAAAATAGACAAATGGGACTTCTGCACAGTGAAAGAAACTATTAAAACATGAACAGAGTAAACAGACAGCCTGCAGAAGGGGAGAAAATATTTGCAAACTGCGTCTGACAAAGGTCTGATTTCCAGAATCTATTAGGAACTTAAACAATTCAGCAAGCAAAAAAACCAAATAATCCCATTGAAAAGTGGGCAAAGGACATGAACAGACACTTCTCAAAAGAAGACATAAAGTTGGCCAACAAACGCATGAGAAAATGCTCAACATCACTAATCATTAGAGACGTGCAAATCAAAACCACAATGAGACAGCATCTCAAGCCAGTCAGAATGGCAATTATTAAACAGTAAAAAAATGACAGATGTTGTTGAGGCTTTGGAGAAAAGAAAATGCTTATCCATTGTTAGTGGGAATGCAAATGAGATAGTCCCCTGTGGAAAGCAGTTTGGAGATTTCTCAAAGAACAAAAAACAGAATTATCACTGGACCCAGCAATCCCATCACTGGGTATATACCCAAAAGAAAATAAATGTCCTACCAAAAAGACACCTGCACTCAAATGTTTACTGAACCACTATTCACAATAGCAAAGACATGGAATCAATCCAAGTGCCCATCAGCAGTGTATTGGATAAAGAATATGGGGTACATATACACCATGGAATACTACACAGCCATAAAAAGTGAAATTGTGGCCTTTGCAGCAACATGAATGCATTTGGAATCCATTATCCTAAGCTAATTAATGCAGAAACAGAAAACCAAACACATGTGCCCACCCATGATGGGGAGCTAAACAGTGGGTATACACAGACACTGGGGGGTTACTAGACAGGGGAGGGAAGGGGGCAAGGGCTGAAAAACTACCTATCAGGTTCTATGTTCACCACCTGGGTGGTGGGATCGTTAGAAGGCCAAACCTCAGCATCACGCAATATACTCATGTAAAAAACCTGCATGGGTATCCCCTGAATCCAAACAAAAACCCAGTCTTTCTCTTTCCAAAACCCCAAAGCAAACATCAAAAAAACTTTCCAAGGAAAACACAATCCCTAGACAAACAGCTATATTTTCAGCAGAGCAGATGCCAGCCGGGAAGACACAGAGCTAGTTGGCTTCAACACTGACAGCCAGCCCCAGGCTGCTTAGAAAAGGCCACTGGGCAAGGAGAGGCGGGGACCTGGACCCTTGGGTCCCATTGGCCTCTCTGTCAGAGGCTTTGCCCCTGGCCCTGGCTTCCGAGAGGCTATTTTCCTGGAGAAGGCCACAGCGGTTCTTCTCAGAAACATTGTTCTCCCTTTAATGATTCAGCACGCATGCTGAGCAGAGTGCCGGTGGCATGAGTGAGATTGGACATGGCAAACCTTTAATGCCAGCGGGAAAGCTTCATAAAGTGACATTCGGCCTGAGCTGCAGCCTCTGCAGCTTAATGGTGCACCTCGAGGTGGCTGCTGGCGACCCCATTTGTTCGGCAGCAGGCAGGCCAACCGTCTGGACCCTCTTCTGGTTGGGGTGGGCCACTGAGATGTCATAGATTGGAGGCATCTGGGGGCCCTGGCTCTTTGAGGGGCACTCTGGGGTGGGTTGTGCCCTTGCCATCAGCCTCAGGGAAAAGAGCACTGGATTTGGAGTCTGGAGAGCTCCTGGCAGCTTCCTGCCTCCCCCACTTTCCAGCAGTTTGCTCTGGGGTGAGATTCCTTGGGGTCCTGAGCCTGTTTCCTCACTCATTGGGTGCAGTTAAGAGCTACACACTTTTTATATGCGTGTCCTTTCTGCACAGTGACAACCACAGCCTTGGGGACAGCAGCCGCCTACAGCCTCTGCACCATCTGGTACCCGCACCTGCAAGTCCAGGTACGGGATGTCACTGCGAGGTGTCACTCACTCACTCACTCACTCATTCATTCAGCATGTTTTTGCTGGGTAGGTGCATGGTATAGGCCTGATCTGGCAATGGGGCTTCTGAGTGAGTCTCCGGCTGGCAGGCTGCACTTGCTGAGCTTTCTGGACTCTGGGACCTGGATGCAGCATCCCAGTTTCAGCCCTCAAGGGCACCTTGTCTTGACCCCCTTTCTTCTCCTTGCCCCCTCTCTCCCTGCCTCCATCTTTCCCTTCTCCTCCTGTCCCTTTCTTCAGTAACTTTTGAGTCCCTCCTATGTGCCAGGTGCTATTCTAGGCACTGGGAGAGGGGAGGGGTGGCCTAGCAGCAAACAAAACAGACAAGTCCCCACTGTCCCTGCTACCAGGAGGGGCCCAGGATTGGGTGGCCCAGGGCCTCACGTAGCAGTTCTAGAGTCTGGGCCCAGGGAACGCCACACTTTAAGCAGTGTGGGCCTGTGCTGACCTGCCGTCTTTTCTTGGCTCTCTTTGTCTGTCCTCCATAATTCACCAACCCCCCAGGCTGACCAGGAGCTCTACAAGCCCAGATGTCCGTGACTTGTGCGCACTAGAGAATGGGGCGTCGCCGTGGAGGGCGAGCCTTTCAGACTTGGGGATGCTTGTGGGCTGATATGGGGACTTGAGGGAGCGTAGACCTCATATCTCTCTCTGGAGATGTGATTCTGTGGGTCAGTGGAGGAGCCCAGTAGTTCTCTCTGATGCATGGTCCCCAGATCACAGCCCGGGAAACATGTGGTGCTGGAGTCTGTTGAGATCGAATCCTAGCCTGCCACTGTGACTGTGTGGGCTTGGGCAAGCACCAATAATTATGGACTGTCTGTGATTTCACCATATTTTGAAGCTAAGAGGTGAGCCTGCTACCCTTCCCTGGATGCTGGCAGAAGACATGAAATTCCCGGAGCAGAGACAGCTGTTGTTGTTACTTGCCACCCAGCAGGCAGCCCAAGCTTCATGGTCCTCATGGGTCCCCTCTGCCTCTAAACCCCATGGCTGTGATACTGAGAGGCCCAGGTGGATGCTGCATATGTAGGGGGTCTGTGTCCCAGCCAAGGACCCCATCTGAGGAACCCTGTCTTGCCGAGTGGACTACAAGCACACCTGCCTGGCCTTTGCCCTTGAGGGGGACATTATCTTTATTACACTGGAGTCCAAACAAGCCTGCCTCTGGCCTGGAGGGAGACAGCCTCTATCTTCCAAGTTGTTCACTATTCAAACATTCTTGGAAAGATAGTCTGGAGCAAACACTATAAATGGCTATATCCAAGATGAGCAGAACCACCAGCGACCCAGGGGACTGGGTCTCAGGAGCAAGTGACTCAGCCCTGCTGAGCTTGTTCCCTTGTCTTTAGGAGGGGACACAATAGTGGTGTTCACCCCAGAAGGTCACTCCATTACCTGCTCCATTAGCCCCTCTAGTCCCTGCCCCCCGCCCTTGCCCATCCAGGAGTGGGGATGGGGAAGCTGGAGGGAGGAGCAGGGCTTTGCAGACTTGGGCGATTCCATCAATTTCTTGTCCTTTTGTAAACCCTCCTGCCTGTTTGGGGCTGGCTGCTGCTCTAGCCCTGGTGAGCCAAGGCCCGTGCTTCTGGTGCTGCACCCTGGCCTCCTAAGGTGCCCCTGGCTCAACAGGCCTTCTCCAGGGAGGTGTGACAGATGACTACAGAGTGACCCTCCCAGCTGCTCACAGAGCTGACAGCTGAGAGGCTTGCAGAAATACCTTTTCTGTTTCATTGTCTATCGCTTATGTACAGCAATCTAAATTTCTAGCTGTTAATGAAAGATTATAGATGTATTAAAAATGTCCCCAAAACCTCTCTTCTTTGCACTTGGATTGTTAAATTCCCAACCTCCATTTTCAGGTTTTAATGAACAGCACAGGGTACTTCATTGGCATGTTGGCCTTGCATGTAGTACCCTCTCTCATCCCGTCTTGGGGGAAGCTCTTAGAACAGGTGTTTGAGTGGAGGGTCCCAAGGTCCCGACAGGGCTGATGGGCTCCCATGAGCCTCCTCTGGAGGGTGACAGGGGTTGCTTTGCAGGCGCTGCTGCCCGGTGGGGGCTCGGAGAGACACTTGACCTCGTCAGAGTTTGTGTGATCGGGTCCTTGTCCTTAGGGGCTGGGGTTGCAAGCCGGCCATGCCAGGAGCGTTTTTGTCAGCCTTCTGTGCTGCACTTGCAGTTTGGGAAGCTGCTACCACCTGAGCTGTGCTTCCTGGCTGAGGACATTTTGCAAACAATAGCTTCCCTTAGGCAGGGAGCCATTCAGTGTGGATCATGGTGCACTGCGCTTTCTCTATGAAATTAGAATGATCATAGAAGTAACAAAGTGATAGTATCAGCTTCAGCTCATTTCATTCCATGAACCTTTGCAGAGCACCTATGATGTGCTGGGCACCTTGCTGAGTGCCTGAGATCTGAAGAGCCTTGTGGCAAGATGTGGGTGGGTTTAGCTTCTAAGGTCTACATAGGTTAAAAAAAAAATTGCATACTAAAAATCACTCTGAACTTGCTGCGAGATGTCGATGTGGGCCCTTGGAAGTGCAGGGCCTGGGGATTTCCTCTTTCATTCCTCTTTGTATTCCAGCTGTGGCTTCCCTGCAGAAGGACAGTGGAGGCCAACGTCTAGTTTGGACAGGAGTCACAGCTGTGAGGGAAGCTAATACAGAGATGGCTCTTATTTTCCCCACCCTGCAGCCCCGAGCCTACGCAGTTGAGTTCTTAGAAGTTACATTTCCATATGAGGCTAAAGGCTTATCCAGGCAGCAAAGTTAAGGAGAGAGTGGGGAGAGTTAGAATAGGTTTCGGTGCTCTGCAGGAAGACACATTTTGGGGGGGGGGAATTAGAATGAAGATTCAGGGTCTCGCAAAGAGAGTGGAGCTAGACACAGCTTCTGGGCTACACAGAGAGGCATTTGGCCCCACCCTGGGGTTGGGAAGACTTCCAGGAGGAGACGCATGCTGCTTCCTAAGGGTCACATTTCCCATTTAGGAGGATAATGAATAGATTTGGAGCAAGAATGAAAGGAAATAAACATCTAGGTACATTTGGGTGCCTGGTCTGCTGTAGATGAACACCAGACTGTGAACACTATGTCCTCAGTGCCTAGCAAAACACAATTGCCTAATATTTGTGGAAGGAATGAAAGACCATGAATTATTTTCTACTTTGAAAAGAAGACTTTACCTCTCCTTTCCTGAATCCAGTGGCTCTTAAGCACTGTCAGCATCTGGGGTGTCAGGGCTACCAGGAGAAAGCCCAGCAGAGGCAGCTGCGGGAGCAAGGAGCAGTGGAACACGGAGAATGTCTGCTGGGGGCTCCTGAGCCTGGCCATGGCTGCGCGCCGGCCTCCTTGTCTGCATATTTTGCCCCATCACCCCAGGGGACATCTGGCAATACTTGGAGACATTTTGGTTGTTACAAGGGGTAGGCTTCGGGGTTAGAGGTGAGAGATGTTGTTAAACATTCTACCATGCACGGGTGGCCCACCCCCGCCACCTGACATGAAAGAGATTTGTCCCACCCAAGATATCAATAGTGACGAGGCTGAGGATGCTGCACCAATGCTGCCTAGGGTGTGAGAGGCTTTGGGCCGGACCTGTGGTGGGCAGCTACCCAGTGGCAGTCAATCTCACTTTTCTGCTCACCCACAGCCTTGTTGCAGGCAAGGAGGCCAGCAGGCAGCCATGGGCAGGCTCAGAAACCCCCAGCAGTCTCCGTGTTCCCCTGCCCCTTGCTCCTGCAGCTGCCTCTGCTGGGCTTTTTCCTGGTAGCCCTGACACCCCGGACGCTGACAGACTGCAGGGAGGCCCTGTCATGCCTGGTTAGAGACCCTGTCCTGGGCTCTGAGAATTCAGTGCTTGGCCTCAGAAAGCAGTTTGCTCCTTTTTCTCTCACATTCCCCGTCGCAGCCTGGCCTGAGGCCCTAGGAGTAGGGGAAAGCCGGGTAATCCGCAGAGCGAAGCGTTCATGCCCCACTCTGCTTATGCTCTTTTGGTTGTTGCCCAGCACAGATGATCAAGTCCAGGGTAGCCACAGTCAGGCCAGGGTTTGTGCCCTCCCTAGGTCTCCCCGACTCTCAGGACTTGCTCTCCCTCAGCTCTGAGGACAACATGGCCTTGTGGAGCAGGAACGAGGGAAGGGAGAGAGGGTGGAATGTCCCCCGTCCTGCCGCTGGATGCTCCAGCCACTGCGTGGATGCCCCACACATACTGTCTCCACCGCTGGACTTCTCTGGCCCCCTCCCCCGGATAACACCACCCCAAGTCCTGTCCGTGCTTCAAGCTCCCTCCAGAGCCCTCCAACCCCCAGCCCATGCTCAATCTCCCTTGCCATCCTGTGGCACTAATGGGGCGCATTGCAAGGTTCGGTCTTCAGATGGCCTCTCCCTGGAAGCACCGCCTCCTTAACCAGCTGCAAGCCGCGGGATGGCAGAGCCACGTGCCCCTCCCAGAGACTCACACGTGCAGTGAGTATAATGTGTTGAAGACGCTCTGCACGCCAGGTCCCCTGCCAAGTGCTCTGCCTGTGTGGTCACAACAGTCTCATGAGTGATGATGCTGTCATCTTGACTGTTTTCCATAGCGGCTGGGGAAATCAGCGACTTGCAGAGTCGTGGGCTGGTGCTTTTGACAGAGAGGCGAGGGGAGAGAGGGATTACCCTGTCCCCGCGGCACTCGGACCATTCCCTCGGTTACTCCTTCTCTCGGACCGCGCAGCCCCTAACCTGCTCGAACCTTTATGCAGTAGAGGCGGCCGGGTCCCTTTAAGGCTCCTCCGCGCCTGCGCCTTGGGTTCTCCTGACGCGGCCAAGCCTGATCCTGAGGAGCCAGTGGGGCGCAGGCGCGGCGGCGAGGGGCTGGGTGGCGGTTGAGACCGCGGCGGTACTGGGAGGGGTAGGTGAGGGTCGCGAGGCTGCCTAAGCTGAGTGAGCATGGCGCTTTTGGAACGCGGGACGGGCGACCTGCTGCGCCAGGAGCTGGGCCGAAGCGGGGCGGCGCGGCTGCCGGCTGCCCTCTGGATGGGAAGTTATGGCGAAGTCCACCCAGCGTTTCCGAGGTGAGGACGCCCCGCCAGGCTGGGCGGGCGGTGAATCCGGGACCCGCGGGCGCACAGCTGGGTTGAGGCGCGGACTGGCAAGTTTTGTTGGGCGAGGGGTGGTGGGTGTGGGGGGTGCACGGCCGGGGCCTGAGTTCCCTGAGCTCGATTCTTCCCCTGCTGTTGCCGCCCGCAGCCCACCTCTGGTGCGCGCTGGGGAAGAAAGTCGCTGGCGGGTGTTCTGTGGCATCGCAGGCGGTGGAGGGACGGAGCAGCTTCGGGGGCACGTCGTCCTATGTCATGTAGAGGACACTGACCCCGGACCCCACCTTGGAGTCCAGAAATCAGTTCCCTCTGCTTGCAAAGTTGGAGTCTTTATTGGCCTCCGGGATTCTGCTCCTGGCGGTGTCTCCAGGCTGGCGATGGGCAAGCCAGGTGTGCCAGGTCCAGGATGCACATGAGGAGCGTTCGTGGCTATCACCGAATCACCTCATGACTAGCGGGGCAAGCCTCAAATTAACCGCAGGATTTCCGGAAGGATGGATTGTGGGGTTGGTGTTTGCACTGCAAAGAGTTGCTGTGATTTCCCTGTGTCTGTCTGTCTGTCTGTCTGTCTGTCATTTGGCGTCCTTTCACCGAAGAGTTAACCAAGACGCTTGGCATGGTTTCCTTGCTTTCCTCTTGTCTTTTGCTGCTAGAGCCACTTTCGAAAAGAAGTCTTTTCTTTTCTTTGGGTTACAGTGTTCATCCTTTCTTTGCCGAAAGAATGAATCCCAGTGCGTCACAAAATTAAAGAAAGATCTGCTGGTAGTGTTTAATCTTTGTTCGGGGCTGATATGCGTTAGTAGCTTTCTTTTTGTTTTTAAATTTTATTAGTAAAATTTCAGCAGTGAACCAGGAGCTGTTTTTTTCTATTCTGAAATGCTAGCTTTAAGATTTCTGAGAACTTTGTGTCAAAGAAATCTTTGAAAAGGTACTGAAGTATACAGAAGAAGTTCACAATTTTAAATGTGCAGGTGGTCCAGGCGCAGTAGAGCACACCTGTAATCCCAGCACTTTGGGACACCAAGATGGGTAGATCACTTGAGCCCAGGATTCCCAAACCAGCCTGGGCAATGTGGAAAAACCCTATCTCTACTAAAAATACAAAAGTTAGCTGTGTGTGGTGGGATCCCAACCCAGTAGGCTGAGGTGGGAGGATCACCAGAGCCCGGGAGGCTGAGATTGCAGTGAGCCATGATCATGGCATTGCACTCCAACCTGCATGGCAGAGTGAGATCCTGTCTCAAAAACAAAAACAAAACAAAAAACCAAAAGGTAATGAATTTTTATCAAGTAAACCACCGCAGATCAAGAAATAGAACATTACTAGACTGGGGTCTATTTGTAGGAGTGGCATTGTTGGTTTTAGAGGTATATGAATGATAAACTTTAGTATTACATATTGTTGAACATTTTCCCAAAATGGTTGTACCATTTAACAGGGATATTCTGGTTTCCCCACGTCCTTGCTGATGCCTGTCAGTTAAAAATTATTTTGCCATTCTAGTAGGGGTGCAGTAATGTATCAGTGTGGTTTCATTGAGATTGAGTGTCTTTTATTGCCATTTATATGTCCTGTTTTGTGAAGGGCCTGTTAAATCTTTTTATCCCGTTTTCATTGATAAGCTTGTTTTTCTGTTGATTTGTAATACTTTATTCTGGATATGCATCCTTTCTAGGATATATATGTATTGCATTTCCCTTTTTCCAATCTGTAGCTTGCCATTTTAATGGTGTTTTTTCATGATGGAGATACTCTTTTTGTTTGTTTGTTTGTTTTTGAGACAGGCTCTCACTCTGTTACCCAGGCTGGAGTACAGTGGCACAATCACAGTTCACTGCAACCTTGACCTCCCAAGGCTTAGGTGATGTTCCTGCCTCAGCCCCCAAGTAGCTGGGACGTACAGGGGAGCACCTCCACACTCAGCTCTTTTCTGTATTTTTAGTAGAGATAGGGTTTTGCCACATTGCCTAGGCTGGTCTGGAATTCCTAGGTTCAAGTGATACACCTGCCTCGGCCTCCCAAAGTGTTGGGATTATAGGCATGAGCCACTGTACCCGGCCTGAGCGTCTTAATTTTAATGAAATTATACTTTATCAATCTTTTCCTTTATGGTTACTGGTTTCTGTGTCCTGGTTAAGGAATCAATGCCTAACCTAAGAGTATGAACACATTTTTCTGTGTTAACCTTACAGCAATTTTATTTTAGTTTTTGCATTTTTTTTTTTTTTCCCCAGATAGGACCTCACTCTATTGCCCAGGCAGGATCTCAGCTCACTGCAACCTCCACCTCCTGGCTCAAGTGATCCTCCCACCTCAGCCACCTGAGTAGCTGTGAGTGTAGGCGTGCGCCACCATGCCTGGCTGATTTTCGTATTTGTAGAGATGGAGATTCAGCATGTTTCCCCGGTTGATCTCGAACTCTTGGGCTCAAGTAATCTGCCCGCCTTCAGCCTCCCAGAGTGCTGGGATTACAGGCGTGAGCCACCCCACTTGGCTATGATTCACTATTTACAACATGGGTGTGTCTGCTTGATCCAGCACCATTTATTGAAAAGACCATCCTTTTCCTCCTGCATCGTGTGGCACTTTTTTTCATAAATCTAATGACTATATGGTCATCTGATTTCTGAAATTAGTGTGGGTCTGTTTCTGTTTCTGGACCAACCTGGGTAACATAGTGAGATCCCGTCTCTACAAAAAATAAAAATAATAAATACATGAATAACATTTAAAAAGTAAGTGTGTAGAGCCGATGGAGTCATAGGTGATAATTTAAAAATGATTGTCAGTTTCTTGGCTACATACAGGTGTTGGTCATTCAGATGTGTTGGGCGTTCAGGCAAAATGTGTTAAGTGAATTATGTGGTGTTCAGAATGATTGCTAGATGTTCATTGTGACTTGAATGAGATGTTATTTGAGTCTCACAGAGCTACAGTTTTCACTCTCTTTAAAAATTTTTGCATCTTCCTGTCAAGGCAGTAACTCTTTCATACTGAATTGTTCTTAGGTGTACTTAGTTCCCAGAACGCTGTATGGATCGCACTGAAATAAGTGTTCAGCCATTGAAAGGGCTCACGTGATGTGATGTAAATAATAGTATTCTACATAATAGTTTAAGGACACATCGACTATATATACATATATATATATATGTTTTTTTTTTTTCTTGAGACCGTGTCTCGCTCTGTCACCCGGGCTGGAGTGCAGTGGTATGATCCTGGCTGTCTACAGCCTTGACCTCTCAGGCTCAGGCAGTCCTTCCACCTCAGCCTCCTTAGTAGCTGGGTCTACAGGAAGGCACCACTATGCCCGGCTAATTTTCTATTTCTTTGTAGACAGGGTTTTCCTGTAGCGCCCAGACTGGTTTCCTATTCCTGGGGTCAAATGGTCCTCCCACCTTGGCATCTCAAAGTGTTGGGATTACAGGCATGAGCCATCACACCTGGCCTTTTTAGTTTTAATAATTTTTATATTTTTCTAATTTAAAAGATTTACTAAAATGTCTTACAGCTGTTATTTATGAATATTCATTGTTGTTATTATGATGATTGTGTTTAATCTTATTTTCAATATTAGCTCCTGGAAATTAGAGATTTTGTCTCTTTTATTCACCACTGTATTCTCAATACTTGACCTTGCCTGGCATGAAAGAGATATTGAATCAATATTTGTTAAATGAATAAATGAATGAACATACTAATACCATAATCAGCAATCTCCAAGTATCACAGTTTTCACCATCTAACAAATAAAATAGCTTGTATAGAGCAGAGTCACAGTCAACCTGCCATAAAAGGAAATGTCAATGAAAAATAAACCTTTGTATGTGGAGCCGCTAAGATTTTGGGGCTTTTGTTACTGTAGCGTAACCTAGCGAAAGCTCAGTGAGGCAGCATATAGAATATATGTGTACAGATCAGTAGATGAGATTCCAAAGATGGTTCAGTAAGCATTAACTAACTACACCCACACTCTTTTAATTCCCTAACAGAAATAATCGAATTCTCGTTCACTAAGATGTGCCTCAAATATTACTTACTTTGTGAAAACTTCCCTGGCTACTCAAGTATTTAGTCAGGACTCTTTATTTTTTTCCCCCCAGGCTGGAGTGCAGTGGTGCCATCATAGCTCACTAACCTCTAAGTGAAGGCTCAAGGAATCTTCCTGCCTCAGCCTCCCGAGTAGCTGAGACTGCAAGTGTGCACCACCATGCTCGTGTAATTTTTCAGTTTTCGTTTTCAGAGATGGGGTCTTACTATGTTGCCCAGTCTGGTCAGGACTGTTGATTACATATGACAGAAACCCAACCAACTCTAGTTCCCCACCACCTTTCAAGCTGCTCTTCTCTGGGTCTTCCCTGTCTCCGTAAATGGCAGCTCCATCCTTCAAGTTGCCGAAGCCCCAAATCTCAATGTTAACCTTGATTTCTCTCTTTTATCTCACAGGCAATCTGAAGGCAAATCCTGTTTAGACCCAGGCGAAGGTTCCTGGTGACCCAGGCTCTCACCAGCCGATTGTCCCTTCCTGTCCTCCTGAGGGTGTCTGGAGCTTCAGTGTTGTGTGCTCTTGGCCTCCACGCTGGGGTGCCACCGACTCCCACTGTCCAGGGCTTCCGGTGGACTCTCCGAGGCACTGATGCAGAAACTTCCCCATTCGGTGCACCAAGAGCAGCCTCACACGGTGTGGGCCGACATGAAGAGCTGCCAGATCTAACAGGTGAAAATCTCGAGACATTGCCGGCTCAATGGGGTCAGAGAGTCCTCTTTCTATTATGACTCAGATGTGAAGGGAAGATGCCAAGGTCCCTAAAGATTGCAGGGCCTTGCCTGGCATGAAACAGATATGAAATAAGTATTTGTTAAATGAATGAACAAATATTCCCAGCGTGTGCTGCCCACGACCTGCAGTGCCGTGGTCAGGTGGAAGTGATTTTACTTCAGGAGAGGACAGTGTTCTCTCCAGGACTTTTCCTCAGTAGCTAGATCTGCATCCCCCTCCTCACTCTTCCCCTCTCACCCCCCATTGTCTGCCCCCTTTTCTCTCTGTTTCCACCCTGCTGTCCCCTTTCACCTGCTTTCTCCTCTTCAGCTTTCTTGGCTCATCCCCTCCCTGTCCCCCTGCATCCCCCAGGCTCAGGCCCCTACTCTCTCCTGGATGGGGAGATGTGCCTGGTTTTAGGCGGTGCCCTCTAGATGTGTCCAGGATGGGGAAACATGGCTCAGTTGACAGTATAATGGGTTAAAAGAGTGGCCACTTTTGAAGGCCTGTCCCATCTCCCATTCCAGAATCCTGTAGGACTTAGAATTTATGGGCCACAGTGGAATTCTTGGTTCCCCAGGACCTTGTGGTGGATGCCTTCTTTCCCTGAGCTTTCATGGGGTGAGTATTAGGTAGCAGGCCCTGCTCTGGGCTAGAGGTCCCATAATGAATAAATCTCAGGTCACTACCCCACAGAACCCACCACTGCAGGCATTGAGAAGGGGAGAAACAAAGGGGCATGGCCTGTTTGTGTCCTTCTCACGTGGTCGCCCACCAGATCCTGGGGGAGTGGGAGCCAGTGCAAGGAGAGAAGTCCAGTGAGAAAGGCAAATGGATGACATCAGACCCAGGGACTGAGGCCCCCACATACAGCCAGGTAGATTCTGGAGTCTCTGGCAACAGTGGGCGAGAGACAGAATGTGTTTCAGAGGAGGAGGAAGGGGTTGTACCCCATGGAAACAGTATATGGTTTTACAGTAGTGCGTCTTTCTCTAATCACTAGTTAGCGTATTCCTGTTAATGGAAAATATTGGTGGTGTAAGTTCCCCAATGTTCTCATCTTCATGTAAATTTGTTCCTTTCCTCTCTCCCTTTCTTCCTCCCTCCCTCCCTCCCTCCCTCCCTCCCTTCCTTCCTTCCTTCCTTCCTTCCTTCCTAACTTCCTTCCCTACTTCCTTCCAACTTTCTCTCTCTTTATTCTTTCCCTCCTGCGCTCCCTCCCTTCGTCCCTTCCTTCCTCCTTCCCTCCCTCACTTCTTTCCTTTCTTCATTTCTTTTCTTTTTCTTTCTCTCTCATGTTCTCTCTTTTTCTTTCCTTTTCGTTCTCTCTACTTTTTTGAGTCGATCACACTGTATTGAAACCCACATTATTTACCAGAATCTCTGGAGCTGCTTCTGTGTTGCAGTCAGGGAGCTCATCCAGTAGCCCTTAGCTCCTCCCAGCGCCTCCTAGGATTTGTGGGTTCCACTGGGGCAACTGCTGAGTCTCAGTGGTTTCTAGTCTTCACCAAGGTCTGCCCACCTAGATGGTTTGTACCTGTCCTTACCGCAAACCTGCACTATCTAGATTGCTGAGGCTGCTTCTCCCTAACTGACCTGCTGTTTTCCGGGGCACCCCAGGATTCGAGGTAAATGGCACAGGCCTGGAAATCTCCAACTGC
Source organism: Macaca mulatta (assembly GCF_049350105.2). Taxonomy (NCBI): domain Eukaryota; kingdom Metazoa; phylum Chordata; class Mammalia; order Primates; family Cercopithecidae; genus Macaca; species Macaca mulatta. The sequence continues at coordinate 224,307,748 of NC_133406.1, forward strand.
TCTGACTCCAGGTTGGTGCACTTCAATGCCAAGTACTAACCACACAATAACAGGATGCCACCAAAACCTTGATATGGGGCTGCTGCAACCTAATTAAAAGAAATTAATAGACATTATTATTATTATTATTATTATTTTTGAGACGGAATCTTGCTCTGTCGCCCAGGCTGAAGTGCGGTAGCCGGATCTCGGCTCACTGCAAGCTCTGCCTCACGGGTTTTCGCCATTCTCCTGCCTCAGCGTCCCAAGTAGCTGGGACTATAGGCGTCCGCCACCTCACCTGGCTCGTTTTTTTGTATTTTTTAGTAGAGATGGAGTTTCACTGTGTTAGCCAGGATGGTCTCGATCTCCTGACCTCGTGATCCGCCCACCTCGGCCTCCCAAAGTGCTGGAATTACAGGCTTGAGCCACCGCACCTGGCCAATAGATATTAGTTTTTTTTTTTTTTGAGACGGAGTCTTGCTCTGTCGCCCAGGCTGGAGTGCAGTGGCGCGATCTCGGCTCACTGCAAGCTCCGCCTCCCGGGTTCATGCCATTCTCCTGCCTCCGTCTCCCGAGTAGCTGGGACTACAGGCGCCCACAACCGCGCCCGGCTAATTTTTTTGTATTTTTAGTAGAGACGGGGTTTCACCGTGGTCTCGATCTCCTGACCTTGTGATCCACCCGCCTCGGCCTCCCAAAGTGCTGGGATTACAGGCGTGAGCCACCGCGCCCGGCCGATATTAGTTTTTAGAATAGTTATAGGTTCACAGAAAAATTGAGTGGGTAGTACAGAGAGTTATCCTAGGCTCCCCTGTCCTCCAGCACACAATTTCCCCTATAAGTATGTTGTATTAGTGTGGTTCATTCGTTACAATTGATGAAGCACTATTGATACATCGTTATCAACTAAAGTCTATAGTTTACATTAGAGTTCATTCTTTGAGTTTCACAGATTATGGATTTTGGCAATTACATATTGTCCTAAATCCCCAATACAGCGTCATGCAAAATAGTTTCACTGCTGAAAATTCCCTGTGCTTCACCATTTCGTGCGTCCTCCTCTCTTCCAGTCCTGACAACCACTCATCATTTTACTACTTCTCTCTTTTTGACTTTCCAAGAATGTCCTAGAGTTGGAATCGTACAGTATGTAGGTTTCCAGACTAACTTCTTTCTAGCATTATGTATTTTAAGTTCCTGCATGTCTTTTTATGACTTGATAGCTTGCTTTTTAGAATCACTGAATCAGATTTCGTTGTGGGGCTACAACACAGTTTGCTTATCCATTCACTTGGTGAAAGACATCTTGGGTACTTCCAAGTTTTGGCAATTATGAATAAAATTGCTGTAACTACTTATGTGCAGGATTCTGAGTGAACTTAAGTTTTCCAGAGTGACTGTACCCTTTTGATTTCTACTAGCTATGGAGAGTTCTGGTTGCTCCTCATCTTTGAGAGCATTTGGTGTGTTCACCTTTTTGCATTTTAGCCATTCTAATAGGTTTCCACTGATATCTCATTGTTGTTTTAGTGTGCAATTCCCTAACGCCAAATGATTTTGAGCATCTTTTTCATATACTTATTTGCCATCTGTATATCTTATTAGTGAGGTGTTCAGATCTTTCACCTATTTTTTTTTCTTTTTCTTTCTTTTTTCTTTCTTTCTTTTTTTTTTTTTTTTTTTTTTGCTTTGTGTTGTTTAGTTCTCAGAATTCTTCATATATTTTGGACAGCAGTTTTTCCATCAGATTATTTTGTAAATATTTTCTGCCAGTCTGTGACTTGCTTTTTCCATTCTCTTAACAGTGTCTTTCACAGAGCAGAAGTTTTTAATTTGAACGAGGTTCCACTTAATTTTTTTTCATTAGTAGATTGTGCTTTTGGTTTTGTATCTAAGAAGCCATCATCGAACCCAAGATCCCCGAGACTTTCTCCGATGTTATCTCCTAGGATTCTTATGGTTTTGCACCTTACATTTACATGTAAGATTTATTTTATAAAGGGTATAACATGCATACCGGGATTTATTTATATATTTTTTGCATGTGGTTATCCAGCTGTTGTAGCACCACTAGTTGGAAAGGGTAAGTTCCCTGCTTTAAGTTGTCTCTAAACCTTCATGGAAGATCAATGGACTGTAGGTAGGCCTGTTTCTGGGCTCTGTATTCTTTTCCATGGATCTATTTGTGTGTGTGTTTTCTCTTTTCACCAACTTCACACTATTTAGGTTACTGTAGCTTAATGTAAGTCCTGAAGTTGGTAGTGCCAAACCTCAGGGGGGTTTTCAGAACTTCATCTTGAGAACCTGGTTGAGATCATTGTAGTAAAACTTGGAAATATGTGAGATTCCCCCTTAGTCTGGTTCTCAAGGAGTTTTTAATGCACTAACCAGGCCACCCTCAGCTTCTAGTGATCTGTCAATACCATTTAAGTTCTTCTCCCACTTGCTGTCCCCAGTAGCTTCTCTTCCTGTGAGCTCTGACTCCTTGTGTGTTTGCCTGTCTGTCTCATTTTTAGGGTGGCAGTTTTCCCTGTGACTTCAATTCTCTGGTCCACCCTAGAAGGGTTGACTTTCAGTTCCTTCAGCCTTTTGCTAGCTGTGAGGACGAGTGATGACTGCCTAGCTCTTTCCATGTTGGACTAGAAACCCAAAAGTTCGTTTAAAGAATGACTTGTTATAAAAGTCACCCATTGTCAACATACGACTCAATGATTTCAGCTGATTTATGGAATTGTGCAGCCATCAGCAGAGTTTCTACTTCAGCACATTTTGTCGCTTCCCCAAATTCCCTTGAACCTCTTTGTAGTCATTTCCTAATCCCTGGTCCCCATGACTGGGTCTGAATAGAATGAATATTTGGAAAGCAGACTTCATGGTATTTACATTTTCATGTGTTTGGGACTTTATATAGTGGACTATTGTGTTCATTTTGTGACAAGTAGAGAAGAGATTGCATTCTAGGGATGGATTTTTGGGGAACATAATAGTAGTCCTGTTTATGGCTCTCCTTGAATTGGTTCATCTGTGTTGGTGACCGGTATTTGCTACCAGACCTTGTCTGGTGAGCAAAAGAAAAGCAGTTTTAAAAAATCTATTAAAATCGAGATGATACATTTTCACATAATAATATGTAGAGTTAAGTAATGAACCATCTTTATTAATTAATTAATTTATTTTTGAGATGGAGTTTTTGCTCTATTCCTCGGGCTGGAATGCAATGGTGTGATCTCAGCTCACTGCAACCTCCACCTCCTGGGTTCAAGTGATTCTCCTGCCTCAGTCTCCGGAGTAGCTGGGATAACAGGTACTCGCCATGTCTGGCTAATTTTTGTGTGTTTAGTAGAGGCAAGCTTTCTCCATGTTGGCCAGGTTGGTCTCTAACTCTTGACTTCAAGTGATCCACCTGCCTTGGCCTCCCAAAGAGCTACGATTACAGACATGGGCCACGGCCTGACCTCAGCCATTTTTATTCTTTCAGAAATGTGATTGATAACAGTAAAGCCGCACTCCTCATGTGCCTGAAATATCCCTCATTGTCTTCTTCAGGTGGCAAGGGCTCTGGAACAGCCACATAAAGGTGAGGGCAATATTTTTTTTCATTGATTGATTGGTTGGTTGATTTTTTTTCTGTTAGAGGGGTTAGCATCCATGTATCTGAAATTGAAATTCAAGAGGAGAGACAGACACCTGTACTAGTTTTCTCTTGCTACCAATTATCACATTACCACAAAACAGTGGTTTGAAACCACAGAAGTCTGGAATGAAGTGGCTGGGTTCTCTGATCAGAGTCATGTGAGGCTAAAATCCAGGAATGGGCTGGCTGTGTTTTCTTCTAGAGCTCAAGCTGTTTTTCAAAGTTCAATACAGATATTGAAAGAGAAGACTTCATCTTTTCCAACCAGCCCCAGAAAGTTGTCATGTATGGAGCGATGTGATTAGATCCAGTGCATGCAGGTAACCTCACCAGCTTAAAGTCATATAACTGGCATATAACAACATAATCACAGGAATGGTGTCTCATCACCTTAACGGGCTTTAGAGACAAGGGTGTGGCATGTTTGGGGACCATTTCAGAAATTCCATCTACCGCAGATTCACATTCCCCCAACTGCGAAATGCATTCACCCTCTCCCTTAAGGTTTCCGAATTTCATGTCATTAAAGCATTAGTTCAACATGAAAAATGTCATGTAGACAACATCAGATGAAAAGTTTAAAATCCCATTTAAAACATCCACACCAGGTGTGGATGAGGCTTCTAGGGTGTCCATGAAGTACAGATCCTTGACATAATTCCCTTTCCTCTGTCGACCTGTGAAACTGAATGAACAGCTTATCTGCCCCTAATGTGAAATGACGGGACAGACGTGGAATAACAACTACAGTGATTCTAGTTCAAAATGAGGGAACAAGGAAGGGATAAAGAAGTCACTGACCCACAGTAGTTTGGAAATGGAGCTGGGCAAAATCCAGCAGGAGTTTCTTAATTAGGATCCACAGCCTGGGACCGACCCGCTGTCCTGTCTTTGCCTCTGGGCTCTCTGCTCTGCATTTCTTGAGACCATGATTGTTCATCTCTTTTCTCACACTCTTTTGTGTATGGCTCCTATTGCACTGAAAATGTTTTTGAGATTCATCCGTGTTGTTTTGTGTGTCAACAGTTTGTTCCTTTAGGCTTTCCATGGAATGAATGTATCACAGTTTATTGATCCATTGTTGTATTGACAGATGCTTGAATGTTTCCAGTTTTTCCTCTTATGAATAAAAGTGCTATGAACGTTCTTGTATAAATCATTTTCTGGACATATGTTTTAATTTCTCTTGGATAAATGCTTAGGAATTACTGAGTCATAGAGTAGGTAGTTGTTTAGTTCTGTAAGAAGATGCCAGACATTTTTCCCCAAAGTGTTTATACTATTGTACATTCCAAGCCTTACTGTATGAAGGTGAGAAAGCTTTTGCTACTTGCAAAGAGGCCTGTCTATAGACATGTAATTTTTTCTAACTGGAGACAGGCTGATGACTTCAGGAACATGAGCATGGGGTGCAGGACACCTGTCATGACCACCAGCATGAAGTTGGGATTCAGGAAGGAGGTGAATCGTATACGGAATCCTGGGACCAGCATGAGCTTCTGTCAGGGCACAAAGGGCACTGAAGTGAACAGGGCATAGGGGGCCCTGGTGTTATAGTAAAAAAGCGTCTCATTGGTAAAACCTTTACCCTTGGGGAGGTAAATAAATTCCTTGTTCCTTCTTGGTTACCCTTGAAGATAAGGATGGCCAAACAAAATAATATCATATCTGCAGAAAGTCAGATCTTGGTAAGATTTACTAGTAGGGAATCCAATGTTAATGCAAAGAAGCAGCGGCCAGTTGGGATCCAGTGTGAGCCTGTGGATCAAGGTGCGTACTCAAACACAGAGAGCTTTTTGAAAGATGTTACCAGTGGTTTTTCCAGGGCAGAGATGGGTCCTCTATCTTTCTCTCTAACCTAGCCCATATGCTTAGCTGAGAAGGTTTCTTCATATCACTTTAAATGATGATGTCCCTGTTCAGCAATTTTCTAAACATTCTTTAGACAGGAATTTTATGGGCATTCTCTATTGCATTAAGCTTAAATTTAAAGCATCTTATGGTTTTATTGCAAAGTGTTGCCTTGTTTCCTTTTTAAGATGATGCAATTTATAACATGGAAGTTTTCTGTCTGTCCCCTCCCTTTATGTTCCTGTAAAATGAACAAACATGTGGCCATGAAACAGATGGTCATAGAATTGGTTCAGTGGTTGTGAGTGTAGCAACCCAAGAGTGTCTTATCTGAAATCCCACCAGGAATGCCTGGACACAGTAGAGAAAGTTTGTTCAACTGGATGCCTTAGGATGCATGCTTCCAAAAACAAAGTAGCCAAAAAGAAACCAGAATAACAGAATATCAGAGCCAGAGGAACATTTGGTGGTAGTTCAGTACGTCCTCCTTTTCAAGCTACAGGGGACACAGTGGAACAGAAGCAGGGATGGGCCTGCCTGCTGTGCCCAAAATTCATTGGAGATTGTTGCGGTGAAGAATTTCATTGATGATGAAGGAGAAATAAACTCCCGTCAGCTTCAATTCAGGCAGGTTTATTGAAAAGGTGAAGAAGTGTCTTGCAAAGCACAGCATGGCTGAGGCTTGTGGGCTGTGTCTGGGAAAATGAGCAGCCGACAGTGGCTGATGCTGCCCTGACTCTGGGGCCGTGTGGTCTCTCGTTCCCTGAGAGCATCTCTTCTATTCTCTTGTGTCTTCCCTCAGCCTGGCAGTCTCTGTGTACTCTCCAACACATAATTGAGCACGGCTGTGCCAGCCCCAGTGCCACCTGGCACTTTAGGTCAAATTAGAAAGGCATGACATAAACTGGTCCTTTATAATACAGCTGTTGGAACAGCAGTTGAGAATACAGTATCTTGACTCCTGGTTTAGTACTTTATGCTGAACTTTCTTTTCTGAATATGAGCACAGACTTTGGAATGTTAGTGTCACCTAGCGTTATTAGCTAGTATTCTCCTTTTGTTTCCCCATAACATCCCCTCCTGCTTCCCACAGATCCACTCTCCACTCATTTCCATCCTGTCTTATGTCACTTGGTGCTTGTCCCTTCTAGAATGCATCTTTGGCTCCCCTGCGTACACACTTCTAGTTAGGTTTAGCAATGGGGGGCACCTGATGGAGCCTGGACGTGAGAGGAAGGTGAGGTCTGTATTTCTTCCCTCTCCCTCCCTGCTCTGGCACTGAGTATCTAGCAATATCTGCATCTGTCTGTTACTTCAGTGGTCACTCTTCCATAGCCCCAATTCTCAGTGGGTCCCATAGCATTGTTTACCTTTGTTCCTTTAGCTCCCATCAAGGAAGATCCAGAGACATTCTCTTCACCAAGGCATTAAGAAATGCACGGGTGAGGGGAACAGTGGCGTGACTGTCAAGTTCCTGTGGTACCTACCGTCTGCAAACTGGAGGTCATGGTGTGAGATGCTGCATGGATTTGCCCTGGCTGCTGTCAGTGAGAAGAACAGGGTTCTGGAAGAGTAGAGGACAGGCTGTGGGACTTGGCCATGTAGAGACAAGGCGGGAGGGATTTCCTTGAGAGGTAGGGATATGTGGTGGTTACTGATCATTGTGAGGTGTCTGGGAATGTAATGGATGGGAAATCTAGTAAGGAATGAACTTTTGTAATAATTAGAAAAGCTGTAGTTCTGAGGACAGAGACCTGATGCAGTCACCATAGTGGGAATTTATGACCTGGCATCCAGTTGAGTTGCCTGGAGCTTCTTGACTGATGGGAGATGGAACCCTTGAGGAAGAGTGAAGCCTTCAATGTTGCCGCAAGTGTGTGCTGTCAATCTTCCTTCAGGCCTCCCCCTGAAGGACCTGAAGTCCTTTATGTGGGTGACTGAGGAAAGGGAGATACTCAGAGCTTCTGTGTCTTGTTAGATTCTGGCTCTGAAGAATGCTAACCTAAGGGCACCTGTGGTGGCCATGAAAATGCACTACTTGCATCTCCAGCAGCAGGAGGCCTAACGTATCAATAGCGCCGGCTGCTACACTCCGAATTGAGGACTTGATGACATTTCCCCCGAGTCTGTACTAGCCCATGATGAGGAAAGCCTCATATCAAGTCCTCCCAACAGAACACCCCTGATGACTGATGAGGATGTCGAAGCTGTTTTCCTGTGGCAACTGTGACTTTCTTTCTTCAAAGTCTGTTTTGTTCATGTACATTAAGTGATTTATATAAAATAGGAGAATAAATGCCTAGACTCCCATGAGTTCAGCTTTTATTGATAAACTCTAGTTCTGAGGACAGAAGCTTGATGGAGTCAGTATAGTGGGAATTTATAACTTGGCATCCAGTTCAGAGGCTTGGATCTTCTTGACTGAGAGGAGATCGGGTCCCTCTGGGGAACAAAGAAGCCTTCAATGTTGTTTCAAGTGTATCCTGTAAATCTTCCTCTAGGCCTTCCCAGAGGGACCTGCTATATGACTTATGATCCAGTGACCCCAAATTCAGAGTGTTCTTGTCTACTCTGAAGAATGCAATATCTTACTCCTCTGGATTCAACCTAGTACCAATATTTGTGTGTAGCTATGCAGCTTAATAGACCAAAGCTAATTAGATGAGGAATGGTAGACCCAATTCAACCGTACAGGCACCAACCATATCAGCATACAGGCATCCCTCTCCCACCGTTTCATTTTTGTCCCCACTCCAACGTCTTCTCCATTTTGTTTGTATTAATTTTCTATTGCTGCATGCTAAATTACTGCTAGCTTTTAGAGGCTTAAAATAAGACTGATTTATTTTCTGGCAGTATCCACAGATGAGAAGTTGAGGCCTGGATTAGCTGGGTCTTCTTCTTAGGGCCTCCCAGGCTGAAATTAGGCTGGGTTTCTTTCTGGAGTTTCTGGGGAAGAACTTGCTGTCTAGTTTCCTCAGGTTGTCAGCTGAGTTCAGTTCCTTGTGACTGTAGAACTGAGATCTCTGTTTTCTTGCTGACTGTCAGCCAGGGGCCTCTCGCTGCTCCTGGAGGCCTCCCATGTTCCCAATACATGCTTCCTCCAGCCAGAAGAGGAGACTCGTCCTGCATGGAAACCCTCCTGCACTTCACATCTCTCCAGGAAGACCTCAGTCCCTCCAAGGAACTCACCTTCATTAGGTCAAGCTCATAAGATCATCTCTCTATATTAAATTTGACTGATCTGAGATCTCGATTACATCTGCTAATGTGTTTTTGCCATAAATTGTAACACAATCACAGGAGTGATATCACTGGCTTTTCTCTACGCTCAGGAAGAAGTGATTATATGAGAACAAAGATCACTGGGGGTCATCTTAGGATTCGACCATAATATTATAAAGACACAGTAATTAAAAGAGTATAACAGATTTCTGCTTGTTTCTGTTAGAATAAATCATATCGGACTAATCCTGCCTCCATAAACAACCATAAAATTGTTTTCAGACAGTGGACAACAGGCAGTACAATAGGAAACTTAAGGGGGGAGCCCCGTGATTTCCTAGTTCTTTAGGGAGAATTTTTCAGCAGCTGCATCGTGGGCTGTAGTCCACTCAGAGCAGGACAGCCCCACTGAGGTGAGAAGGCAGAGATCAGAGTTGAAGTCCACTGAAGCAACTGCAGTCTGTGGGGCAGGGCAGCAATGAGGAGACAGCTGTTCAGAGGGGCAGCTGTCGAAGTCCATGAGGGGTTCCATGTGCACACTTATCAAGGACGGGACTGTACCTGCACAAGGAAAAGACAAACAGATTTAACAGAGGGGTGGCTGCTGTCAAATTGAGTTTAGACCAGAGGTACTTGAGGTGGAGGAGGGTTGGGGAATGGATGATGAAGTTTCTGCCATCCAGGGTGGGAAGAACTCACACACACCTCATTAGCACCCGGGTATCCAACTGAGACACTAGAATGACTGTGCTTTAGGAATAAGTGTCACACTTTACAGTAAAGCCTATTCTAGACCAACCCTAGTAAAGCCTAAAACCAAACCCTGACAAAATCCACAAAGCGGTGGATTGGTGATTGCCAAATTAGAGAGTCTTGGGAAATGCTGTGGGTTTTCCATGCATTCATTTTAATAAAACATAAACCAAGTCCACATAAGTCCAAAGTGATCAAACAGTAATTTTCCTGCCCACTAGAACAAAATTAATTCACACAATCAATGGCACAAGCTAGTCAAGTCGACATTTAAGCAAAATACATCTAAGAACAGCTAACAAATAACTCTTCTCAAACTCACATAGAACATTCACCAAGATAAATCACATATGCTGAGGAATCCTTAGTATTTTCTGTTATGTCTCTTTGACTTGTGTATACTGTGCTCAAGCTCTTAAAATTATACACTTTAATATATACTTTATTATACTTTAATAAATCTCAATTGCATGTAATTTATATTTCGATATATTTGTTAAATTTTATAATTAAAAAAAGTGTCCTGGCTTGATTCAAGAAATCTTTTTTATATTTAAAAAATATAATTTTATATATTATCAGGGCAAAAGAGAAAAACCGTATGATAACGTTATCATACACAGTAAAAGCATTTGGCAAAATTGAAAACTTTTTTCATGATTTTTATAAAAACAAACCCCAGAAAACTCTCAGCATGATAAAAACAGAAGGCAACACTTCCAACCCCATTAAGGATAGATTTGAAAAAATCTCACAGGTAACATTATATTAAATGGCATAAAATTGAATGCTTTTCTATTAAATCAGAGAAAAAAGTAGAATATCTGTTGGTACACTTTCAATTCAGCATGATACTAGAGATCTAAATGCACTAAGGTAAGACAAATAAATAAAAGTATTGAAAAGATTGAAAAAAAAGAATTGAAATTGTCTTTATTCACAGATAATGGCTGTGTATGTTAATAATCCTAGAAATCTACAAAAATCTACCAAAAGTAATTAGTGAGTTTGATAATGTTACAGAATATAAGCTCAATATAAGTAGTCTTGTGTATTTCTGTATATTAGCAACGAGCATTTGGAAAAGGAAGTAAAAAGCAGTGTCATTTAAAGTAACATCTAAATACGTGTTTTCTTATAGATAAATTCAACAGGCTGGGTGCAGTGGCTCACACCTATAATCTTAGCACTTTGGGAGGCTGAGGTGGGCAGATCATGAGGTCAAGAGATTGAGACCATCATGCGTAACATGGTGAAACCCAGTCTCTACTAAAAATGCAAACAATTAGCTGGGTGTGGTGGCATGTATCTGTAGTCCCAGCTACTCGGGAGGCTGAGACAGGAGGATCACTTGAACCTGGGAGGCAGAGGTTGCAGAGAGCCGAGATCGCATCACTCCACTCCAACCTGGGTAACAGAGCAAGATTCTGTCTCAAAAAAAAAAAAAAGAAAGAAAGAAAGAGAGAGGGAGGTAAGGAGGGAGGGAGAGAAGAAAGAAAATCAACAAATCAAAGAAAACTCAACAAAATTTATGTACGGCAAGTACACCAAAAATTACAAAAATTGCTTTAAGAAATTATGAAAGAACTTAATAGTGGGGAGATAAACCTTGTCATGGATCAGAAGAGTTATGTTTAAAAAGTCAGCTTTTCATCAGTTGATTTCCAGATCCAATGCAATTCTAATAAAAATTCCAAGCAACATTGTGGTAGAAAATTACAAGTTGATTCTACTATTTATATGGTAATGTCGATGATCAAGAATAATAAAGGAGCAATATTATAATAGAATAATGGTGAATGAATTCACTACCTATTTCCAGAATTACTCTGCAGCTATGAAAATCATGTGTTTTGTTGGAAAAAAAAATAGAATATATATCAGTGGAAGGGAAGAGAGTATCCAGAAATAGATACTCATATATATGTCTAATTAATGATTCTTAGGACATATATATGTATACAAACGTGTGTGTGTATAGACACACACACAGACACCTTTTTGAATATTATGTATCATTATCTCCAAATAGGGAACATTAAGAGAACATAAAAGGAAACTACAATATAGGAGATATCATATTTATCTCCAACAAAGGGTTTTTTAGTGTGTGTGTATGTGTGTGTGTGTGTGTGTGTATGTATATAGCACTCTGATTAAAGCATAATGAAACAGTTTCTCTAAAGACTTGAATAGATACTTCAGAAAAGAAGATACATGAATGGTCAATTAGCATAGGAAAAGATGCTCTACTGTTTAGTCATCAGGGAGATCAATCAATACAACAATGAGATACCAGTACATATCCATGAGAATGGCTAAAATTTAACAGGCTGAAAGTAGCACATGTTGGTGAGGATATAAAGCACTTGGAAGTGTTATACTTGTAGGAGTGAAAAATGGTATGACTCCTTTGAAAGTCTAACAGTTTCTTAGAGGTTAGACATATACAAATCAGATGGACAGTCCTTCGATTCCTAGGAATTTACATACTATGTCTGCACAACGATCTGTGTGTGTTTCCAGACTAAACTGAGGGGTGGGCTGCTATGTCTGGTGGCCCAGCAAGGAGATGCAGATGAACTGGGGAGGAAGAGAGTTTTTACTTCTGCAACTGGTTACAGGGAAAAGGCCTGGAAATTATCACCACACCAACTCAGAATTACAAAGTTCTCCTGAGCTTATGTGCCTTCTAAGCTATATGTGTATGGAAGTTGCATTCATCTAAATACATAAGTGATTAACTTCTTTTAATCTAGAACTAAGTTCTGAGTCCTGAAGACCTTCCTCTGGAGCCTCAGTCAGTTCACTTAATCTAAATGGGTCTAGGTGCTGGGGACCCTTATCTTGTCTTCTGCTAAATCACAGAGGTTTGGGGAGTTCCGTCAGACCTCCAATAAACTTGTTAGTGGAGGCCTGGGGAGTTTCTTCAGACCCGCAATAAAACTTGTTTAATGCTAAATGACTCCTTTAAAAGTGCCTTTGTAATTTTGTCATGCTTTAAGGCTCAGGAAAATCCTAGGCAAAACTCTTGGTGGGCTTTTGTTACATTCCAGCCTTTGTATAAGGACACTGGCTTTTTGTTTGTTTGTTTGTTTCCTCTTAATATTTGATTGGACCACTCAGTTGGTACTGAAACAGTTGTCAGGAGGCCTGTGGTAGTGAGACCTGGCCTGCCATGTGTGGATGCTCATGGTAGTTTCTTCATACTAGCCCAAATGTGGAGGATAGAAATGTCCAATAACAGGTGAAAGGATAAACAGATATGGTATAGCCACACAAAGGAATACTACTTAGCAATTACAAGGCATGAACTCTTGATGCAAATACTCATATGGATGGATTTTAAAATTACATTGATGCCTGAAAGAAGGCAGACACAAAAGAACACAGGTATAATTTCATTTATGGAAAATGGTTAAAAAGGAAATGGACCTGAAGTGGCAGCGGCTCCTTGGGGCCGAGGGTTGAAAGACTGATGAACTGCAAAGGGGTCCAAGAAACTTTGGTGTGTAGGGAAATTCCTCTATCTTGGTTGTGGCAGTAGTTCCATTAGTGTATGCATTTGTAAACATGCATTGAATTACACATTTTAAAGTGATGCAATCTGTTGTACCTAAATTATAACTTAACATTGATTTCATCATCTTAATTTCTCCATACTAGCAATTAGCAGCTAGAAAATGAAATGCAATAAAACATAATAGAGATTAATAGCCGGAATCATTATATGCTTAAGAATATATGCAGTGAAGCAGGTACAAGGCCCCTAAAAGCAATTGGTGAGAAAAATGAAAGAAGGCTAAATAGAGAAATATATGTCATTTTCATTGATTGGAAGATTCCATGTTGTTAGCATATTACATCAACACAGTTCTGATTAATATTTCTAGTAGGAGATTTTAGGGAAATTTAAAAGCTAATTTCAAAATGTATTTGAAAATCAAGGAACCTAAAATAGGCAAGTTGGTCTTGAAGAAGCAATAAGTTGGAGGACTTACTCTGCTAGATTTCAAACCTGATATTAAAGCTACAGTAATTTTAAAACGGTAGTACTGGTGTAAGTATTCATAAATATATCAAAGTAAAAGAATACAGACTCAAACAATATGCCCACATATGAAGTTATTTAATTAGTAGAATCTTTTTTATTCATAAAAACATCCCTCAAAACAAAAAAGTTTTCCAACCACACACAGGAGGAGTATGAGTAGGGGAAGGTGTCTGTCCATCTATCCCTGGCCCCCAGCCCATGTGGTTTTGGCAGCAATGAGGGGTGTAGGGTAAGGGCTCCCGAAATTAAAATGGTATATGTGTGTATGAGAAGGAAAGGGGGGCAAACTGTGGGGAGCAGTGGAGGGGAAGGAACAAAGGAGGTCAGTACTGGGAAGGCTGAAGGAGGGAGGACATTTCATAACATTTATTGTTGGTGAAACTGCCATGGACACCTTCTTTGCCCATCAGCAGGCCTAGCGTCTTGGCAGTCATGGTGCCGGTGACATTGAAGGTGGAGGCTCCATCGATGCTCTTCGTTTGAAGATCCACGGTCAATTCCCCATCCTGCAGCAGTGAGTCCGGGACCACAGTACATTTCTAGGCCCCAGTGTCAGCCCATTCACAAAAAAGCTTGACCGGTCTTTGCCAACCAGGACACCAAGGTCAGCTGACGTGATGTTCATAAAGGTTTTCCCTGGGATGGTGGCCCAGATGGAGGGCGAGTCCTTGTTGCCCACGATGGCCGTGTCCTAACAGGTCCGGTCCGCCACGAGGCTGTGGATAGAGGCATCCGCCTGGCCGTTGTGCTGCTGGAGGGGGGCTCCTCTGGTCGCTGCTGCTGGGGCTGCCTGGGCTGGCGGGCAGGGGAGGCGGAGAGCTCGGGGCAGGCGCTGCCCTCTTCACCATGGCTCTGCTAGCTGTGCAGCGGCCCTCACACCGCCCTATATATATAATATATATATAATACTATACTTTAAGTTCTAGGGTACATGTGCACAATGTGCAGGTTTGTTACATAGGTGTACATGTGCCATGTTGGTTTGCTGCACCCATTAACTCGTCATTTACATTAGGTATTTCTCCTAATGCTATCCCTCCCCCAGCCCCCCACCCCAGGACAGGCCCTGGTGTGTGATGTTCCCCGTGCTGTGTCCAGGTGTTCTTATTGTTCAGTTCCCACCCGTGAGTGAGAATGTGGTCGCACCGCCACTTCTAAATGTTTTAAAAACAAAGTCGCCAATGCCCTTCATTGGGGAAATGAAAGACTTTTAAGTAAAACGATTTTGAGTGAAATAATATTTGTTGTTTTAAAAAGTTAATATTAACAACCACTCTCCACCATACTTTGAAATTAACTTAACATGTGAAAATTCAAATTAGAAACCTTGTAAAGGAAAATGAGAAATAGTTTCATGAACTTGACAAAGGAAAATATTTCTTAGACTAGATACTGTAGCACTCACCACAATAAGAAATCAAGTGAATTGCACTTCATTTTTAAAAACCTTCTGCTTCAGAAATAGCAAATAATTTTAATATAGCAAAAAATATATATATTTGAATGGACGCATTCAAAATATATAAAGAACTCCTATAGATTACAAAGAAAATGACAAACACCCCAGTAATAAATGAACATAAAAATCTGAGAAGATATTTCCCGTAAGAAGATGTCTAACTGAACATTAAGCGTGAGAAAACCAACATAGGAGATCACTACACACCTGGTAGAATGGCTATAATTTAAAAGACCAAAAATATTAAGTGTGTGGGAATGTAGAGCAACTGGAAATGGCCTACATCTTTCATAGCAATGTAAAGTAATACAATTACTTTGCAATAGTCTGGGTCTATTTTCTTCCCATTCACCAAGCAACTCCATCCCCAGCTATAGATACCCAGGAAAATAAGTACGTATCTTCACAGAAATAATTGTATGAGAATATTCATAGTTATTTATACACAGTAGCCAACAACTAAACCTGTCACCCATCAGAAAAATGGATCTCAAATTGTGTGATAATCATGCAATCAATAGGATATAACTTGGCCAAAACAAAGTGAAACAAGGGAAAAACACGAAGAAATTAGTGTGATATATAACCACCTGAGTAGGAGAAGTGAAAACAAGAGAACATAGTAAATGATTGCATTTGTTTATTTTTTTGAGATGGAGTCTCACTCTGTCCCCCAGGCTGGAGTACAGTGGCACGATCTCGGCCTCTGACTCCCGGGTTCAAGAAATGTTCCCTGCCTCAGCCTCCCAAGTAGCTGTGATTACAGGCACCTGCCAGCGCGTCTGGCTAATTTTTGTATTTTCAGTAGAGACAGGGTTTTGCTGTGTTGGCCAGGCTGGTCTTGAACTCCTGACCTCAGGTGATCTGCCCATCTCAGCCTTGCAGTCTTGGGATTACAGGCATGAGGCACCAGGCCCAGCCAAAATGATTCCATTTTTATGAAGCACATGATCAAGCAAAATTAATCTGTGGTGGCTGCTCTAGTTTAAATATCAGTCCCCTCCAAATCACATGTTTAAATGTGGTCCCCAGTGTTGGAGGTGGGGGTTAATGGTAGGTGTTTGGGTCATGGGAGCGGATCCGTCATGATAGATTAATCCCCGCCCTGGGAGAAGGTAGTGAGTGAATTCTCTCTTAGCTCCTGTAGGAGCCGGTTATTAAAAAGTGCCTCTCACCTTTACTTGCTGTCTTTTGCTTCCTCTCTCACCATATGATCTCTGCACACTCTGGTTGCTTTTCACCTGCTGCTGCAAGTGGAAGCAGCCTCAGGCCCTCATGAGGAGCAGATGCGGGTGCCATGCTTCTTGTGCAGCCTGCAGAACTATGAACAAAATGCACCTCTTTTCTTTATAAATTACCCAGCCTCTGGTCTTCCTTTCTAGCAGGACACAGAGACTAAGGCAGTGACAACATTCAGAATATCTTCTTCATTTGGGGGATGAGCATTGACTGGCAAGGACCACATCAGAACTTTGTGGCATGGAGGAAAATGTTCTCTGTCTTTAACTGGGTGTTATTATACAATGTATAATTATATTAAAATGTGTTAAGCTGTACTTTTAGGTTTTTTGCAGGATACTCTATGCAAATTATACCTCAGTGAAGAACTGTTAGCATACAACAAAGAGAGAGATAGAAACACTCAAAAATTGAAAATTGACAAAAAATAGATAACAAATATTTAGCCTAGAAATAAGAGGGATCCATTGAGAAGAAACCAAAAGCAATGGAATAGAACAAAGATTAAAAGAAGTATAATACAAAAGAGTTTTAAATTTCAAAGTTTGAAATGATATTAAAGTGGCACACTCTTTCCTTGGGAAAATCAAGTGAGAACCATAAACTCTGAGACGAATTCCAGCAAAGGTATGTAAATCAGTTTGATCTAATGGCACAAGATTAGCTTTGAAGGCCAAAAGGAACTGGTTTCTAATTCTTATTCCTCTCCTCACTACTTTTGTGACCTAGGGAAATTTTCCAATCTTTCTGAGTTTGTTTTTTCATCAGGAACAGGATAATACCTAAGTGACAGGCTAGTTCATAGATTTAAATATGATTGCATGGCAGCGGACATGAACCATAATTAATTGTTAAGAATATATTTACACTGAACTCTCCTTTATCCATGTGAAAATTGTAGACAAACAACAATTGACAAAGAATAGACAGAATGTTCTAAGATAAATATTATTCCTTTGTTTCTGGAAAGAAGTCACACATACAGTAAAAATAATTAGAGAGGACCTAGTTCATATTGAACAATCTTCCCAAAACCCTGAAACAGGTCTACTTTCTAACACCAGAGATGTCTTGACTGAGTCCAACCCCTGCAATCTCCTCTGTCTGGAATAGACAGAGGAAGTTTGCTCCAGCCTTAGAACAGCATGGGCTGGCAAGCATTCTCAGAGAGGCTCTCAGCTTCAACTCTAAAGGGCCTGAGGAATATGTGCAAGTGGGTCGGGTTAAGGCCAAGCTGAACCACAGACCAGGGCTCTTACCAGCGCCAAAGTCAGTGGAAGGATATCAGTCCCCAGAGCTCTGTTACAGGCCATGGATGCTGCATGGAGGGGTGGTGAGCCTATGAATAACAATCAGGAGAAACATCGGTAATGGACAGGAGGCATAAATAAACCATGTCCACCCTCCTCTACAACCCAGGAAAGTTCTCCTTCAAAAAACGATGTCTTGAAGAAAACAAGTACAAATCTTTGTGACTTTGGATTAGACATTTTTTAAGTAGGCACAAACAATCCAAAAATAGATGGAGAAATGGACTTCATTAAAATAAAAACTTATATGCTTCCAAGGACAGTGTCAAGGAAGTGAAAAGATAATCCACATAATGGGAGAACTATTTCCAAATTATATATTTGACATAGGTCTAGTACCTAGAGTATATAAGGAATTCATATAACTGAGCAAAAAACGACAACCAACCAAATTTAACAATGGGAAGAAAGCTGTGAGTAGAGGTTTCTCTAAGGAAACACACAAATGGCCAAGAAGCACATGCTAAGATGTTCAATGTTTTTCATCATTAGGAAAATGTAAATTTAAACCAAAATGAGATACCACTTCATACCCAGTACTATGACTTAAGAAAAAAATAGACAATATATGTTTGGAAAGTTATGGAGAATATGGAATTCTCATATGTTACTGTTGGGAATGTAAAATGGCATAGCTACTGAATTTGGTGAACAGTGTGTGAGTTCCTCAAAAAGTTTAACAACAACAACAAAAAAGTTAAACATAAGGTGACATATGATGCAGCAGTTGCACTCCTAGGCTTATAACCAAGAAAATGAAAAACAGGTGTTCACTCAAAAACTTGTACAAAGCTGTTCATAGCAGCATTATTCTTAATAGTTAAAAAGTGGAAACATCTTAAACCACCATCAGTTGATGAATAAACAAAATGTGGTGCAACCATATAGTGGCATATTATTGGGCCATAAAAGTTCATGTACTGATGCAGGTTACGAAGGATGAAACTTGAGAACAGTATGCTAAGAAACAGATGGAAAATGCCACAGTTTGTTATTCCATACAGAGGAAGTGCCCAGAACAAGTACATCTCTATCTAGAGAAAGTAGATTAGTGGTTGTCAGAGACAGCAAGAAGGGGGGAATTGAAGAGGACTGCCCGTAGGTACAGGCATGGTTTTTGGCATTATGAAAATATTCTGGAATGAGGTAGTGGTGATGGTTGTGAAACTTTTGGA
This sequence comes from Macaca mulatta, assembly GCF_049350105.2. Taxonomy (NCBI): domain Eukaryota; kingdom Metazoa; phylum Chordata; class Mammalia; order Primates; family Cercopithecidae; genus Macaca; species Macaca mulatta. The sequence goes on from NC_133406.1 coordinate 224,326,430, forward strand.
ATATGGTAAAAGACTGAAATGTGTGGTTAAAATGGTGAATTTTGTGATATATGAATTATACTATAGAAATAATGATAACAGTAATAAAGCAAAGTGTCTTTCCACATCTCCATGTCCTGTATTTTCATTTAAAAAAAAAAAAGGAAAAAAAAAACATTTCAGGCCAGGCTCAGTGGCTCACTCCTGTAATCCCAGCACTTTTGGAGGCCTAGGTGGGAGGATCGCTTGAGGCCAGAAGTTCAAAACCAGCCTGAGCAACATAGCAAGACCTTGTCTCTATGAAAAATAAAAAATTAGCCAGAAACGGTGATGTGCGCCTAGAGTTCCAACTACTTGGAAAGCTGAGGTAGAAAGATCGCTTGAGCCCAGGATTTCGAGGTTGCAGTGATCTATAATCACCGGTGCACTCCAGCCTGGGTGATAGAGCAAGACCCTGTCTCAAAAAGGAAAGAAAAAAAAAAAAAAAAGGATCTCACTTTAATAGTAAGTGACCAGAATGTGATGCTGGCAGCATGTTGTGAGGAAATGTATTAGATGAAAGAAGTTAAATTCCAGAAGTTTTCTTTTTTCAGAAATGAGGTATGAGGGAGCAAAACATGTACTGGAAGGAACTGACCCAGCTGGATTGGAAAATGTGAGAAGGGGGTGGGGAAGAGGCTGCTCCACCCGAGATCTGGCTCCAGGACTTACAGCAAGGGGAACTTGGACAAGTTACAGACTCTCTGTGCCTCAGTTTCTTCATCAGCAAAACAGAAAGAATCATCCCATCAACTGTAAGGTCAGTGCTATCAGTGGGTCCCCAAATTGAGTGCACAAATCTAAGGTTTGTGCTTCAACTTCAAAAACTCAAACTAATAACAAACTTGGCCTTATGAGAAATCATAAGTATTTTTCTATTTCCATGAGAATTTAATCTCAAAACAGGAATCAGAAAAATATTAAGTCCAAGGCATAACACCTAAACCATTGCTCATATTTATTCTTTCTAAATAGAACAAAGTGTAAAATCGTCTCCATAAAACATACACTGTGGTTATAAAAAGGCAAAAGTCTTAGTGAGAATCATTGGTATTCCATAGAAGAGTGAATTAAACACAGCCAAGGGAGGACCCAAGTCTCATACTTCTCTTGTATATTCCAAAGTTTCAGGGAAATTCCAGGTGATAGAGGTTATTTCCCATAATGTTAAAGCAAGGTTTCAGACACTTGAGAATTTTGGTCCCAGTACTCTAGGAGGGCACACCTCTGTCCTGGAAAATAATCCAGGTATGTATATTCTTCCTGTGACTCATTCTGGTCATTCTTCCAGCATCACATAAACCAACAAATGGAAATATGTCCACATACATGCTTTGCTATCCCTCTTCTTCAGGTTTCTTACCTGTTACATATGGATAATAGCATTACCTTAAGGATTATGGTGAAGATACGACGTCCAAATATGAGCACAGTTTTGAGCAAAATGCCTTGTATGAATTGGTCAGTGAATATCTACTAAATAATTATGTGAATATTTACTGAATTATGTGGATCCTAGGAATAATGACTGAATAATGACTGTGATTGCTTTTATTGGCAGTGCTGAAAACTCATCCCTGTGTGACCTCAAGTAAGCCATGTAACTTTGTGAACCTGCAGTTTTATCATTTTTAAAATGAAGAAACTTGACAGATTTTCATCATGACACAGAACGTCAGGTCTCCCAGACCCTGGAAAATACATTTACTTAAAGCTGTTGATACATCTCAAAGCAGTATCCTTCCAGTGTCATTGGAGGACAGTGCGGGCTGCAGTGAGGCACGCCTTCAAATGGGATTGATCCAGTCCTCGTTCCTTCACTTCCACATGAATGCTGAGCGGCCCAGGATCACACCCAGTGCACCCACAACTCAGGCAAGTCCAGCAGCCAATCCTAGGAGACCTGGGCTACAGAACAGTCTCCCAAGTTCCAGGCTCACAAAACCTCGGTGGGGATGGAAGCTGAGAAAGTGAGGAGGTGGCTCAGGGGATTGCTCTTTCCTACTCATTCCTCTCATCTCACACTCACCTTCTGCTGCACCACTGAGGATCACCAGCCAACCCTGACCATAACCTTGACCTTGCCATGTTCTGTTAGTGAAATGAAACCAAAAATGAATGATGTTAGTCCATCTCAACAAAATATATATCAAAACATATTCCATAAGAGCCTCTCATGGCCCTGTTCTTTCCAGTATATGGGAAAACAAAAGGGAAACAACCAAATAGCATCAGGTTTATGAAACTTCCTAAGATAGACGGTCATACATGTTTTCAGGAGATCTCTATATACATGAGTTTGATCACTTGATCCCTTGAAAAGAGCTCTTGAGGCACTAGAATGACATCCACAATTGACAAGTATGAAATGTGGTGCTCAGTGCCGTGAAAATACAAATCAACCCACATAGAGGAAGAGCTTTGGACATAGGGATGTCAAACTGGTCTAGAGTGTAGTGAAAGCCAAGATGCTTTTCTTACTGGTGCCCCAGTAAGAAAAAAGAAATCAACATAACAATGAGATGCAGCAAGAATAATACTGAGACAGGAAAGAAAACATTTTTAAAAAATGAATTATTCATTCACTTTCTAGTGGATACAGAAAAAACTGCAGAAGATGCAGAGGATATCAGTGCAGGCTAAAAGCTTCATATCTTACGCTTGCAGAAAAGGCTTAAGATCTGTTTTAACTGGGAGCAGGTGGGGTGACTTCATGGCTGCCATTAAGAAAATATAACCTGTTGGGAAACGGTTTCTGCCTTGATGATGTTGTACAGACAAGAGATAAACAGTGAGGAATGTGCTTAGAAGTATTGGGAAAGAGATGGGTCTGTGGCATTGTCACAAAGGTACATGAATATTGAGAGTGAATGCTGAAGGAATGAGCCCACTGGTGGTGACCCTCAGGTGAGACCAGGGTGCCTGTGTTTCAGCCAAGCCGGGGCAATTGGAACGCAGGCTCCTAAGATTCCATGACACCCCCACCTTCTAATTCTGTTATTGCAACTGCAGACCGTTACCTGGCACGCTGGCCACAATCTTCCTCACTCTTGTGAGACTCTGAGCCACTGGCAGTGCCTTAGCTCTGAACTCAGACACCTCGAACCTTGTCTTTGTGGTTAAGGATCCTAAAGTGCTGTGGGGACTGATCTCGTTTTTCTCAACAGTAAGTTAAGAATTTCGGTTACTGACATCCCTCAGTCCTGATTCAACCTATTTGATTTCACCGGTTTGTAACCCATCATGTGTTTGGGTTTCTTCTCCCCAGTTCCTGACTCCACGTCTTCTGCCACACACGTCAGCATGGTGGTATTTGCGGGCCCTTGGTCCAGTAAGAAGGCAGAGATGAACACTCTAGAAATCCATGAGAAATTGCGCCCCCAGCGGACAGAGAACAAACATCACTTCATAAACAACAAAGAGAAATTTCTTGTAACTCAAGTGGCCTACTTTCTGGCCAAGGGGCAGAACAGTTACAGTAAGTTCCATAGGCTCACCATCACAAAAGTGATGAATGATGTCCTGTCTTCTCTCTGAGAGACTGAATTCTCTCTCCATCAAAAATAATTTAATCCTTCTCTTACTTCTAGGAAAATAGAAATGGGTATTTTCATATTTTGTTAATGTTGGAAGACAGAGGTACCAAAGTATTTTGAAACTTTCCCTGTTTGCTGTCAGGTGGGGATGGACCTAGAGGTAGAATAGCAGTTATTGATTTTGGACACAGGCACGGAACCACCTGTTTTCTCTAAGAGGCTAAATCATGTTTTCAAGAATCCTCTCTGTACCATATAAGATCTGGCAGACAAATGACATCTAGTCTGTTGTTCTAAATGTCTGGGACTAGTGAACTTTTATTCAGTTCAAGCTTCTGTTGAGGCCCAATAGGCAAATCTCTGTTCTAGGGACCTTGAGGGAAATTTGGTGATAGTACACAGTACCCGCTATGTGGGGCCTCAAGAGGAGTCTGCTTCTAATAGAACCTGTGGTATCTATAACTGTCAGCATCAAGAGCAGGGAGTAGGGGCCGTGCAAGGTGGCCCAGTCCTGTAATCCCAGCACTTTGGGAGGCTGAGGCGGGTGGATCACGAGGTCAGGAGTTTGAGATCAGCCTGGGCAACATGCAGAAACCCCGTCTCTACTAAAATTACAAAAATTACGTGGGAAATGGTGGTGGGCACCTGTAATTCTAGCTACTCGGGAGGCTGAGGCAGGAGAATCCTTTGAACCCAGGAGACAGAGGTTGCAGTGAGCCAAGATCACAGCATTGCACTCCAGCCTGGGTGACAGGGCAAGACTCGTCAAAAAAAAAAAAAAAAAAAAAAAATTAAAAGAAAAAGCAGAGAGTACCCTGGTGAGAGGGAAGTCCTGCTTCCTCGGGCACAGGCTTTTGTTCCTAAAGAAGAAGAAAGATCGCACCCCAGGATGTGTGGAAGTAGTAGTGCAGTGTGCAGAGCAGGAACCCTGAGTCTGTCTCCTGGGCTGCATGCAGCTTGCTTGTCCTGTCTGTCCCTCAGTTTCCTCATCTGTTCATAGGGTGCTACAGTAATACCTACCTCTGTAAATTGCTGCAATGAGTTACATGAGTTATTTCTTGTCAATCTCCTGGAACATTTATTGGCACAGAGTAAACACTATCTATTAGTTCTTCATTCTACTGTTTATAAATTAACAGCAACTTTGTTAGTATTAGGGCATATTTCCTTCATAGTCTTGTGGTCTTATGTCTCATACTTTATGTTTCTGTTATGATTCTTAAAATCTTATCTGCAGATATGATTTAAAAATCAAAGATTTTTAAGATCTTTGACATATTTGTCCTTGTAATTCCCAAATGGAAACCATCAGTCCCATAGTCCTAGGGGCCTTCCCAACTGTCCAAGAAATCTCTACTTCATGCCCCAGTGCAGTGTTTTGGAGGAGAGGCTGCAAGGCTTGGGGAAGTGGCCCCGCATGCAGAGTCACACCTCAGGGGCTGTGAATTCTGACTCCACTTTATTGTGATTGAATCATCTTGTCAACTTCCTTGATGTGCCCTTGAGTTTCGGTTTGTTTGTCTCTAAATTTTGGAGGATGAGATGCCAGAAAGTCAGGAGACTGAAGAGTAAAGGGGTGGAAATCCCTGCCTAGAGCCTGGTACTGGGGTCAGTTATGTCCTTGGGACGGACCTGGCTCCTGCCCTGTAGGCAGTGACCACCGCTGTGTGTCCAGCTTTTCACTGAGGCCGGTGTGTCTGTCTTTTCTCAGACTATGAAGAGTGCAAAGACCTCCTAAAATCTATGCTGCGGGATGAGCTTCAGTTGAAGGAGGAGAAGCTTGCAGAGCAGCTCGGGCAAGCTGAAGAGCTCAGGTGAGGGGGCCCTATGCAGGCAGGTGGGCAGGTGTGTAAATCTCTGAAGTACAGCCGCTCGGCGGGATGAAGTAAGAGCTAAGCTGGGTCTGGGCAAGGGCAGGAATTGCCATGGCAGGCTCACAACACACAAAGATTTATGAAACAGAGAACAAGGATAATAATAAGTTATGGGTTGCAGTTGTTTCTCAGAGGCATGATTTCTCGTTTTGAAATAAGTAATTGTTGAGGTGAGATTTGCATAACACAAAATTAACTAAAGGAGTGGGAACCAGTCAACAGCATTCAGTGTACTCAAAATGGTACGCCATCACCACCCCACTTACCCATATTCGGAATCACCTCCTGACTGACTGCGGCTTCTCATCCTTTCGGTCAATCAGTGTTGCCTTCTGGAGCCTGTCATTCTTTTCTTCTTTCATCTTTTTGACTGGTCCCCTCTGCAGGGGGCCTCATTTCTGTCCATGGCTTTGCATCTAGAGACTGCGAGATGCACTATGTGTATTTTCACATGGAAATGTCCATGGCCAGAGTGAGGAACTGAAAGGATGAATGTCTTTTTGAACGTGAATAAGGAAGATACCTACTTTTGTTTAGAGAAGGGAAAGATGAATGGAACATTGTCAAGGATCTTACAGGAGCCCTCTCTGATATAGAGGAAGCCTGTAAACCATGTTTTGTTCTTTCTCTTGGCCACAGACATTTGAAATATTTGCTGACCTTCTCCTTGGAGGTCTCGTTGAGGACATTGTCTCAGAAATCTCTGTCGCAATATTGGAACTGATCACTCACCCCTTTCCACTGTTAAATTTTCTCTACTATCTCACCTTAGGCAATATAAAGTCCTGGTTCAGTCTCAGGAACGAGAGCTGAGCCAGTTAAGGGAGAAGTTGCGGAAAGGGAGAGATGCCTCCCGCGCATTGAATCAGCATCTCCAGGCCCTCCTCACTCCGGATGAGCCGCCCAACTCCCGGGGGAGGGACCTCCAAGAACAGCTGGCCGAGGGCTGTAGGCTGGCACAGCACCTCGTCCAAAAGCTCACCCCAGGTAAGGTTTCCATAGGATCTGATGACCCAGAACCCCAGGCTTATGAGAGACTCCAGACCTCCGTACTTTCACAATGACAGTTGTATCGGTGGTGTTTTTTTCCACTAAACATATGTGGCCATGACATGACCAGGACTTCCTGGGTGAGATCAGAGATGGGAAACCCTGCAACCCATGGGGTTGGAGGTCACAGTATTGGGAATGTCCCTCCTTCCTTGATGGAAGATGGTCTTTGGAGCCAGAAGCAACATGTCTCTAGTTGTAAAGGAGAGGAAGGAGGCTGTGACAGGTGGGTGCTTGTTAGAGTGAAAAGAGCTCTGGACTAAGAATGAAGGTTCCCAGGCTGTCTCTTTGGCAATGTTATTAGTAAGTGTTGGTGAGTGAGTGATTTTTCCCACGTGAGATTCTCTCTCTCCATCTGCAAAGGCAGGCACATTGTCTCTTGCAAGGTTCTGAAGCATCCAAATGTGGCAACACTTACGACTGCTTTTGAAAATGAGATAAAGCCCTTCGCCGTGTGGTGTTGGGGAAGGCACTTGACGTGGGAGCATTTGGTTGTAGGAGGTGCTTCAGACTGGAGCACTCCCCATGGAGAGCATGTCCCTGAATAACACAGGAGAAGCCACATGGAGGGCCTGTGAAGTCTCCTGATACATAGAGGACTGTGGGGCCAGTTTGTCCGCTCCTAAGAGAAAGAATTAGGTTCGAAATGTGAACTATGACAGGACACCAAGCCTGTGCCTGGGAATCAGATTTGTGGTGGCTTGATGGAGACAGCTGCCAAGGTGCTGAGAGAGGCTGCGCAAGTCCCCAGTGATATAGGCAACTAAGGGTCTTTTCAATATTTGGCCACATCTTGATGGTGGCCCTCCAGAGCAGAAATGCATTGCCTGATGGAACAGGAAACCATGCCAGGGCATTTTGTTAAAGTAAAACCTGAGGGCTTTCAGTTGAATGGTGACCCATGCCTAGATGTTCATGTCTCTGTGCACATTGGGCTGACTGTGCTTCTAGAGTGTGAAGTGGGAAATATCTGAATGAACACTTCTGTATTTACAGAAAATGATGAAGATAACGATGAAGATGTTAAAGTTGAGGAGGCTGAGAAAGTACAGGAGTCGTGTGCCCCCAGGTAACCCTGAATAATCAGGAGTAAGTAATGGATTTTGACATATGTAAAAGGTCTAAGAGGCACACCCTCTCTGGCATCTATGATGAGCCAAAAGTCTGCATTCCCTTGGCCACAGTATGTGAAATTCAACCCAACTTAGACACAGGGTGTGGCAGCTGTTGTGTTTCTCTGTGTGTGGCGAGTGTGATGTCTGTACTGTACAGGGAGAGCTGAGTCTTCTTCTTTCTCAGCTCCTATCTCTCCAGTGAAATGAACACCAGTTGCCCTCTTCCTCTCTGTCTCCCGTGGCTGCCGTGCTGTGTTGCAGAGAGAAGAGGATTGCCTGTTCCCTCCTAAAGGGAGCCTCCTGTTTGCTTTCTGTGACCACTCTCCTAATGCCTCCTGTCAAAACCGGCTAGGACTCCCTGGCGTCCAATCCCTCTGTGTTTAATCTTCTGGCATCTCTATCTCACCTCATCAGGGAGGTGCGGAAGTCTGAAGAAAAGGAAGTCCCTGAGGACTCAGTGGAGGAATGTGCCGTCACTTGTTCAAATATCTATGGCCCTTCTGAGTCCAACCAGCCTCACAAGAACTCCAAAATCACATTTGGGGAAGACCAAGTGGACTCGACTCTGCTTATAGACCGTGAATCATCTCCTGATGGATGGCAGGATGCTCTAAACCTTGTCCCAGGTAGCCTCTATTTTCCTTGCATCTCATACCTCTGTCTAGACTACAGAAGATCCATTCTGAGTACAGGCTGTACACGTACATATTGGTTTACTCAGAAACTAGGATGAAGCTAGGTGGAGTGACTGACACATATATTCGCAGCACTTTGGGAGGCCCAAGTGGGAGGATCATTTGAATTCAGGAGTTCAAGACCAGGCTGGACAATATGGTGAAACCCATCTTTACAAAGAATACAAAACAGTAGCCAGGCATGTTCCTTTGCCCTATAGTCCCAACTGCTCAGGAGGCTTAGGTGCGAGGATTGGCTCAGATGATCCTCCCACCCTCATTCACTTTTCTCAGGCTAGACTCTCTCTCCTTTTCATTGGCTTGTCTTAGCTGTTAATAAGAAGTCTCTGGCCAGGGACGCTGGCTCACATCTGTAATCCCAGCACTTTGGGAGGGTGAGGTGGGCAGATCACCTGAGATCAGGAGTTCGAAAGCAGCCTGGCCAACATGGCGAAATTCCATCTCTACTAATAATACAAAAAATAGCTGGCATAGTGGTTATTGCCTGTAATCCCAGCTACTTGGGAAGCTGAGGCATGAAAATCACTTGAACCCAGGAGGTAGAGGTTGCAGTGAGCTGAGATCGTGCCACTGCACTCCAGCCTGGGCGACAGAGTGAGACTCCCTCTCAAACAAAACATAAAAAACCAAAACCAACCAACCAGTCAAACAAAAAAATTAACGAAACAAAAAACAATCTCTTGAGCTACACAGAAACATTGGCCTCTCATGGGGTAAAAAGCTCAGAGCCCAGCCTTGCTTTATAGAAACTTCTAAGCAAGAAAAATGTGGAAGTGTTTGTGTCCTGGTTTCAAGGTGACTGCGTAGCTCAGACACGTTGACTTAAAGGAGATCAAGAGTGGAGATGAGAAGAGTGAAACCAGGGAAACGGCATCTTCAAATCAGTGGACGAGGCTGTCAGTGACATCCCTCAGTCCTGATTCAACCTATTTGATTTCACCAGTTATTAACCCATCATGTGTTTGGATTTTTTCTCCCCAGTCCCTGGCTCCACCTCTTCTACCACAAACGTCAGCATGGTGGTATCTGCGGGCCCTTGGCCCAGTGAGAAGTCAGAGATGAACACTCTAGAAATCAACGAGAAACTGCGCCCCCAGCGGGCAGAGAACAAACGTCAGTTCATAAACACCAAGGAGAAATATCTTGTAACTCAAGTGGCCTACTTTCTGGCCAAGGGGCAGAACAGTTACAGTAAGTTCCCTAAGCTCACCATCACAAAAGTGATGAATGATGTCCTGTGTTCTCTCTGAGAAACGGAATTCTCTCTCCATCAGAAGTAATTTAATCCTTCCTGTAGTTCTAGGAAAATACAAATGGGTATTTTCACCTTTTGTTAAAGTTGGAAGAGAGAAGTACCAAAGTATTTCGAAACCTCCATGTTTGCAGTCAATTGGAGATGGGCCTAGAGTTAAAATCTCAGTGATGGTTTCAGACAGAGGCACAGAATGACCTGTTTTCTCCAAGAGGCTAAATCATGTTTTCAAGAATGCTCTCTGTACCATGTAAGATCTGGCAGAAAAATAACATCTAGTCTGTTGTTCTAAATGTCTCGAGCTAGTGAATTTTATTCAGTTCAAGCTTCTGGTGAGGCCCAATAGGCAAATCTCTGTTCTAGGGACCCTGAGGGAAATTTGGTGACAGTACACAGTACCCGCTGTGAGGGGCGTCAAGAGGCGTCTGCTCCTAATAGAACCTGTGGTATCTATAACCGACAGCATCAAGAGCAGGGAGTAGGGGCTGTGCAAGGTGGCTCAGTCCTGTAATCCCAGCACCTTGGGAGGCTGAGGCAGCTGGATCACGAGGTCAGGAGTTTGATTCCATCCTGGGCAACGTGGAGAGACCCCGTCTCTACTAAAATTAGAAAAATTAGCTGGGTGTGGTGGCGGGCGCCTGTAATCCCAGCTCCTCGGGAGGCTGAGTCCAGAGAATCCTTTGAACCCAGGAGACAGAGGTTGCAGTGAGCCAAGATCATGCCATTGCACTTCAGCCTGGGCGACAGGGCAAGACTCATCAAAAAAGAAACAAACAAAAAAGGCAGAGAGTAGCCTGGTGGGAGGGAAGTCCTGTTTCTTGGGGCACAGTCTTTTGTTCCTAAAGAGGAAGAAAGATGTACCCAAGAATGTGTGGAAGTAGCAGTGCAGTGTGCAGAGCAGGAACCCTGGGCCTGTCTCCTGGGCTCCATCCAAGTTGCTTGTCCTGTCTGTCCCTCAGTTTCCTCATCTGTTCATAGGGTGCTACAGTAATACCTACCTCTGTAAATTGCTGCAGTGAGTTACATGAGCTATTTCTTATCAATCTCCTAGAACATTTATGGGCACAGAGTAAACACTATCTATTAGTTCTTCATTCTACTGTTTCTAAATTAACACAAACTTTGTTAGTATTTGGGCATATTTCCTTCATAGTCTTGTGGTCTTATGTCTCATACTTTATGTTTCTGTTAGGATTCTTAAAATCATATCTGCAGTTACGATTTAAAAATCAAAGATTTTTAAGATCTTTGACATATTTGTCCTTGAAATTCCCAGTCAAAGGGAAACCATGAGTCCCCTAGTCCTAGTGGCCTTCCCGACTGTCCAAGAAATCTCTACTTCATGCCCCAGTGCAGTGTTTTGGAGGAGAGGCTGCAAGGCTTGGGAAAGTGGCCCCGCATTCAGAGTCAGACCTCAGGGGCTGTGAATTCTGACTCCACTTCATTGTGGTTGAATCATCTTGTCAACTTCCTTGATGTGCCCTTGAGTTTTGGTTTGTCTCTAAATTTTGGAGGATGAGATGCCAGAAAGTCGGGAGACTGAGGAGTAAAGAGGTGGAAATCCCTGCCTAGAGCCTGGTATTGGGGACAGTTATGTCCTTGGGATGGACCTGTCTCCTGCCCTGTAGGCAGTGACCTCAGCAGCATGTCCAGTCTTTCACTGAGGCCAGTGTGTCTGTCTTTTCTCAGACTATGAAGAGTGCAAAGAACTCCTAAAATCTATGCTGCGGGATGAGCTTCAGTTGAAGGAGGAGAAGCTTGCAGAGCAGCTGGGGCAAGCTGAGGAGCTCAGGTGAGGGGGCCCTATGCAGGCAGGTGGGCAGGTGTGTAAATCTCTGATGTATAGCAGCTCGGAGGGTAGAAGTAAGAGCCAAGCTGGGCCAGGGGAAGGGCAGGAATTGCTATGGCATGCTCACAATACACAGAGGTTTGTGAAACAGAGAACAAGGACAGTAATAAGTTATGGGTTGCAGTTGTTTCTCAGAGCCCCATTTTCTCTTTTTGAAACAAGTAATTGTTGAGGTGAAATTTGCATAAGACATGATTAACCAAAGGAGTGGGAACCATCCAGCAGCATTCAGTGTACTCAAAATGGTGTGCCATCACCACCCCACTTACCCATAGTCGGAATCACCTCCTGACTGACTGCGGCATCTCATCTTTGACCCAATCATTGTTGCCTTCTGGAGCCTGTCATTCTTTTCTTGTTTAATCTTTTCAATTGGTCCCGTCTGCACTTGGCCGCATTTCTGTATATGGTTTTGTATCTAGTCACTGGAAGATAGACTATGTGTATTTTCACATGGAAATGTCCATTGCCAGAGTGAGGAGCTGAAAGGATGTCTTTTTGAAACTGAATAAGGAAGACACCTAATTTTGTTTAGAGAAGGGAAAGATGAATGGAACATCGTCAGGGATCTTACAGGAGCCCTCTCTGATATAGAGGAAGCCTGTAAAGCATTTTTCCTTCTTTCTCTTGGCCACAGACATTTCTTTAAACGTGTGCTGACCTTCTCCTTGGAGGTCTCCTTGAGGACATTGTCTTAGAAATCTCTGTCGCAATATTCGAACTGATCACTCACCCCTTTCCACTGTTCAATTTTCTCTACTATCTCACCTTAGGCAATATAAAGTCCTGGTCCACTCTCAGGAAGGAGAGCTGAGTCAGTTAAGGGAGAAGTTGCGGGAAGGGAGAGATGCTTCCCGCACATTGAATCAGCATCTCCAGGCCCTCCTCACTCTGGATGAGCCGCCCAACTCCCCGAGGCGGGATCTCCGAGAACAGCTGGCCGAGGGCTGTAGGCTGGCACAGCACCTCGTCCGAAAGCTCACCACAGGTAAGGTTTCCATAGGACCTGGAGACCCAAAACGCCAGGCTTATGAGAGACTCCTGACCTCCATACTTTCACAATGACAGTTGTATCGGTGGTGTTTTTTCCCACTAAACATATGTGGCCCTTCCAGGACTTCCTGCGTGATATCAGAGATGGGAAACCCATGGGTTTGGAGGTCACAGTATTGCAGATGTCCCTCCTTCCTTGGTGGAGATGGTCTTTGGAGCCAGAGGCAGCATCTCTCTAGTTGTAGAGGAGAGGAAGGAGGCTGTGACAGGAGGGTTCTTGTTAGAGTGAAAAGAGCTGTGGACTTAGAATGAAGGTTCCCAGGCTGTCTCTTTGGCAATGTTCTTAGTAAGTGTCGGTGAGTGAGTAATTTATCCTTCTTGAGTTTCTCTGTGTCCATCGGAAAAGGCAGGCAAATTGTCTCTTGCAAGGGTCTGAAGCATCTAAATGTGGGAACACGATTGCTTTTGAAAATGAGATAAAGCCCCTCGCCATGTGGTGTTGGAGAAGGCACTTGACATGGGGGTATTTGGTTGTAGGAAGTGCTTCAGACTGGTGCACTCCCCATGGAGAGCATGTCCCTGAATAACACAGCAGAAGCCACATGGAGGGCCTGTGAAGTCTCCTGAGGCATAGAGGACTGTCGGGCAAGTTTGTCCGCTCCAAAGGGAAAGAATTAGGTTCCAAATGCGAACTGTGACACAACACCAAGTCTGTGCCTGGGATTCAGATCTGTGGCGGGATGCGGGAGACAGCTGCCAAAGTCCAGAGAGAGGCTGCACAAGTCCCCAGTGATATGCGGAGCAAAGGGTCTTTTCAATATTTGGTGACATCTTGATGGTGGCCCTCCAGATCAGAAATGCATTGCCTGATGGATCAGGAAAGCATGCCAGGGCATTTTATTAAAGATAAAACATGAGAGCTTTCAGTTTAACGGTGTCCCATGCCTAGATGTCCATGTCTCTGTGCACGTTGGACTGACTGTGCCTGCAGAGTATGAAGTGGGAAATATCTGAATGAACACTTCTGTATTTACAGAAAATGATGAAGGTGAGGATGAAGATGTTAAAGTTGATGACACTGAGTAAGTACAGGAATCATGTGCCCCAGGTAACACTGAATAATCAGGTGCAAGTAATGGGTTTTAATATATGAAAAAGGTCTAGGACACACACCCTGTCTCTGGCATCTACAATGGGCCGCAAGTCTGCATTCCTTTGGCCACAGTATGAGAAATTCAACCCAGCTTAGACACCGGGTGTGGCAGCTGTTGTGTTTCTCTGTGTGTGGTGAGTGTCATATCTGTACTGAACAGGGATAGCTGAGTCTTCATCTTTCTCAGCTCCTGTCTCTCCAGTGAAATGAACACCGGTTGGTCTCTTCCTCTATGTCTCCCATGGCCGCCGTGCTCTGTTGCTGAGAGAAGAGGATTGCCTATTCCCTCCTAAAGGGAACCTCCTGTTTGCTTTCTGTGACCACTGTCTTAATGCCTCCCGTCAAAACCTGCTAGGTCTCCCTGGGGTCCAATCCCTCTGTATTTAATCTTCTGGCATCTCTATCTCACCTCATCAGGGAGGTGCGGAAGGCAGAAGAAAAGGAAGTCCCTGAGGACTCAGTGGAAGAATGTGTCATCACTTGTTCAAATAGCTATGGCCCTTCTGAGTCCAATCAGCCTCACAAGAACTCCAAAGTCACATTTAAGGAAGACCAAATGGACTTGACTCTGCTTATAGACCGTGAATCGTCTCCTGATGTACGGCAGGATGCTCTAAAGCTTGTCGCAGGTAGCCTCTATTTTCCTTGTGTCTCATACCTCTGTCTAGACTACGGAAGATCCATTGTGAGGACAGGCTATATAGGTACATATTGGTTTACTTAGCAACTAGGATGGAGCTAGGTGCGGTGACTCACACATATATTCGTAGCACTTTGGGAGGCCCAAGTGGGAGGATCATTTGAATTCAGGAGTTCAAGAGCAGGCTGGAGAATATGGTGAAACCCATCTTTACAATGAATACAAAACTTTGCCCTTAGAGTCCCATCTGCTCAGGAGGCTTAGGTGCGAGGATTGGCTCAGATGATCCTCCCACCCTCATTCACTTTTCTCAGGCTAGACTCTCTCTCCTTTTCATTGGCTTGTCTTAGCTGTTAATAAGAAGTCTCTGGCCAGGGTCGCTGGGCTCCCATCTGTATTCCCAGCACTTTGGGAGGAAAAGGCGGGTGGATCACCTGAGGTCAGGAGTTCGAAAGCAGCCTGGCCAACATGGCGAAATTGCATCTCTACTAGAAATACAAAAAATAGCTGGCATAGTGGTTGGTGCCTGTAATCCCAGCTACTTGGGAGGCTGACGCATGAGAATCGCTTGAACCCAGGAGGCAGAGGTTACAGTGAGCTGAGATCGTGCCACCAGCCTGGGCGACACAGTGAGATTCCCTCTCAAACAAAACATAAAAAACCAAAACCAACCAACCAGTCAAACAAAAAAATTAACGAAACAAAAAACAATCTCTTGAGCTACACAGAATCATTGGCCACTCATGAGGTAAAAAGCTCAGAGCCCAGCCTTGCTTTATAGAAACTTCTAAGCAAGAAAAATGTGGAAGTGTTTGTGTCCTGGTTTCAAGGTGACTGCGTAGCTCAGACACGTTGACTTAAAGGAGATCAAGAGTGGAGATGAGAAGAGTGAAACCAGGGAAACAGCATCTTCAAATCAGTGGACAGGGCTGTCAGTGACATCCCTCAATCCTGATTCAACCTATTTGATTTCACCAGTTATTAACCCATCATGTGTTTGGATTTTTTCTCCCCAGTCCCTGGCTCCACCTCTTCTACCACAAACATCAGCATGGTGGTATCTGCGGGCCCTTGGCCCAGTGAGAAGTCAGAGATGAATACTCTAGAAATCAACGAGAAACTGCGCCCCCAGCGGGCAGAGAACAAACGTCAATTCATAAACACCAAGGAGAAATATCTTGTAACTCAAGTGGCCTACTTTCTGGCCAAGGGGCAGAACAGTTACAGTAAGTTCCCTAAGCTCACCATCACAAAAGTGATGAATGATGTCCTGTGTTCTCTCTGAGAAACGGAATTCTCTCTCCATCAGAAGTAATTTAATCCTTCCTGTAGTTCTAGGAAAATACAAATGGGTATTTTCACCTTTTGTTAAAGTTGGAAGAGAGAGGTACCAAAGCATTTCAAAACTTTCCATGTTTGCAGTCAGGTGGGGATGGGCCTAGACTTAAAATCTCAGTATGGTTTCAGACAGAGGCACAGTATGACCTGTTTTCTCCAAGAGGCTAAATCATGTTTTCAAGAATGCTCTCTGTACCATATAAGATCCGGCAGACAAATAACATCTAGTCTGTTGTACTAAATGTCTCGGGCTAGTGAACTTTTATTCGGTTCAAGCTTCTGTTGAGGCCCAATAGGCCAAGCTCTGTTCTAGGGATCCTGAGGGAAATTTGGTGATAGTACACAGTACCCGCTGTGAGGGGCGTCAAGAGGAGTCTGCTCCTAATAGAACCTGTGGTATCTATAACCGACAGCATCAAGAGCAGGGAGTAGGGGCCGTGCAAGGTGGCTCAGTCCTGTAATCCCAGCACTTTGAGAGGCTGAGGCAGCTGGATCATGAGGTCAGGAGTTTGAGACCAGCCTGGGCAACATGGAGAAACCCCATCTCTACTAAAATTACAAAAATTAGCGGGGTGTGGTGGTGGGCACCTGTAATCCCAGGTACTCGGGAGGCTGAGGCAGGAGAATCCTTTGAACCCGGGAGGCAGAGGTTGCAGTGAGCCCAGATCACACCATTGCACTCCAGCCTGGGCGACAGGAGAAGACTCCTCAAAGAATAAACACAAAGGCAGAGAGTACCCTGGTGTGAGGGAAGTGCTACTTCCTGGGCAATAGGCTTTTGTTCCTACAGAGGAAGAAAGATCGCACCCAAGAATGTGTGGAAGTAGCAGTGCAGTGTGCAGAGCAGGAACCCTGGGCCTGTCACCTGGGCTCCATCCAAGTTGCTTGTCCTGTCTGTCCCTCAGTTTCTCTTTCTTCGTCTCTAAATTTTGGAGGTTGAGATGCAATAAAGTCGGGAGACTGAAGAGTAAAGTCGTGGAAATCCTTGCCTAGAGCCTTGTACTGGGGTCAGTTATATCCTTCGGATGGACCTGGCTCCTGCCCTGTAGGCAGTGACCACCACTGTGTGTCCAGCTGTTCACTGAGGCCGGTGTGTCTGTCTTTTCTCAGACTATGAAGAGTGCAAAGACCTCCTAAAATCTATGCTGCGGGATGAGCTTCAGTTAAAGGAGGAGAAGCTTGCAGAGCAGCTCGGGCAAGCTGAAGAGCTCAGGTGAGGGGGCCCTATGCAGGCAGATGGGCAGGTGTGTAAATCTCTGATGTACAGCCGCTCGTCTGGGTGAAGTAAGAGCTAAGCTGGGTCTGGGGAAGGGCAGGAGTTGCCATGGCAGGCTTACAACACACAAAGATTTATGAAACAGAGAACAAGGATAATAATAAGTTATGGGTTGCAGTTGTTTCTCAGAGCCTTGATTTCTCTTTTTGAAAGAAGTAATTGTTGAGGTGAGATTTGCATAACACAAAATTAACTGAAGGAGTGGGAACCACCCAGCAGCATTGAGTGTACTCAAAATGGTGCGCCATCACCACCCCACTTACCCTTAGTCAGAATCACCTCCTGACTGACTGCGGCTTCTCATCCTTTCGGTCAATCAGTGTTGCCTTCTGGAGCCTGTCATTCTTTCCTTCTTTCATCTTTTCAACTGGCCCCGTCTGCACGTGGCCTCATTTCTGTCCATGGCTTTGCATCTAGTGACTGCAAGATGCACTATGTGTATTTTCACATGGAAATGTCCATGGCCAGAGTGAGGAACTGAAAGAATGAATGTCTTTTTGAAAGTGAATAAGGAAACCTACTTTTGTTTACAGAAGGGAAAGATAAATTGAACATTGTCGAGGATCTTACAGGAGCACTGTCTGGTATAGAGGAAGCCTGTAAACCATTTTTCATTCTTACTCTTGGCCACAGACATTTCTTTAAACATGTGCTGACCTTCTCCTTGGAGGTCTCCTTGAGAACATTGTCTCAGAAATCTCTGTCGCAATATTCGATCTGATCACTCACCCCTTTCCACTGTTAAATTTTCTCTACTATCTCACCTTAGGCAATATAAAGTCCTGGTTCAGTCTCAGGAACGAGAACTGAGCCAATTAAAGGAGAAGTTGCGGGAAGGGAGAGATGCCTCCCGCGCATTGAATCAGCATCTCCAGGCCCTCCTCACTCCGGATGAGCCGGCCACCTCCCAGGGGCGGGACCTCCGAG
The DNA here is from genome assembly GCF_049350105.2 of Macaca mulatta. Classification (NCBI taxonomy): domain Eukaryota; kingdom Metazoa; phylum Chordata; class Mammalia; order Primates; family Cercopithecidae; genus Macaca; species Macaca mulatta. The sequence goes on from NC_133406.1 coordinate 224,344,146, forward strand.
AACAGCTGGCCGAGGGCTGTAGGCTGGCACAGCACCTCGTCCGAAAGCTCACCCCAGGTAAGGTTTCCATAGGATCTGATGACAGAAAACCCCAGGCTTAGGAGAGACTCCCGACCTCCATAGTTTGACAATGACAGTTGTATCGGTGGTGTTTTTTTCCACTAAACATATGTGGCCCTTCCAGGACTTCCTGGGTGAGATCAGAGATGGGAAACCCTTGGAGTTGGAGGTCACAGTATTGCAAATGTCCCTCCTTCCTTGGTGGAGATGGTCTTTGGAGCCAGAGGCAGCATCTCTCTAGTTGTAGAGGAGAGGAAGGAGGCTGTGACAGGAGGGTTCTTGTTAAGAGTGAAAAGAGCTGTGGACTTAGAATGAAGGTTCCCAGGCTGTCTCTTTGGCAATGTTCTTAGTAACTGTCGGTGAGTGAGTGATATATCTTTCTTGCGTTTCTCTCTCTCCATCAGAAAAGGCAGACATATTGTCTCTTGCAAGGCTCTGAAGCATCTAAATGTGGGAACAGTTTAGGACTGCTTTTGAAAATGAGATAAAGCCCCTTGCCATGTGGTGTTGGAGAAGGCACTTGATGTGGGGGCATTTGGTGGTAGGAAATGCTTCAGACTGGAGCACTCCCCATGGAGAGCATGTCCCTGAATAACACAGCAGAAGCCACATGGAAGGCCTGTGAAGTCTCCTGATACATAGACGACTGTGGGGCCAGTTTGTCCTCTCTTAAGAGAAATAATTAGGTTTGAAATGTGAACTGTGACAGGACACCAAGCCTGTGCCTGGGAATCAGATTTGTGGTGGGATGATGGAGACAGCTGCCAAAGTCCCGAGAGAGGCTGCACACGTGCCCAGTGATATGGGGATAAAGGGTCTTTTCAATATTTGGCCACATCTTGATGGTGGTCCTCCAGATCAGAAATGCATTGCCTGATGGATCAGGAAACCATGCCAGGGCATTTTGTTAAAGATAAAACATGAGAGCTTTCATTTGAACGGTGACCCATGCCTAGATGTCCATGTCTGTGTGCATATTGGGCTGACTGTGCCTGCAGAATGTGAAGTGGGAAATATCTGAACGAACACTTCTGTATTTACAGAAAACGGTGAAGATGAGGATGAAGATGTGAACGTTGAGGAAACTGAAAAAGTACAGGAATCACGTACCCCCAGGTAACACTGAATAATCAGGAGCAAGTAATGGGTTTTAACATAGGAAAAAGATGTAGGAGGCACACCCTGTCTGGCATCTAGGATGGGTCCAAAGCCTGCATTCCTTTGGCCACAGTATGTGAAATTCAACCCAGCTTAGACACAGGGTGTGGCAGCTGTTGTGTTTCTCTGTGTGTGGTGAGTGTCATATCTGTACTGAACAGGGATAGCTGAGTCTTCATCTTTCTCAGCTCCTGTCTCTCCAGTGAAATGAACACCGGTTGGTCTTTTTCTCTCTGTCTGCCATGGCTGCCATGCTCTGTTGCAGAGAGAAGACGATTGCCTGTTCCCTCTTAAAGGGAACCTCCTGTTTGCTTTCTGTGACCACAGTCTTAATGCCTTCTGTCAAAACCAGCTAGGGCTCCCTGGGGTCCGATCCCTCTGTGTTTAATCTTCTGACATCTCTCTCCCACCTGGCTCATCAGGGAGGTGCAGAAGGCTGAAGAGAAGGAAGAACCTGCGGACTCACTGGAGGAATATTCCATCGCTTGTTCAAATAGCCACGGTCCTTGTGAGTCCCACCAGCCTCACAGCGACACCAAAATCACATTTGAGGAAGACCAAGTCAACTCACGTCTCATTGACTCATCCTCTCATGATGAATGGGAGGATGCTGTATCCATTATCCCAGGTAGCCTCTATTTTCCTTGTGTCTCATTCCTCTTTCTGTGCTGAGGAAGTATAACCCCGAAGACAGACTCTATACACACAAATTGGTTTACATAAAAATCTGCGATGGGATTCTAAACCCAGATATCAGGGAGGTTTTCTGTCCTTCTCAGCTCATGTCATGCCTTTGTCTCCCGGTCCCCAGTGTGAAGTTACTGGACCCCAGGCAAGTGTGACAACCTCATAGTCACCTGAGTGCAGGAGGTGCATGGGAGGTAACTGTGAGGCTTCCTAGCTTCGATTCAGTATCTCTTGTCACCTGTGATTAAGTCATGTGTCCCTGAACAATGTCCATGGAGTTTCTATGCCTTTTGAAGGAGACTGGCAGCCTTGCCTTTGTATTTGGATATATTGCTCCCCAGGCTTCACTACTCTCAGCTTTAATCTTGATCTCTTTTAAGTCAGCTTGGTTAGCTGCACAGTCCCATTGAAATGTGGACGGAAACTTTTCTTGTTTAGTTTGCTGATACAGTTCCATAAAGCAAGGCTGGACCCTGGTTCTCCACCCCATCAATGCAATAGCTGATCCGATGTTTCTTTGTAGCATCATAGATTGTTGTTGTTGGTGGCGGTGGTGGTTTTTTTTTTGGTGATAGAGTCTTGCTCACCCAGGGTGGAGTGCAGTGGCACCATCTTGGCTTGATGCAACCTCCGCCTCCCAGATTCAAGTGATTCTCCTGCCTCAGCATCTTGAGTAGCTGGTACCACAGGTACACACAACCACATCTGGCTAATTTTTGTATTTTTCGTAGAGATGGGGTTTCCCCATATTGGCCAGGTTCATCTTGAACTCATGACCTCAAATGATTCACCTGCCTTGGCCTCCCGAATCCCAGATTCTTTTTAAAGCAAGAGTTGTTAGAATGCGTCTATCAGTTGAACATTTAATGTCCATGGTACCTGATGATATAAATCAGTATTGCAGCAACACTCCTAGAAAATTGTTCGACTAATTTTTGGAGATTTTGGGGGGAAAATTTTATTTTCTTTGCATAGACTCAGGCAGGGAATATGGCATTATAGTCTACCCACAGAGGGAAATTTTGGCCTGTGGGACTGGAAAGCAGGGTCATCTACTTCTCACCAGACTTAATCTAGACCACCCTAGAATATTCATGTCAGAACCCATGTTCTTGCCCTGAGAATAGTTGGGTCCTTGTGCTATGACTGGACAGTGATTTGGTCCTATGTGAAGTGTGAATTGCTTAATGTGACCTGCTTCTCTGAATGTATTTACAGAAAATGAAAGTGATCATGAAGAAGAGGAAGAAAAAGGGCCAGTGTCTCCCAGGTAATGCTGTGGAATTGTGAGCTGTGAATTCAGTAGTGACACCTGGAGATTGTAGATTTAGGGAAAATGAGGAAGCGATGAATAGAACGATTTCTTTCATTCACTCAGCTACAAATTGTCCTTATTAACAATGTTGTGCATGATTTGTGGCACTTGTATTGGTTTTAATTTCATAGTCCTCTGAAGATAAGTACTTGCAATCAGTTGAGCCAGGTGAACTAGCCAAACAGGGATATCTTGTTCATCTTTTCAAAAAACCAGCTCCTGGATTCATTGAGTGTTTTTTTTTTTTTTTTTTTTTTTTTGAGACGGAGTCTCGCTCTGTCACCCAGGCTGGAGTGCAGTGGCCGGATCTCAGCTCACTGCAAGCTCTGCCTCCTGGGTTTACACCATTCTCCTGCCTCAGCCTCCCGAGTAGCTGGAACTACAGGCGCCCGCCACCTCTCCCAGCTAGTTCTTTATGTTTTTTAGTAGAGACCGAGTTTCACCGTGTTAGCCAGGATGGTCTCGATCTCCTGACCTCATGATCTGCCCGTCTCGGCCTCCCAAAGTGCTGGGATTCCAGGCTTGAGCCACCATGCCTGGCCCATTGATTGTTTTGAAGGATTTTTTGTGTCTGTCTCCTTCAGTTCTGCTCTGATCTTAGTTATTTCTTGCCTTGTGCTAGCTTTTGAATTTGTTTGCTCTTGCTTCTCTAGTTGTTTTAATTGTGATTTTAGGGTGTTGATTTTAGATCTTTCCTTTCTCTTGTGGGCATTTAGTGCTAGAAATTTCCCTCTCCATACTGCTTTAAATGTGTCCCAGAGATTCTGGTATGTTGTGTCGTTGATCTCAATGGTTTCAAAGAACATCTTTATTTCTGCCTTCATTTCATTATTTACCCAGTAGTCATTCAGGAGCAGGCTGTTCAGTTTCCATGCAGTTGTTCAGTTTTGAGTGGGTTTCTTAATCCTGAGCTCTAATTTGATTGCACTGTGTTCTGAGAGACAGTTTGTTGTGATTTCTGTTGTTTTACATTTGCTGAGGAGTGCTTGACTTCCAACTATGTGGTCAATTTTGGAATAAGTGTGATGCGATGCTGAGAAGAATATATATTCCGTTGATTTTGGGTGGAGAGTTCTGTAGATGTCTGTTAGGTCTGCTTGGTGCAGAGCTGAGTTTGCGTTCTGGATATCCCTGTTAGCATTCTGTCTCATTGATGTGTGTAATATTGACAGTGGGGTGTTAAAGTGTCCCATTATTGTTGTCTGGGAGTCTAAGTGTCTTTTTAGGTCTTTCAGGAGTTGCTTTATGAATCTAGGTGCTCCTGTATTGGGTGCATATATCTTTAGGATAGTTAGCTCTTCTTGTCAAATCGATCCCTTTACCATTATATAATGGTCTTCTTTGTCTCTTTGGATCTTTGATGGTTTAAAGTCTGTTTTGTCAGAGACTAGGATTGCAACCCCTGCTTTTTTGCTTTCCATTTGCTTGGTAGGTGTTCCTCCATCCCTTCATTTTGAGCCTATGTGTGTCTCTGCACGTGAGATGCATCTCCTGAACACAGCACACTGATGGGTCTTGACTGTTTATCCAATTTTCCAGTCTGTGTCTTTTAATTGGGGCATTTAGCCCATTGACATTGAAGGTGAATATTGTCATGTGTGAATTTGATCCTGTCATTAAGATGTTAGCTGGTTATTTTGCCTGTTAGTTGATGCAGTTTCTTCCTAGCATCGATGGTCTTTACAATTTGACATGTTTTTGCAGTGGCTGGTACTGGTTATTCCTTTCCATGTTTAGTGCTTCCTTAAGGAGCTCTTGTGAGGTAGGCCTGGTGGTGACAAAATCTCTCAGCATTTGATTGTGTGTGAAGGATTTGATTTCTCTTTCACTTATGAAGCTTAGGTTGGGTGGATATGAGATTCCAGGTTGAAAATTCTTTTCTTTAAGAATGTTAAGTATTGGCCCCCACTGTCTTCTGGCTTGTAGAGTTTGTGCAGACAGATGTGCTGTTAATCTGATGGGCTCCCCTTTGTGGGTAACCCGACCTTTCTCTCTGGCTGCCCTTACCATTTTTTCCTACATTTCCACCTTGGTAAATCTGACAATTATGTGTCTTGGGGTTACTCTTCTGGAGGAGTATCTTTATGGTGTTCTCTGTATTTCCTGAATTTGAATGTTGGCCTGCCTTGCTAGGTTGGGGAAGTTCTCCCAGGTAATATCCTGAAGAGTGTTTTCCAGCTTGGTTCCATTCTCCCCATCACTTTCAGGTACACCAATGAAATGTAGATTTGTTCTTTTCACATAGTCCCATATTTCTTGGCAGCTTTGTTTGTTTCTTTTTACTCTTTTTTCTCTAAACTTTTCTTCTCACTTCATTTCGTTAATTTGATCTTCAATCACTGATACCCTTTCTTCCACTTGATCGAATCAGCTACTGAAGCTTGTGCATGTGTCATGTAGTTCTCATGCCATGGTTTTCAGCTCCATCAGGTCATTTAAGGTCTTCTCTACACTGTTTATTGTAGTTATCCATTCGTCTAATCTTTTTTCAAGGTTTGTAGCTTCCTTGCGATGTTTTCGCACATCCTCCTTTAACTCGGAGAAGTTTGTTATTACCAACTTTCTGAAGCCTACTTCAGTCATCTCGTCAAAGTCATTCTCTGCCCTTTTTTGTTCCATTGCTGGCGAGGATCTCTGATCCTTGGGAGGAGAAGGGGCGCTGTGGTTTTTAAAAGTTTCAGCTTTTCTGCTCTGGTTTCTCCACCTCTTTGTGGTTTTCTCTCCCTTTGGTCTTTGATGCTGGTGACCTAGAGATGGGGTTTTGGAGTGGATGTCCTTTTTGTTGAAGTGGATGCTATTCCTTTCTGTTTGTTAGTTTTCTTGTTAACAGTGAGGTCCCTCAGCTGCAGGTCTGGTGGAGTTTGCTGGAGGTCCACTCCAGACCCTCAAACAGGGATTTCTTGGTGTCGCCTGTTCTCTCCCCTGCGTTTAAATCCTGGGAGAGAATGTACATGTGCTTTCTGCTTATTGTTTGTTAGTATGTTTTCCAGTATTTGTGCAAGAAAAGAAACTGAATAAATAAACATATTATATTAAAATATTGGGAAAATGGGGCCCTTAGCACAGAAGATCTGTGTCTGCACTGCCGCAAGAGCTCTGTTCACTTGAATGCTGCATGGAAAATTCAACGCAATTTATGCAAAGTAGTTGAAATCTTGTGTTAGTCTCTGTGCTGCAAGTCATGAGGGTAGTTTACAGGGAGAGTCGGGGTGCCCTACATTGGCTCATCTGTGGCAAGTGTACTGAGCACGTGCTGCCCACTTTTTTGTCATTCCCCAGGGCAGTCACCCTCTGCCCTGCATTTAGAAGGATACTTTTATTTCTGTTGAAGGAAAACTGGCTTTGGTTTCTGCGACCTCTCCATTCTGCCTCCCATCAGATCATCTGGGAGGTTTTGCTGTCTAATCTCTGTCGGTTAAATCTTCTGTCATCCCTGTCCTGCCTGTGTCATCAGGAATCTGCAGGAGTCTGAAGAGGAGGAAGCTCTCCAGGAATCCTGGGATGAAGGTTATTCGACTTCCTCAATTCCTCCTGACATGTCTGCCTCATACCCGTCTTACAGCAGCACCTTTCACTCATTAGAGGAACAACAAGTGGACTTGGCTCTTGACGTGGGCAGTGAGTACTCCATTGTGAAGGTGATAAAGCTCCAGTTCATGTCCCAAGTAGACCCCGTAATCTTGGGGCTTTCCGCCCCTGGTTGGGCTGAGAGTTGCCATCACTGTGGGTTTAACCTATATATCAATGTAGATTTCAATCACTCTGGAGTTGAGTCTGAAGCACAGACGTGGCGTGGTTCAGTGAGCTTTAATATCTTCCTAGTCTCACGCCATGCCAGTGCCACCCTAGACTGACTGTCAGGACATTGAACTCAAGGCAGGTGTGGCAAACTCACACCAAGCCATGCAGCACATGCCCAGGTGTTGTCTGTCAGATCAGTTCATGTGAATTAAATGTGTCTTGCCAGCTACAAAGTTCCTCATGAGTTTTGTTCCCAAAGCATGTCTGTGCGGTTCTTTACCTGCCCGAGGCCAGTGTCACCCTTGTCTACCTCTGAATCGGAGATGTGACCCAGGTTTCACTGAATTTATCCCCATTTTCTGTGTCTTCTCAGTTGGCTTGTTTTAGCTCATCTGTCCATCGTCTTGCTGGTATGTTTTCTAGATAAATGACTGACTTTTCACCCACAAAAGCCATAATAGCTGATGCTTCTGTGTAGAACCAAGTCTCGTTGTAACAAGAGCTGGAATATTACACCCCTACATGAAATCTCAGTGTCCACAATCTCATAAACTATCAAATCCTGGGTATTTGATGTGAGAAACCTGAATATTGCAGTCTCTCTCCTACGAGGTGTTAGAAGTATTTGCCTAAAATCTATTGGGAAAGTCATTGCTCATTTGTGTACACAAACCTAGGACAGATCACATTGGGAAGATAACATTCCAAAAGAGGGGAATTTTGCCCAAGGCTCATGAAAGGAACCAAGTCAGTTCTCTCAAGACTTGACCTCATGCCTCTGGTTATGTTTCTCTCAAAGTCTTCTGTTCCCACACTGAGAAGACTGATGTCCCTGTGTTAGGATTGGACAGAGGAATGTTTCTGTGTGCAAGGAAGAACTGCTTCATGTAAGAGGCCCCATCTGAATTTATTTGCAGGACATTGGTGTGATGAAGTGAAAAAGGAGGACCAAGAGGCCACAGGTCCCAGGTGAGTCTGAGAAATTGTGGACAGTTCATTTGCTGTTGACACCTAGAGACGCCAAGTGCAAGGAAAACAGTACATGCTGAAAAGAGTGATTTTGCCTTATCAGACAAGTCTGAATTACGCCCACTAATATTGCTTTTGGTTTTCATTACAGTAAATATTTAGGTTTCCATTTCTTCCTACCCTTATCATTTACTAACCTACTGAAGGTTAACCATACCTCAAAAGCTGTATTCTCATGGTGACTGCAGGGAAACTTGAGCACATTTTATGCAAAATTATTGAGCCCACTGTTTTCATGATCACTGTTCGCTGTTCGTCCTGAGGGCACAAATACAAAGTGTCCTTTCACTGCCTCATCAGTGTGTCACCTGGCCGATTCACTGAGCTCTTACTCTGTCTATCTCTGTCTCTTGTGTGTGTGTGTGTGTGTGTGTTTCTTTCTCTTTCATCCTTTTCTACCTGGTCCTGATTGTGCCAACATTAAGGCAATAATCTGTTACCTCATTAATAGAGCTGTCCTTTTTCTTTCCAAACACTTGCTTATGTTACCTATGAAATCTAGCTGGGGCTGTGTGGTTTCTGATTCCCCCTGGCTTATTCTTTACTTTTCCTACTTTTCCAGGCTCAACAGGGAACTGCTGGATGAGAAAGAGCCTGAAGCCTTGCAGGACTCACTGGATAGATTTTATTCAACCCCTTGCGGGTATCTTGAACTGCCTGACTTATGCCAGCCCTACAGAAATGCCTTCTGTTCGTTGGAAGAAGAGCACTTTGGCTTGGCTCTTGACATGGACAGTGAGTTCCTTACTATGAAGGTGATAAGGCTCCACCTGGTCTTCCCGATAGGGGTGATATTCCTGTTCCAACTGGCCCTTCCTGACCCGAGAGATGTCATTGCTGCTGGCAGGACCTATGGACACATATAGGTTGTAATGCAACTGTAGTTTCAGTTGGAAGCCCAGATATGAAATGGGTCAGTGAGCATGGCTCTATTCCTAGTCTCCAGTCATGCCTGTGGCAACCTGAACCCACTCTCAGCACATTGGTCCGAGGCAGATGTAAAAAATTCACAGAACTATGATTTGGACTCAACATTTGTAGATTTCCTCCTTTATTCTAATTTCAGTGTCTTGCGACCATGAACGAGTTGGGAATTTGATGAGACAGGGCTGAATACAACAGTTTTCCTCCTAGAAATAATCTGGGGCATTTTCTTTGAATTGATGGGAACAATAAGGCATAACTGTTTGCACAAACTTGGGATAAATGATTTTGGGATAACTGTCTACCAGAATAGGGACATTTGACCCTTGGTTCTGAGATGTAAATCACAGAATCTCTATCATGACCGGCTTTGAGGCCTCCTGCAGTGTATGTCTCACATTATCCTGTTCTCATGCTGAGGAGCCTGTGGTCCCTGTGTGGGGATTAGACAGTGGACTGTTATGGGTGTAGGTGAATTGGCTTATTTTGCCTGTCCCTGTCTGATTTTATTGCAGGAATTACAAAGGAAGAAGAGGAAGAAGACCAAGGCCCACCGTGCCCCAGGTAACTCTGAGCAATTGACAACAGCTAATTCTGTGTTGACACCTGGAGACTCCTGGTTCGGGGAAAACAGAGCGGGCCGACATTATTGATTACATCTTTTCAACCAAGCCTGAATTATTCCTACTAACATTGCTGTTGGTTTTCATTGCATTACATATTTAGGTTCCCATTTCTTCCTCCCCTTATCATTTACTAACCTACTGTAGGTGGACCATACTTCAAAAGCTCTATTCTCATGGTGACTACATGGAAACTTGAGCACATTTGATGGAAAATTATTGATGACAGCCTTTTCATGATCACTGTATGCTGTGTGTCCTGAGGGCACTAACTCAGAGTGTCCTGTTACTCCCTCATCAGTGTGTCACCTGGACAATTCACCAAGCACTCTCTGTTTCTGTCTCTCTCTCTGCCTCTGTTCTCTGTCTGTCTTTCTCTTTCATCCTTTTCCATTTGGCCCTGTTCTGTCCCAACATGAAGGCAATAATTTGTTACCTCATTCATGGATCTATCATTTTTCTTTCTTGACCACTTCCTTGTGCTACCCATGAAATCTAGTTGGGGCTCTGTTGTGTCTGATGTCTCCTGACTTATTCTTTACTTTTTCTACTTTTCCAGGCTCAGCAGAGAGCTGCTGGAGGTAGTAGAGCCTGAAATCTTGCAGGACTCACTGGATAGATATTATTCGACTCCTTACAGTTATCTTGAGCTTCCCGATTCATGCCATTCCCAGGGAAGCTCCTTTTACTCATTGGAGGAACAACACGTTGGCTTTTCTCTTGGCGTGGATGGTGAGTACCTTTCTCTGAAGCTGATAAGGATCCACTGAGTCTTCCATATAGAGATCATATTCCTGTTCCAAGTGGCCGTTACTGAGCTGAGAGATGTCACTGCTGCAGTGAGGACTTATAGGCACATGTAGGTTCAATGAAACTCTAGTTCCACCTGGAAGCCCAGACATGGGATGGGTCAGTGAGCATGGCTCTCTCCCTAGTCTCAGGCCATGCCTGTGGCACTCTGATTCTACTCTCAAGACACTGGACCTGGGCAGATGTGGCAAATTCAAGGAACTATGATTTTGACTCAAGGGTTTCCAGATTTCCTTTCTCACTCTAATTTCAGTGTGTAAATTCCTCACAACCATGAACAATCTGAGTATTTGATGAGACAGGTTTGAATATTGCAGTTTCTCTCCTAGAAATCACTTGAGGGCATTTGCTTCAAATTGATTGGAAAAATATGGCATAACAATTTGCACAAACTTGGGACAAATGATATTGGGATAACGATCTACCAGAAAAGGGACATTTTACCCTTAGTTTCTGGGACAAAAACCAAGGACTCTCTATCATGTCCAGCCTTCAGGCCTTCTGAAATATATCTCCACAGTGTCTTATTCTTATGCTGAGGAGCCTTAGGTCCCTGTGTAAGGATTAGACAGTGGATTGTTATGTGCGTAGGAGAATCAGCTTCATGTGTCTGAATTTATTGCAGAAATTGAAAAGTACCAAGAAGGGGAGGAAGATCAAAACCCACCATGCCCCAGGTAACTTTCAGCAATTGTGGACGCTTAATTCTTTCTTAATACCTGGAGACGACAGATCCAGGGGAAAGCAGTGTGTTTGGTTTCATGTTTTCAACGAAAGCTGAATTACTCCTACTGACATTGCTGTTGGTTTTCATTGCAGTAGAGGTTTAGGTTTCCATTTCTTCCTCCCCTTATCATTGACTAACGTACCATAGGTTGACCATACCCCATAAGCTGTACTCTCATGGTGACTGCATCGAATTTTAATCACATTTTATGGAAAACTATTAAACTCACTCTTCATAATCACTGTTTGCTGTGTGTCATCCGGGCACTAACTCAGAGTGTCCTTTAACTCCCTTATCAGTATGTCATCTGGCCAATTCACTCAGTACGTGCTCTCTCTCTCTGTCTCTCTCTCTGTCTTTCTCTTTCATTGTTTTCTACCTGGCCCTGTTCTATCCCAACATAAAGACAACAATGGTTTACCTCATTAAAAGGATCTATCCTTTTCCTTTTTTAACTACTTCCCTATGTTACCCTTGAAATCTAGTTGGGGCTGTGTGGTGTCTGATTTCCCCTGGCTGCTTCTTTAGTTTCGTCTCCTTTTCCAGGCTCAACGGGGTGCTGATGGAAGCAGGAGAGCCTGAAGTCTTGCAGGACTCACCGAATGGATGTTATTGGACTCCTTCAAGTTACTTTCAACTACCTGACTCATTCCAGCACTACACAAGTGGCTTTTACTCACTTGAGGAACAGCACGTCAGCTTGGCCCTTGACGTGGACAATGGGTTTTTTACTTTGACGATGATAAGGTTCCACCTGGGCTTCCAGATGGGAGTCCTATTCCCACACTAAGCAGCCCTTCCTAAGCTGAGAGATGTCATTGCCTCAGGCAGGACTTAGAGGCACATGTAGGTTTGAATGAAACTGTAGTTCCATTTGGAATCCCAGATATAGGATAGGAAAGTGGGCAGAACTCTATTCCATTCTCAGACCATGCATTGGCAACCTGTGCTCAGTCTGAAGACACTGGACCCAAGTTAGGTGTGACACGTTCACATAACTCTGCAGCACATGCCGGGAGTGATCTGAGAGATATTCTGATTTGAACCAGGTATCTCTGGGTAGCTACAAAGTTCCTCAGGGATTTCATTTTACGGGCATGTCTCTGAGCTTCTATGCCTGCTCAAGGTCAGTGTCATCTTTGTGTTTAAGTCATCCAAAGGTGTTACCCTGGTTTCAATGAACCTCCCCCCATTCTTTGTATCTTCAGTGTTGGTTTGTTTTAGCTGATCCATCTGTAACACAGGAGGGATCCTTGGCTGAGGATTGTATTTCAGAACCACTGACCGCTCTTGACAATTGTTAACCCACTAGGCTCCTTTGGTTAGAGAAGCCACAGTCCTTCAGCCTCCAATTGCTATCAATACTTAGGAAGACCACAGCTAGATGGACAAACAGCGTGGAGAGCCCTTAGCCCTGCTCCTCTCAATTCCATTCTGTAAAGAACAGGAGCCAGGAGCCGCTGGCAGGAGACAGCATGTCACCCGGGACTCTGCCAGTGCAGAATATGAACAATGCCAAGTTCTTGCAGAAAACGCTTAGCCTGAGTTTCATAGGAGGTAATCACCGGACAACTGCAGAATGTAGAACACTGAGCAGGACGACTGGCCTGTCTCCTTCACACAGTCCATGTCACCATGAATCACACAACAAAAAGGAGAAGAGATATTTTGGGTTCAAAGAAAGTAAAAAGGTACTGTAGCTACATTTCTTTATTTTGAACCCCAAATATTTCCTCATCTTTTTGTTGTTGTCATTGATTGTGGTGACATGGACTCGTTTGTAGAGGACAGGTCAGCTGTCTGGCTCAATGATCTACATTCTGAAGTTGTCTGAAAATGTCTTCATGATTCAATTCAGCCTAAACGTTTTGCCAGGAACATTGCAGAGTCAATACTGTGACTTTCCAACCTCAGCCTATCTATCTGCGGGCATAGAAGGTCTAGTTTGTCCATCACCATTATCATGATATCAGGACTGGTTACTTGGTTAAGGAGGGGTCTAGGAGATCTGTTGCTTTTAGAGACACCTTACTTATAATGAAGTATTTGGGAAAGTGGTTTGTAAAGGTATGAACGTCATGTATTCCAATCATCATCCTCTAAACACATTATCATTTATTGATCATCCCTGCCTGTGTCTATTATTATATTCATATCTCTACACTGGAAATTTTCTGTCTCAATTTTTACTCTGCCTCTGTTTTGGCTAGTGTCTGCTGTTGAAAAAAAAAACATTCTCTGCCTGAGTTTTAATTTTTGTCCAAAGTTATTTTAATCTATACAATTAAAAACTTTTGCCTATCACTCTGGACTGTTGGATTATTTTTTACATTCAGTGTTAGAATCTTTTATTATGCTGATTGGTTTTGGTGGGTACTGATACAAATTAATAAAAAGATTTTCATTTCCCTGTTTATTTTCTAATCTCTTCCACACTGTAGACTATGTTTATCATATGTAGCAGAATATATTTACTACATTTCTTGATTCTAATTATTTTATTCTTTGTGAGTGAGTGTGTGTGTGTGTGTCTGTGTGTCTGTGTGTGCCTTTGACATTTAGGAAGGGTTGCATAGCTCCTGTTTAATATTGCACTAAAAATGTTTTTGATAGTTTTTCCCCCCTTTGAACTAGACACACTTCTAATATTTGTTTTATATGTTTTAAATTATGACTTTCAACGTCAAAGATTTCCATAAAACAGCAAATTACATATGCATTATCTTTTTTCTACCTCCCTTACCTGCCACTTCTCTTTTTTTTTTCTTTGTATTTTTTAGTAGAGACAGGGTTTCACCGTGTTAGCCAGGATGGTCTCGATCTCCTGACGTTGTAATCCGCCCGACTCAGCCACCCAAAGTGCTGGGATTACAGGTGTGAGCCACCGCGCCCGGCCTGCCACTTCTCATAATAGTATTTGAACCTAAACATACACCAGTGACATTCTGTGATTGTCATCTTGGCCCCACCGTGGTTTTTGGTTAGATCCACAATTAAATATATTAATGCTCATGAGCTATTCAACAGTGAATGTCACAGTCATCACTTGCTGAGTGGTACTCATCCTTACCAGAGTCCTCCTGAGGGAATGAGGTCTCGCTGAGCTTAGCATGTTTAATAATCTTTTCTCATGGTCTTGCATGGATCGCATGACCGGATATAAGGTACTCGCCCAAAATGATTTTTCCTGAGTTTTTAGGAGATACTGTCTTCCCTGGGGGACATACACGGTGTATGTTCTCATTGTGGGATTCAATTTTGTTTTACCAGGACCTCTAATTTCTGCCAGTTACTTCGTTCATGTGTTCTCTTCACCACGAGTCTCCAGAGGATGCTTCCTCTGTTCCTGCCTCCCCATCTCCCAGCAATTCTGCGTTTCCAAGATTGGCACCTCTGGTCCTCTGCACGGTGAAGCCCCTTCCTTTCAATTCCCCAGTAGCCAGTGCTCTAATCCACCAGGTCTCAGGCATGATCTGTTTCTCCACACGCTCTTTCTGAGGGTAGTTTTACCTGTGTTCTGTCATGAACAGGCCCGCCCTGATGTTCTGGCCTTGATTTGCATAGTGTCTCCTGCTCCCTGTGCAGTTGTGTGGCTCTCAGACCCAGCTAAAGACAATCTCCTGAGGGCCACAGTGTTCCCTAGCCCAGGTGTTTAGGGCCAGGGTTACGGGTGGGAGTTTTGACTCTCTAACCCCTAGGGCTTTGAAGTGTCCGTTGAGAAATTCAGCGGTCATCATCCTAGGTGGACTTGCTCTCTCCTATCCTCCTACTTCTGCTATGCTTTTCTAGTATTATAGTTTATATTTAGTAGCATAATCCATTTTGAGTTAGTTTTTTTTTTTTTTTTTTTTTTTTTTTTTTTTGAGACGGAGTCTGGCTCTGTCACCCAGGCTGGAGTGCAGTGGCGCGATCTCGGCTCACTGCAAGCTCCGCCTCCTGGGTTCACGCCATTCTCCTGCCTCAGCCTCCCGAGTAGCTGGGACTACAGGCGCCCGCCACCTCGCCCGGCTAGTTTTTTGTATTTTTTAGTAGAGACGGGGTTTCACCGTGTTAGCCAGGATCGTCTCGATCTCCTGACCTCGTGATCCGCCCGTCTCGGCCTCCCAAAGTGCTGGGATTACAGGCTTGAGCCACCGCACCCGGCCTTGAGTTAGTTTTTGAGTGAGTATTGAGGTTCAGGTGAATTTTTTTTCCTTTGGGGATATGCATGTCCAGTTGTTTCTACAAAATTTGTTGACAAGGGAGCGCCTTCTCCACTGAATCATATCTGGAGGTTTGTCAATCCATTGGCTGGTTGAGACTGGTGAGAGGACTGTCCTGGTGTTTGGACAGAGAGACAGGGCATGAAGTCGGGTGGTTCTTAAGGGAAATATTAAGGAAGGCCCATTGTTGTATGAGGCATAGGAAAGCCCCAAGCACAACTGGGGTACCCTCTACCAGCATGTTGCAGCACACTCATCTCTGCTCTCTCCACCTCTCCTGTTGCAAAAGCTTGGGTGTGCATAGACACTGGGGTTGAGTGGTGTCTTTGGGCACTTTTGAGCATTGACAGCGAAGCTCCAGCATCAAATCTTAGAATATCAAGCAGCCGGGTGGATCGCCTGAGGTTAGGGGTTCACGACCAGCCTGACTAGCATGGTGAAACCCCGTCTCTACTAAATCCAAAACAAATTAGCCGGGCATGGCGGCGCATGCCTGTAATGTGAGCTACTGGGGAGGCTGAGACAGGAGAATCGCTTGTGTACCTGGGAGGCGGAGGTTGCAATGAGCTGAGATCACACAATTGCACTCCAGCCTGGGCAGGAGAGCAAAACTCCATCCCCCAAAAAATAAAGAAATAAAAATAAAAGAATATCAAGCAGCCAAAGAAGCAGGAAAACATGACACATAATGAAGAATCTAATGATCTAATTGAAAGTGAGACACATGTTGGAAATAGAAGAAAAGGACATTAAAAACAGTATAATTTTATTTTAATTAAGTGGAGAGGTTGAAGATTTTTTAAATATCAAATTCTCTAGATAAAAACTATGATTTACAGTCTGAAATGGAGGAAGGCACTGGATTAAACATTGCGGAAGGGAAGATTATTGAACTAGAAGGAATAGAAGTTGAAACTAACATAAATGAAACACACAGTCACAAATGACTTGAAAACATAAAAAGACCATCAGTATAAAAACTTTAAACACCCTCTAGAGGGCTAAATGGAATCCCTGAAGGGCGTGTAGTGGAGAAGAGAGACAAAGATATTTAAAACATTGGATGGAAGATTTAGAAGCTCCATGGAAAGCATAAACTTCCAATATTACAGAAATACAAATATTCTAAGAACAAGAAACATGAAGAAAAGTTCACCAAGGAACACCTGAATCAAATCCATCAAAACCAGTGATCAAAAGGAAATCCTAAAAGTAATCAAAGGTGAAAGAACATGTTCCATACAGAGCACTGCCTAGAAGGATGGCATAAGATTTCTCATAGGAAACTTGACAAACAAGAAGTTTGCAATAAAGCACTTAGAGAAACTGTGGCCTACAATTCTACACCTGGTCAAATGATCTTTCAAATATAAACATGAGATAAAATATTTTTGAACAGAAAACAAAACGATCTCAATTTGCAGATGGTGTGATCCTATGGATAGAAAATCCCAAATAATAATTACAAAGGCAAACACACATACATGCTCACAGACACCACACACACACACACACACACACACACACACACACAGAGTTAATAAGTGAATTTAGCAAACATTCAGCAAACAATCCATTGTGTTAGCAATGAACAATCTGAGAAGAAAATTGACACAATGATTTCATTTATATTAGCATCTATAAGAATAATACACCTGGGAATAAATTTGTTTAAGAAGCTGCAGTAATTGTACACAGACAACTCCTGAACATTGCTCGAGGTCACGTGGTCCTGCACCCATGGGCAAAGTGATGGTCTGGGCTCAAAACGCAGCCCCGCCCGTCCACACCAACCCATGAAATTGGTAGGAAACCTGACAGCCAAGTGGCGGATTGGCTTTTTTTCTCACTCTTCTTTTTCCTGGTGACCTTCCGTCACCAGGAAGCCGGCTTCCTGGGAAGAAAAGCAAAGTAAGGGAGGGGATTCCCAAACAACCTCCCTCCCTGGGGTCCAGGCAGCCTAGGTCTAGGTCCCCCTAATAACGGAGGTCTCCTCTGAGTGAGCGATGTGAGCACATGAGCAGACCTGCTGGCAAAAGGGGACCAGCCTGGAATACCAGCACTTTGTTAGGCCGAGGCAGGAGGATCGCTTGGGCACAGGAATTTGAGACCAGCCTGGGCAACATAGAGACTTTTTTTGTAGAGACCTATTCTCTACAAAAAAATTAAAAAATAAAAAAAAAATTAGCTGGACTTGGTTGAGCCTGGGAGGTCGAGGCTGCAGTGAGCCATGATCGTGCCACTGCACTCCGACCTGGGTGATGGAGCAAGATCCTCTTTCAAGTAAACCAAAATGAAAACCAAAAAGAAGGACAGAAGATGCAGAGAAGATCCAGCACCATGCTAACCTCAGAGGAGGCGGCACGGGTTGGTGACCATCCCCTGGAGTTTTTTCTTAAAGACCCTCATTCAGTCCAGGCACGGTGGATCACGCCTATAATCCCAGAGCTTTGAGAGGCCGAGGCTGGTTACCTGGCTTTGGGGTGATCGAATCCCTGCAGCACTGGGGGGCTGGAGCGTCCTCAAGGGCAGCCTCTCTTTCAGCCCATTAGCAGCTCATGCATTTTGCTCTTAGATGACTCAGAGGCAGGAAATCAAATCATCTCATTAAAGTCACCAAAAAACTGTCGTTAAACTAGTAAAGATGCTGTGCTTTCGATCAGAGGACAGTGCGTTTCTTCATTCACTGAACCCTGGCTGAGCCCTCCTGCTGTGGGAGGCTGCCCCTACAAGAAACGGAGCTCCTGCCCCCAGGTTCCCCTGAGTAGCTGAGGGACGAGGACAGGAAACCAGGCCTGCAGAGTGGAGGGTTCTGCTGAGAGCAGAGTCATCACCACAGCCTGTCCCCAGGGAGCCCCCCATGGAGGCTGCATAAGCAAACATGGCCCATGGCAGGCAGGATGTCCTCACACAGGCTTGAAGAAGGGGCTGGGGGCTGGGATGCCTGTGCCTTTAACAGGGCGTGTAGCCCACCCCACACCTCACTCTCTTGGGTCTAGCTGCTGAGCTAACTTCCAGAATTCCAGAATCACAAACTCAACTCGGGTTGGAAACACTGCAGCGACTCAGTCACTGGTTCCATGAACTTGGGGTGGGGTCCGAGAATCTGCATTTCTCACAAGTCCCAGGTAACGCTGATGCTGGAATCCCAGGGACCATGCTTTGAAGACCCCTGGCCTGGAGGCGAGGTCGAGGGCCAGGAGTCTAAGCAGGCCAGAGCCAGCCTGCTGCCTATTTTTGTAAATCAAGTTTTGTTGGAACACCTCCATGCCCGTTTGTTTACAAATCCTCTCAGGCTGCTTCTGAGCTCCAAGGCCAGGGCTGAGGAGCTGCAACAGAGACTGGCTGGCTGGCAAAGCCTAAATTATTTACTATCTGGTCCTTTACAGAAAGAGTCTGGGCACCTGCTCTACGCCATCCTCTCTCCCAGGTTCAGGGGACACCTGGCCACTCCTCCCTTCCACCTCACCCTCAGCTGCCACTGCTGCTTCCCAGATCCCTGAGAAAACACAAGCAACCAAAAGTCACCTTCCCCACACAGGGACACGATCTATGTTCAAAGGCACCTTCCTTCCTGTGGCTACCCAGTGAACCAGCCCCACAGTGTCCGTGGCCACGTGGCCGCTCCCAGCCCCACGCCCACTCAAGGGCATCCCAAGCCCATTCCTCCTTCTTCAGGAGGCACTGCCAGCTGCACCCAATGAGTTATTATTTCTCTCATCTCCAAATAAAACAAAAAGCACAGTTGCTTTTTTTGTGTGAGACAGAGTCTCACTCTGTCGCCTAGGCTGGAGTACAGTGGCTCAATCTCAGCTCACTGCAACCTCCGCCTCCTGGCTTCAAGTGATTCTCATGCCTCAGCCTCCTGAGTACCTGAGATTACAGAAGTGTACCACCACACCTGGCTAATTTTTTTATTTTTAGTAGAGACAGGGTTTCACCATGTTGGCCAGGCTGGTCTAGAACTCCTGACCTCAAGTGACCCGCCCGCCTCGGCCCCCCTAAATGCTGGGATTACAGGTGTGAGCCACCTCACTCGGCCTAAAAAGCACAATTTCTTTGACCCACTTTCTTCTCCCCTGTTTCTCACCTTCCATTCACAAGAAAATTCCTCAAATTTTTCCTTCACTTGTCTGCGATTCGTCTCCTTCTTCCGGCTCATAAACCGACTCCAATGAGCCTCTGCCCTCACCACTCCATGGGGGCTGCACTTGCCAAGGTCGCGGTCACCTCTTTGTTGCTAGGTCCAGCGGTGCCCGTTTTAACAGGGCGACAGAGGCTCTGCCTGCGGTTTCCCCAGCTGCCAGGACTCCATGCCCCCTCCCATCCCTCCAGCCACTCCTTTTCCGTCTCCTGGGCTCTTCCTGCTCATCTCTGTCTTCCAGTGGCTGCCCTTGCTCAGGCCTTGAACCTCTTCTTTTCCCTCCCCACCACACCCCTCAGATTTCTGCCCATCTCCTGGCTCTGAACCCCGTCACTATGCTGCAGGCCCCACCCCCTCTACCTCTCCCCTGAACCCCAGAGCTGTTTATTTCCTGCCTGTGGAGCTCCGCTACCAGGGTGGGGAACGTGTGCCTCAGATTCCTGGGTCAGACACTGAGCTTCCGACTGCCCTCACCCCAGCCCAGCTCTTCCCAGAGTGGCCCCCCACCCTCACAGGTGTCAGTCCCACTCCCAGGAGTCACCCCAACTTCTCCCTTCCTCCACGTCCCGCCTCCCACATCCAGTCCATTACTGGGCCAGGGGCCCCATGCCTGTCCCTGTCTCCTCCCGGGCCCAGGCTCTTGTGCTGCTCCTCACAGCGTTCCCTGTGCCCACCTCGAACCCTGCCGGCAGACTCTACGTGGCCAGGGTGATCCTCGCAGAACATAAGTTCCATTATGTCATTGCTTTGCTCCAAACCTTCCTACGGCTTCCATTCCATTCAGAGCCAAAGTCCGATCTTAACAGTGGGTCCACAACCTTTCTAGCCACAGCCCCCGGCTGATCCCCTCACACACTGGCCCCTGCCACACTATCTCCCTGGGGGTCTGTGAACCCAGCAAACAGAGTCACTCCCACCTCAGGGCTTCATGCACTCCCCTCCGCCTGCCCGAATTCAACTTCTGACCACCATGGTCTGCCTGAGCCCCCTTCCATGTTTGCCTTTTTATGCCAAGGTCACCTTCTTGTGGAGATCTTCCCTGGACACCTCCCTTACATCGCAATCCCTGTCTCCCCCACGCTCCCTGTTCCCGCCCCTGGGCTGTTTCTCCCCAGCGCCTGTCACCTGCTCACATGCCTTCTCCTCCACCTACTCGTCTGGCTTGTGCTGTCTGCCCACCAAGATGCCGGCTCCGGGAAAGCAGGGAGATTTGTCTGCTGGTTCCCAGCTGTGCCTGGCACCTAGTAGACACGGAACAGGTATTTGTCGAGTGAATGAATGAGTGGGTGGATGCCTCTGCGACCCAGCCTGCTGAAGGCGGGAGGAGAGAGAGCACTGGAGAGGCAGCCGGGGCTGGTGGTCTGCTTTACTGCAGGTAGCACGGCCCAGGGCGCTGGGGATGCGGCTCGCATGTGGAACAAGGCAGCCTTCTCCGGAGGGTGCAATCCCCGCTGTGTCCAGTGGGGGTGCTCAGGGCAGCTACCGGTGCAGGGGCAAGCGGCACCGCTGGCCACTCAGGGAGGCGTCCCTGGGAGGCCACCTGTCCCACTGCCCACCCCTCTGGACTCCGAGAAGTGTTGACCTGAGGTCAAGCTGTGTCTGTGCTAGCCGCCAGCTCTCCAACCTGCAGCCACAGGCGGAAAGTGTACACCGTTTGCTGACCACCTTACAAGGAACTGCGGGCCACCAACACAGCCTCTGTGTCTTTCCTCCCCAGGGGCCCAGCAGCACATCCCACCACCTTTGCCACCTCCCAGGGGAGGAGGGGTTGGTGAGGTTTCCCCACAGCCCCTGCTTTGCATTTCAGGATGCAAGACACACAGGCAGAGCCAACTGGCCCGGAGTCCACCTTCTCGAGCTGCAGATGCCACTGTCCAATCAGGAGCGACTGCATCTGCCAGGCAGCCAATCCCTGTGGAGCCGACATCCTTAGGGAGATAGTGTGAGTTCCAGGATGGGCGCAGTGGCTCCTTCAGTGCAGAGGGAAGCAGGCACGGCTAAGCTGGGTGGCCCCGGGGTCCCTGATACCTCCGGGACTGGGGAGAACAGGCTTCAGAAACCGTTTGCCAACCCACCGGACCCAAGAGGGGAGCCTAGCAGCTGAGGGGTTGCAGGGCCCAGGGTCCAAGCAGGGAGCCCACAGGCTAGGTCCCTCCCATCAGCTCCACTTCCACTTGGTCTGCCAATGACCTGGAGCAAATCTTCCGATTTAGATTTGGAGAAACGGAAGCATGGGGCATTTAGAAAGGCCTGCCCAACTTGTCACGGAGCAAAGAGAAGCGAGATGTGAAAATGCTTGGAGCCCAGGAAGGAATCCGGTCATTAAATCCTAGCTCTTCCCCTTGACGTGGTTGGCTGACAAGGACAGGGGACCCAGGAAGGTCGGGAGGCTCCCTCTATGAGCATTTACTTTCTTCCTACCAACTTACTACTTTGAAAACTTTCAAACCTCATAAAAATGGAAATAATTGGAATGGCAATAAATCCCCATATACTCTTCATCCCAATCACTCACCAATTGTTTCCCTCTTATCTCACTCGTATGCATTCCCGCTCCTCTCCTCCCTCTTTCCTCTCTCTCCATGCACACACGCACACACATGCCATGCATACATGCACAGGCACACACCTACATACGCACAGGCACACACATGCACACACCACCACATGCACACACATGCACACGTACAGACACACATGCAGTGCACACACGCGCACACATAGGCACACATGCACATGCACACACAGGCACACACACATGCGCACACACCCACATGCACACACACACTTTTCCCTGAACTGTTTGAAAGTGCGTTGCAATCCCCTGAGCTCCACCCCTCAATACCTCAGCACTTACCTGAGAGTTATGTCTTAACCGCACCACCAGCATTGTACCTAAGATACTTAGCTCAGTATCACTGGATCCTCTATTCGGTGTTCCCAATCATTCCAAAATAACTCCTACAGCTTTACAAAAATCTGGGATCCATTCAAGGCTCTCAAATGGCATTGGTTATTTCTCTCTCCTCTGTCTCAATCTAGAAGCAACCCCTCATATTTTTCATTTTTGTGTTTTATGACGCTGACCTTTTTTGAAAAGTTCAGGTCATCTGTCCTGCAGACAGTCCCTCGGTTTGGATTTGTCTGACTGTAGCTTTGGGATTCAATTTAGCTGAACCTTATTGGGGAGGTCTTGTCCTTCCCATGCATCCAGGCAGGGCCAAAGAAGCAACTTTGGCCATCAAGGGCAAGACCAGGTCTGGCCATTTGGTTAAGGTGGTGTCTGCCAGGGCACAGCTCTTTCTTTCTTTTCTTCTCTTTCCTTTTCCTTTTCCTTTTTTTTTTTTTTTTTTTTTTTTTTTTTTTTTTTGAGAGTCTCACTCTGTCACCAGGCTGGACTGCAGTGGCATGATCTCAGCTCACTGCCACCTCTGCCTCCCGGGTTCAAATGATTCTCCTGCCTCGCCTCCCAAGTAGCTGGCACTAAAGGTGTGTGCCACCATGCCCAGCTAATTCTTGTAATTTTAGTAGAGATGGGGTTTCACCATGTTGGCCAGGATGGTCTCGATCTCTTGACCTCGTGATCTGCCTGCCTCGGCCTCCCAAAGTGCTGGGATTACAGGCGTGAGCCACCGCGCACCCGGCTTCTGCTCTTTCTTTTCTTCATGATTAACCAAGAATCCCAGGGAGGGTTCTTGAAGGCTGTGTGAATACTCGGTTCCCCTATGACTCCCCAGTGCAGGTTTTTTCTCAACTGCAGTTTTTCTAGAAAGGCCAAATATGTTGCCAGTTTGGGTTCTGAATGCAGAGTTGGTGAGAGGTCAGGAAGCCGAGTTTATTTAAACACAGGAAGGAATCCTGGGGGTCTTGAACTGTCATCAAAGCCACAGCCCCAGGAAGGCATCGCTGGTGAGACTCTTTCAGGGACTGATAGAAGGTCCACAGCGCCCCTTTATGGGACTCTGGCTCCTGGGGCAAGCCTGGGTCATGAGATTTAGGGCCGGCAGTTTCCTCCCCATGCTGCCCCAGGCCCCTCTCTCTTTCTTTCTTTCTTTTTTGAGACAGGGTCTTGCTTTGTTCCCCAGGCTGGAGCGCAGTGGCGTGATCACAGATGTGCACCACCGAGCCTGGCTAATTTTTTTTTCTTTTTATAGAGATGAGGCCTTACTCTGCAGCCCAGGCTGGTCTCAAACTCCTGGGCTGAAGCCATCCTCCTGCCTCAGTCTCCCACAGGGTTGGGATTACAGGCTTGAGCCACTGAACTCGGCCAGGGCTGGCCATATTTTCGAAAAGGTGGACCCATACATGATTCTAGGCCAGGACACACAAGGAAGAGCTGCCCCAGAGTAAATGGAGAAATGGAGCAAAACTCCCTGGGGCACAGCCAACCAAGGCGAGGGCCTCTCTTGGAGCCTCAGTTTCCTCATCTGCTGAATGGGGGGCCCAGGACCAAAATTTCTCTGCTGGAGCTAATGGTAAATGACTGTTATTTTGGGGGCAAATGTGCCCTGGGGGGTCTGAGTAGGAGCTTTGAGGACACTGTCTCTGATTCCTTCAACCTCAGCATCAAAGATGGAATCTGGACCCTGTCGGAGCTGCCTGCGCTGCTCGCATGAGCTGGGAAGAAGTCAGTGCACCCAGCTGAGAGCAGGAAATAAATGAATGGCTTAAGCCAAGAAACCGCTAGGGAAGGTCAGGACTGAGCCTAGGAGTCAAGGACAGAGACACAAAAATAATAGAAGACACTTTCTGATTTGACCTGGTGTGGGGACAACCTGTTATGGCTACCCACATGTTCTGGTTGATGGAGCTGGCACCTCATTTGCATAGGGAGGGCATGAGGGTATGGGAGGTGGAGTTACTGACCCCCAATGCCTCACTTCTCCCAGCATCCATGTCCTTTGCTGTGTGACTTTGCTGCCTCTCCCAACACACACACACGCACACACACACACCCCTACACACACATACAAACATATCTATTCACATACATACACACACGTACACATACATACACACACATACCTACACACACATGCCTACACAGACACACATATACACACATGAACACACACCCCTACACACATATACACACATACACAAACATACACACCTACACACATCCACACATATATGCACACATACAGAAGCAAACACAGCTATACACATACATACATATACACACATACACACAAACACACTTGCATACACACATAGACACACACCTATACACATACATATATACACACATACCTATACGCACATACACACATACCTACACACACACACACACACACACACACACATACACCTAGACACGTACACACAGACATACATACACATACACAGATACCTATATACGCACACACATATAGACACACATACATATACACACATACGTACACACATATACACACTCAAAAAGACACACATACAGACGCACATACACACACAGGCACACACACGTCAGAGGGGTGAACTCCTGGCCTTGCCCTCCTGTGCAGCCATGTGACTTGCTTTGGCCTCAGTCACAGGAGACTTGCCCCTGGGCCTCTGCCATCATCATGGGACACGTATGCCCCAGTCCACCCTGCTACATATGAAAGAGCCACCCCACCTAGACCAGGCAACCCCAGCTTCTCTGTGATGTGGAACCAGCTGCCCCATGAGTGTGTGATCAATAAATGCTCGCTGTAGCCGCCAACAGCATCATTATACAGAATTCGCCCTAGCGCTTAACCCCAGGGCTCCAGGGAGCAAGTTCTGCCTTGATTTAATCTCCAGGGTCGTATTTATCAACACTGAATTATAAGTCCAGTAGGTACCTGGAAACCTACTTCCAGTTCCTGCAAAAGGCATTAACTGTCTCTTTATTGTAGATTCTGGAGTACAAAACATTTGAGCTGGCCAGAACCTGCCTTCAGTGAGAAGTCTTGATCCAAAGTCAGTTCTTTGAGGCTGGAGAGGATCTCTCTTTAAGCTTAAATTTTGCCAGTGCCGACTGCACATGCTCCTATCTTCTTCGGGAGCTGGTTGATGACATTATTCCTTCCTCTTTGGGTGACCTGAGGTGATCATTCTGGGTCCTAGGAAGGAGGTCAGGCCCAGTCAGTGGTTCGGATCTGGGCTTTGGGTTTGGCGTTGGCGGGAATCCTAACTCTGCCGTGTGCTGGTCTATGGCCTAGGGCAATTCTCTCAGTCTTCCCTGTGTTAGTTTCTCCATCTGTCAAATGGGATGATGACGAGGGAGGACTCAGTGTGCTAACAGGTAGGGGTGTGCCACGGGGGCCGCAGGAGCTGAGAATAGCTTCTGCCCCACCCTGGTGTCACATGAGGCACAGGTGCAGGGCAGGCTCTGGCCCCAGGTCCAGGCGTGCCTCCTGGGGAGTCACTGACCACAGCTGCTTCCTGGACATCTGTGCCATCTGCATGACGGCAGGTGAAGCTGCTCTTGTGTGGTGCGCCCCGGGCAGCGGTCTTACCAGGAAAACCAGGGTTTGAGGGTCAGCCTTGCTACACCTGCTCTTCTGGCTGCTGGTCTCCTTGGCTGTCAGGAGGCTTCTCTGTCTTTTCCACTTTCCCAGAAAAGGCTCATCTTTTTCTTTTATTTTTGAGATGGAGTCTCTTCAGTCACCCAGGCTGGAGTGCAATGGTGTGATCTCGCTCACTGCAGCCTCTGACTCCTGGGTTCAAGCAATTCTCCTGCCTCAGCCTCCCAAGTAGCTGGGACTACAGGTGCACACTGCCACACCCAGCCAATTTTTTTGTATTTTTCGTAGAGACGGGGTTTCACCATGTTGGCAAGGATAGTCTTGATCTCCTGACCTCATGATCCGCTCGCCTTGACATCCCAAAATGAAGGCTTATCTTTTAGAGATGTGACTAGCCACGCCCAAGTGTGAACCCATGCCTCAGGGTGTCACGGCAGGACCTGTGGCGCTTAGGCTTTCTGTGGCTGCATCCAAGTTCTGAATCACCCTGGAAGCTCTAAGGTTCTAGAAGGCTGGTCTGCAGATCCCTGAGGTCTTAAGAATGATCACCTTGTATTCCTTATCTATTTGGCAGGCGACTAGGACTCACAGCTTTCAAAAGGCCAACCCTAATACGCTGGGGACCGTGGATACCAGGAGGCGGGGTCCCTGGAGGCCATCCTGGACGTCAGTGGCGCAATACCAACAATGGACTCTCCCCCAGATTCACCTCTGTACCCATATCCCATAAGACTGCTGAGAGGTCAGATCCTCCCGGCAGGGAGCTTCATCTCTTTCCTTCACGGATGTGCTCCCGCACCCAGAGCGGCCACCAGCACGTGGTAATGCCTAGTGAACATCGTGGAAGGAATGAAGAGAGTGGGGCTGTTTTGGGCTGGGTGTGACGTCCTGGGTGTCTTCCGGAAAGCCTCAGGGCGAGGACTCCAGCACCTGCTTGTTGAACTGATGTTATTTTGCATGTTGCTTCTGGAACCCTGGAGGTCCCCCCAGGGAGTCAGGGCTGCCACCGGCTGCTCACTCAGTAGCTGGCTGGGCCTGTCCCCTGCAGAGGCAGCAGGAGCCCACGCACGCACGCGCGCGCACACACACACACAAGCACACACACATACATACACTAATCTGTCCCCCAGGAGGCTTACGACCTCCTCCCTCCATGAACACACGCTGCACCCACATCCTGCCTAGGGGAAGTGGAGGAGGCAAGTGAGAGGGGATGCAAGAAGCCATCACCAGGGAGCCCCTTGCCCTCCCCTCCGGGACAGTGACCTCAGGGTTGTGCAAGGGGTTGCAGGGTGGGGAAGGGATCTGAGGGGTCTTTATCGCCCACGACTGCCCTGTGCTCAGCCCCAAGGATGAGGGGAAAGAGGGACTGGGGACCCACGCCGTCCATGTTCAAGGTAGGGGCCTTCGTGCCTTCCACTCAGAGATGGGAATCCCCAGGCCAGGGCTTCCTGAAGAGAGCAGACAAGATGGACAGGGCTCTCCCCAGGAGCTCCCAGCCCTGCCCCCTGCAGAGGAACAGAGGTGGCCCCACAGGGCTCTCCATCTCTTGGCATCTCCCTCAACATCACCCCAGGGATGGAAGCAGAAGCCAGTGGAGAATGTGCGGCAGTCAGACATCTCTGCTGGGTGCCAGGCCCACTCTGCCCAGCAGCAGCAACAGGAAGCAGTGAAGGGCAGGGCTGCATTGGGCAGAGTGTCTTTGGGGTCAGCTCACCCCAGGCTGAGGCCAATCCCTAGGGGGCACGCGGGGCTCAGGGGCTCAGGGACTCAGGCTGGCACAGTTAACACTGGACATTAGGGGGGCACCTAACCCTGCTCAGGGAGCGGGGGCTGCCCACCCATCAGTCAGAAAACCGATCCTGGAAAACGTGATCCCTGTAGCACCCCGGGTACCTGCTCTTGAACGGGAACGACCAGAGACAAGGCCATTTTCCGAGCACTCCGGGGAACGCCAAGTCACACATTTGCTGCAAAGCACGCGCCTTGGGACCACAGCACGCAATAGGAAGCTGGTGCAGCGTGTGCCAGAGCCAGGCACTGCTGCTGCAGGGCTGAGAAGCCTGGTGCGCCGGGACCAGGGCCCCGCGGGGTGCCGGTGCGTGGCCTTTGCTCTGAGGCAGGCCTAGCGCGTGACCCAGGAGGGAGGTCCCGACACCCCCGACCTTCCTGGATGAGCAGCGGCCAGATAGGGAAGGCGCAGGGAGGACAGGGAGCAGGTGGCTGTGAGGAGACAGTCCGGGCCTGTCCCCAAGCGGCCCCTCCAGAGTAGGAGGCAGACCTTCCCTGTCGGCCCAGGAGCCCCTTTCTCAGGGCAGGGGGTTCTGGTGATGTTGAAGAGTTCCCCTCACTGCTGCCGGCTGTGTGCTGAGATTGGCTGTGTGCCGGGATCCGCTGTGTGCCGGGATCCGCTGGGTGCCGGGATCCGCTGTGTGCAGAGGTGGGCTGCCCACCTTTTTACCTGAGCTCCTTCATCTGATCTTCCCTGCCGCCCTGGGAAGGGGTACTGCTGCCTCCCATGCCACAGGTGACAACACGGAGGGTCCATGAGCCCTGTATTCAGGGCTGGCTGACTCCAAAGTGCGCTCTGAGCTGTGCACTGCTGAGAAGCCCAGGGCAGGCTCTGCCACCCCATCACATCATCTGTCTGCCAGGACACAGAGGGGGAAACCGCCTTGAGGGGACAGGTGGCCCTGGGGAGGACAGGCCAGAGGTAAGAGCACCGTCTGTGGGGGGGTTTTCTCCCTCTCTGTGGTCTCTCCCTGCTCTGCTATTCCTTCTTGGGGAGGCCCCTCCTCCCTTTCACGCCAGCTGCTGAGCCTGGGGCCAGGCTCTCTGGTGACTCACTCTGGAGACAGCCCAAGCTCTTCGGGGTGCCAGGCAAAGGGAGGACTTGGGTGGAACATTCCATCTCCCGTGGTGCCAGCCACCTGCACTGTGTTGAGTCCCTGGTCCCAGGCCACCCCCGTGTGATTCCAGGAGGGAGGCTGGCACCCCCTCTCCTGGCGTGGGCACACAGCTCTGAAGCCTACACCAGGGGTGCTGCTGTGTGTTCCCGGCAGGATAAAGATAAAGACTGTGGTTAGGGGAGGTAGAAAGAAGAAAAAGAAGGGAAAATAAAATAGTTTGGGTGCTCAGTAAGAAAGCAGAGGTGTCGAGAGACAAACAGGAGGGAGAAAGGAGAAGGAGGAAGGCAAACAAATGGGAAAATGAAAAAGAAAGAGAGAGGCGCCATGAGGGAGAGCTGGGGGACAGCCACGCATGTTGAGCCAGCTCTGGGCCTTGCCCCCAGCCCTGGCAGTGACATGCTTTTTACAGATGGGGAAGTCGAGGTCCAAGAATGTTAAATAACATCCAAGGTCGCTTGGTGAAATTAGTGGCAAAGCTGGAACCAGAACCTGGGTGTATCCAGCTCCAAATCGGGGTTCTTTCCTCACACATACCTTGACCTCCCACCCTGGAGCCCCCCATGGACCTCTGGCTCTGGACAGGTGACCTCTACTGCCTCCCAGAGCCAGAGCACAGCCATTATCCTCCTGGCCCTGAGCACGGAGAGGTTGCCCTGACTCTGTGGGTCTCCAAACACAGGCTGTATTCACGACTCTCACAGACCACAGCTGCGGATGCTGAACCTCACAAGCAGAGGTAAAAGCTGGAGGCTGCGGAAGTAACCTCACTGGCTGCTTTGCAGTTTCAGACACACTGAACCAGCCCTCAAACCTCAGCTTCATTCCTGGCTCTTAAAAACAAATTGTATGTTCAGATATTTGTCAACCTTTTTTTTTTTTTTTTTTTTTTTTTTAAAGTTTCTTTGGACCAGGAAGGCAGGTGACTGGTAAATGCTGAGTGGCAAAGTTAAAGACACTTCATTTAAAAGACACTATTGACTAGGTGCAGTGGCTCACACCTGTAACTCAGCACGTTGGGAGGTCAAAGTGAGAGGATTGCTTGAGGCCAGGAGTTAGAGACCAGTCTGGGAAACATAGTGAGACGCAATCTCTAACATAAAATTTGAAAATTAGCCAGGCAGCTGGGCGTGGTGTCTCATGCCTGTAATCCCAGAACTTTGGGACACCGAGGCGGGTGGATCACCTGAGGTCAGGAGTTTGAGAGCAGCCTGACCAACATGGTGAAACGCTGTCTCTACTAAAAATACAAAAGTTAGCTGGGCATGGTGGTGGGCACCTTTAATCCCAACTACTCAAGAGGCTGAGGCAGGAGAATCACTTGAACCCAGGAGGCAGAGGTTGCAGTGAGCTTAGATTGTGTCATTGCACTCCAGCCTGTGCGACAAGAGTGAAACTTACCATTTAAAAAAAAAATTAGGCACGGTGGTGTATGCCAGTGGTCCCAACTATTTAGGATTGCAGTTTGGGAGAATAAAAAGGTTCTGGAGATGGATGGTGGTGATGGTAGTACATATATTATGAATGTACTTAATACCACTGAACTATACACTCAATACCACTGAACTGTACACTCAATGCCACTGAACTGTACACACAATACCACTGAACTAAACACTCAATACCACTGAACTGTCCACTCAATACCACTGAACTATACATTCAATACCACTGAACTGTACACTCAATACCACTGAACTATACATTCAATACCACTGAACTGTACACTCAGTACCACTGAACTATACATTCAATACCACTGAACTGTACACTCAATACCACCGAACTATACATTCAATACCACTGAACTGTACACTCAATACCACCGAACTATATATTCAATACCCCTGAACTGTACACTCAATACCACCGAACTACACACTCAATACCACTGAAGTGTACACTCAATACCACTGAACAGTACACTCAATACCACCGAACTACACACTCAATACCACTGAAGTGTACACTCAATACCACCGAACTACACACTCAATATCACTGAAGTGTACACTCAATACCACCGAACTACACACTCAATATCACTGAAATGTACACTCAATACCACCGAACTACACACTCAATACCACCGAGCTACACACTCAATACCACTGAACTGTATACTCAATGCCACTGAACCATACCCTCAATACCACTGAGCTACACACTCAATACCACTGAACTGTACACTCAATACCACTGAACCATACACTCAATACTACTGCACTTTGCCCTCATTACCACTGAACTCTATACTCAATACCACTGAACTATACATTTAATACCATTGAATTGTATACTTAATACCACTAAACTGTACACTTAAAAGTGGGTAAGATGGCACATTTTACATGTACTTTTACCACAGTAAAAAAAAAACTGGGAAAAAAGAAAAATAAACTTCTGTATCATGGAGTCAACAGCAGCTCCACATTTGGGTGTATGTGTTTAAGCCAAATATTGAAGCTGGATCAATAAACATGACACATGGTGGCTCACACCTGTAATCTCAGCACTTTGGGAGCCCGTGGTGGGTGGATTGCTTGAGCCCAGGAATTTAAGACCAGCCTGGGCAACATGGAGAAACCCTGTCTCTACACAAAAGACAATAAAACAATTAGCTGGGCATGGTGGTGTGCACCTGTAGTCCAGGCTACTCGGGAGGCTGGGGCAGGAAGATGGCTTGAGCCTGGAAGGTCAAGGCTGCAGTGAGCTGTGACTGTGCCACTGTACTTCATCTGGGTAACAGAACGAGACCCTGCCTCAAAAAATATATATGCAAATACAAATTTTAGGCTGGGTGTGGTGGCCTTACAGGTTTACAGGTGTGATTACACACCTGTAATCCCAACACTTTGGGAGGCTGAGGCAGGCAGATCACCTGAGGTCAGGAATTCGAGACCAGCCTGGTCAACATGGTGAAACCCCATCTCTACACAAAAATTGGCCGGACGTGTTGCTGGGAGCCTGTAATCCCAGCTACTCAGGAGGCTGAGGCAAGAGAATCACTTGAACCCAGGAGGCAGAGGTTGCAGTGAGCCGAGATCGCACCATTGCACTCCAGCCCGGGTGACAGAGCGAGACTCCGTCTCAAAAATAAATAAATAATAAAAAGAGAAATTTTTAAAATGTGGTAGATACAGTTGCTGGCTGGCCCAGCTATCACCCACGACCCCTATTTTCCTGAATTTTCTTCCAGCTGGGGTGGCCTGTGGCGGTCTGTAACCCGGGTCCTGGAGGGTGGGGCTTCGGGAAAGTACTGCTTGGAAAGGGCAGCAATCCTGGTGCGTTCTTGTCATGGAAGAAGCTGAGTATCCAGTTCTGCTTCTGTTTTGAGCAGGGGTGGTGCTGGGGGCATCTCAGGCCGGATCGGGGGCAGGAGATCCAGTCTGAGAGGCTGAGGTGGGAGGCTGTACTGCAGCAGGTGATCCTAACCACAGAACGAGATCCCGAGCCAGCCCTGTCTGGGGACCACCAAAACTCTCCTCCAGCCTAATGGGGACCTCACAGTGGTTCTCCTTCTAGCTTCTAGTTATTTCTACAACATAAGGATCAACTACTGAATCAATCTGCTTTGATGCAACTTCATTCCTCTGGACCAGGACTGTGGGGAGGGGGCACATCCCCCAAGCGTTACCAAAGATAACTAGGTTCACACATCGTGACACGTCCGAGCATGCAGAGACGGGACCCCAGGTGCAGGGCTGCGGGGGATGCAGGACCCCCTCCGCAAGACCCCCACATTGTAGGTCTCCCTGCCTCCATCTGTGGGAAACTCTAAGCAGATCGTCCCACTGGGGACAACTGAAATGACAACATGGTCCTTTGCATGTTGATTGGAAACCAACTTCCTCATCACTTTCACCTGCTGGGCCTGCTCTGCCCACTGGAGATTGACAATGAAGTGAGTCCCTCTGTTTAGGACAATCCCTGGAGCATCTGAGGACACCCGCCATAGCTCATCCCATCTACAAGTGGGCCCTTTGTTCTTGAGAGCAATCCTTGCTTCTTTCCCTCCTTCCACACAAGGCTCCTGATTTAAGCCCATGAATGTAATTTTGGCCGACGCTGTGCAACACGTGCCGCACATGGGCTGTGACATCAGACCCTCGCCAAACCTTACAGGCCAGCCTTGGGGCAGTGCTGTACCATGGAAGATGCTCAGGTCGAGGTCACCAAGCTGGGCTTTGGAGAGCAGGAAGTCCGGTGCTCCAGTGCCTCACTCCAGAGGCTTAGTTAACCATCATTGGGCACAGTTTCTTTCTGGAACATCAGCACCCTGCCACCCTCTTTGAATGGTGTTTCTGTTTGCCACATCCTTCCTAAAATGACAGAGGCACCCAGAACCTGAGCAGCATTGCACGCTGGCTGGCCAGCAGAGTGCAGCACGACAGCTTCCCTCCTTGCTCTGGGACAGGGGTTGGCAAACTGGTGGACCAGCCTGTCACCTGTGTTTGTGCAGCCCTCGAGCTAAGAATCGTTTTTCCAGTTTTATTTAATTCATTTAATCTTTTTTGGAAAAACGAACTTGCTCTGTTGCCCAGGCTGGAATGCGGTGGCATGATGACAGCTCACTGCAGTCTTGAACTCGTGGGCTCAAGTGGTCTGTCTGCCTCAGCCTCCCAAGTAGCTGGAAATTTATGTGTGTGCCACCACCCCTGGCTAATTTTGAGATTTTTTTTGTACAGACAGAGTCTTAGCTGAGTGTGGTGACATGTGCCTGTAATCTCAGCTACTCTGGAGGCTGAGGCAGGAGAATGGCCTGAGCCTGGGAGTTGGAGGTTGAAGTGAGATGAAATTGCACCACTGCACTCCAGCCTGGGTGGCAGAGTGAGACCTTGTTTCAAAAAAAAAAAAAAAAAAAAAAAAAGAAAGAAAGAAAGAAAAGAAAAGAAAAGGAAAAAGAAATAGCACAGATGACCCAAATCATGAGATGAAAAGCCAATGACTAATGTGTGGGAAATACCTGCCAAAGACGTAGAGAGACAGAGAGGGAACACCTGGGACTAGAGAACGCTCCCTGATAGAAATCACAGGGCCTCACTGCCTCATCTGCGCAACTCCTTGAAGGCCTGTGGGCTTCACAGTGGAACCGCGGGGCAGAAAGTCAATTCCAGGTCATGCTGTAGTTCTTTTTCCCTTTAAAACTAATTTTACACCCTTTTGTGAAGTGTGTCAGAGCTCCTCCCATTACAGGAAGTTGATCAAGAGAAGCCAGGGAGAGAACAGAACCAGGCTGGACAGTGTGTTCCAGGCCAGTCCTGGCAAGAGGATTTGATGGGGTCTAGACAGGGGACGTGCATCTGAAGATGTGTGTGCAGGTGCGTGAACACACATATGCACACATGAACACACACACGCACACATGTGCACAGACACACACACATGGACACCGCCGGACCCACTCAACCTGTTAGGGAGACTGCTTACGGTCTGCTGCCCGCTCATGTACCCAGCGAGCTGCTGGGGAAAAGCTGCACTCTGCACGAGTGGATGCCCCGCCCCATGCAAGGCCGGCCTCCTGCTGCTCTGGAAATCAAATACTCCAAGGGATAGATGCAGAGCAAGGCCCAGCACCCCTACAGAGGACGGGGTGGCCAGGGGGACTTGGAGAGCTGCATAGTGGTGCTGCATGACCCTGGCTCATGTCACCAGATGAGGATGTCCAGTCAGGGCCCACTTCAAACAGAGGCTCAGAGTGTGGCCCGCAGCTCCTGGGGGAGAGGGGTTGGACTGTGGGGTGCAGTGCACCCAGGAACACTTTTGCTTTGCTCTTTCCGGCCTGGATGTGCCCAATTTCCCTGCTTTACAGCTTTCCCTGCGGCTGCTCCCAGAGGAATGGCAGGGCTGCTCTGCGGCCTCACTGTGGGCCCAGGCCAGAGGCTTCGGACATCTCTCCACTCAGGCCCAAGACCTGAGATTCCCACGGAAACAAGTCCCCCAGGTGACCCCTCTCCATGTGGCACAGGGGGTCAAACTTGAGACCCCCGGGACCTGGGACAGAGCTCTGGGGCGGCGATTCAGGGGTCTCACTCCCTCCGAGCCACTTCCCTGATTGCAGCTTTGTTTTCATCAAC
This sequence comes from Macaca mulatta, assembly GCF_049350105.2. Classification (NCBI taxonomy): domain Eukaryota; kingdom Metazoa; phylum Chordata; class Mammalia; order Primates; family Cercopithecidae; genus Macaca; species Macaca mulatta. The sequence goes on from NC_133406.1 coordinate 224,379,040, forward strand.
TGCTGCAGGTCTGTTGATACCAGGAGCATTTCTCAGCCCATGTTGGTGTCCGGAGTGATTTTTTTTTTTTTTTTTTGTGATGGAATCTTGCTCTGTCTCCATGTAGGAGTGCAGTGGTGCAATCTCAGCTCATTTCAACTTCCACCATGCCACCTGAGTTCAAGCAATCCTCCTGCCTCAGCTTCCCAACTAGCTGGGATTACAGGCACACACCATCATGCCTGGGTAATTTTTGTATTTTCAGTAGAGACGGGGTTTCCCTGCCTTGGCCAGGCGGGTCTCGAACTCCTGACCTCAGGTGATCCATCCGCCTCGGCCTCCCAAAGTGCTGGGATTACAGGTGTGAGCCACGGTGTTTGGCTCTGAGTGATTCTTAAAGAGGATGAACAAAGGAACACGGGAAGCCTGTCCTGGGAGCTGGCTGCTCTCGGGGCAGGCAAGCCACTGTCGGGGTGATGGGGGGCAGGTCCTTTCTGCCATGGAGGACACAGCGCAGTGGAACCCGACTTGGCTCGCCACCTGCCTCGTGAAATCCAAGCCCTGCCCTTCGCAACATGGAGAAAACAATCTGTGGATCTTAATGCCCCAGCTCCAGGATCTCCTCCTCATTGGTGCAGGTGAGGGGATGCCTGATGAGGCAGTGCTCCTGGCCCCCACACTCATCAGCTCCCTTGGGGGGAGCCATGTCAAACCAGACAGTTCCAGGCAGCTCCTGCAGGCCACACTGAACTGAGGGGAGCCAGACCCTGCCCCTGCACCTGCCTCAGCGTCTCCCACCCCTTCCAGGGCTGTGGCTGCAGCTGCCTCTACCTGGCTGCAGTGTCAGGGAGAGAAGGAGCCTCTGCATCTGGGGTGCTCATCAGTGAGGGACCAGGGAGGAGCAGGTGCAGGAACAGGGGAGGAGGTCCCAGGTTCTCCTGGCCAGCCCCTCCCTCAGGGGTAAGGAAACAGTGAGGCACACACACTGCGGCGCCCAGCTTCTCCCACTCCTTTCCGAGCATCCACAGTAAATGGGGATAAAGGAAATGCTGAGTCTCCTCTCAGAGCCAGATTGAAATTATAAGTGAGCCGAGGTAGGAAAATAACACAGGGGGATGGGGCCACAACAAGAACCACTTCCCAATGATGACCGTGTTTCAAAGCCTGACTCAGCATGGCGGGGGGCGCAGAGGAGGCCCAGCTCCCCATGGATGGGTGGCTCTGGCTCTGGCTCCAGCTCCAAGCTGCTGCCTTGGCTTCCTGGGCAGAGGTGGGGGGCTGTAACTCCTTAAATCCCAGGATGGGAGAAGGAAGGAGAGGCCAGTGTCCTGGTGTTTCCCAGATGGGCAATTTCAGAGAGATCATTGCTTTGCTTTTCTGGTAAGTTTTCTTCTTCTCCTGTCAGGATAAAAGGTTTGCAGGGAGGAATCTGAGACCATCTTTCAAGTCTCAACTTCAATGTGATTGCCTCAGTAAATAGTTTTCTGATACCCCTGGCTAGGAGAAGTCTCGTATATGTCCTACGAAGCGAAGGCAGAATTCTAAGCGCCCCAACTGACTGGATGGACCCTTTCTCTTCACTAAGTGGCTCCAGAGACACTTGAAAAACTAGCTCAGGTCATGTTAGAAATAGAGGATCAGAAATGCCTCATTATACTCTCCTCCCTTTGGAATTCAAGCACAACTAGCCAGCATTTTCGTGAAAACAGAGAATTCAAGCCTCAGGAAACAGATTCTTCGTAGAAGTAAGATACCAAATTCCAACCTGACTCAAGAATAGCATCACATGACAGAGAGCCGGCCTTGAAATGAATCAAAGGCTTTTACCCTAAAATATATTTCTTTGACATATTTTCAAATTGCCCTGCACAGTTATCTTTTGTGAGAGAAATTTACATTTTGCAGAGAGTCTCCTTCCCTTTCCAGGCCTTTTGTTATACTGAGGGGATTAGCTGAGAGTCTAGCATCTTTTAAAGGTCTTAACAGAAAATATTTGCCATCTGTTTTCTCTAAGGGTGGCCACATAAGCAACTTCTTCAGGGGCCGGGCACGGTGGTTCACGCCTGTAGTCCTAGCACTTTGGGAGGCCGAGGCAGGCCGATCACGAGGTCAGGAGATCCAGACCATCCTGGCTAACATGGTGAAACCCAGTCTCTACTAAAATACACAAAATTAGTCGGGTGTGGTGGCGGGCGCCTATAGTCCCAGCTATTCGGGAGGCTGAGGCAGGAGAATGACATGAACACAGGAGGCGGAGTTTTCAGTGAGCCGAGATCGCACCACTGCACTCCAGCCTGGGCGACAGAGCGAGACTCAGTCTCAAAAGAAAAAAAAAACAAAAAGAGACTTCTTCAGTAGTTTGAATCTTGTTCTCCAAAACCCATTATCTTAACTCAGACACTTTGTTATGCTGATTTCAGGTCTTTAGATAAAAAACTTAAGTCTTTCAATCAATTGTCAACCAGAAAATCTTTGAATCCACCTGTAAACTGTGATCCCCTCCCCACATTGCCTCACTTACAGCAGTTTTGTCTTTATGGACCCAGTCAACATATATCTCACATGTATCGATTGATGTTATTAAATTTACGCTGCCATCAAACCACTTGGGCACATGTCCTCAAGATCTTCTGGGGCTGCGTCACAGGGCACGGGCCTCACATTTGACTCAGAATAAATCTCTCTAAATATTTTACAATGTTGGCTTTTTACCAATAGTTCCAATAGACCCTACTCTGTGGTCTTTGTTCCATTCATCAGCATGGTATTCATAAAGTATTAGTTATTAAAATAACCGCATGTTGGCAATTTCTTATGAAGTTATATGTGGACTAACTATGGGATCCAGTGTAAATGTTTCAAATATTTATGCAGTTATTTCAAAATTTATGTTCCACAGATACTCCTATCAGATTCCGGATGACAGCTAATTATTTGTTTTATAATTTTTGGATTTTTTCATAAATGCTCACACCCTATCTTTTCTAGGCCTTTATTGTAGAAAATTATGTGAAACTCCTCAGGGCTACATTTGAAAGTCATGACTGCGGTGGCTGCCGGAATTGAAGTGCCTCTCCCCTGCAGTCACCGGACACTCAGATTCCTCCAGTGACACCTTAATTTTGTTTCCCTCTTGGCTTTGGCCCTTAAATTGTGCTATCCAGGGAGACTCTGACTTTCATCTCCCTCAGTTCATGCCAGAGCCACAAGGACCTGACAGTTGTCAATGTGGCGGGAAGGACTGCAGCAAACAAGCACTCTCTGTCCTCCTGAGGGAGCCATACTCCAGGCAGACATCGCAGTCCTGGCTCAGGGTGTGTCCTTCCAAGTATCCCTGCCCCTCCTGCAGGTGTGATGCTGATCCACGCATCTTCCTCCCATTCCTAGGTAGAGTGTCTCCTTGTTTTTCCCCAGATCTTCTTCCAGCAGCCACTATGTCTTACCACTGCTGTCTTCAGCTTCCTCTTTTCTGCCCTTCCCAGCAGGATGAGGCTGTTTTTCCTGAGGATAAAGAGAGGAGGTGGGACATGAGTCTCATTCCTGAGAGAATGGACAGAGCTTTGGAGCTTTTCTTTCTGCTAACACAGTTTCTATGAGTTGCTCCAGTGCCAGTGACACAGAGATGTTAGTGGCTTTGCCCCTGCATGTTAATTCTTTGGTAATGTAGTGGTGGCAGGGGAGGTGTGTCTGGATGCATTTCGGCCACAGCTCCTGTTCCCCTTGCCCAGGCAGAACCATCTCAGGAGGGAGAGCGTGGAGATTTTTGTGATGTGTCCTCAGTCCTGGGAGAAAGGTTTCAATAGCAGTAGGAGTCCCTCAGTCGTATGTCTTCTGATCATTTAAACAACAGCTTCTTTATTATACTCAATTGTAAACAATCGAGTAAATATGTCTTATTTAGTCTTGCATTAACTTATCTGAATTTGCTGGACACTGCCCCAGATAAGGTCATATTCTCTTCCTGTTTATCCCTGAAAGTCACTGACTTTCTCAAGATGTAAAGTCTCCTTTTTGTCCTATAACATCAATAAACTCATGTATTAAAGAAAATGAAGAAAATGTGCTGATTTGCAGCTCAGTAAGGTTAGTTGTTGTAAAAATCATATAATTTTTATGGGATGCCTACATCTCCAGGCCAAGTAGAAGCTATATTTTTCACACTCAGAAACTGCAAAGAACACAAATATCTAGGAGATTTATAAATAAATTGTAGGGAGGCACTCATTAACTGGAATACTGTTCCTCATGAGAATCAACACATTCTTTGTTCACAACCAAATTACTGACTCATAGGTAATTATACTGACCGAGAAGCCACACAAATGAAATGGAAACTGTAAGATTTCACTTCAACAAAATCTTGAAAAATAGATCTGAGGTAACAAAGATGAGAGATTGACTCAGTATGGAGAGAGGAAAATGACTGGGACACAGGAATCACAGGAAGACAGGGAAGCTTTTAAGCGTAATTCATCGTTATCTGGATTGTTATATTGGATGCACAGGTGAGCACATGTGAAATTACATGTGTTTTCCTCTAGAGACGTGGTCTTGCTTTGTCATCCAGGCTGGAGCTCAGTGGTGAGATCATAACTCTCTGCAGCCTCAGACCCTGGGTCTCCAGTAATCCTCCTCCCTCTGCCACGTGTAGCTGGGACTACGTGTACGCAGCATCATGCTCAGCTTCAGTGTGCATTACACTGCGCACTTAAATTATGCAATATTTAATACATAGCAATAATGCTTCAAAAAGGGTGTTGCAAATAAGTGGATAGATAATTTGCTCTATAAAGGTTAATGGAAAGATGGACACTAACGTGAGAAATGTATGACACCTAAGAAAATGAAACTGTAGGAAACAAGCTTTTCTTTACATTTGTTAGGTAATCACAACAGTGCATACACATCACACCATGTTCTCATTACCAAGAAAAAGTTCTGCAAACCTCACTAGGTGCAACCACCTGTGTGCCAGGCTCGGGTCAGGGAGCAGTCAGGTCCAGGGGTGAGAATCACAGGCCCAGATACCCAGGCTCACTCTGACCAAATGTGAGCTCTGGGGACATTGTGCAACCCGTCTGTGATTTTGCTGGTAATATCTCATCTGTAACATGGAAATGACATTGATACTACATACCCTGCTTTCTCTGCATCTGTAAAAATAAAACATGTTTGATGCTAACTTTAAATATTTGCAGTTTATGTTGATCTATTGTACCTCAATAAAACTTTTCAATAAGCATTATAAAATTATAAGTTTTATAGGCTTTAAGTGTTTACTACAGAACAAACTTACGATAAGAAACCACAATTTCCAAAATGCTATCAATATCACAAATCTCCCCCAGGACACTGCCACATGCTCTGAGCCCCACTCTCTCCTCAGGCGTCTCACCCCAGAGCTTGCTGTGTAGTAGGAGACATGCAAATAGAGGCCTCCCTCTGCTGATGAAAACCAGCCCAGCCCTATCCCTGTAGCTCTGGGAGGGGAGCACCAGCCCTGGGATTTTCAGGTGTTTTCATTTGGTGATCAGGACGGAACAGAGGACTCACCATGGAGTCGTGGCTGAGCTGGGTTTTCCTTGTTGCTATTTTGAAAGGTAATTCCCAGAGAAATAGAAAAATTGAGTGTGAGTGGATAAGGGTGAGATAAACAGTGGATATGTGTGGCAGTCTCTGACCAGGTTTTTTGTTTGTTTGTTTTGTTTGTTTGTTTGTTTTTGCAGGTGTCCGGTGTGAGGTGCAGCGGGTGGAGTCTGGGGGAGGCTTGGTGCAACCTGGGGGGTCCCTGAGACTCTCCTGTGCAGCATCTGGATTCACCATCAGTAGCTCCTGGATGAACTGGGACTTCCAGGCTCCAGGAAAGGGGCTGGAGTGTGTCTCACATATTAGTAGTGGTGTTAGCACAGACTACCCAGATTCTATCAAGGGCCAATTCACCATCTCCAGAGACAATACCGAGACCATGCTGTATGTGCAAATGAACAGCCTGAGAGCTGAGGACATGGCTGTGAATTACTGTGCAAGAGACACAGTGAGAGGAAGGCAGTGTGAGCCCAGACACAAACCTCCCTGCAGGAACACTCAGGGGAAATCAGCGGCAGGGGGCTCTCAGGACCCACTGAACAGAGTCAGCCCAGGAGACAGGTGCAGAACCCAGGCTGATTTCCTGTCAGGATGTGGGACTTCATCTTCTTCTGACAATTTCTCTAGGTAACCTCTCTAAGTTTAGCCTCTATGCTTACTAATGTCATTTCTGCATATTATTAAAAATCATTTTCATAATCTCATATGCACAAAATGCAGATAGAGGAAGCGTGCTCAACCATGGGCACCAGGATCAGAGTCCTGAGGAAGCTCAGGGATGCCTGGTGAGTCTTCTCCAGTCACTCCCAGGACAGAAACCTCAGTGAGATTTCCTGAACAGAACAGTCTTTAGGAAGTTTGATCACAGCCAATAGAGAGCCTGGACCAGGGTCAGTGTCATGCAGAACCTCACGGGTTTCATGTCTGACCCTTCTCCTGACACTAAAGTCAATCAGCATCAACACTGACCTGGTGCTCTTTTTGCTCGCAGGCCACGTTCTTACTTTGTAGTGTTTGTTCTTCATTTTCATTTGCTTTTCCTGCTTCCTGAAAAAGAAACAAATGGCCTCTGTGGTCTACATTCCAGGGCTCGCGACATTTTCTTGGAGCTCAGGTGGGGCTCAGGCTGTGGCTCCTGCAGCCACAGGGGAGAGGCTGATGGGACTTCCTTCTCTCCCCGTTTGCTCAGAACCCTCCAGTGTGTTGTGTGTAGGATCATCTGGGAATGCGATTGGCCGTTAGTAGTGAAGGGGTGTAGGGAAAAGAAAGAGACATCAGAGTGTTACTGTGTCTATGTAGAAAAGGAAGACACAAGAAACTTCATGGTGACCTGTACCCTGAACAATTGTTTTGTCCTGAGATGCTGTTAATCTGTAACTTTGCCCCAACCTGAGCTCACAAAAACATGTGTTGTATGGAATCAAGGTTGAAGGGAACTAGGGCTGTGCAGGATGTGCCTTGTTAACAAAATGATTACAGGCAGTATGCTTGGTAAAAGTCATCGCCATTCTCCATTCTCGATAAACCAGGGGCACAGTGCACTGCGGAAAGCTGCAGGGACCTCTGCCCAGGAAAGCCGGGTATTGTCCAAGGTTTCTCCCCATGTGATAGCCTGAGATATGGCCTCGTGGGAAGGGAAAGACCTGACCATCCTCGAGCCCACAACCCGTGAAGGGGCTGTGTGAGGAGGATTAGTAAAAGAGGAAGGCCTCTTGCAGTTGAGATAAGAGGAAGGCCTCTGTCTCCTGCCTCCCCTTGGGAATGGAATGTTTCGGTATAAAACCCAATTGTACGTTTGTTCAATTCTGAGATAGGAGAAAAACCGTCCTGTGGCAGGAGGAGAGACATGTTGGCAGCAATGCTGCTTTGTTATTCTTTACTCTACTGAGATGTTTGGGTGGAGAGAAGCATAAATCTGGCCTACGTGCACATCCAGGCATAAGACTTTCCCTTGAACTTATTTCTGATGCAGATTCCTTTGCTGGCATGTTTCCTTGCTACCTTCTCCTCACTATCACCCTGGTCTCCTGCTGCATTCCTCTTGCTGAGATAGTGAAAATCATGATCAATAAATACTGAGGGAACTCAGAGACCGGTGCTGGTGCAGGTCCTCCGTACGCTGAGCGCCGGTCTCCTGGGCCCACTGTTCATTCTCTATACTTTGTCTCTGTGTCTTATTTCTTTTCTCAGTCTCTCGTCACACCCAACAAGAAATATCCACAGACGTGGAGGGGCAGGACACCTGTTCAAAGGGGAGAAACCAATTTGATCAAAATGGGATGTGGATGTGGAATTAACCCTGTTCAAACTGTCAGAGTCATCTGCTTCAGAAGTAGTGTTGAAAAGAGCTCGTGAAATTTATTAGAATCAAGATGGAGCCACTTGTGTTAAAACCCTAATGAATGAAGCTGGGGAAGGCCATGAAGGAGGGTTCTAACACACATAGTCCTCATAACAGGAACTACCATAAATAGACTCTGCACAACCACAGCCTTGCACGGAGGCCACCATACCTTAAAAGAATAACTTCTCCAAGTACATCTGCCCAGCAACTGCTTGTTCAACCTTACACCTGTGACACCCCTGATACTGATCCTTCTAGCCCAGGATAATTGTCTTAAAACAGCTGATGTAACCCTCCTCATTTTTCCTTAATTCTTTATCTTCCTTTTCCAACCTGAATGCACCCATACATATTTCAAATGCAATACACATCCTAGAATAAATATTATTATATTTTAGATTCTCTTTCTGTCTGTTATTCAGGGCTGACCAAGCTACAGATGGACATGCCACTTTTCTGTGAGACGTAGAGGATAAAAGTTTTTGGAGATGTCTAGGAATATCCAATGTCCATAAGATCATCCATCAATAAGTACAGGCTGGAAGTCCCAGAGAGAGGCGAAGCTGCTGAATCACCATGGAATTTCACTTTTTCCAGTTCTGCTGATGGAATCAGGACCAGCCATTTTATCATTGACAATCTAGCTAACCTAGAGTCAGCTAGTGACAGGGTTAATAACATGTCTTAGGTAAATTCACAGCACCAGCCATATTAGTGTTGGGTGGACGAACTCCAAAGTCTACCATAACCAAGTGTACCATGAAGCTTCCCATTACCAATAGAGAAGAACCTTTAACATGAAATCTATGTGATTAAATTTTTAAGGTGAAAAACTGACCACTATCCAATCGGGCAAATATGATTTGGCTAATGACTTGTAGAAGTTGCGTGCGTTTTGTGGATATTAACACATTTTCAGATGCATGGCTTGCTATTAAATTCTCCCGTTCTGTAGGCTGGACTTTTTTCTACGCTTAGCAGAATATTTTGGTTGTGATGTAGTTCCACTTGTTCAATTCTGCTTTTGTTATCTGTTCTTTTAATGTGAAATAGAGGAAACCATAGTTAATATTATGTTTTGGGTGGGGGAAATTTTGCAATTGCAAGCCATATATTGAAATATTTAGCCCATTCAGAGGGATTTTTGTGTTTATTCTCACCTAAAATTCTCAATTCTTTGCATGTGTAGATTCAGTTTTTCTAACACCCTCTTAGGGAGAGACTTTGGTTTATCCACTGTGTATTGTTGGTTCTCATGATGAAAATCAGTTTGCCGTCAATATATCAGTTTATTTTTCAGCTCATTCTACACATTTAGGCCAATACTATCCTGATTTTATTACTCTGCTTTTGTGATTATTGTGAAATCTGGCAGTAAAATGTCATCAAGTTTATTCTGGCATTTCTACAAATACTATAGCAAAATGTTTTAACTTTTAGCTCTTAAGTATGATAAAAGTGTGGCTTTAAATAACGACTTTTATTATGTACAGGTTATAGTCTTGCATTCCTCCTTCCCCCCCCTCCTTGGACCATAAAATTTTATTGGAAGGTCAGGGGAAGAGCCAGGGTTAGGGTCCCTTCCTTCCCATCCCCTTACCCAGGAGACACCCTCCGAAGGACAGCAGAAGCCCCCAGAGCCTGCTGCCTCAGAGGACCTTGGAGGCAGACAGGTTGTTGTAGTGATCTTCCTGGCCCTCGAGCGGGCTGCGGTAGGTGGCAATCTCCTGCTCCAGCCGCGACTTGATGCCCATCAGCCGCTGGTACTCCTGATTCTGCCGCTCACTATCAGCTCGCACATCGCCTAGCTGGGCTTCAACACCACTGATCAGTCCCTGATATGCGCCAGCTGGGCTCCAAAGCGCGCCTCGGTTTCTGCCAGTGTGTCGTCCAAAGCAGCTTTCATGCTCAGCTGGGACTGCAGCTCAATCTCAAGACCCTGGAGGGTGCGCCGCAGGTCAGTGACCTAGGACCTGCTTATCTGGAGCTGCTCCGTGTGGCCAGACAGCTCCCGGTTCGATTCTTCAGTCCGGCTGGTGAACCAGGCTTCAGCATCCTTCCGGTTCTGCTCGGCCATGACCTGGTATTGGCTTCGCATGTCATTCAGGATCTTGGCGAGATCAGTGCCTGGTGCTGAATCCACCTCCACACTGACCTGGCCTCCCACTAGGCCCCTCAGCACACTGATTTCCTCCTCATGGTTCTTCTTCAGGTAGGCCAGCTCTTCCTTCAGGCCCTCGATCTGCATCTCCAGGTCAGTCCTGGCCAGGGTCAACTCCTCCAGCACCCTGCGCAGGCCGTTGATGTCGGCCTCCACGCTCATACGCAGAGCCTGCTCCGTCTCAAACTTGGTTTGGAAGTCATCTGCAGCCAGACGGGCATTGTCGATCTGCAGGACAATCCTGGAGTTCTCAATGGTGGCACCAAGAATGTTGTCCCACAGGTCCTGGATGGTGGTGTAGTAGTGGCTGTAGTCGCGGGAGGGCCCGGGCCCCTGCTTCTGGTACCAGTCGCGGATTTTCACCTCCAGCTCGCCGTTGGCCGCCTCCAGGGCTTGCACCTTGTCCAGATAGGAGGCCGGGCGGTCCTTGAGGTTCTGCATGGTGAGCTTCTCGTTGCCCACCAGCAGCCCGTCGGACGTGGCTAGGACGCCGCCGTAGCCGCCGCCATAGCCCCCGGAGGAGGACGAAGACACGAAGCGGGAAGAGGACACGGACACACAGCGGCCGCCGGAGCCCCCGTGCATGCTGGGCGCGCGAAAGGCGACCCCCGGCCCAAAACGCACCGAGCCGCCGCCCAGGCCTCCGACAGACGACATAGCCGACGACTGGAAATAACTGTAGGAAGTCATGGACGGAGCGACCCTGGTGCCAGAGGCTGCGATTCGCGGAAGGAGCCGCATTCCTCCTTTTTAGAGTTTTTATTATGAAATCTTGAAATTTTAAAACGTTATTTTCTGTGTCTGATCAGAAGTTAATGGATTTTTTCCTTTATTCTCCTTTTTTTTTTTTTTTTTTTTTGAGACGGAGTATTGCTCTGTCGCCCAGGCTGGAGTGCAGTGGCAAGATCTCAGCTCACTGCAAGCTCTGCCTCTCGGGTTTATGCCATTCTCCTGCCTCAGCTTCCTGAGTAGCTGGGACTACAGGTGCCCAGCTAGTTTTTTCTATGTTTTAGTAGAGACAGAGTTTCACCGTGTTAGCCAGGATGGTCTCGATCTCCTGACCTCGTGATCCGCCCGTCTCGGCCTCCCAAAGTACTGGGATTACAGGCTTGAGCCACTGCGCCCAGCCTTCCTTTATTCTCTTAATTTAGCACTCCTAACTTACTGATTTGAAGATGTTGAATAATCAGTGCATCTCAAAAATCAATTTGAGTTTGTCATGTTGTATGATCCTTTTAAAGTCTTATAGAATTTGACTATTATTTGGGAGTAGTTTATTCATATGTACTAAGAAAATTTGTCTGAAGTTTAATTTTCTTCTTTCGCCATTGTCTATTACTTCTGATAAGGTAATTGTAGCCTCTTAGAAAGAATTTAGAAGGTTGGCGCTTCACCCATTTTTGAAAAACGTACAGAATGCTTGTCATTACTTTTTTAAATGCCGAGAGTCATTTTTTCTAATATATAACTTATCATGAAGAACATTTATGGTGTGCTCAGGAAGCAGGCATATTACGCTGCTCTGGGTTGGGATGTTCTGTAGATGTCTATTAGGTCCGTTTGTTCAACAGTGCTTCAGTCCACGGGCTTCCTGAGAATCTTTCTGTGAGTGTTCTATACATTATTGAAGGTGAGGTGTTGAAATCTCCTCATTTTTTCATTGTTTTCTATTCCTCCCTTCATATCTCTTAAAGTTTGGCAAATGTAGAGTTCTATTTTTTCAAATATGTAAAAGAGAAAGAAAACACTAATTGCTTAGTAATTTTAATGAGAAAATCACATAACAAAATATTATATTTTCCAAATGCTGCCATCAACACTAAACTCCTCCAAGGGTCTCACATCTGCCCTGGGCTCTGCTCTCTCCTCAGGCATCCCACCTCAAAGTTTGCTACAGATGAGGGGACATGATAATAGGGTCCTCCCTCTCCTAATGAAAACCAGGAGAGCCCTGACCTGACAACTCTGGGAGAAGAGCCCCAGTCCAGAATTACCAGTAGTTTTGATTTGATGATCAGCTCTGAACTCACATGGCTCACCATAGAGTTAGGGCTGAACTGGGTTTTCTTGTTGCTATTTTAAAAGGCAAATAATGGAGAACTAGAGATATTGAGCATGAGTGGATGTGAGTAAAAAACAGTGATGATGTGTGGCAGTTTCTTACCAAAATGTCCTTATGTTTGTAGGTGTGTAGTGTGAGGTGCAGGTGGCGGAGTCTAGGGGAGAGGCAAGAGGCAGAAAAGTGCGCAGGAGGCCGGGTGAGGCTGCAGACACCGTCAGTCCGCTATGCCAATCTCACCACAAGTGCTGGAGAAGGGTGGGGGTCTGATGGAGATTCCTAACAACCCTGTCGTTCAAGCTAAGTCCATCAAGGCCATTGGTTCTTCCCAGAGCATGCTGTCCATCAGGAATCCCCCACGTGTCCAGCAGCAGCCACGCATTAGCATCTTCACTGTGCACAGTCATTGGGAGGAGCTCCAGGATGTGTTTCTTTGTCAAAAACTGGGTTATGATGTCAGAGGGCTATGCCGGGTGCCTGGTCCAGGTGCTCTCTGACGTTGGAGGTAGAGGAGGTGCGTTCTCAGGGTGGAAACACCGTTTTTGGATATGTACATAAGAAACATGATTTTCCTTGGTTCTCTTAGATGACATAGAAAAGCAAGCATGCAGCCTGCAAACAATTGTAATTTCCTACTTTACCCCAAGTTCATGGTTTCTTGTAAACTTTGGTTTCTGTCCAAGTACAGAGATATTGATTAGAGTTAGTTTGCTTCTTTTCACACACTAACCCTCACCTCCCCCAGATAAAGAGCACATTGTCCTCACTCTGAGTCTGAGGGAGGAGCTGTTCCTGTACAACTAAGTGCCTGCAGAGACCACTGTGTGCAGCTCTGCAGAGTCAGATGAAATAGAAAGAGTCAGGGCTGGTGAGTCAGGAGGCGGGTACTCATCCTGGCTTCACGGCTGCCCCTCTATGGGGCCCTGGGCCAATGCCCCACCCTCTCTGCACCCCAGTACCCCTTCTATAAAGGAGCAGCAAGAATCTAGCAGCCTGTGCCCTAAGACCGGCACTTCCAGCCAGCTCAGGGGGCCCGGCTCAGCTGCTCCACCCCTGGGCACCCTGTCCAAGGGGCTGAGGCTGTCAGCTGGTTCCATTTCCAGGGAGGCGGAGTCACTCCAGGGGGCTCATCTTTGTCCTGCACAAGCTGCCATGGCTGAGTGCACTCCAGGGCTGGAGGAAGTGGCCTGGAACCTCCTTTCTGGAGCTTAGTCAATGCCTTCAAATAAGGGTCCTACGGACTTTTGCCTTGAAAGGGTGACCAGGGTCCAGGTGCTTCTGGAGCTCCTCCCACCCCTCAGTGTTCACCTTTAGAGGGGAGTTCCTGCTCAAAACAAGTCTTCAGTCAGGAGGAGGAGTTGCCTTCCTGGCCTTTCTGAGCCTTCTGTCTGCTTCTTCTTAGGTCACTAGAAGGCATTCCTCTTGTCCGATTCCACTGGAAAATTAGGGCCCCTTTGCTGGACAAAGGTCCCCATCCACAAGGCCGGGGAGCAGCCCCAACCCCACTGGGCCGCAGTAAAAGTTTCGAGAGATTGTGTGAGCCACAGATGAGCCAAGGGGTGCTCCCAAGGGAAAAGATGCCTTTCAAGGTGGCTCCTACAGTCAGAGGCTGCTGGCCTGGGCCCTCCCAAATTCTTCTCCACACACACAGACAGCCCTTCTCCTTCAGCCATACGCTCCCCATCTTCCCTGGAGCTGCCCATCCATCAGACAGGAATGCCACCTCCAGGCTGGGTGGGAGGAATTAGGCTTTATGAACTCCAGGAGGTGGAAACCAGGCCGGAGCCAGCCTCCCATGCTGAACTGGAGGGAACTGTGAGTGCTGCTCAAAAGTCTGCAGCGCATCAGAAACTTATGTAAAACTCCAACAAACTCCCCATCAATCTAATAACACTCAGCTCTCTGGTGTTTCGGGGTTGGGGCTGGTGGAAGCAGAGCCACACACAATTACTCGTTGTGCGCGTGCGTTACTAGAACACTGACTCTGGGGTTATATTTCCTGGGTTAGAATCTAATCTTGGTCACTTACTGGTGATGCTACCCCAGGTGTCTGTGCCTTCATTTCCCCACCCATAGAAATAGGGACAGGATAGTGGAAGGTATTGAGATTGAGCTGGGACCATCCGCATAGAGCTGCATGAGAGCCAGGAGGGCGGGAGGTGCAGCGCCAGGAGTCAGGCAAGCTGCAGGGCAGTCTGGGCGACGGCGCCAAGGAGAGCGAGGCCCTGTGGAGCTCCAAGGAGAAACTTCGGGCCGCTGTGAAAAAGGCAGAGTGAGCACATCAGGTGGGGTGTCGTGGGGGGACCAGCCCTGAGTCCTCATGGAATCCCATCCCTGAAATCTAACTTCAACCCCAAGGTTCTGGCGAAATTGCCCAGATACGGATCCTCTGTCTCCTAAGCAGAGCCTGGCAACTGGCTCATTTTAGGAAGGTTTCCTCCCTGTTGATTGGGGAAAGGGGCAGAGGGGTAGCGGGCAGGGTTGGGTCCAGACTCAGACCCACCCGCCTCATCACCCTGGAAACCAGGTCCCCTCCTGGAGTCACTGGTCTACCCCTCCCAGCCGAGAGCCTGGGCCCCAGCCCCGGAGGGCTCAGTTCTTGGGAGAGGCTGCACAGGCAGGCAGTGCCTGACCCTCTACTGGAGGAGGCAGCTTTTGTGTAGAGCCACTGACTACTCCCAGGACCCAGGGCTGACCTCTGCCCTCTCCAGCCTGAAGCTTGCCAGTGAGGACAAGGAGCAGAAGCTGGCACTCCTAGAGGAGGCATGGACAGCCATGGGCAAGGAGGCCAGGGAGCTGCGAACTGGGCTGCAGGAGCTGGAGCGCTCATGGCTGGAGGCTCGGCAGCAGCTGCAGGAGCTCCAGCATCAGGTACTCTCCCTGTGCCACCCCTTGTCCTGGGGCTTGCTGTGTGTCCTAGGGCCAGTAGCTCCCCCTTTCTGGAATCACGTTTCCCCCTGTGTAAAACCAGGGCCTTCAACTCTGACTCTCCCTCTCACCTAACCTTCGTGTGAATGGATGGGCTTTGAGCAGTCCTTGAATCCCTGAATCTGTGCAAAAGTCTGCGTGCATTTGTGTGCACGCTCAGGCTCATATTTTTCCAAGGAGAGGAGCTGGTGTCCTCGTCCAGTTCTCAAAGGAATCTGCGAACAACAAAAGGTACAGATTTCATGAAGTAGGTCAGAGGTTGGCAAATTGTTTTTTGTAAAGAGCCCAAATGGTAAATATTTCCGGCTTTACCGGCCACACAGTCTCTGTTGCAGCTACTTGGCTCTGCTGGGGTAGTGAGAAAGCAGCCCGAAACAGCGCATGAACAGAGGGGTGTGGGTTCCAGTCAAACTTTGCTTAGGGACACTGGAATGTGAATTTTCTGTCTTTTTCATGTGTCAAGAAATATTGTTCCTCCTTTAGAAAAGGCCATTCAAGGCTTGGTTAGCTAGGAGGTTTCGTCTAAGAGAATGGGAAGGCGTTTAAGTGGTTTAGGCTGGGAAGTGACAGGGTCACATTATATTTTGAAAAACCACTCTGCCAGTTGTGTCGAGATTAGAGAGGCCATAAAGGGGATATGGGTAAACCACAAGAAGACTAGGTCAGTAGTCCCTCCACCCCCACTCCCCAGGTGAAGGTAGCCTGACTAGGGTGCTGATAGAAGAGACAGAAGAGGACACATTCAAGGAAAATTTGGAAAGTAAAAACCAGTAGGACTTGCTGATGGATGGAATATAGGAGGGGAGAGGTAGATGATCAGGGATGTATCTTTGTTTGCTTATACACGATAGATTCAGTTGCAATGAAATTGTTAATTGAAATTGATTTTAAATAATGGCATGACCTAAAGTTATGGAAACATTTGCCTTAGATAAAACACCAAATTTTCAAAGTTTAGTTGGGTGGACGGCATGGCTTTATTTACTATTTCCTGGTATTTCCAATTCTTGTTTTAAAAAAAGGTTTTTCTTTTTCTCAAAGGCTTATTTCAGTGGAAGCCCATCTGCAGAATCTGTTATAAATTTAAATTGGAAAATAACTACAAGTGCCATTGACACGTTGGTTATTCTTTTTGCGAGTGACCTAAGGCGACCTGTCGGGGGAGCTGGGGGCTGCCTTCTGAAGCCTGGGCGTCTGCACCGCGTGCCCGGGCCTGGAAGTCAGACTCCGGGGCGGGGCGGCAGCGCGAGGCCTGCAGTTCTAAGCGCGGGGTCGCTTGGGGCCCCGAGGGGGTGTGTCTCCTGCCTCTTTAACCTGGCAGGGGCGGTTCAAGTGGCCGGGAAAATCAGCGATTTGCAGAGTGGAGGGCTGGTGCTTTGAAAGAGAGGCGGAGAGGAGAGAGGGATTTCCCCATCCCTGCTGCACTGGGTCCATCCCCTCCGTTACTCCTTTTCTCGGCCCGCGAGGCCCCTAAGGGGCTGGAACCATTATGCAGTAGAAGCGGCCCGGTCCCTTTAAGACCCCGCCGCGCCTGCGCCTTGGGTTCTGACGCGATTCTGAGGAGCCAGTCGTGGGCGGGCGCGGGGCTGGCTGGCGGTTGAGACCGCGGCGGTACTGGGAGGGGTAGGTGAGGGTCGCGAGGCTGCCTGAGCTTCTGAGTGAGCATGGCGCTTTTCGAACGCGGGACTGGCGACCTGCTGCTCTAGGAGTGGGGCCGAGGCGGGGCGGCGCGGCTGCCGGCTGCTCTCTGGATGGGAAGTTACCGCGAAGTCCACCCAGCCTTTCCGAGGTGAGGACGCCCCGGCTGGGCGGGCGGTGAATCCGGGACTCGGGGGCGCACAGCTGGGTTGAGGCTTGGCGGTGGCAAGTTTTGTTGCGCGAGGGGTGGTGGGTGTGGGGGGTGCACGGCCGGGGCCTGAGTTCCCTGAGCTCGATTGTTCCCCTGCTGCTGCCGCCCGCAGCCCACCTCTGGTGCGCGCTGGGGAAGAAAGTCGCTGGCGGGTGTTCTGTGGCATGGCAGGCGGTGGAGGGAGGGAGCAGCTTCGGGGGCACGTCCTCCTATATCCTGTAGAGGACACTGACCCCGGACCCCACCTTCGAGGCCAGAATGGGTTCCCTCTGCTTGCAAAGTTGGAGTCTTTATTGGCCTCCGGGATTCTGCTCCTGGCGGTGCCTCCAGGCTGGCGATGGGCAAGCCAGGTGTGCCAGGTCCAGGATGCACATGAGGAGCGTTTGTGGCCATCACCGAATCACCTCATGACTAGCGGGGCAAGCCTCAAATTAACCGCAGAATTTCCAGTAGGATGGACTGTGGGGTTGGTGTTTGCACTGCAAAGAGTTGCTGTGATTTCCCTGTGTCTGTCTGTCTGTCTGTCTGTCTGTCTGTCTTTCTGGCTTCTTAGATCATCTCATTTGGCTTCCTTTCACTGAAGTGTTAACCAGGACGTTTGACATGGTTTCCTCGCTTTCCTCCTGTCTGTTGCTGCTGGAGCTGCTTTGGAAAAGAAGTCTTTTTTTTTTTTTTTTTTTTTTTTTTTTTTTTTTTTTGAGACGGAGTCTCGCTCTGTCGCCCAGGCTGGAGTGCAGTGGCGCGATCTCGGCTCACTGCAAGCTCCGCCTCCCGGGTTCACGCCATTCTCCTGCCTCAGCCTCCCGAGTAGCTGGGACTACAGGCACCCACAACCGCGCCCGGCTAATTTTTTGTATTTTTTTAGTAGAGACGGGGTTTCACCGTGGTCTCGATCTCCTGACCTTGTGATCCGCCCGCCTCGGCCTCCCAAAGTGCTGGGATTACAGGCGTGAGCCACCGCGCCCGGCTGGAAAAGAAGTCTTTTCTCAAGTGGTATCTTTTCTTTGGGTTACAGTGTTGTTCATCCTTTCTGTTTGTTTTTAAATTTTATTAGTAAAACTTCACCAGTGAACCGGAAGTTATTTTTCTCTATGCTGAAATGCTAGCTTTAAGATTTCTGAGAACTTTGTGTGAAAGAAATCTTTGAAAAGGTACTGAAGTATACAGAAGAAGTTGACTATTTTAAAAGTGCAGGTGGTCCGGGCGCAGTAGAGCACACATGTAATCCCAGCACTTTGGGATGCCAGGGTGGGTAGATCACTTGAGTCCAGGATTTCCAGACCAGCCTGGGCAATGTGGCAAAACCCTGTCTCTACTAAAAATACAAAAGTTAGCTGTGTGTGGTGGTGTGTGCCTGTAGTCCCAGCTACCTGGTAGGCTGAGGTGGGAGGATCACCAGAGCCCGGGAGGCTGAGATTGCAGTGAGCCATGATCATGGCATTGCATTCCCACCTGGATGGCAGAGTGAGACCCTGTCTCAAAAACAAAAACAAAAAGAAACCAAAAATCCAAAAGGGAATGAATTTTTACCAAGTGAGCCACCACAGATGAAGAAATAGAGCATGACTAGACTGGGGTCTATTTGTAGGAGTGGCCTTGTTGATTTCAGATGTATATGAATGATAAAACTTGAGTGTTACATATTGTTGAACATTTTCCCAAAATGGTTGAACCATTTAACAGGGATATTCTTGTTACCCCACGTCCTTGCTGATGCCTGGCAGTTAAAAATGATTTTGCCATTCTTGTAGGGATGCAGTAACATATCAGTGTGGTTTCATTGAGACTGAGTATCTTCTATTGGCATTTATATGTCCTGTTTTGTGAAGGGCCTGTTAAATCTTTTTATCCGGTTTTCACTGATATGCTTATTTTTCTGTTGATTTGTAATACTTTATTCTGGATATACATCCTTTCTAGGATATATATGTATTGCTTTTCCCTTTTTTCAATCTGTAGCTTGCCTTTTTACTTTTTTAGTGGTGTTTTTTCATGAATGGAGATTCTCTTTTTTTGTTTGTTTTTGAGACAGGCTCTCACTCTGTTGCTCAGGCTGGAGTACAGTGGCACAATCACAGCTCACTGCAACCTTGACCTCCCAAGGCTTAGGGGATGTTCCTGCCTCAGCCCGGAAGTAGCTGAGACCTCCAGGGGAGCACCAGCACACTCAGCTCTTTTCTGTATTTTTAGTAGAGATGGGGTTTTGCCACGTTGCATAGGCTGGTCTGGAATTCGTAGGCTCAAGCGATACACCTGCCTCGGCCTCCCAAAGTGTTGGGATTATAGGCATGAGCCACTGCACCCGGCCTGAGATTCTTAATTTTAATGAAATTATACTTTATCAATCTTTTCCTTGATGGTTACTACTTTTTGTGTCCTGTTTAAGAAATCAATGCCTAACCTAAGAGTATGAACACATTTTTGTGTGTTAACCTTATAACAATTTTATTTTAGTTTTTGCTTTTTTTTTTTTTTTTTTTCCAGACAGGGCCTCACTCTATTGCCCAGGCTAGAGTGTGGTGGCAGCATGTCAGCTCACTGCAACCTCCACTTCCTGGTTCAAGCGATCCTCCCACCTCAGCCTCCTGAGTAGCTGCGACTGTAGGCGTGTGCCACCATGCGTGGCTAATTTTCGTACTTTTTGTAGAGATGGGGATTCAACATGTTTCCCAGGTTGGTTTGAAATCTTGGGCTCAAGTAGTCTCCCCGCTTTAGCCTCCCAGAGTGCTGGGGTTACAGGTGTGAGCCACCCCACTTGGCTATGATCACTGTTTACTACATGGATGTGTCTGCTTGATCCAGCAGCATTTATTGAAAAGACCATCCTTTTCCTTCTGCACCGTGTGGCACTTTTTTTCATAAATCGAATGACTGTATTGTCATCTGATTTCTGAAATTAGTGTGGGTCTGTTTCTGTTTCTGGATCAATCTGGGTAACAGTGAGATCCCATCTCTACAAAAAGTAAAAAGAATAAATAAATGAATAACATTTAAAAAATAAGTGCGTAGAGCTGATGAAGTCATAGGTGATAATATAAAAATGATTGTCTGTTTCTTGGCTACATACGGGTTTTGGTCCTTCAGATGTGTTGGGCATTCGGGCAAAATGTATTAAGTGAATTATATGGTGTTCAGAATGATTGCTAGATGTTCATTGTGAGTTGAATGAGATATAATTTGAGACTCACGGAGCTACAGTTTTCACTCTTTTATTTATTTATTTGTCTTTTAAAAATTTTTGCATCTTCCTGTCAAGGCAGTAACTCTTTCATACTGAATTGTTCTTAGGTGTACTTAGTTCCCAGGAACGCTGTATGGATTGCACCGAAATAAGTGTTCAACCATTGAAAGGGCTCACGTGATGTGATGTAAATAATAGTATTCTACATAATAGTTTGAGGACACATCGAATATATGTATTTTTTTTTTCTTGAGACAGTGTATCGCTCTGTCACCCGGGCTGGAGTGCAGTGGTATGATCCTGGCTGTCTACAGCCTTGACCTCTCAGGCTGAAGCAGTCCTCCCACCTCAGCCTCCTTAGTGGCTGGGTCTACAGGAATGCACCACTATGCCCGGCTAATTTTCTATTTCTTTGTAGACAGGGTTTTCCTGTAGCGCCCCGACTGGTTACCAATTCCTGGGCTCAAATGGTCCTCCCACCTTGGCATCCCGAAGTGTTGGGATTACAGGCATCAGCCATCACATGTGGCCTTTTTTGTTGTAATAATTTTTATATTTTTCTAATTTAAAAGATTTACTAAAATGTCTTACAGCTGTTATTTATGAATATTCATTGTTGTTGTTATGATGATTGTGTTTAATCTTATTTTCAATATTAGCTCCTGGAAATTAGAGATTTTGTCTCTTTTATTCACCACTGTCTTCTCAATACTTGACCTTGCCTGGCATGAAAGAGATATTGAATCAATATTTGTTAAATGAATGAATGAATGAAAATACTAATACCATATTCAGCAATCTTCAAGTATCACAGTTTTCACCATCTAACAAATAAAATAGCTTGTATAGAGCAGAGTCACAGTCAACCTGCCATAAGAGGAAATGTCAATGAAAAATAAACCTTTGTATGTGGAGCCGCTAAGATTTTGGGGCTTTTGTTACTGTAGCGTAACCTAGCGAAAGCTCAGCGAGACAGCATATAGAATATATGTGTACAGATAGACCAGATAGAGCAATAGATGAGATTCCAAAGATAGTTCAGTAAGCATTAACTAACTACACCCACACTCTCTTAATTCCCTAACAGAAATAATCGAATTCTCATTCACTAAGATGTGCCTGAAATATTACTTGCTTTGTGAAAACTTCCCTGGCTACTCAAGTATTTAGTCAGGACTCTTTATTTTTTTCCCCCCAGGCTGGAATGCAGTGGTGCCATCATAGCTCACTAACCTCTAACTGAAGGCTGAAGGAATCCTCCTGCCTCAGCCTCCAGAGTAGCTGAGACTCCAAGTGTGCAGCACCATGCTGGTCTAATTTTTCAGTTTTCATTTCCAGAGACGGGGTCTTACTATGTTGCCCAGTCTGGTCAGGACTGTTGATTACATATGACAGAAACCCAACCAACTCTAGTTCCCCACCACCTTTCAAGCTGCTCTTTCCTGGGTCTTCCCAGTCTCCGTAAATGGCAGCTCCATCCTTCAAGTTGCCAAAGCCCCAAATCTCAATGTTAACCTTGATTTCTCTCTTTTATCTCACAGGCAATCTGAAGGCAAATCCTATTTCGACCCAGGCGAAAGTTCCTGGTGATTCAGGCTCTCACCAGCCGATTGTCTCTTCCTGTCTTCCTGAGGGTGTCTGGAGCTTCAGTGTTGTGTGCTCTCGACCTCCACGCTGGGGTGCCACCGACTCCCACTGTCCAGGGCTTCCGGTGGACTCTCCGAGGCACTGATGCAGAAACTTCCCCATTCGGTGCACCAAGAGCAGCCTCACACGGTGTGGGCCGACATGAAGAGCTGCCGGATCCAACAGGTAAAAATCCCGAGGCATTGCCCGCTCGATAGGGTCAGAGAGTCTTCTTTCTGTTGTGACTCAGATGTGAAGGGAAGATGCCAAGGTCCCTAAAGATCGCAGGGCCTTGCCTGGCATGAAACAGATATGAAATAAGTATTTGTTAAATGAATGAACAAATATTCCCAGCGTGTGCTGCCCACGACCTGCAGTGCCGTGGTCAGGTGGAAGTGATTTTACTTCAGGAGAGGACAGTGTTCTCTCCAGGACTTTTCCTCAGTAGCTAGATCTGCATCCCCCTCCTCACTCTTCCCCTCTCACCCCCCATTGTCTGCCCCCTTTTCTCTCTGTTTCCACCCTGCTGTCCCCTTTCACCTGCTTTCTCCTCTTCAGCTTTCTTGGCTCATCCCCTCCCTGTCCCCCTGCATCCCCCAGGCTCAGGCCCCTACTCTCTCCTGGATGGGGAGATGTGTCTGGTTTTAGGCAGTGCCCTCTAGATGTGTCCAGGATGGGGAAACATGGCTCAGTTGACAGTATAATGGGTTAAAAGAGTGGCCACTTTTGAAGGCCTGTCCCATCTCCCATTCCAGAATCCTGTAGGACTTAGAATTTATGGGCCACAGTGGAATTCTTGGTTCCCCAGGACCTTGTGGTGGATGCCTTTTTTCCCTGAGCTTTCATGGGGTGAGTATTAGGTAGCAGGCCCTGCTCTGGGCTAGAGGCCCCATAATGAATAAATCTCAGGCCACTACCCCACGGAACCCACTACTGCAGGCATTGAGAAGGGGAGAAAGAAAGGGGCATGATTTGTTTGTGTCCTTCTCACGTGGCCGCCCACCAGGTCCTGTGGGAGTGGGAGCAAGTGCAAGGAGAGAAGTCCAGTGAGAAAGGCAAATGGATGACATCAGACCCAGGGACTGAGGCCCCCACATACAGCCAGGTAGATTCTGGAGTCTCTGGCAACAGTGGGCGAGAGACAGAATGTGTTTCAGAGGAGGAGGAAGGGGTTGTATCCCATGGAAACAGTATATGATTTTACAGTAGTGCATCTTTCTCTAATCACTAGTTAGCGTGTTCCTGTTAATGGAAAATATTGGTGGTGTAAGTTCCCCCGATGTTCTCCTCTTCATGTATATTTGTTCCCTCCCTCCCTCCCTTTCTTCCTCCCTCCCTCCCTCCCTCCCTCCCTGCATTCCTTCCTTCCCTCCCTACGTCCCTCCAACTCTCTTTCTCTCTCTTTATTCTTTCCCTCCCACCCTCCCTCCCTCCATCCCTTCCTTTCTCCCTCCCTCCCTTTCCTTTCTTCCTTTTTTCTTTTCTTTTTCTTTCTCTCTCATGCTCTCTCCTTTTTTTTCCTTTTTGTTCTCCCTACTGTTTTGAGTCGATCACACTGTATTGAAACCCACATTATTTACCAGAATCTCTGGAGCTGCTTCTGTGTTGCAGGCAGGGAGCTCATCCAGTAGCCCTTAGCTCCTCGCAGCGCCTCCTTTGATTTGTGGGTTCCACTGGGGCAGCTGCTGAGTCTCAGTGTTTTCTAGTCTTCACCAAGGTCTGCCCACCCAGATGGTTTGTACCTGTCCTTACCACAAACCTGCACTGTCTAGATTGCTGAGGCTGCTTCTCCCTAACTGACCTGCTGTTTTCCGGGGCACCCCAGGATTCGAGGTAAATGGCACAGGCCTGGAAATCTCCAACTGCTCTGACTCCAGGTTGGTGCACTTCAATGCCAAGTACTAACCACACAGGTACTAACTAACACTAACAGGATGCCACCAAAACCTTGATATGGGGCTGCTGCAACCTAATTTAAAAAAATTAATAGACATTATTATTATTATTATTATTTTTGAGACAGAGTTTCGCTCTGTTGCCCAGGCTGGAGTGCAGTGGCCGGATCTCGGCTCACTGCAAGCTCCGCCTCACGGGTTTAGGCCATTCTCCTGTCTCAGCATCCCGAGTAGCTGGGACTACAGGCGTCCGCCACCTCGCCTGGGTGGTTTTTTTGTATTTTTTAGTAGAGACGGCATTTCACCGTGTTAGCCAGGATGGTCTCGATCTCCTGACCTCGTGATCCGCCCACCTGGGCCTCCCAAAGTGCTGGGATTACAGGGTTGAGCCACCGCGCCCAGCCAATAGACATCATTTTTTAGAATAGTTGTAGGTTCCCAGAAAAATGGAGTGGATAGTACAGAGAGTTCTCCTAGGCTCCCCTGTCCTCCAGCACACAATTTCCCCTATAAGTATGTTGTATTAATGTGGTCCATTCTTTCCAATTGATGAACCACTATTGATACATCATTATCAACTAAAGGCTATAGTTTACACAAGAGTTCATTCTTTCAGTTTCACAGATTATGGGTTTTGGCAATTACATAGTTCCTAAATCCCCAATACAGTGTCATGCAAAATAGTTTCTGAAAATTCCCTGTGCTTCACCATTTCGTGCGTCCTCCTCTCTTCCAGTCCTGACAACCACTCATCATTTTACTACTTCTCTCTTTTTGACTTTCCAAGAATGTCCTAGAGTTGGAATCGTACAGTATGTAGGTTTCCAGACTAACTTCTTTCTAGCATTATGTATTTTAAGTTCCTGCATGTCTTCTTATGACTTCATAGCTTGCTTTTTAGAATCACTGAATCAGATTTCGTTGTGGGGCTACAACACAGTTTGCTTATTCGTTCACTTGGTGAAAGACGTCTTGCGTACTTCCAACTTTTGGCAATTATGAATAAAATTGCTGTAACTACTTATGTGCAGGATTCTGAGTGAACTTAAGTTTTCCAGAGTGACTGTACCCTTTTCATTTCTACTAGCTATGGAGAGTTCTGGTTGCTCCTCATCTTTGAGAGCATTTGGTGTGTTCACCTTTTTGCATTTTAGCCATTCTAATAGGTTTCCACTGATATCTCATTGTTGTTTTAGTGTGCAATTCCCTAACGCCAAATGATTTTGAGCATCTTTTTCATATACTTATTTGCCATCTGTATATCTTATTAATGAGGTGTACAGATCTTTCACCTACTTTTTTTCTTTTTTTCTTTTTTTTTCTTCCTTTGTGTTGTTTAGTTCTCAGAATTCTTCATATATTTTGGACAGCAGTTTTTCCATCAGATTATTTTGTAAATATTTTCTGCCAGTCTGTGACTTGCTTTTTCCATTCTCTTAACAGTGTCTTTCACAGAGCGGAAGTTTTTAATTTGAACGAGGCTCCACTTAATTTTTTTTCATTAGTAGATTGTGCTTTTGGTTTTGTATCTAAGAAGCCATCATCGAACCCAAGATCCCTGAGACTTTCTCCGATGTTATCTCCTAGGATTCTTATGGTTTTGCACCTTACAT
This sequence comes from Macaca mulatta, assembly GCF_049350105.2. Taxonomy (NCBI): domain Eukaryota; kingdom Metazoa; phylum Chordata; class Mammalia; order Primates; family Cercopithecidae; genus Macaca; species Macaca mulatta. The sequence continues at coordinate 224,404,261 of NC_133406.1, forward strand.
TTACATGTGAGATTTATTTTATAAAGTGTATAACATGCACACCGGGATTTATTTATATATTTTTTGCATGTGGTTATCCAGCTGTTGTAGCACCACTAGTTGGAAAGGGTAAGTTCCCTGCTTTAAGTTGTCTCTAAACCTTCATGGAAGATCAATGGACTGTAGGTAGGCCTGTTTCTGGGCTCTGTATTCTTTGCCATGGATCTATTTGTGTGTGTGTTTTCTCTTTTCACCAGCTTCTCACTATTAAGTTACTGTAGCTTAATGTAAGTCCTGAAGTTGGTAGTGCCAAACCTCAGGGGGGTTTTCAGAACTTCATCTTGAGAACCTGGTTGAGATCATTGTAGTAAAACTTGGAAATATGTGAGATTCCCCCTTAGTCTGGTTCTCAAGGAGTTTTTAATGCGCTAACCAGGCCACCCTCAGCTTCTAGTGATCTGTCAATACCATTTAAGTTCTTCTCCCACTTGCTGTCCCCAGTAACTTCTCTTCCTGTGAGCTCTGACTCCTTGTGTGTTTGCCTGTCTTTCTCATTTTTAGGGTGGCAGTTTTCCCTGTGACTTCAATTCTCTGGTCCATCCTAAAAGGGTTGACTTTCAGTTCCTTCAACCTTTTGCTAGCTGTGAGGACGAGTGATGACTGCCTAGCTCTTTCCATGTTGGACTAGAAACCCAAAAGTTCGTTTAAAGAATGACTTGTTATAAAAGTCACCCGTTGTCAACGTATGACTCAGTGATTTCAGCTGATTTATGGAATTGTGCAGCCATCGGCAGAGTTTCTACTTCAGCACATTTTGTCGCTTCCCCAAATTCCCTTGAACCTCTTTGTAGTCATTTCCTAATCCCTGGTCCCCATGACTGGGTCTGAATAGAATGAATATTTGGAAAGCAGACTTCATTGTATTTACATTTTCATGTGTTTGGGACTTTATATAGTGGACTATTGTGTTCATTTTGTGACAAGTAGAGAAGAGATTGCATTCTAGGGATGTTTTTTTGGGAAACATAACAGTAGTCCTGTTTATGGCTCTCCTTGAATTGGTTCATCTGTGTTGGTGACCGGTATTTGCTACCAGACCTTGTCTGGTGAGCAAAAGAAAAGCAATTTAAAAAAATCTGCTATTAAAATCGAGATGATACATTTTCACATAATAATATGTGGAGTTAAGTAATGAACCATCTTTATTAATTAATTAATTTATTTTTGAGGTGGAGTTTTTGCTCTATTCCTCGGGCTGGAATGCAATGGCGTGATCTCCGCTCACTGCAACCTCCACCTCCTAGGTTCAAGTGATTCTCCTGCCTCAGCCTCCTGAGTAGCTGGAATAATAGGCGCCCGCCACCATGCCTGGCTAATTTTTGTGTTTTTAGTAGAGACAAGCTTTCTCCATGTTGGCCCTGTTGGTCTCTAACTCTTGACTTCAAGTGATCCACCTGCCTTGGCCTCCCAAAGTGCTACAATTACAGACATGAGCCACGGCTTGACCTCAGCCATTTTTATTCTTTCAGAAATGTGATTGATAACAGTAAAGCCGCACTCCTTACGTGCCTGAAATATCCCTCATTGTCTTCTTCAGGTGGCAAGGGCTCTGGAACAGCCACATAAAGGTGAGGGCAATATTTTTTTTCATTGATTGATTGGTTGGTTGATTTTTTTTCTGTTAGAGGGGTTAGCATCCATGTATCTGAAATTGAAATTCAAGAGGAGAGACAGACACCTGTACTAGTTTTCTCTTGCTGCCAATGATCACATTACCACAAATCAGTGGTTTGAAACCACAGAAGTCTGGAATGAAGTGGCTGGGTTCTCTGATCAGAGTCATGTGAGGCTAAAATCCAGGAATGGGCGGGCTGTGTTTTTTTCTAGAGCTCAAGCAATTTGTTTCAAAGTTCACTACAGATATTGAAAGAGTTACTATTCTTGTTTGTGGGGGACTGAGGGCCCTTCATCTTTGCTGACTGTCAGCCAGGAGACACTCTGACTTCAGAGGTCCCCTGCTTTCCTCCTTATCTGTCTTTTCCTTTATCAACCAATAGCAGCTCATGGAGTCCTTCTCAAGCTCCTATCTTCTCTAACTTCAGCTTCTCCAACCAGCCCCAGAAAGTTGTCATGTATGGAGTGATGTGATTAGATCCAGTTCATGCAGGTAACCTCACCAGCTTAAAGTCATATAACTGGCATATAACAACATAATCACAGGAATGGTGTCTCATCACTTTAACGGGCATTGGAGACAAGGGTGTGGCATGTTGGGGGACCATTTCAGAAATTCCATCTACCACAGTATTCACATTCCCCCAATTGCAAAATGCATTCACCCTCTCCCTTAAGGTTTCCCAATCTCATGTCATTAAAGCATTAGTTCAACATGAAAAATGTCATATAGACCACATCAGATGAAAAGTTTAAAATCCCATTTAAAACATCCACACCAGGTGTGGATGAGGCTTCTAGGGTGTCCATGAAGTACAGATCCTTGATATAATTCCCTTTCCTCCGTCGACCTGTGAAACTGAACGAACAGCTTATCTTCCCCTAATGTGAAATGACGGGACAGACATGGAATAACAACTACAGTGATTCTAGTTCAAAATGAGGGAATAAGGAAGGGATAAAGAAGTCACTGACCCAAAATAGTTTGGAAATGGAGCTGGGCAAAATCCAGCAGGAGTTTCTTAATTAGGATCCACAGCCTGGGACCGACCCGCTGTCCTGTGAGTCTTTGCCTCTGGGCTCTCTGCTCTGCATTTCTTCAGACCATGATTATTCATCTCTTTTCTTACACTCTTTTGTGTATGGCTCCTATTGCATTCAAAATGTTTTTGAGATTCTTCCATGTTGTTTTGTGTGTCAACAGTTCGTTCCCTTAGGCTTTCCATGGAATGACTGTATTACAGTTTATTGATCCATTGTTGTATTGACAGATGCTTGAATGTTTCCAGTTTTTCCTATTATGAATTAAAGTGCCATGGACATTCTTGTATAAATCATTTTCTGGACATATGTTTTAATATGCTGGGGAAACTGCAGGCAGCACCTCTGTCGCCCTGATACAATGGGCACTGCTTAACCTAGCAAAAAATAGGTGACCGCGACCTTGGCAAGAGCAGCTCCCACGGAGTGGTGAGGGCAGAGGCTGATTGGAGTCGGTTTATGAGCCGGAAGAAGGAGAGGAATCGCAGACAAGTGAAGGAAATATTTTGAGGAATTTTCTTGTGAATGGAAGGTGAGAAACAGGGGAGAAGAAAGTGGGTCAAAGATATTGTGCTTTTTAGGCCGAGTGAGGTGGCTCACACCTGTAATCCCAGCATTTAGGGGGGCCGAGGCGGGCGGGTCACTTGAGGTCAGGAGTTCTAGACCAGCCTGGCCAACATGGTGAAACCCTGTCTCTACTAAAAATACAAAAATTAGCCAGGTGTGGTGGTACACTTCTGTAATCTCAGGTACTCAGGAGGCTGAGGCATGAGAATCACTTGAAGCCAGGAGGCGGAGGTTGCAGTGAGCCGAGATTGCGCCACTATATTCCAGCCTAGGCGACAGAGTGAGACTCTGTCTCACACAAAAAAAGCAACTGTGCTTTTTGTTTTATTTGGAGATGAGAGAAATAATAACTCATTGGGTGCAGCTGGCAGTGCCTCCTGAAGAAGGAGGAATGGGCTTGGGATGCCCTTGAGTGGCTGTGGGGCTGGGAGTGGCCACGTGGCCATGGACACTGTGGGGCCGGTTCACTGGGTAGCCACAGGAAGGAAGGTGCCTTTGAACATAGATCGTGTCCCTGTGTGGGGAAGGTGACTTTTGGTTGCTTGTGTTTTCTCAGGGGTCTGGGAAGCAGCAGTGGCAGCTGAGGGTGAGGTGGAAGGGAGGAGTGGCCAGGTGTCCCCAGAACCTGGGAGAGAGGATGGCGTAGAGCAGGTGCCCACAGACTCTTTCTGTAAAGGACCAGATAGTAAATAATTTAGGCTTTGCCAGCCAAGCAGTCTCTGTTGCAGCTCCTCAGCCCTGGCCTTGGAGCTCAGAAGCAGCCTGAGAGGATTTGTAAACAAACGGGCATGGAGGTGTTCCAACAAAACTTGATTTACAAAAATAGGCAGCAGGCTGGCTCTGGCCTGCTTAGACTCCTGGCCCTCGACCTCGCCTCCAGACCAGGGGTCTTCAAAGCATGGTCCCTGGGATTCCAGCATCAGCGTTATCTCGGACTTGTGAGAAATGCAGATTCTCGGACCCCACCCCAAGTTCATGGAACCAGTGACTGAGTCGCTGCAGTGTTTCCAAACCAAGTTGAGTTTGTGATTCTGGAATTCTAGAAGTTAGCTCAGCAGCTAGACCCAAGAGAGTGAGGTGTGGGGTGGGCTACACGCCCTGTTAAAGGCACAGGCATCCCAGCCCCCAGCCCCTTCTTCAAGCCTGTGTGAGGACATCCTGCCTGCCATGGGCCATGTTTGCTTATGCAGCCTCCATGGGGGGCTCCCTGGGGACGGGCTGTGGTGATGACTCTGCTCTCAGCAGAACCCTCCACTCTGCAGGCCTGGTTTCCTGTCCACGTCCCTCAGCTACTCAGGGGAACCTGGGGGCAGGAGCTCCGTTTCTTGTAGGGGCAGCCTCCCACAGCAGGAGGGCTCAGCCAGGGTTCAGTGAATGAAGAAACGCACTGTCCTCTGATCGAAAGCACAGCATCTTTACTAGTTTAACGACAGTTTTTTAGTGACTTTAGTGAGATGATTTGATTTCCTGCCTCTGAGTCATCTAAGAGCAAAATGCATGAGCTGCTAATGGGCTGAAAGAGAGGCTGCCCTTGAGGATACTCCAGCCCCCCATTGCTGCAGGGATTCAATCACCTCAAAGCCAGGTAACCAGCCTCGGCCTCCCAAAGCTCTGGGATTATAGGCGTGATCCACCGTGCCTGGACTGAATGAGGGTCTTTAAGAAAAAACTCCAGGGGATGGTCACCAACCCGTGCCGCCTCCTCTGAGGTTAGCATGGTGCTGGATCTTCTCTGCATCTTCTGTCCTTGTTTTTGATTTTCATTTTGGTTTCCTCCGTCACCCAGGCTGGAGTGCAGTGGCACGATCATGGCTCACTGCAGCCTCGACCTCCCAGGCTCAACCAAGTCCAGCTAATTTTTTTTTATTTTTTAATTTTTTTGTAGAGACTGGGTCTCTACAAAAAAAGTCTCTATGTTGCCCAGGCTGGTCTCAAATTCCTGTGCCCAAGTGATCCTCCTGCCTCAGCCTCCCGAAGTGCTGGTATTCCAGGCTGGTCCCCTTTTGCCAGCAGGTCTGCTCGTGTGCTCACATCGCTCACTCAGGGGAGACCTCCGTTATTAGGGGGACCTAGACCTACGCTGCCTGGACCCCAAGGAGGGAGGTTGTTTGGGAATCTCCTCCCTTACTTTGCTTTTTTTCCCAGGAAGCTGGCTTCCTGGTCACGGAAGGTCACCAGGAAAAAGAAGAGTGAGAAAAAAAGCCAATCCGCCACTTGGCTGTCAGGTTTCCTACCAATTTCATGGGTTGGTGTGGACGGGCGGGGCTGCGTTTTGAGCCCAGACCATCACTTTGCCCATGGGTGCAGGACCACGTGACCTTGAGCAATGTTCAGGAGTTGTCTGTGTACAATTACTGCAGCTTCTTGAACAAACTTATTCCCAGGTGTATTATTCTTATAGATGCTAATATAAATGAAATCATTGTGTCAATTTTCTTCTCAGATTGTTCATTGCTAACACAATGGATTGTTTGCTGAATGTTTGCTAAATTCACTTATTAACTCTGTGGGTGTGTGTGTGTGTGTGTGTGTGTGTGTGTGTGGTCTGTGAGCATGTATGTGTGTTTGCCTTTGTAATTATTATTTGGGATTTTCTTTTTTTTTTTTTTTTTTTTTTTGAGACGGAGTCTCGCTCTGTCACCCAGGCTGGAGTGCAGTGGCCGGATCTCAGCTCACTGCAAGCTGCGCCTCCCGGGTTCACGCCATTCTCCTGCCTCAGCCTTCCGAGTAGCTGGGACTACAGGCGCCTGCCACCTCGCCCGGTTAAGTTTTTGTATTTTTTTTTTTAGTAGAGACGGGGTTTCACTGTGTTACCCAGGATGGTCTCGATCTCCTGACCTCGTGATCCGCCCGTCTCGGCCTCCCAAAGTGCTGGGATTACAGGCTTGAGCCACCGCGCCCGGGATTTTCTATCCATAGGATCACACCATCTGCAAATTGAGATCGTTTTGTTTTCTATTCAAAAATATTTTATCTCATGTTTATATTTGAAAGATCATTTGACCAGGTGTAGAATTGTAGGCGACAGTTTCTCTAAGTGCTTTATTGCAAACTTCTTGTTTGTCAAGTTTCCTATGAGAAATCTTATGCCATCCTTCTAGGCAGTGCTCTGTATGGAACATGTTCTTTCACCTTTGATTACTTTTAGGATTTCCTTTTGATCACTGGTTTTGATGGATTTGATTCAGGTGTTCCTTGGTGAACTTTTCTTCATGTTTCTTGTTCTTAGAATATTTGTATTTCTGTAATATTGGAAGTTTATGCTTTCCATGGAGCTTCTAAATCTTCCATCCAATGTTTTAAATATCTTTGTCTCTCTTCTCCACTACACGCCCTTCAGGGATTCCATTTAGCCCTCTAGAGGGTGTTTAAAGTTTTTATACTGATGGTCTTTTTATGTTTTCAAGTCATTTGTGACTGTGTGTTTCATTTATGTTAGTTTCAACTTCTATTCCTTCTAGTTCAATAACCTTCCCTTCCGCAATGTTTAATCCAGTGCCTTCCTCCATTTCAGACTGTAAATCATAGTTTTTATCTAGAGAATTTGATATTTAAAAAATCTTCAACCTCTCCACTTAATTAAAATAAAATTATACTGTTTTTAATGTCCTTTTCTTCTATTTCCAACATGTGTCAATTTCAACTAGATCATTAGATTCTTCATTATGTGTCATGTTTTCCTGCTTCTTTGGCTGCTTGATATTCTTTTATTTTTATTTCTTTATTTTTTGGGGGATGGAGTTTTGCTCTCCTGCCCAGGCTGGAGTGCAATTGTGTGATCTCAGCTCATTGCAACCTCCGCCTCCCAGGTACACAAGCGATTCTCCTGTCTCAGCCTCCCCAGTAGCTCACATTACAGGCATGCGCCGCCATGCCTGGCTAATTTGTTTTGGATTTAGTAGAGACGGGGTTTCACCATGCTAGTCAGGCTGGTCGTGAACCCCTAACCTCAGGCGATCCACCCAGCTGCTTGATATTCTAAGATTTGATGCTGGAGCTTCGCTGTCAATGCTCAAAAGTGCCCAAAGACACCATTCGACCCCAGTGTCTATGCACACCCAAGCTTTTGCAACAGGAGAGGTGGAGAGAGCAGAGATGAGTGTGCTGCAACATGCTGGTAGATGGCACCCCAGTTGTGCTTGGGGCTTTCCTATGCCTCATACAACAATGGGCCTTCCTTAATATTTCCCTTAAGAACCACCCGACTTCATGCCCTGTCTCTCTGTCCAAACACCAGGACAGTCCTCTCACCAGTCTCAACCAGCCAATGGATTGACAAACCTCCAGATATGAGTCAGTGGAGAAGGCGCTCCCTTGTCAACAAATTTTGTAGAAACAACTGGACATGCATATCCCCAAAGGAAAAAAATTCACCTGAACCTCAATACTCACTCAAAAACTAACTCAAAATGGATTATGCAACTAAATATAAACTATAATACTAGAAAAGCATAGCAGAAGTAGGAGGATAGGAGAGAGCAAGTCCACCTAGGATGATGACCGCTGAATTTCTCAACGGACACGTCAAAGCCCTAGGGGTTAGAGAGTCAAAACTCCCACCCGTAACCCTGGCCCTAAACACCTGGGCTAGGGAACACTGTGGCCCTCAGGAGATTGTCTTTAGCTGGGTCTGAGAGCCACACAACTGCAGAGGGAGCAGGAGACACTATGCAAATCGAGGCCAGAACAGCAGGGCGCGCCTGTTCATGACAGAACACAGGTAAAACCACCCTCAGAAAGAGCGTGTGGAGAAACAGATCATGCCTGAGACCTGGTGGATTAGAGCACTGGCTACTGGGGAATTGAAAGGAAGGGGCTTCACCGTGCAGAGGACCAGAGGTGCCAATCTTGGAAACGCAGAATTGCTGGGAGATGGGGAGGCAGGAACAGAGGAAGCATCCTCTGGAGACTCGTGGTGAAGAGAACACATGAACGAAGTAACTGGCAGAAATCAGAGGTCCTGGTAGAACAAAATTGAATCCCACAATGAGAACATACACCGTGTATGTCCCCCAGGGAAGACAGTATCTCCTAAAAACTCAAGAAAAATCATTTTGGGCGAGTACCTTATATCCAGTCATGCGATCCATGCAAGACCATGAGAAAAGATTATTAAACATGCTAAGCTCAGCGAGACCTGATTCCCTCAGGAGGACTCTGTTAAGGATGAGTGCCACTCAGCAAGTGATGACTGTGACATTCACTTTTGAATAGCTCATGAGTATTAATATATTTAATTGTGGATCTAACCAAAAACCAAGGTGGGGCCAAGATGACAATCACAGAATGTCACTGGTGTATGTTTAGGTTCAAATACTATTATGAGAAGTGGCAGGCCGGGCGCGGTGGCTCACACCTGTAATCCCAGCACTTTGGGTGGCTGAGGCGGCCTGATTACAAGGTCAGGAGATCGAGACCATCCTGGCTAACACGGTGAAACCCTGTCTCTACTAAAAAATACAAAGAAAAAAAAAAAGAGAAGTGGCAGGTAAGGGAGGTAGAAAAAAGATAACGCATATGTAATTTGCTGTCTTATGGAAATCTTTGAGGTTGAAAGTCATAATTTAAAACATATAAAACAAATATTAGAAGTGTGTCTAGTTCAAAGGGGGGAAAACTATCAAAAACATTTTTAGTGCAATATTAAACAGGAGCTATGCAACCCTTCCTAAATGCCAAAGGCACACACACACACACACACGCTCACAAAGAATAAAATAATTAGAATCAAGAAATGTAGTAAATATATTCTGCTACATATGATAAACATAGTCTACAATGTGGAAGAGATAAGAAAATAAACAGGGAAATGAAAATTTTTTTATTAATTTGTATCAGAACCCACCAAAACCAATCAGCATAATAAAAGATTCTAACACTGAATGTAAAAAGCAATCCAACAGTCCAGAGCGATAGGCAAAAGTTTTTAATTGTATAGGGTAAAATAACTTTGGACAAAAATTAAAACTCAGGCAGAGAATGGTTTTTTTTTCAACAGCAGACACTAGCCAAAACAGAGGCAGAGTAAAAATTGAGACAGAAAATTTCCAGTGTAGAGATATGGATATAATAATAGACACAGGCAGGGATGATTAATAAACGATGAAGTGTTTAGAGGATGATGATTGGAATACATGACGTTTATACTTTTAAAAACCACTTTCTCAAATACTTCATTATAAGTAAGGTGTCTCTAAAAGCAACAGATCTCCTAGACCCCTCCTTAACCAAGTAACCAGTCCTGATATCATGATAATGGTGATGGACAAACTAGACCTTCTATGCCCGCAGATAGACAGGCTGAGGTTGGAAAGTCACAGTATTGACTCTGCAGTGTTCCTGGCAAAACGTTTAGGCTGAATTGAATCATGAAGACATTTTCAGACAACTTCAGAATGTAGATCATTGAGCCAGACAGCTGACCTGTCCTCTACAAACGAGTCCATGTCACCACAATCAATGACAACAACAAAAAGATGAGGAAATATTTGGGGTTCAAAATAAAGAAATGTAGCTACAGTACCTTTTTACTTTCTTTGAACCCAAAATATCTCTTCTCCTTTTTGTTGTGAGATTCGTGGTGACATGGACTGTGTGAAGGAGACAGGCCAGTCGTCCTGCTCAGTGTTCTACATTCTGCAGTTGTCCGGTGATTACCTCCTATGAAACTCAGGCTAAGCGTTTTCTGCAAGAACATGGCATTGTTCATATTCTGCACCGGCAGAGTCCCGGGTGACATGCTGTCTCCTGCCAGCGGCTCCTGGCTCCTGTTCTTTACAGGATGGAATTGAGAGGAGCCAGGCTAAGGGCTCTCCACGCTGTTTGTCCATCTAGCTGTGGTCTTCCTAAGTATTGATAGCAATTGGAGGCTGAAGGACTGTGGCTTCTCTAACCAAAGGTGCCTAGTGGGTTAACAATTGTCAAGAGCAGTCAGTGGTTCTGAAATACAGTCCTCAGCCAAGGATCCCTCCTGTGTTACACATGGATCAGCTAAAACAAACCAACACTGAAGATACAAAGAATGGGGGGAGGTTCATTGAAACCAGGGTAACACCTTTGGATGACTTAAACACAAAGATGACACTGACCTTGAGCAGGCATAGAAGCTCAGAGACATGCGCGTAAAATGAAATCCCTGAGGAACTTTGTAGCTACCCAGAGATACCTGGTTCAAATCAGAGTATCTCACATTCACTCCCGGCATGTGCTGCAGAGTTATGTGAACGTGTCACACCTAACTTGGGTCCAGTGTCGTCAGACTGAGCACAGGTTGCCACTGCATGGTCTGAGAATGGAATAGAGTACTGCCCACTTTCCTATCCTATGTCTGGGATTCCAAACGGAACTACAGTTTCATTCAAACCTACATGTGCCTGTAAGTCCTGCCTGCGGCAATGACATCTCTCAGCTTAGGAAGGGCTGCTTAGTGTGGGAATAGGACTCCCATCTGGAAGCCCAGGTGGAACCTTATCATCGTCAAAGTAAAAAACCCATTGTCCACGTCAAGGGCCAAGCTGACGTGCTGTTCCTCAAGTGAGTAAAAGCCACTTGTGTAGTGCTGGAATGAGTCAGGTAGTTGAAAGTAACTTGAAGGAGTCCAATAACATCCATTCGGTGAGTCCTGCAAGACTTCAGGCTCTCCTGCTTCCATCAGCACCCCGTTGAGCCTGGAAAAGGAGATGAAACTAAAGAAGCAGCCAGGGGAAATCAGACACCGCAGAGCCCCAACTAGATTTCAGGGGTCACATAGGGAAGTGGTTAAAAAAGGAAAAGGATACATCTTTTTAATGAGGTAAACCATTGTTGCCTTTATGTTGGGATAGAACAGGGCCAGGTAGAAAACAATGAAAGAGAAAGACAGAGAGAGAGAGAGAGAGAGAGAGAGAGAGAGAGAGAGAGGGCGAGCTGAGTGAACTGGCCAGGTGACAGACTGATAAGGGAGTAAAAGGACACTCTGAGTTAGTGCCCAGATGACACACAGCAAACAGTGATTATGAAGAGTGAGTTTAATAGTTTTCCATAAAATGTGATTAAAATTCGATGCAGTCGCCATGAGAGTACAGCTTTTGAGGTATGGTCAACCTATGGTACGTTAGTCAATGATAAGGGGAGGAAGAAATGGAAACCTAAACCTCTACTGCAATGAAAAGCAACAGCAATGTCAGTAGGAGTAATTCAGCTTTCGTTGAAAACATGAAACCAAACACACTGCTTTCCCCTGGATCTGTCGTCTCCAGGTATTAAGAAAGAATTAAGCGTCCACAATTGCTGAAAGTTACCTGGGGCATGGTGGGTTTTGATCTTCTTCCCCTTCTTGGTACTTTTCAATTTCTGCAATAAATTCAGACACATGAAGCTGATTCTCCTACACACATAACAATCCACTGTCTAATCCTTACACAGGGACCTCAGGCTCCTCAGCATAAGAATAAGACACTGTGGAGATATATTTCAGAAGGCCTGAAGGCTGGTCATGATAGAGATTCCTTGGTTTTTGTCCCAGAAACTAAGGGTAAAATGTCCCTTTTCTGGTAGATCGTTATCCCAATATCATTTGTCCCAAGTTTGTGCAAATGGTTATGCCATATTTTTCCAATCAATTTAAAGCAAATACCCTCAAGTGATTTCTAGGAGAAAAACTGCAATATTCAGCCCTGTCTCATCAAATCCTCAGATTCTTCATGGTTGTGAGGATTTTAGACACTGAAATTAGAGTGAGAAAGGAAATCTGGAAACCCTTGAGTCAAAATCATAGTTCTCTGAATTTGTCACATCGGCCCAGGTCCAATGTCTTGAGAGTAGAATCAGCACCACAGGCATGGCCTCAGACTAGGAAGAGAGCCATGCTCACTGACCCATCCCATGTCTGGGCTTCCAGGTGGAACTAGAGTTTCATTGAACCTACATGTGCCTATAGGTCCTCACTGCAGCAGTGACATCTCTCAGCTCAGTAATGGCCACTTGGAACAGGATATGATCTCTATACGGAACACTCATTGGATCCTTATCAGCTTCAGAGAAAGGTACTCACCATCTACGCCAAGAGAAAAGCCAATGTGTTGTTCCTCCAATGAGTAAAGGGAACTTCCCTGGGGATGGCATGAATCGGGAAGCTCAAGATAACTGTAAGGAGTCGAGTAATATCTATCCAGTGAGTCCTGCAAGACTTCAGGCTCTACTACCTCCAGCAGCTCTCTGCTGAGCCTGGAAAAGTAGAAAAAGTAAAGAATAAGTCAGGAGAAATCAGAGACAACAGAGCCCCAACTAGATTTCATGGGTAGCACAAGGAAGTGGTCAAGAAAGAAAAATGATAGATCCATGAATGAGGTAACAAATTATTGCCTTCATGTTGGGACAGAACAGGGCCAAACGGAAAAGGATGAAAGAGAAAGACAGACAGAGAACAGAGGCAGAGGGAGAGACAGAGAGAAACAGAGAGTGCTTGGTGAGTTGTCCAGGTGACACACTGATGAGGGAGTAACAGGACACTCTGAGTTAGTGCCCTCAGGACACACAGCATACAGTGATCATGAAAAGGCTGTGATCAATAATTTTCCATCAAATGTGCTCAAGTTTCCATGTAGTCACCATGAGAATAGAGCTTTTGAAGTATGGTCCACCTACAGTAGGTTAGTAAATGATAAGGGGAGGAAGAAATGGGAACCTAAATATGTAAAGCTACAAAAACCAATAGCAATGTTAGTAGGAATAATTCAGGCTTGGTTGAAAAGATGTAATCAATAATGTCGGCCCGCTCTGTTTTCCCCGAACCAGGAGTCTCCAGGTGTCAACACAGAATTAGCTGTTGTCAATTGCTCAGAGTTACCTAGGGCATGGTGGGCCTTGGTCTTCTTCCTCTTCTTCCTTTGTAATTCCTGCAATAAAATCAGACAGGGACAGGCAAAATAAGCCAATTCACCTACACCCATAACAGTCCACTCTCTAATCCCCACACAGGGACCACAGGCTCCTCAGCATGAGAATAGGATAATGTGAGAGATACACTGCAGGAGGCCTCAAAGCCGGTCATGATAGAGATTCTGTGATTTACATCTCAGAACCAAGGGTCAAATGTCCCTATTCTGGTAGACAGTTATCCCAAAATCATTTATCCCAAGTTTGTGCAAACAGTTATGCCTTATTGTTCCCATCAATTCAAAGAAAATGCCCCAGATGATTTCTAGGAGGAAAACTGCTGTATTCAGCCCTGTCTCATCAAATTCCCAACTCGTTCATGGTCGCAAGACACTGAAATTAGAATAAAGGAGGAAATCTACAAACGTTGAGTCCGAATCATAGTTCTGTGAATTTTTTACATCTGCCTCGGTCCAATGTGCTGAGAGTGGGTTCAGGTTGCCACAGGCATGACTGGAGACTAGGAATAGAGCCATGCTCACTGACCCATTTCATATCTGGGCTTCCAACTGAAACTACAGTTGCATTACAACCTATATGTGTCCATTGGTCCTGCCAGCAGCAATGACATCGTTCGGATCAGGAAGGGCCAGTTGGAACAGGAATATCACCCCTATCGGGAAGACCAGGTGGAGCCTTATCACCTTCATAGTAAGGAACTCACTGTCCATGTCAAGAGCCAAGCCAAAGTGCTCTTCTTCCAACGAACAGAAGGCATTTCTGTAGGGCTGGCATAAGTCAGGCAGTTCAAGATACCCGCAAGGAGTTGAATAAAATCTATCCAGTGAGTCCTGCAAGACTTCAGGCTCTTTCTCATCCAGCAGTTCCCTGTTGAGCCTGGAAAAGTAGGAAAAGTAAAGAATAAGCCAGGGGGAATCAGAAACCACACAGCCCCAGCTAGATTTCATAGGTAACATAAGGAAGTGTTTGGAAAGAAAAAGGACAGCTCTATTAATGAGGTAACAGATTATTGCCTTAATGTTGGCACAATCAGGGCCAGGTAGAAAAGGATGAAAGAGAAAGAAACACACACACACACACACACACACACACACACACACACACACACACACACAGAGAGAGAGATAGAGAGAGCAAGAGCTCAGTGAATCGGCCAGGTGACACACTGATGAGGCAGTCAAAGGACACTTTGTATTTGTGCCCTCAGGACGAACAATGAACAGTGATCATGAAAACAGTGGGCTCAATAATTTTGCATAAAATGTGCTCAAGTTTCCCTGCAGTCACCATGAGAATACAGCTTTTGAGGCATGGTCAACCTTCAGTAGGTTAGTAAATGATAAGGGTAGGAAAAAATGGAAACCTAAATATTTACTGTAATGAAAACCAAAAGCAATATTAGTGGGCATAATTCAGACTTGTCTGCTAAGGCAAAGTCACTCTTTTCAGCATGTACTGTTTTCCCTGCACTTGGCGTCTCTAGGTGTCAACAGCAAATGAACTGTCCACAATTTCTCAGACTCACCTGGGACCTGTGGCCTCTTGGTCCTCCTTTTTCACTTCATCACACCAATGTCCTGCAAATAAATTCAGATGGGGCCTCTTACATGAAGCAGTTCTTCCTTGCACACAGAAACATTCCTCTGTCCAATCCTAACACAGGGACATCAGTCTTCTCAGTGTGGGAACAGAAGACTTTGAGAGAAACATAACCAGAGGCATGAGGTCAAGTCTTGAGAGAACTGACTTGGTTCCTTTCATGAGCCTTGGGCAAAATTCTCCTGTTTTGGAATGTTATCTTCCCAATGTGATCTGTCCTAGGTTTGTGTACACAAATGAGCAATGACTTTCCCAGTAGATTCTAGGCAAATACTTCTAACACCTCGTAGGAGAGATACTGCAATATTCAGGTTTCTCACATCAAATACCCAGGATTTGATAGTTTATGAGATTGTGGACACTGAGATTTCATGTAGGGGTGTAATATTCCAGCTCTTGTTACAACGAGACTTGGTTCGACACAGAAGCATCAGCTATTATGGCTTTTGTGGGTGAAAAGTCAGTCATTTATCTAGAAAACACACCAGCAAGACGATGGACAGATGAGCTAAAACAAGCCAACTGAGAAGACACAGAAAATGGGGATAAATTCACTGAAACCTGGGTCACATCTCCGATTCAGAGGCAGACAAGGGTGACACTGGCCTCGGGCAGGTAAAGAACCGCACAGACATGCTTTGGGAACAAAACTCATGAGGAACTTTGTAGCTGACAAGACACATTTAATTCACATGAACTGATCTGACAGACAACACCTGGGCATGTGCTGCATGGCTTGGTGTGAGTTTGCCACACCTGCCTTGAGTTCCATGTCCTGACAGTCAGTCTAGGGTGGCACTGGCATGGCCTGAGACTAGGAAGATATTACAGCTCACTGAACCACGCCATGCCTGTACTTCAGACTCGACTCCAGAGTGATTGAAATCTACATTGATATATAGGTTAAACCCACAGTGATGGCAACTCTCAGCCCAACCAGGGGCGGAAAGCCCCAAGATTACGGGGTCTACTTGGGACATGAACTGGAGCTTTATCACCTTCACAATGGAGTACTCACTGCCCACGTCAAGAGCCAAGTCCACTTGTTGTTCCTCTAATGAGTGAAAGGTGCTGCTGTAAGACTGGTATGAGGCAGACATGTCAGGAGGAATTGAGGGAGTCGAATAACCTTCATCCCAGGATTCCTGGAGAGCTTCCTCCTCTTCAGACTCCTGCAGATTCCTGATGACACAGGCAGGACAGGGATGACAGAAGATTTAACCGACAGAGATTAGACAGCAAAACCTCCCAGATGATCTGATGGGAGGCAGAATGGAGTGGTCGCAGAAACCAAAGCCAGTTTTCCTTCAACAGAAATAAAAGTATCCTTCTAAATGCAGGGCAGAGGGTGACTGCCCTGGGGAATGACAAAAAAGTGGGCAGCACGTGCTCAGTACACTTGCCACAGATGAGCCAATGTAGGGCACCCCGACTCTCCCTGTAAACTACCCTCATGACTTGCAGCACAGACACTAACACAAGATTTCAACTACTTTGCATAAATTGCGTTGAATTTTCCTTACAGCATTCAAGTGAACAGAGCTCTTGAGGCAGTGCAGACACAGATCTTGTGTGCTAAGGGCCCCATTTTCCCAATATTTTGATAGAATATGTTTTTTCAGTTTCTTTTCTTGCACAAATACTGGAAAACATACTAACAAAACATAAGCAGAAAGCATACGTACATTCTCTCCCTGGATTTAAACGCAGGGGAGAGAACAGGCGACACCAAGAAATCCCTGTTTGAGGGTCTGGAGTGGACCTCCAGCAAACTCCACCAGACCTGCAGCTGAGGGACCTCACTGTTAACAAGAAAACTAACAAACAGAAAGGAATAGCATCCACTTCAACAAAAAGGACATCCACTCCAAAACCCCATCTCTAGGTCACCAGCATCAAAGACCAAAGGGAGAGAAAACCACAAAGAGGTGGAGAAACCGGAGCAGAAAAGCTGAAAATTTTAAAAACCACAGCGCCCCTTCTCCTCCCAAGGATCAGAGATCCTCGCCAGCAACGGAACAAAAAAGGGCAGAGAATGACTTTGACGAGATGACTGAAGTAGGCTTCAGAAAGCTGGTAATAACAAACTTCTCCGAGTTAAAGGAGGATGTGCGAAAACATCGCAAGGAAGCTACAAACCTTGAAAAAAGATTAGACGAATGGCTAACTACAATAAACAGTGTAGAGAAGACCTTAAATGACCTGATGGAGCTGAAAACCATGGCATGAGAACTACATGATACGTGCACAAGCTTCAGTAGCTGATTCGATCAAGTGGAAGAAAGGGTATCAGTGATTGAAGATCAAATTAAGGAAATGAAGTGAGAAGAAAAGTTTAGAGAAAAAAGAGTAAAAAGAAACAAACAAAGCTGCCGAGCAATATGGGACTACGTGAAAAGAACAAATCTACATTTGATTGGTGTACCTGAAAGTGATGGGGAGAATGGAACCAAGCTGGAAAACACTCTTCAGGATATTACCCGGGAGAACTTCCCCAACCTAGCAAGGCAGGCCAACTTTCAAATTCAGGAAATACAGAGAACACCACATAAAGATACTCCTCGAGAAGAGCAACCCCAAGAAACATAATTGTCAGATTTACCAAGGTGGAAATGAAGGAAAAAATGGTAAGGGGAGCCAGAGAGAAAGGTCGGGTTACCCACAAAGGGGAGCCCATCAGATTAACAGCACATCTGTCTGCACAAACTCTACAAGCCAGAAGAGAGTGGGGGCCAATACTTAACATTCTTAAAGAAATGAATTTTCAACCCGGAATCTCATATCCACCCAACCTAAGCTTCATAAGTGAAAGAGAAATCAAATCCTTCACACACAATCAAATGCTGAGAGATTTTGTCACCACCAGGCCTGCCTTACAAGAGCTCCTGAAGGAAGCACTAAACACGGAAAGGAATAACCAGTACCAGCCACTGCAAAAACATGTCAAATTGTAAAGACCATCGATGCTAGGAAGAAACTGCATCAACTAACAGGCAAAATAACCAGCTAACATCTTAATGACAGGATCAGATTCACACATGACAATATTCACCTTCAATGTCAATGGGCTAAATGCCCCAATTAAAAGACACAGACTGGAAAATGGAATAAAGAGTCAAGACCCATCAGTGTGCTGTGTTCAGGAGATGCATCTCACATGCAGAGACACACATAGGCTCAAAATGAAGGGATGGAGGAACACCTACCAAGCAAATGGAAAGCAAAAAAAGCAGGGGTTGCAATCCTAGTCTCTGACAAAACAGACTTTAAACCATCAAAGATCCAAAGAGACAAAGAAGACCATTATATGGTAAAGGGATCGATTCGACAAGAAGAGCTAACTATCCTAAAGATATATGCACCCAATACAGGAGCACCTAGATTCATAAAGCAACTCCTGAGAGACCTCAAAAGACACTTAGACTCCCAGACAACAATAATGGGACACTTTAACACCCCACTGTCAATATTACACACATCAATGAGACAGAATGCTAACAAGGATATCCAGAACGCAAACTCAGCTCTGCACCAAGCAGACCTAACAGACATCTACAGAACTCTCCACCCAAAATCAACGGAATATACATTCTTCTCAGCATCGCATCACACTTATTCCAAAATTGACCACATAGTTGGAAGTCAAGCACTCCTCAGCAAATGTAAAACAACAGAAATCACAACAAACTGTCTCTCAGAACACAGTGCAATCAAATTAGAGCTCAGGATTAAGAAACCCACTCAAAACTGAACAACTGCATGGAAACTGAACAACCTGCTCCTGAATGACTACTGGGTAAATAATGAAATGAAGGCAGAAATAAAGATGTTCTTTGAAACCATTGAGAACAACGACACAACATACCAGAATCTCTGGGACACATTTAAAGCAGTATGGAGAGGGAAATTTCTAGCACTAAATGCCCACAAGAGAAAGGAAAGATCTAAAATCAACACCCTAAAATCGCAATTAAAACAACTAGAGAAGCAAGAGCAAACAAATTCAAAAGCTAGCACAAGGCAAGAAATAAGTAAGATCAGAGCAGAACTGAAAGAGACAGAGACACAAAAAATCCTTCAAAAAAATCAATGGGCCAGGCATGGTGGCTCAAGCCTGTAATCCCAGCACTTTGGGAGGCCGAGACGGGCAGATCATGAGGTCAGGAGATCGAGACCATCCTGGCTAACACGGTGAAACCCGGTCTCTACTAAAAAATATAAAGAACTAGCTGGGAGAGGTGGCGGGCGCCTGTAGTTCCAGCTACTCGGGAGGCTGAGGCAGGAGAATGGTGTAAACCCAGGAGGCAGAGCTTGCAGTGAGCTGAGATCCGGCCACTGCACTCCAGTCTGGGTGATAGGGCGAGACTCCATCTCAAAAAAAAAAAAAAAACTCAATGAATCCAGGAGCTGGTTTTTTGAAAAGATGAACAAGATATCCCTCTTTGGCTAGTTCACCTGGCTCAACTGATTGCAAGTACTTATCTTCAGAGGACTATGAAATTAAAACCAATACAAGTGCCACAAATCATGCACAACATTGTTAATAAGGACAATTTGTAGCTGAGTGAATGAAAGAAAGAGGTCTATTCATCGCTTCCTCATTTTCCCGAAATCTACAATCTCCAGCTGTCACTACTGAATTCACAGCTCACAATTCCACAGCATTACCTGGGAGACACTGGCCCTTTTTCTTCCTCTTCTTCATGATCACTTTCATTTTCTGTAAATACATTCAGAGAAGCAGGTCACATTAAGCAATTCACACTTCACATATGACCAAATCACTGTCCAGTCATAGCACAAGGACCCAACTATTCTCAGGGCAAGAACATGGATTCTGACATGAATATTCTAGGGTGGTCTAGATTAAGTCTGGTGAGAAGTAGATGACCCTGCTTTCCAGTCCCACAGGCCAAAATTTCCCTCTGTGGGTAGACTATAATGCCATATTCCCTGCCTGCGTCTATGCAAAGAAAATAAAATTTTCCCCCCAAAATCTCCAAAAATTAGTCGAACAATTTTCTAGGAGTGTTGCTGCAATACTGACTTATATCATCAGGTACCATGGACATTAAATGTTCAGAGGCATCTGTACATGAAACTCAACTGATAGACGCATTCTAACAACTCTTGCTTTAAAAAGAATCTGTGATTCGGGAGGCCAAGGCAGGTGAATCATTTGAGGTCATGAGTTCAAGATGAACCTGGCCAATATGGGGAAACCCCATCTCTACGAAAAATACAAAAATTAGCCAGATGTGGTTGTGTGTACCTGTGGTACCAGCTACTCAAGATGCTGAGGCAGGGGAATCACTTGAATCTGGGAGGCGGAGGTTGCAGCAAGCCAAGATGGTGCCACTGCACTCCACCGTGGTTGAGCAAGACTCCATCGCCAAAAAAAAACCACCACCGCCACCAACAACAACAATCTATGATGCGACAAAGAAACATCGGATCAGCTATTGCATTGATGGAGTGGAGAACCAGTGTCCAGCCTTGCTTTATGGAACTGTATCAGCAAACTAAACATGAAAAGTTTCCGTCCACATTTCAATGGGACTGTGCAGCTAACCAAGCTGACTTAAAAGAGATCAAGATTAAAGCTGAGAGTAGTGAAGCCTGGGGAGCAATATATCCAAAAACAAAGGCAAGGCTGCCAGTCTCCTTCAAAAGGCATAGAAACTCCATGGACATTGTTCAGGGACACATGACTTAATCACAGGTGACAAGAGATACTGAATCGAAGCTAGGAAGCCTCACAGTTACTTCCCATGCAACTCCTGTACTCAGGTGACTATGAGGTTGTCACACTTGCCTGGGGTCCAGTAACTTCACACTGGGGACCGGGAGACAAAGGCATGACATGAGCTGAGAAGGACAGAAAACCTCCCTGATATCTGGGTTTAGAATCCCATCGCAGATTTTTATGTAAACCAATTTGTGTGTATAGAGTCTGTCTTCGGGGTTATACTTCCTCAGCACAGAAAGAGGAATGAGACACAAGGAAAATAGAGGCTACCTGGGATAATGGATACAGCATCCTCCCATTCATCATGAGAGAATGAGTCAATGAGACGTGAGTTGACTTGGTCTTCCTCAAATGTGATTTTGGTGTTGCTGTGAGGCTGGTGGGACTCACAAGGACCGAGGCTATTTGAACAAGCGATGGAATATTCCTCCAGTGAGTCCTCAGGTTCTTCCTTCTCTTCAGCCTTCTGCACCTCCCTGATGAGCCAGGTGGGAGAGAGATGTCAGAAGATTAAACACAGAGGGATCGGACCCCAGGGAGACCTAGCTGGTTTTGACAGAAGGCATTAAGACAGTGGTCACAGAAAGCAAACAGGAGGTTCCCTTTAAGAGGGAATAGGCAATCGTCTTCTCTCTGCAACAGAGCATGGCAGCCATGGGAGACAGAGAGGAAGAGACCAACCGGTGTTCATTTCACTGGAGAGACAGGAGCTGAGAAAGATGAAGACTCAGCTATCCCTGTTCGGTACAGATATGACACTCACCACACACAGAGAAACACAACAGCTGCCACACCCTGTGTCTAAGCTGGGTTGAATTTCACATACTGTGGCCAAAGGAATGCAGGCTTTTGGCCCATCCTAGATGCCAGACAGGGTGTGCCTCCTAGATCTTTTTCCTATGTTAAAACCCATTACTTGCTCCTGATTTCTCAGTGTTACCTGGGGGCACATGATTCCTGTACTTTCTCAGTTTCCTCAACGTTCACATCTTCATCCTCATCTTCACCGTTTTCTGTAAATACAGAAGTGTTCATTCAGATATTTCCCACTTCACATTCTGCAGGCACAGTCAGCCCATTGTGCACACAGACATGGACATCTAGGCATGGGTCACCGTTCAATTGAAAGCTCTCATGTTTTATCTTTAACAAAATGCCCTGGCATGGTTTTCTGATCCATCAGGCAATGCATTTCTGATCTGGAGGGCCACCATCAAGATGTGACCAAATATTGAAAAGACCCTTTGCTCCCCATATCACTGGGGACTTGTGCAGCCTCCCTCGGGACTTTGCAGCTGTCTCCATCATCCCACCACAAATCTGATTCCCAGGCACAGGCTTGGTGTCCCGTCATAGTTCACATTTCAAACCTAATTCTTTCTCTTAGGAGAGGACAAACCGGCCCCACAGTCGTCTATGCATCAGGAGACTTCACAGGCCTTCCATGTGGCTTCTGCTGTGTTATTCAGGGACATGCTCTCCATGGGGAGTGCTCCAGTCAGAAGCACTTCCTACCACGAAATGCCCCCACATCAAGTGCCTTCTCCAACACCACATGCCGAGGGGCTTTATCTCATTTTCAAAAGCAGTCCTAACTCTTCCCACATTGAGATGCTTCACAGCCTTGCAAGAGACAACATGCCTGCCTTTTCTGATGGAGAGAGAGAAACTCAAGAAAGAGAAATCACTCACTCACCGACAGTTACTAAGAACATTGCCAAAGAGACAGCCTGGGAACCTTCATTCTAAGTCCACAGCTCTTTTCACTCTAACAAGAACCCTCCTGTCACAGCCTCCTTCCTCTCCTCTACAACTAGAGAGATGCTGCCTCTGGCTCCAAAGACCATCTCCAGCAAGGAAGGAGGGACATTTGCAATACTGTGACCTCCAACTCCATGGGTTTCTCATCTCTGATCTCACCCAGGAAGTCCTGGAAGGGCCACATATGTTTAGTGGGAAAAAACACCACCGATACAACTGTCATTGTGAAAGTATGGAGGTCGGGAGTCTCTCCTAAGCCTGGGGTTTTCGGTCATCAGATCCTATAAAAACCTTACCTGGGGTGAGCTTTCGGACGAGGTGCTGTGCCAGCCTACAGCCTTCGGCCAGCTGTTCTCGGAGGTCCCGCCCCTGGGAGTTGGGCGGCTCATCCAGAGTGAGGAGGGCCTGGAGATGCTGATTCAATGCGCAGGAGGCATCTCTCCCTTCCTGGAACTTCTCCCTTAACTGGCTCAGCTCTCGTTCCTGAGACTGAACCAGGACTTTATATTGCCTAAGGTGACATAGTAGAGAAAATTGAACAGTGGAAAGGAGTGAGTGATCAGTTCGAATATTGCTACAGAGATTTCTGAGACAATGTCCTCAAGGGGACCTCCAAGGAGAAGATCAGCACATGTTTAAAGAAATGTCTGTGGCCAAGAGTAAGAATGAAAAATAGTTTACAGGCTTTCTCTGTACCAGAGAGGGCTCCTGTAAGATCCTCGATGATGTTCCATTCATCTTTCCCTTCTCTAAACAAAAGTAGGTGTGTTCCTTATTCACTTTCAAAAAGACATTCATTCTTCCAGTTCCTCACTCTGGCCATGGACATTTCCATGTGAAAATACACATACTGCATCTTGCAGTCACTAGATGCAAAGCCATGGACAGAAATGAGGCCACGTGCAGACGGGCCAGTTGAAAAGATGAAAGAAGGAAAGAATGACAGGCTCCAGAAGGCAACACTGATTGACCGAAAGGATGAGAAGCCGCAGTCAGTCAGGAGGTGATTCTGACTAAGGGTAAGTGGGGTGGTGATGGCGCACCATTTTGAGTACACTCAATGCTGCTGGGTGGTTCCCACTCCTTTAGTTAATTTTGTATTATGCAAATCTCACCTCAACAATTACTTCTTTCAAAAAGAGAAATCAAGGCTCTGAGAACTACAACCCTTAACTTATTATTATCCTTGTTCTCTGTTTCGTAAATCTTTGTGTGTTGTAAGCCTGCCATGGCAATTCCTGCCCTTCCCCAGACCCAGGTTAGCTCTTACTTCACCCAGAGGAGTGGCTGTACATCAGAGATTTACACACCTGCCCACCTGCCTGCATAGGGCCCCCTCACCTGAGCTCCTCAGCTTGCCCGAGCTGCTCTGCAAGCTTCTCCTCCTTCAACTGAAGCTCATCCCACAGCATAGATTTTAGGAGGTCTTTGCACTCTTCATAGTCTGAGAAAAGACAGACACACCGGCCTCAGTGAAAAGCTAGACACACAGCGGTGGTCACTGCCTACAGTGCAGGAGCCAGGTCCATCCAAAGGATATAATTGTCCCCAGTACCAGGCTCTAGGCAGGGATTTCCACCACTTTACTCTTCAGTCTCCCGACTTTATGGCATCTCAACCTCCAAAATTTAGAGAGGAAGAAAGAGAAACTGAGGGACAGACAGGACAAGCTACTTGGATGGAGCCCAGGTGACGGGCCCAGGGTTCCTGCTCTGCACACTGCACTGCTACTTCCACACATTCTCGGGTGCGATCTTTCTTCTTCTATAGGAACAAAAGCCTCTTCCCCCAGGAAGTACGACTTCCCTCACACCAGGGTACTCTCTGCATTTTTGTTTATTCTTTGAGGAGTCTTCTCCTGTCGCCCAGGCTGGAGTGAAATGGTGTGATCTTGACTCACTGCAATCTCTGCCCTGGGTTCAAAGGATTCTCCTGCCTCAGCCTCCCAAGTAGCTGGGATTACAGGTGCCCACCACCACGCCCCGTTAATTTTTGTAATTTTAGTAGAGATGGGGTTTCTCCATGTTGCCCAGGCTGGTCTCAAACTCCTGACCTCGTGATCCAGCTGCCTCAGCCTCCCAAAGTGCTGGGATTACAGGACTGAGCCACCTTGCACGGCCCCTACTCCCTGCTCTTGATACTGTCGGTTATGTATACCACAGTTTCTATTAGGAGCAGACTCCTCTTGACGCCCCTCACAGCGGGTACTGTGTACTGTCAACAAATTTCCCTCAGGGTCCCTAGAACAGAGATTTGCCTATTGGGCCTCAACAGAAGCTTGAACTGAATAAAAGTTCACTAGCCCGAGACATTTAGAACAACAGACTAGATGTTATTTGTCTGCCAGCTCTTATATGGTACAGAGAGGATTCCTGAAAACATGATTTAGCCTCTTGGAGAAAACAGGTCATTCTGTGCCTGTGTCTGAAACCATACTGAGATTTTACCTCTAGGCCCATCCCCACCTGACTGCAAACATGGAAAGTTTTGAAATACTTTGGTACCTCTCTCTTCCAACTTTAACAAAAGGTGAAAATACCCATTTCTATTTTCCTACAAGTACGGAAAGTATTACATTACTTCTGATGCAGAGAGAATTCCGTTTCTCAGAGAGAAGACAGGACATCATCACTTTTGTGATGGTGAGCTTAGGGAACTTACTGTAACTGTTCTGCCCCTTGGCCAGAAAGTAGGCCACTTGAGTTACAAGATATTTCTCCTTGGTGTTTATGAACTGACGTTTGTTCTCTGCCTGCTGAGGGCGCAGTTTCTCATTGATTTCTAGAGTATTCATCTCTGACTTCTCATTGGACCAAGGGCCCGCAGATACCACCATGCTGACGTTTGTGGTAGAAGAGGTGGAGCCAGGGACTGGGGAGAAAAAATCCAAACACATGATGGATTAATAACTGGTGAAATCAAACAGGTTGAATCAGGATTGAGGGATGTCACTGACAGCCTTGTCCACTGATTTGAAGATGCTGTTTCCCTGGTTTCACTCTTCTCATCTCCACTCTTGATCTCCTTTAAGTCAACTTGTCTGAGCTACGCAGTCACCTTGAAACCAGGACACCAACAGTTCCACTTTTTTCTTGCTTAGGAGTTTCTATAAAGCAAGGCTGGGCTCTGAGCTTTTTACCCCATGAGTGGCCAATGTTTCTGTGTAGCTCAAGAGATTGTTTTTTGTTTCGTTAATTTTTTTGTTTGATTGCTTGGTTGGTTTTGGTTTTTTATGTTTTGTTTGAGAGGGAGTCTCACTGTGTCGCCCAGGCTGGTGGCACGATCTCAGCTCACTGCAACCTTTGCCTCCTGGGTTCAAGTGATTCCCATGCATCAGCCTCCCAAGTAGCTGGGATTACAGGCACCAACCACCATGCCAGCTATTTTTTGTATTTTTAGTAGAGATGCAATTTCGCCATGTTGGCCAGGCTGCTTTCGAACTCCTGACCTCAGGTGATCCGCCCACCGTGTCCTCCCAAAGTGCTGGGATTACAAATGTGAGCCCAGCGACCCTGGCCAGAGACTTCTTATTAATAACTAAGACAAGCCAATGAAAAGGAGAGAGAGTCTAGCCTGAGAAAAGTGAATGAGGGTGGGAGGATCATCTGAGCCAATCCTCGCACCTAAGCCTCCTGAGCAGATGGGACTCTAAGGGCAAAGGAACATGCCTGGCTAATGTTTTGTATTCATTGTAAAGATGGGTTTCACCATATTCTCCAGCCTGCTCTTGAACTCCTGAATTCAAATGATTCTGCCACTTGGGCCTCCCAAAGTGCTGCGAATATATGTGTGAGTCACCGCACCTAGCTCCATCCTAGTTTCTGAGTAAACCAATATGTACGTATATAGCCTGTCCTCACAATGGATCTTCCGTAGTCTAGACAGAGGTATGAGACACAAGGAAAATAGAGGCTACCTGCGACAAGCTTTAGAGCATCCTGCCGTACATCAGGAGACGATTCACGGTCTATAAGCAGAGTCAAGTCCATTTGGTCTTCCTGAAATGTGACTTTGGAGTTCTTGTGAGGCTGATTGGACTCAGAAGGGCCATAGCTATTTGAACAAGTGATGACACATTCTTCCACTGAGTCCTCAGGGACTTCCTTTTCTTCTGCCTTCCGCACCTCCCTGATGAGGTGAGATAGAGATGCCAGAAGATTAAATACAGAGGGATTGGACCCCAGGGAGACCTAGCAGGTTTTGACGGGAAGCATTAAGACAGTGGTCACAGAAAGCAAACAGGAGGTTCCCTTTAGGAGGAAACAGGCATTCCTCCTCTCTCTGCAACAGAGCATGGCGGCCATGGGAGACAGAGAGGAAGAGACCAACCGGTGTTCATTTCACTGGAGAGATAGGAGCAGAGAAAGATGAAGACTCAGCTATCCCTGTTCGGTACAGATATGACACTCACCACACACAGAGAAACACAACAGCTGCCACACCCTGTGTCTAAGCTGGGTTGAATTTCTCATACTGTGGCCAAGGGAATACAGGCTTGTGGCCCATTGCAGGTGCCAGAGACAGGGTGTGCCTCCTAGACCTTTTTCATATATTAAAACCCATTACTTGCACCTGATTATTCAGTGTTACCTGGGGCACATGATTCCTGTACTTACTCAGTGTCATCAACTTTAACATCTTCATCCTCATCTTCATCATTTTCTGTAAATACAGAAGTGTTCGTTCAGATATTTCCCACTTCACACTCTGCAGGCACAGTCAGTCCAATGTGCACAGAGACATGGACATCTAGGCATGGGACACCGTTAAACTGAAAGCTCTCATGTTTTATCTTTAACAAAATGCCCTGGCATGCTTTCCTGATCCATCAGGCAATGCATTTCTGATCTGGAGGGCCACCATCAAGATGTCACCAAATATTGAAAAGACCCTTTGCTCCGCATATCACTGGGGACTTGTGCAGCCTCTCTCTGGACTTTGGCAGCTGTCTCCCGCATCCCGCCACAGATCTGATTCCCAGGTACAGACTTGGTGTTGTGTCACAGTTCGCATTTGGAACCTAATTCTTTCCCTTTGGAGCGGACAAACTTGCCCGACAGTCCTCTATGCCTCAGGAGACTTCACAGGCCCTCCATGTGGCTTCTGCTGTGTTATTCAGGGACATGCTCTCCATGGGGAGTGCACCAGTCTGAAGCACTTCCTACAACCAAATACCCCCACGTGAAGTGCCTTCTCCAACACCACATGGCGAGGGGCTTTATCTCATTTTCAAAAGCAGTCACAAGTGTTCCCACATTTAGATGCTTCAGACCCTTGCAAGAGACAATTTTCCTGCCTTTTCCGATGGACACAGAGAAACTCAAGAAGGATAAATCACTCACTCACCGACAGTTACTAAGAACATTGCCAAAGAGACAGCCTGAGAACCTTCATTCTAAGTCCACAGCTCTTTTCACTCTAACAAGAACCCTCCTGTCACAGCCTCCTTCCTCTCCTTTACCACTAGAGAGATGCTGCCTCTTGCGCCAAAGACCATCTCCACCAAGGACGGAGGGACATTTGCAATACTGTGACCTCCAAACCCATGGGTTTCCCATCTCTGATATCACACAGGAAGTCCTGGAAGGGCCACATATGTTTAGTGGAAAAAAATACCAATGATACAACATTGTGAAAGGATGGAGGTCGGGAGTCTCTCATAAGCCTGGTGTTTTGGGTCTCCAGGTCCTATGGAAACCGTACCTGGGGTGAGCTTTCGGACGAGGTGCTGTGCCAGCCTACAGCCTTCGGCCAGCTGTTCTCGGAGGTCCCGCCCCTGGGAGTTGGCCGGCTCATCCGGAGTGAGGAGGGCCTGGAGATGCTGATTCAATGCGCGGGAGGCATTTCTTCCTTCCTGGAACTTCTCCCTTAACTGGCTCAGCTCTCGTTCCTGAGACTGAACCAGGACTTTATATTGCCTAAGGTGAGATAGTAGAGAAAATTGAACAGTGGAAAGGGGTCAGTGATCTGTTCGAATATTGCGACAGAGATTTCTGAGACACTGTCCTCAAGAGACCTCCAAGGAGAAGGTCAGCACACGTTTAAAGAAATGTCTGTGGCCAAGAGAAAGAAGGAAAAATGGTTTACAGGCTTCCTCTATATCAGAGAGGGCTCCTGTAAGATCCTCGACGATGTTCCATTCATCTTTCCTTTCTCTAAAATAAATTAGGTGTCTTCCTTATTCAGTTTCAAAAAGACATCCTTTCAGCTCCTCACTCTGGCAATGGACATTTCCATGTGAAAATACACATAGTCTATCTTCCAGTGACTACATACAAAACCATATACAGAAATGCGGCCAAGTGCAGACGGGGCCAATTGAAAAGATTAAACAAGAAAAGAATGACAGGCTCCAGAAGGCAACATTGATTGGGTCAAAGATAAGATGCCGCAGTCAGTCAGGAGGTGATTCCGACTATGGGTAACTGGGGTGGTGATGGCACACCATTTTGACTACACTGAATGCTGCTGGGTTGTTCCCACTCCTTTGGTTCATCATGTCTTATGCAAATCGCACCTCAACAATTACTTCTTTCAAAAAGAGAAAACGGGGCTCTGAGAAACAACTGCAACCCATAACTTACTACTGTCCTTGTTCTCTGTTTCACAAACCTTTGTGTATTGTGACCATGCCATAGCAATTCCTGCCCTTCCCCTGGCCCAGCTTGGCTCTTACTTCTACCCTCCGAGCTGCTATACGTCTGAGATTTACACACCTGCACACCTGCCTGCATAGGGCCCCCTCACCTGAGCTCTTCAGCTTGCCCGAGCTGCTCTGCAAGCTTCTCCTCCTTCAACTGAAGCTCATCCCTCAGCATAGATTTTAGGAGGTCTTTGCACTCTTCATAGTCTGAGAAAAGACAGACACACTGGCCTCAGTGAAAGACTGGACATGCTGCTGAGGTCACTGCCTACAGGGCAGGAGCCAGGTCCATCCCAAGGACATAACTGTCCCCAATACCAGGCTCCAGGCAGGGATTTCCACCTCTTTACTCTTGAGTCTCCTGACTTTCTGGCATCTCATCCTCCAAAATTTAGAGACAAACAAACCGAAACTCAAGGGCACATCAAGGAAGTTGACAAGATGATTCAACCACAATGAAGTGGAGTCAGAATTCACAGCCCCTGAGGTCTGACTCTGAATGCGGGGCCACTTTCCCAAGCCTTGCAGCCTCTCCTCCAAAACACTGCACTGGGGCATGAAGTAGAGATTTCACGGACAATTGGGAAGGCCCCTAGGACTATGGGACTGATGGTTTCCCTTTTAATGGGAATTTCAAGGACAACTATGTCAAAGATCTTAAAAGTCTTTGATTTTTAAATCATAACTGCAGATATGATTTTAAGAATCATAACGGAAACATAAAGTATGAGACATAAGACCACAAGACTATGAAGGAAACATGCCCAAATACTAACAAAGTTTGTGTTAATTTACAAACAGTAGAATGAAGAACTAATAGATAGTGTTTACTCTGTGCCCATAAATGTTCTAGGAGATTGATAAGAAATAGCTCATGTAACTCACTGCAGCAATTTACAGAGGTAGGTATTACTGTAGCACCCTATGAATAGATGAGGAAACTGACGGACACACAGGACAAGCAACTTGGATGGAGCCCAGGAGACAGGCCCAGGGTTCCTGCTCTGCACACTGCACTGCTACTTCCACACATTCTTGGGTACATCTTTCTTCCTCTTTAGGAACAAAAGCCTGTGCCCCAAGAAACAGGACTTCCCTCCCACCAGGCTACTCTCTGCCTTTTTTGTTTGTTTCTTTTTTGATGAGTCTTGCCCTGTTGCCCAGGCTGAAGTACAATGGCATGATCTTGGCTCACTGCAACCTCTGCCTCCTGGGTTCAAAGGATTCTCTGGACTCAGCCTCCCGAGTAGCTGGGATTACAGGCGCCCGCCACCACACCCAGCTAATTTTTCTAATTTTAGTAGAGACGGGGTCTCTCCACGTTGCCCAGGATGGAATCAAACTCCTGACCTCGTCATCCAGCTGCCTCAGCCTCCCAAAGTGCTGGGATTACAGGACTGAGCCACCTCGCACGGCCCCTACTCCCTGCTCTTGATGCTGTCGGTTATAGATATCACAGGTTCTATTAGGAGCAGACTCTCTTGACGCCCCTCACAGCGGGTACTGTGTACTGTCAACAAATTTCCCTCAGGGTCCCTAGAACAGAGCTTGGCCTATTGGGCCTCAACAGAAGCTTGAACTGAATAAAATTCACTAGCCCAAGACATTTAGAACAACAGACTTGATGTTATTTGTCTGCCAGATCTTATATGGTACAGAGAGGATTCCTGAAAACATGATTTAGCCTCTTGGAGAAAACAGGTCATTCTGTGCCTGTGTCTGAAACCATCACTGAGATTTTACCTCTAGGCTCATCCCCACCTGACTGCAAACATGGAAAGTTACGAAATCCTTTGGTACTTCTGTCTTCCAACTTTAACAAAATGTGAAAATACCCATTTCTATTTTCTAGAAGTAAGGGAAGGATTAAATTATTTTTGATGGAGAGAGAATTCCGTTTCTCAGAGAGAAGACAGGACATCATCACTTTTGTGATGGTGAACCTATAGAACTTACTATAACTGTTCTGCTGGTTGGCCAGGACGTAGGCCACTTGAGTTACAAGAAATTTCTCTCTAGTGTTTCTAAACTGTTCTTTCTTTTCTCCCAACTGTGGGCGCAGTTTCTCGTTCATTTCTGGAGTGTTCATCTCTGACTTCTCACTTGGCCAAGGACAAGCAGATGCCACCATGCTGATGTTTGCGGCAGAAGAGGTGGAGTCAGGGACTGGGGAGAAAAAATCCAAACACATGATGGGTTTATAACTGGTGAAATCAAATAGGTTGAATCAGGATTGAGGGATGTCACTGACAGCCTTGTCCACTGATTTGAAGATGCTGTTTCCCTGGTTTCACTCTTCTCATCTCCACTCTTGATCTCCTTTAAGTCAACGTGTCTGAGCTACGCAGTCACCTTGAAATCAGGACACAAACACTTCCACCCTTTTCTTGCTTAGAAGTTTCCATAAAGGAAGGCTGGGCTCTGAACATTTTACTCCATGAGAGGCGAATGTTTCTGTGTAGCTCAAGAGATTGTTTTTTGTTTCATTAAATTTTTCGTTTGACTGGTTGGTTGGTTTTGGTTTTTTATGTTTTGTTTGAGAGGGAGTCTCACTCTGTCGCCCAGGCTGGAGTGCAGTGGCACGATCTCAGCTCACTGCAACCTCTACCTCCTGGGTTCAAGTGATTTTCGTGGCTCAGCTTCCCAAGTAGCTGGGATTACAGGCACAAACCACCATGCCAGCTATTTTTTGTATTTTTAGTAGAGATGCAATTTCGCCATGTTGACCAGGCTGCTTTCGAACTCCTGACCTCAGGTGATCTGCCCACCTCACCCTCCCAAAGTGCTGGGATTACAGATGTGAGCCAGAGACTTCTTATTAACAGCTAAGACAAGCCAATGAAAAGGAGAGAGAGTCTAGCCTGAGAAAAGTGAATGAGGGTGGGAGGATCATCTGAGCCAATCCTCGCACCTAAGCCTCCTGAGCAGTTGGGACTATAGGGGCAAAGGAACATGCCTGGCTAATGTTTTGTATTCTTTGTAAAGATGGGTTTCACCATATTCTCCAGCCTGCTCTTGAACTCCTGAATTCAAATGATCCTCCCACTTGGGCCTCCCAAAGTGCTGCGAATATATATGTCAGTCACCGCAGCTAGCTTCATCCTAGTTTCTGAGTAAACCAATATGTACCTATACGGCCTGTACTCAGAATGGATCTTCCGTAGCCTAGACAGAGGTATGAGACACAAGGAAAATAGAGGCTACCTGGGACAAGGTTTAGAGCATCCTGCCATCCATCTGGAGACGATCCACGGTCTATAAGCAGAGTTGAGTCCACTTGGTCTTCCTCAAATGTGATTTTGGAGTTCTTGTGAGGCTGGTTGGACTCAGAAGGGCCATAGATATTTGAACAAGTGACGGCACATTCCTCCACTGAGTCCTCAGGGACTTCCTTTTCTTCAGCCTTCTGCACCTCCCTGATGAGGTGAGATAGAGATGCCAGAAGATTAAACACAGAGGGATTGGACCCCAGGGAGTCCTAGCCGGTTTTGACAGGAGGCATTAGGAGAGTGGTCACAGAAAGCAAACAGGAGGCTCCCTTTAAGAGGGAACAGGCAATCCTCTTCTCTCTGCAACACAGCATGGCAGCCACGGGAGACAGAGAGGAAGAGAGCAACTGGTGTTCATTGCACTGGACAGATAGGAGCTGAGAAAGAAGAAGACTCAGCTCTCCCTGTTCAGTACAGACATCACACTCGCCACACACAGAGAAACACAACAGCTGCCACACCCTGTGTCTAAGCTGGGTTGAATTTCACATACTGTGGCCAAGGGAATGCAGACTTTTGGCTCATCATAGATGCCAGAGAGGGTGTGCCTCTTAGACCTTTTTCATATGTCAAAATCCATTACTTGCTCCTGATTATTCAGGGTTACCTGGGGGCACATGACTCCTGTACTTTCTCAGCCTCCTCAACTTTAACATCTTCATCGTTATCTTCATCATTTTCTGTAAATACAGAAGTGTTGATTCAGATATTTCCCACTTCACACTCTAGAAGCACAGTCAGCCCAATGTGCACAGAGACATGAACATCTAGGCATGGGTCACCATTCAACTGAAAGCCCTCATGTTTTACTTTAACAAAATGCCCTGGCATGGTTTCCTGTTCCATCAGGCAATTCATTTCTGCTCTGGAGGGCCACCATCAAGATGTGGCCAAATATTGAAAAGACCCTTTGTTGCCTATATCACTGGGGACTTGCGCAGCCTCTCTCGGGACTTTGGCAGCTGTCTCCATCATCCCACCACAAATCTGATTCCCAGGCACAGGCTCGGTGTCCTGTCATAGTTCGCATTTCGAACCTAATTCTTTCTCTTAGGAGAGGACAAACTGGCCCTACAGTCCTCTATGTATCAGGAGACTTCACAGGCCCTCCATGTGGCTTCTCCTGTGTTATTCAGGGACATGCTCTCCATGGGGAGTGCTCCAATCTGAAGCACCTCCTACAACCAAATGCTCCCACGTCAAGTGCCTTCCCCAACACCACACGGCGAAGGGTTTTATCTCATTTTTAAAAGCAGTCGTAAGTGTTGCCACATTTGGATGCTTCAGAACCTTGCAAGAGACAATGTGCCTGCCTTTGCAGATGGAGAGAGAGAATCTCACGAGGGAAAAATCACTCACTCACCAACACTTACTAAGAACATTGCCAAAGAGACAGCCTGGGAACCTTCATTCTTAGCCCAGAGCTCTTTTCACTCTAACAAGCACCCTCCTGTCACAGCCTCATTCCTCTCCTTTACAACTAGAGACATGTTGCCTCTGGCTCCAAAGACCATCTTCCATCAGGGAAGGAGGGACATTCCCAATACTGTGACCTCCAACCCCAAAGGTTGCAGGGTTTCCCATCTCTGATCTCACCCAGGAAGTCCTGGTCATGTCATGGCCACATATGTTTAGTGGAAAAAAACACCACCGATACAACTGTCACTGTGAAAGTACGAAGGTCTGGAGTCTCTCATAAGTCTGGGGTTCTGGGTCATCAGGTCCTATGGAAACCTTACCTGGGGTGAGCTTTTGGACGAGATGCTGTGCCAGCCTACAGCCCTCGGCCAGCTGTTCTCGGAGGTCCCTCCCCTGGGAGTTGGGCGGCTCATCCGGAGTGAGGAGGGCCTGGAGATGCTGATTCAATGCACGGGAGGCATCTCTCCCTTCCTGCAACTTCTCCCTTAACTGGCTCAGCTCTCGTTCCTGAGACTGAACCAGGACTTTATATTGCCTAAGGTGACATAGTAGAGAAAATTTAACAGTGGAAAGGGGTGAGTGATCAGTTCAAATATTGCGACAGAGATTTCTGAGACAATGTCCTCAAGGAGACCTCCAAGGAGAAGGTCAGCACATATTTCAAATGTCTGTGGCCAAGAGAAAGAACAAAAAATGGTTTACAGGCTTTGTCTATACGACAGAGTGCTCCTGTAAGATCCTCGACGATGTTCCATTCATCTTTCCCTTCTGTAAACAAAAGTAGGTGCCTTCCTTATTCACTTTCAAAAAGACATTCATCCTTTCAGTTCCTCACTCTGGCCATGGACATTTCCATGTGAAAATACACATAGTGCGTCTCGCAGTCTCTAGATGCAAAGCCATGGACAGAAATGAGGCCCGGTGCAGAGAGGACCAGTCGAAAAGATGAAAGAAGAAAAGAATGACAGGCTCCAGAAGTCTTGTGATTGACCGAAAGGATGAGAAGCCGCAGTCAGTCAGGAGGTGATTCTGACTAAGGGTAAGTGGGTTGGTGATAGCGCACCATTTTGAGTACACTGAATGCTGTTGGGTGGTTCCCACTCCTTTAGTTAATTTTGTGTTATGCAAATTTCACCTCAACAATTACTTCTTTCAAAAACAGAAATCATGGCTCTGAGAAACAACTGCAACCGATAACTTATTATTATCCTTGTTCTCTGTTTCATAAATCTTTGTGTGTTGTGAGCCTGCCATGGCAATTCCTGCCCTTCCCCAGACCCAGCTTAGTTCTTACTTCACCCCGCCGAGCGGCTGTACTTCAGAGATTTACACACCTGCCCACCTGCCTGCATAGGGCCCCCTCACCTGAGCTCTTCAGCTTGCCCGAGCTGCTCTGCAAGCTTCTCCTCCTTCAACTGAAGCTCATCCCTCAGCATAGATTTTAGGAGGTCTTTGCACTCTTCATAGTCTGAGAAAAGACAGACACACCGGCCTCAGTGAAAAGCTGGACACACAGCGGTGGTCACTGCCTACAGGGCAGGAGCCAGGTCCATCCCAAGGACACAACTGACCCCAGTACCAGGCTCCAGGCAGGGATTTCCACCACTTTACTCTTCAGTCTCCCGACTTTCTGGCATCCCATCCTCCAAAGTTTAGAGACAAACAAAACCGAAACTGAAGGGCACATCAAGGAAGTTGACAAGATGATTCAATCACAATAAAGTGGAGTCAGAATTCACAGCCCCTGAGGTGTGACTCTGCATGCAGGGCCACTTTCCCAAGCCTTGTAGCCTCTCCTGCAAAACACTGCACTGGGGCATGAAGTAGAGATTTCTTGGACAGTTGGGAAGGCCCCTAGGACTATGGGACTGATGGTTTCCGTTCGGGAATTTCAAGGACAAATCTGTCAAAGATCTTAAAAATCTTTGATTTTTAAATCATATCTGCAGATATGATTTTAACAATCATAACAGAAACATAAAGTATGAGACATAAGACCACAAGACCATGAAGGAAATATGCCCTAATACTAACAAAGTTTGTGTTAATTTACAAACAGTAGAATGAGGAACTAATAGATAGTGTTTACTCTGTGCCAATAAATGTTCCAGGAGATTGACAAGAAATAACTCATGTAACTCATTGCAGCAATTTACAGAGGTAGGTATTACTGTAGCACCCTATGAACAGATGAGGAAACTGAGGGACAGACAGGACAAGCAAGTTGCATGCAGCCCAGGAGACAGACTCAGGGTTCCTGCTCTGCACACTGCACTACTACTTCCACACATCCTGGGGTGCGATCTTTCTGAGGAACAAAAGCCTGTGCCCGAGGAAGCAGGACTTCCCTCTCACCAGGGTACTCTCTGCTTTTTCTTTTCTTTTAATTTTCTTTCTTTTTTTTTTTTTTTTTTTTTGACGAGTCTTGCCCTGTCACCCAGGCTGGAGTGCAATGGCGTGATCTTGGCTCACTGCAACCTCTGTCTCCTGGGTTCAAAGGATTCTCCTGCCTCAGCCTCCCGAGTAGCTAGAATTACAGGTGCCCACCACCATGCCCATGTAATTTTTCTAATTTTAGTAGAGACGGGGTCTCTCCACATTGCCCAGGATGGAATCAAACTCCTGACCTCGTGATCCACCCACCTCAGCCTCCCAAAGTGCTGGGATTACAGGACTGGGCCACCTTGCACGGCCCCTACTCCCTGCTCTTGATGCTATCGGTTATAGATACCACAGGTTCTATTAGAAGCAGACTCCTCTTGAGACCCCACATAGCGGGTACTGTGTACTATCACCAAATTTCCCTCAGGGTCCCTAGAACAGAGCTTTGCCTATTGGGCCTCAACAGAAGCTTGAACTGAATAAAAGTTCACTAGTCCCAGACATTTAGAACAACAGACTAGATGTCATTTGTCTGCCGGATCTTATATGGTACAGAGAGGATTCTTGAAAACATGATTTAGCCTCTTGGAGAAAACAGGTGGTTCCGTGCCTGTGTCCGAAATCAATAACTGCTATTCTACCTCTAGGTCCATCCCCACCTGACGGCAAACAGGGAAAGTTTCAAAATACTTTGGTACCTCTGTCTTCTAACATTAACAAAATGTGAAAATACCCATTTCTATTTTCCTAGAAGTAAGGGAAGGATTAAATTATTTTTGATAGAGAGAGAATTCAGTTTCTCAGAGAGAAGACAGGACATCATTCATCACTTTTGTGATGGTGAGCCTATGGAACTTACTGTAACTGTTCTGCCCCTTGGTCAGAAAGTAGGCCACTTGAGTTACAAGAAATTTCTCCTTGCTGTTTAGGAACTGATGTTTGTTCTCTGTCCGCTGGGGGCGCAATTTCTCGTTGATTTCTAGAGTGTTCATCTCTGCCTTCTTACTGGACCAAGGGCCCGCATATACCACCATGCTGACGTGTGTGGCAGAAGACGTGGAGTCAGGGACTGGGGAGAAGAAACCCAAACACATGATGGGTTACAAACCGGTGAAATCAAATAGGTTGAATCAGGACTGAGGGATGGCAGTAACTGAAATTCTTAACTTACTGTTGAGAAAAACGAGATCAGTCCCCACAGCACTTTAGGATCCTTAACCACAAAAACAAGGTTCGAGGTGTCTGAGTTCAGAGCTAAGGCACTGCCAGTCGCTCAGAGTCTCACAAGAGTGAGGAAGATTGTGGCCAGCGTGCCAGGTAACGGTCTGCAGTTGCAATAACAGAATTAGAAGGTGGGGGTGTCACGGAATCTTAGGAGCCTGCGTTCCAATTGCCCTGGCTTGGCTGAAACACAGGCACCCTGGTCTCACCTGAGGGTCACCACCAATGGGCTCATTCCTTCAGCATTCACTCTCAATATTCATGTACCTTTGTGACAATGCCACAGACCCATCTCTTTCCCAATACATCTAAGCACATTCCTCACTGTTTATCTCTTGTCTGTACAACATCATCAAGGCAGAAACAGTTTCCCAACAGGTTATATTTTCTTAATGGCAGTCATGAAGTCACCCCACCTGCTCCCAGTTAAAACAGATCTTAAGCCTTTTCTGCAAGTGTAAGATATGAAACTTTTAGCCTGCACTGATATCCTCTGCATCTTCTGCAGTTTTTTCTGTATCCACTAGAAAGTGAATGAATAATTCATTTTTTAAAAATGTTTTCTTTCCTGTCTCAGTATTATTCTTGCTGCATCTCATTGTTATGTTGATTTCTTTTTTCCTACTGGGGCACCAGTAAGAAAAGCATCTTGGCTTTCACTACACTCTAGACCAGTTTGACATCCCTATGTCCAAAGCTCTTCCTCTATGTGGGTTGATTTGTATTTTCATGGCACTGAGCACCACATTTCATACTTGTCAATTGTGGATGTCATTCTAGTGCCTCAAGAGCTCTTTTCAAGGGATCAAGTGATCAAATTCATGTATATAGAGATCTCCTGAAAACATGTATGACCATCTATCTTAGGAAGTTTCATAAACCTGATGCTATTTGGTTGTTTCCCTTTTGTTTTCCCATATACTGGAAAGAACAGGGCCATGAGCGGCTCTTATGGAATATGTTTTGATATATATTTTGTTGAGTTGGACTAACATCATTCATTTTTGGTTTCATTTCACTAACAGAACATGGCAAGATCGAGGTTACGGTCAGGGTTGGCTGGTGATCCTCAGTGGTGCAGCAGAAGGTGAGTTTGAGATGAGAGGAATGAGTAGGAAAGAGCAATCCCGAGCCACCTCCTCACTTTCTCAGCTTCCATCCCCACCGAGGTTTTGTGAGCCTGGAACTTGGGAGACTGTTCTGTAGCCCAGGTCTCCTAGGATTGGCTGCTGGACTTGCCTGAGTTGTGGGTGCACTGGGTGTGATCCTGGGCCGCTCAGCATTCATGTGGAAGTGAAGGAACGAGGACTGGATCAATCCCATTTGAAGGGGTGCCTCACTGCAGCCCGCACTGTCCTCCAATGACACTGGAAGGATACTGCTTTGAGATGTATCAACAGCTTTAAGTAAATGTATTTTCCGGGGTCTGGGAGACCTGACGTTCTGTGTCATGATGAAAATCTGTCAAGTTTCTTCATTTTAAAAATGATAAAACTGCAGGTTCACAAAGTTACATGGCTTACTTGAGGTCACACAGGGATGAGTTTTCAGCACTGCCAATAAAAGCAATCACAGTCATTATTCAGTCATTATTGATAGGATCCACATAATTCAGTAAATATTCACATAATTATTTAGTAGATATTCACTGACCAATTCATACAACGCATTTTGCTCAAAACTGTGCTCATATTTGGACGTTGTATCTTCACCATAATCCTTAAGGTAATGCTATTATCCATACGTAACAGGTAAGAAACCTGAAGAAGAGGGATAGCAAAGCATGTATGTGGACATATTTCCATTTTTTGGTTTTTGTGATGCTAGAAGAATGACCAGAATGAGTCACAGGAAGAATATACATACCTGGATTATTACCCAGGACAGAGGTGTGCCCTCCTAGAGGACTGGGACCAAATTTCTCAAGTGTCTGAAACCTTGCTTTAACATTATGGGAAATAACCTCTATCACCTGGAATTTCCCTGAAACTTTGGAATATACAAGAGAAGTATGAGACTTGGGTCTTCCCTTGGCTGTGTTTAATTCACTCTTCTATGGAATACCAATGATTCTCACTAAGACTTTTGCCTTTTTATAACCACAGTGTATGTTTTATGGAGATGATTTTACACTTTGCTCTATTTAGAAAGAATAAATATGAGCAATGGTTTAGGTGTTATGCCTTGGACTTAATATTTTTCTGATTCCTGTTTTGAGATTACATTCTCATGGAAATAGAAAAATACTTATGATTTCTCATAAGGCCAAGTTTGTTATTAGTTTGAGTTTTTGAAGTTGAAGCACAAACCTTAGATTTGTGCACTCAATTTGGGTACCCACTGATAGCACTGAACTACCTCATTTCTGAAAAAAAGGAAAACTTCTGGAATTTAAATTCTTTCATCTAATACATTTCCTCACAACATGCTGCCAGCATCACATTCTGGTCACTTACTATTAAAGTGAATGCTTTTTTTTTTTTCTTTCTTTTTTTCTTTCCTTTTTGAGACAGGGTCTTGCTCTATCACCCAGGCTGGAGTGCATCGGTGATTATAGATCACTGCAACCTCGAAATCCTGGGCTCAAGCGATCTTCCTACCTCAGCTTTCCAAGTAGTTGGAACTCTAGGCGCACATCAGCATTTCTGGCTAATTTTTTTATTTTTCATAGAGACAAGGTCTTGCTATGTTGCTCAGGCTGGTTTTGAACTTCTGGCCTCAAGCGATCCTCCCACCTAGGCCTCCAAAAGTGCTGGGATTACAGGAGTGAGCCACTGAGCCTGGCCTGAAATGTTTTTTTTTTCCTTTTTTTTTTTTTTAAATGAAAATACAGGACATGGGGCCGGGCGCGGTGGCTCAAGCCTGTAATCCCAGCACTTTGGGAGGCCGAGACGGGCGGATCACGAGGTCAGGAGATCAAGACCATCCTGGCGAACACCGTGAAACCCCGTCTCTACTAAAAAATACAAAAAACTAGCCGGGTGCGGTGGCGGGCGCCTGTAGTCCCAGCTACTTGGGAGGCTGAGGCAGGAGAATGGCGTAAATCTGGGAGGTGGAGCTTGCAGTGAGCTGAGATCAGGCCACTGCACTCCAGCCCGGGCGACAGAGCAAGACTCCGTCTCAAAAAAAAAAAGAAAAAAAAGAAAAAAAAAGAAAATACAGGACATGGAGATGTGGAAAGACACTTTGCTTTATTACTGTTAGCATTATTTCTATAGTATAATTCATATATCACAAAATTCACCATTTTAACCACACATTTCAGTCTTTTACCATATTTCAAAAGTTTCACAACCATCACCACTACCTCATTCCAGAATATTTTCATAATGCCAAAATCCATGCCTGTACCTACGGGCAGTCACTCTTCAATTCCCCCCTTTTTGCTGTCTCTGACAACTACTAATCTACTTTCTCTAGATAGAGATGTACTTGTTCTGGGCACCTCCTCTATATGGAATAACAAACTGTGGCATTTTTCATCTGTTTTTTAGCATACTGTTCTCAAGTTTCATCCTTCGTAACCTGCATCAGTACATGAACTTTTATGGCCCAATAATATGCCACTATATGGTTACACCACATTTTGTTTATTCATCAACTGATGGTGGTTTAAGATGTTTCCACTTTTTAACTATTAAGAATAATGCTGCTATGAGCAGCTTTGTACAAGTTTTTGAGTGAACACCTGTTTTTCATTTTCTTGGTTATAAGCCTAGGAGTGCAACTGCTGCATCATATGTCACCTTATGTTTAACTTTTTTGTTGTTGTTGTTAAACTTTTTGAGGAACTCACACACTGTTCACCAAATTCAGTAGCTATGCCATTTTACATTCCCAACAGTAACATATGAGAATTCCATATTCTCCATAACTTTCCAAACATATATTGTCTTTATTTTTTTCTTAAGTCATAGTACTGGGTGTGAAGTGGTATCTCATTTTGGTTTAAATTTACATTTTCCTAATGATGAAAAACATTGAACATCTTAGCATGTGCTTCTTGGCCATTTGTGTGTTTCCTTAGAGAAACCTCTACTCACAGCTTTCTTCCCATTGTTAAATTAGGTTGTTTGTCATTTTTTGCTCTGTTATATGAATTCCTTATATACTCTAGGTACTAGACCTATGTCAAATATATAATTTGGAAATAGTTCTCCCATGATGTGGATTATCTTTTCACTTCCTTGACACTGTCCTTGGAAGCATATAAGTTTTTATTTTAATGAAGTCCATTTCTCCATCTATTTTTGGATTGTTTGTGCCTACTTAAAAAATGTCTAATCCAAAGTCACAAAGATTTGTACCTGTTTTCTTCAAGACATCGTTTTTTGAAGGAGAACTTTCCTGGGTTGTAGAGGAGGGTGGACATGGTTTATTTATGCCTCCTGTCCATTACCGATGTTTCTCCTGATTGTTATTCATAGGCTCACCACCCCTCCATGCAGCATCCATGGCCTGTAGCAGAGCTCTGGGGACTGATATCCTTCCACTGACTTTGGCGCTGGTAAGAGCCCTGGTCGTGTGGTTCAGCTTGGCCTTAACCCGACCCACTTGCACATACTCCTCAGGCCCTTTAGAGTTGACGCTGAGAGCCTCTCTGAGAACACTTGCCAGTCCATGCTGTTCTAAGGCTGGAGCAAACTTCCTCTGTCTATTCCAGACAGAGGAAATTCCAGGGGTTGGACTCAGTCAAGACATCTCTGGTGTTAGAAAGTAGACCTGTTTCAGGGTTTGGGGAAGATTGTTCAATATGAACTAGGTCCTCTCTAATTATTTTTACTATATGTGTGACTTCTTTCCAGAAACAAAGGAATAATATTTATCTTAGAACATTCTGTCTATCCTTTGTCAATTGTTGTTTGTCTACAATTTTCACATGGATAAAGGAGAGTTCAGTGTAAATATATTCTTAACAATTAATTATAGTTCATGTCTGCTGCCATGCGATCATATTTAAATCTATGAACTAGCCTGTCACTTAGGTATTATCCTGTTCCTGATGAAAAAACAAACTCAGAAAGATTGGAAAATTTCCCTAGGTCACAAAAGTAGTGAGGAGAGGAATAAGAATTAGAAACCAGTTCCTTTTGGCCTTCAAAGCTACTCTTGTACCATTAGATCAAACTGATTTACATACCTTTGCTGGAATTCGTCTCAGAATTTATGGTTCTCACTTGATTTTCCCAAGGAAAGAGTGTGCCACTTTAATACCATTTCAAACTTTGAAATTTAAAACTCTTTTGTATTATACTTTTTTAAATCTTTGTTCTATTCCATTGCTTTTGGTTTCTTCTCAATGGATCCCTCTTATTTCCAGGCTAAATATTTGTTACCTATTTTCTGTCAATTTTCAATTTTTGAGTGTTTCTATCTCTCTCTTTGTTGTATGCTAACAGTTCTTCACTGAGGTATAATTTGCATAGAGTATCCTGCAAAAAACCTAAAAGTACAGCTTAACACATTTTAATATAATTATACATTGTATAATAACACCCAGTTAAAGACAGAGAACATTTTCCTCCATGCCACAAAGTTCTGATGTGGTCCTTGCCAGTCAATGCTCATCCCCCAAATGAAGAAGATATTCTGAATGTTGTCACTGCCTTAGTCTCTGTGTCCTGCTAGAAAGGAAGACCAGAGGCTGGGTAATTTATAAAGAAAAGAGGTGCATTTTGTTCATAGTTCTGCAGGCTGCACAAGAAGCATGGCACCCGCATCTGCTCCTCATGAGGGCCTGAGGCTGCTTCCACTTGCAGCAGCAGGTGAAAAGCAACCAGAGTGTGCAGAGATCATATGGTGAGAGAGGAAGCAAAAGACAGCAAGTAAAGGTGAGAGGCACTTTTTAATAACCGGCTCCTACAGGAGCTAAGAGAGAATTCACTCACTACCTTCTCCCAGGGCGGGGATTAATCTATTCATGACGGATCCGATCCCATGACCCAAACACCTACGATTAACCCCCACCTCCAACACTGGGGACCACATTTAAACATGTGATTTGGAGGGGACTAATATTTAAACTAGAGCAGCCACCACAGATTAATTTTGCTTGACCATGTGCTTCATAAAAATGGAATCATTTTGGCTGGGCCTGGTGCCTCATGCCTGTAATCCCAAGACTGCAAGGCTGAGGTGGGCAGATCACCTGAGGTCAGGAGGTCAAGACCAGCCTGGCCAACACAGCAAAACCCTGTCTCTACTGAAAATACAAAAATTAGCCAGACGCGCTGGCAGGTGCCTGTAATCACAGCTACTTGGGAGGCTGAGGCAGGGAACATTTCTTCAACCCGGGAGTCAGAGGCCGAGATCGTGCCACTGCACTCCAGCCTGGGGGACAGAGTGAGACTCCATCTCAAAAAAATAAACAAATGGAATCATTTACTATGTTCTCTTGTTTTCACTTCTCCTACTCAGGTGGTTATATATGACACTAATTTCTTTGTGTTTTTCCCTTGTTTCACTTTGTTTTGGCCAAGTTATATCCTATTGATTGCATGATTATCACACAATTTGAGATCCATTTTTCTGATGGGTGACAGGTTTAGTTGTTGGCTACTGTGTATAAGTAACTATGAATATTCTCATACAATTATTTCTGTGAAGATACGTACTTATTTTCCTGAGTATCTATAGCTGGGGATGGAGTTGCTTGGTGAATGGGAAGAAAATAGACCCAGACTATGGCAAAGTAATTGTAGTACTTTACATTGCTATGAAAGATGTAGGCCATTTCCCGTTGCTCTGCTTTCCCACACACTTAATATTTTTGGTCTTTTAAATTATAGCCATTCTACCAGGTGTATAGTGATATCCTATGTTGGTTTTCTCACGCTTAATGTTCAGTTAGACATCTTCTTATGGGAAATATCTTCTCAGATTTTTATGTTCATTTATTACTGGGGTGTTTGTCATTTTCTTTGTAATCTATAGGAGTTCTTTATATATTTTGAATGCGTCCATTCAAATATATATTTTTTTGCTATATTAAAATTATTTGCTATTTCTGGTCTACAGATAGCTTTTAAGTTGTTAAACAACAACATAATAAGCAGAAGGTTTTTAAAAATGAAGTGCAATTCACTTGATTTCTTATTGCGGTGAGTGCTACAGTATCTAGTCTAAGAAATATTTTCCTATCTCAAGTTCATGAAACTATTTCTCATTTTCCTTTACAAGGTTTCTAATTTGAATTTTCACATGTTAATTTCAAAGTATGATGGAGAGTGGTTGTTAATATTAACTTTTTAAAACAACAAATATTATTTCACTCAAAATCGTTTTACTTAAAAGTCTTTCATTTCCCCAATGAAGGGCATTGGCGACTTTGTTTTTAAAACATTTAGAAGTGGCGGTGCGACCA
Organism: Macaca mulatta; assembly: GCF_049350105.2. NCBI lineage: Eukaryota > Metazoa > Chordata > Mammalia > Primates > Cercopithecidae > Macaca > Macaca mulatta. The sequence continues at coordinate 224,448,804 of NC_133406.1, forward strand.
CATTCTCACTCACGGGTGGGAACTGAACAATGAGAACACCCGGACACAGCGCGGGGAACATCACACACCAGGGCCTGTCCTGGGGTGGGGGGCTGGGGGAGGGATAGCATTAGGAGAAATACCTAATGTAAATGACGAGTTAATGGGTGCAGCAAACCAACATGGCACATGTACACCTATGTAACAAACCTGCACATTGTGCACATGTACCCTAGAACTTATAGTATTATATATATATTATATATATAGGGCGGTGCGAGGGCCGCTGCACAGCTAGCAGAGCCATGGTGAAGACGGCAGCGCCTGCCCCGAGCTCTCCGCCTCCCCTGCCCGCCAGCCCAGGCGGCCCCAGCAGCAGCGACCAGAGGAGCCCCCCCAGCAGCACAACGGCCAGGCGGATGCCTCTATCCACAGCCTCCTGGCGGACCGGACCTGTTAGGACGCGGCCATCGTGGGCAACAAGGACTCGCCCTCCATCTGGGCCACCATCCCAGGGAAAACCTTTATGAACATCACGTCAGCTGAGCTTGGTGTCCTGGTTGGCAAAGACCGGTCAAGCTTTTTTGTGAATGGGCTGACACTGGGGGCTAGAAATGTACTGTGGTCCCGGACTCACTGCTGCAGGATGGGGAATTGACTGTGGATCTTCAAACGAAGAGCATCGGTGGAGCCCCCACCTTCAATGTCACCGGCACCATGACTGCCAAGACGCTAGGCCTGCTGATGGGCAAAGAAGGTGTCCACGGCAGTTTCACCAACAATAAATGTTATGAAATGTCCTCCCTCCTTCAGCGTTCCCAGTACTGACCTCCTTTGTTCCTTCCCCTCCACTGCTCCCCACAGTTTGCCCCCCTTTCCTTCTCATACACACATATACCATTTTAATTTCGGGAGCCCTTACCCCACACCCCTCATTGCTGCCAAAACCACATGGGCTGGGGGCCAGGGATAGATGGACAGACACCTTCCCCTACTCATACTCCTCCTGTGTGTGGTTGGAAAACTTTTTTGTTTTGAGGGATGTTTTTATGAATAAAAAAGATTCTACTAATTAAATAACTTCATATGTGGGCGTATTGTTTGAGTCTGTATTCTTTTACTTTGATATACTTATGAATACTTACACCAGTACTACCGTTTTAAAATTACTGTAGCTTTAATATCAGGTTTGAAATCTAGCAGAGTAAGTCCTTCAACTTATTGCTTCTTCAAGACCAACTTGCCTATTCTAGGTTCCTTGATTTTCAAATACATTTTGAAATTAGCTTTTAAATTTCCTTAAAATCTCCTACTAGAAATAGCAATCAGAATTGTGTTGATGTAATACGCTAACAACATGGAATCTTCCAATCAATGAAAATGACATATATTTCTCTATTTAGCCTTCTTTCATTTTTCTCACCAATTGCTTTTAGGAGCCTTGTACCTGCTTCACTGCATATATTCTTAAGCATGTAATGATTCCGGCTATTAATCTCTATTATGTTTTATTGCATTTCATTTTCTAGCTGCTAATTGCTAGTATGGAGAAATTAAGATGATGAAATCAATGTTATTAAGTTACAATTTAGGTACAACAGATTGCATCACTTTAAAATGTGTAATTCAATGCATGTTTACAAATGCATACACTAATGGAACTACTGCCACAACCAAGATAGAGGAATTTCCCTACACACCAAAGTTTCTTGGACCCCTTTGCAGTTCATCAGTCTTTCAACCCTCGGCCCCAAGGAGCCGCTGCCACTTCAGGTCCATTTCCTTTTTAACCATTTTCTATAAATGAAATTATACCTGTGTTCTTTTGTGTCTGCCTTCTTTCATGCATCAACGTAATTTTAAAATCCATCCATATGAGTATTTGCATCAAGAGTTCATGCCTTGTAATTGATAAGTAGTATTCCTTTGTGTGGCTATACCATATTTGTTTATCCTTTCAAAACCTGTTATTGGAAATTTCTATCCTCCACGTTTGGGCTAGTATGAAGAAACTACCATGAGCATCCACACATGGCAGGCCAGGTCTCACTACCACAGGCCTCCTGACAACTGTTTCATACCAACTGAGTGGTCCAATCAAATATTAAGAGGAAACAAACAAACAAACAAAAAGCCAGTGCCCTTATACAAAGGCTGGAATGTAACAAAAGCCCACCAAGAGTTTTGCCTAGGATTTTCCTGAGCCTTAAAGCATGACAAAATTACAAAGGCACTTTTAAAGGAGTCATTTAGCATTAAACAAGTTTTATTGCGGGTCTGAAGAAACTCCCCAGGCCTCCACGAACAAGTTTATTGGAGGTCTGAAGGAACTCTCCAAACCTCTGTGATTTAGCAGAAGACAAGATAAGGGTCCCCAGCACCTAGACCCATTTAGATTAAGTGAATTGACTGAGGCTCCAGAGGAAGGTCTTCAGGACTCAGAACTTAGTTCTAGATTAAAAGAAGTTAATCACTTATGTATTTAGATGAATGCAACTTCCATATACACATATAGCTTAGAAGGCACATAAGCTCAGGAGAGCTTTGTAATTCTGAGTTGGTGTGGTGATAATTTCCAGGCCTTTTCCCTGTAACCAGTTGCAGAAGTAAAAACTCTCTTCCTCCCCAGTTCATCTGCATCTCCTTGCTGGGCCACCAGACATAGCAGCCCGCCCCTCAGTTTAGTCTGGAAACACACACAGATCGTTGTGCAGACAATAGTATGTAAATTCCTAGGAATCGAAGGACTGTCCATCTGATTTGTGTATGTTTAACCTCTAAGAAACTGTTAGACTTTCAAAGGAGTCATACCGTTTTTCACTCCTACAAGTATAACACTTGTAAGTGCTTTATATCCTCACCAACATGTGCTACTTTCAGCCTGTTAAATTTTAGCCATTCTCATGGATATGTACTGGTATCTCATTGTTGTATTGATTGATCTCCCTGATGACTAAACAGTAGAGCATCTTTTCCTATGCTAATTGACCATTCATGTATCTTCTTTTCTGAAGTATCTATTCAAGTCTTTAGAGAAACTGTTTCATTATGCTTTAATCAGAGTGCTATATACATATACATACACATACACACACACACACACACACACACACATATACACACACTCTAAAAAACCCTTTGTTGGAGATAAATATGATATCTCCTATATTGTAGTTTCCTTTTATGTTCTCTTAATGTTCCCTATTTGGACATAATGATACATAATCTTCAAAAAGGTGTGTGTGTGTGTGTGTGTGTCTATACACACACACGTTTGTATACATACATATGTCCTAAGAATCATTAATTAGACATATATGTGAGTATCTATTTCTGGATACTCTCTTTCCTTCCACTGATATATATATATTTTTTTCCAACAAAACATATGATTTTCATAGCTGCAGAGTAATTCTGGAAATAGGTAGTGAATTCATTCACCATTATTCTCTTATAATATTGCTCCTTTATTATTCTTGATCACTGACATTACCATATAAATAGTAGAATCAACTTGTAATTTTCTACCACAATGTTGCTTGCAATTTTTATTAGAATTGCATTGGATCTGGAAATCAACTGATGAAAAGCTGACTTTTTAAACATAACTCTTCTGATCCATGACAAGGTTTATCTCCCCACTAATTTAGTTCTTTCATAATTTCTTAAAGCAATTTTTTGTAATTTTTGGTGTACTTGCCGTACATAAATTTTGTTGATTTTCTTTCTTCTCTCCCTCCCTCCTTACCTCCCTCTTTCTTTCTTTCTTTTTTTTTTTAACAAGCAAACTTACATGTTATAAATTGTATCATCTTAAAAAGGAAACAAGGCGACCCTTTGCAATAAAACCATAAGATGCTTTAAATTTAAGCTTAATGCAATGGAGAATGCCCATAAAATTCCTGTCTAAAGAATGTTTAGAAAATTGCTGAACAGGGACATCATCATTTAAAGTGACATGAAGAAACCTTCTCAGCTAAGCATATGGGCTAGGTTAGAGAAAAAGATAGAGGACCCATCTCTGCCCTGGAAAAACCACTGGTAACATCTTTCAAAAAGCTCTCTGTGTTTGAGTACGCACCTTGATCCACAGGCTCACACTGGATCCCAACTGGCCGCTGCTTCTTGGCATTAACATTGGATTCCCTACCAGTAAATCTTACCAAGATCTGACTTTCTGCAGATATGATATTATTTTGTTTGGCCATCCTTATCTTCAGGGGTAACCAAGAAGGAACAAGGAATTTATTTACCTCCCCAAGGGTAAAGGTCTCATTTACCAATGAGACGCTTTCTTACTATGACACCAGGGCGCCCTATGCCCTGTTCACTTCAGTGCCCTTTGTGCCCTGACAGAAGCTCATGCTGGTCCCAGGATTCCTTATACGATTCACCTCCTTCCTGAATCCCAACTTCATGCTGGTGGTCATGACAGGTGTCCTGTATCCCATGCTCATGTCCCTGAAGTCATCAGCCTGTCTCCAGTTAGAAAAAATTACATGTCTATAGACAGGCCTCTTTGCAAGTAGCAAAAGCTTTCTCACCTTCATACATTAAGGCTTGGAATGTACAATAGTATAAACACTTTGGGGAAAAATGTCTGGCATCTTCTTACAAAACTAAACAACTACCTACTCTATGACTCAGTAATTCCTAAGCATTTATCCAAGAGAAAATAAAACATATGTCCAGAAAATGATTTATATAAGAATGTTCATAGCACTTTAATTCATAATAGGAAAAACTGGAAACATTCAAGCATCTGTCAATACAACAATGGATCAATAAACTGATACATTCATTCCATGGAAAGCCTAAAGGAACAAACTGCTGACACACAAAACAACACGGATGAATCTCAAAAACATTTTCAGTGCAATAGGAGCCATACACAAAAGAGTGTGAGAAAAGAGATGAACAATCATGGTCTCAAGAAATGCAGAGCAGAGAGCCCAGAGGCAAAGACTCACAGGACAGCCGGTCGGTCCCAGGCTGTGGATCCTAGTTTAAAAACTCCTGCTGGATTTTGCCCAGCTCCATTTCCAAACAATTGTGGGTCAGTGACTTCTTTATCCCTTCCTTGTTCCCTCATTTTGAACTAGAATCACTGTAGTTGTTATTCCGTGTCTGTCCCGTCATTTCACATTAGGGGCAGATAAGCTGTTCGTTCAGTTTCACAGGTCGACGGAGGAAAGGGAATTATGTCAAAGATCTGTACTTAACGGACACCCTCAGAAGCCTCATCCACATCTGGTGTGGATGTTTTAAATGGGATTTTAAAAAAACACAGCCAGCCCATTCCTGGATTTTAGCCTCACATGACTCTGATCAGAGAACCCGGCCACTTCATTCCAGACTTCTGTGGTTTCAAACCACTGATTTGTGGTAATGTGATCATTGGCAGCAAGAGAAAACTAGTACAGGTGTCTGTCTCTCCTCTTGAATTTCAATTTCAGATACATGGATGCTAACCCCTCTAACAGAAAAAAAATCAACCAACCAATCAATCAATGAAAAAAAAATTGTCCTCACCTTTATGTGGCTGTTCCAGAGCCCTTGCCACCTGAAGAAGACAATGAGGGATATTTCAGGCACGTGAGGAGTGCGGCTTTACTGTTATCAATCACATTTCTGAAAGAATAAAAATGGCTGAGGTCAAGCCGTGGCTCATGTCTGTAATCGTAGCATATTGGGAGGCCAAGGCAGGTGGATCACTTGAAGTCAAGAGTTAGAGACCAACCTGGCCAACATGGAGAAAGCTCGTCTCTACTAAAAACACAAAAATTAGCCAGGCATGGTGGCGGGCGCCTATTATCCCAGCTACTCAGGAGGCTGAAGCAGGAGAATCACTTGAACCTAGGAGGTGGAGGTTGCAGTGAGCTGAGATCACGCCATTGCATTCCAGCCCAAGGAATAGAGCAAAAACTCCATCTCAAAAATAAATTAATTAATTAATAAAGATGGTTCATTACTTAACTCCACATATTATTATGTGAAAATGTATCATCTCGATTTTAATAGCAGATTTTTTTAAATTGCTTTTCTTTTGCTCACCAGACAAGGTCTGGTAGCAAATACCGCTCACCAACACAGATTAACCAATTCAAGGAGAGCCATAAACAGGACTACTGTTATGTTTCCCAAAAAAACCATCCCTAGAACGCAATCTGTTCTCTACTTGTCACAAAATGAACACAATAGTCCACTATATAAAGTCCCAAACACATGAAAATGTAAACACCATGAAGTCTGCTTTCCAAATATTCATTCTATTCAGACCCAGTCATGGGGACCAGGGATTAGGAAATGACTACAAAGAGGTTCAAGGGAATTTGGGGAAGCGACAAAATGTGCTGAAGTAGAAACTCTGCCGATGGCTGCACAATTCCATAAATCAGCTGAAATCATTGAGTCGTATGTTGAGAACGGGTGACTTTTATAACAAGTCATTCTTTAAACGAACTTTTGGGTTTCTAGTCCAACATGGAAAGAGCTAGGCAGTCATCACTCGTCCTCACAGCTAGCAAAAGGCTGAAGGAACTGAAAGTCAACCCTTCTAGGGTGGACCAGAGAATTGAAGTCACAGGGAAAACTGCCACCCTAAAAATGAGACAGACAGGCGAACACACAAGGAGTCAGAGCTCACAGGAAGAGAAGTTACTGGGGACAGCAAGTGGGAGAAGAACTTAAATGGTATTGACAGATCACTAGAAGCTGAGGGTGGCCTGGTTAGCGCATTAAAAACTCCTTGAGATTTCAGACTAAGGGGGAATCTGACATATTTCTAAGTTTACTACAATGATCTCAACCAGGTTCTCAAGATGAAGTTCTGAAAACCCCCCTGAGGTTTGGCACTACCAACTTCAGGACTTACATTAAGCTACAGTAACCTAAATAGTGTGAAGCTGGTGAAAAGAGAAAACACACACACAAATAGATCCATGGAAAAGAATACAGAGCCCAGAAACAGGCCTACCTACAGTCCATTGATCTTCCATGAAGGTTTAGAGACAACTTAAAGCAGGGAAGTTACCCTTTCCAACTAGTGGTGCTACAACAGCTGGATAACCACATGCAAAAAATATATAAATAAATCCCGGTATGCGTGTTATACCCTTTATAAAATAAATCTCACATGTAAATGTAAGGTGCAAAACCATAAGAATCCTAGGAGATAACATCGGAGAAAGTCTCGGGGATCTTGGGTTCGATGATGGCTTCTTAGATACAAAACCAAAAAGCACAATCTACTAATGAAAAAAAATTAAGTGGAGCCTCGTTCAAATTAAAAACTTCTGCTCTGTGAAAGACACTGTTAAGAGAATGGAAAAAGCAAGTCACAGACTGGCAGAAAATATTTACAAAATAATCTGATGGAAAAACTGCTGTCCAAAATATATGAAGAATTCTGAGAACTAAACAACACAAAGCCAAAAAAAAAAAAGAAAAAAAAAATAGGTGAAATATCTGTACACCTCATTAATAAGATATACAGATGGCAAATAAGTATATGAAAAAGATGCTCAAAATCATTTGGCGTTAGGGAATTGCACACTGAAACAACAATGAGATATCAGTGGAAACCTATTAGAATGGCTAAAATGCAAAAAGGTGAACACACCAAATGCTCTCAAAGATGAGGAGCAACCAGAACTCTCCATAGCTAGTAGAAATCAAAAGGGTACAGTCACTCTGGAAAACTTAAGTTCACTCAGAATCCTGCACATAAGTAGTTACAGCAATTTTATTCATAATTGCCAAAACTTGGAAGTACGCAAGACGTCTTTCACCAAGTGAATGGATAAGCAAACTGTGTTGTAGCCCCACAACGAAATCTGATTCAGTGATTCTAAAAAGCAAGCTATCAAGTCATAAAAAGACATGCAGGAACTTAAAATACATAATGCTAGAAAGAAGTTAGTCTGGAAACCTACATACTGTACGATTCCAACTCTAGGACATTCTTGGAAAGTCAAAAAGAGAGAAGTAGTAAAATGATGAGTGGTTGTCAGGACTGGAAGAGAGGAGGACGCACAAAATGGTGAAGCACAGGGAATTTTCAGCAGTGAAACTATTTTGCATGACGCTGTATTGGGGATTTAGGACACTATGTAATTGCCAAAACACATAATCTGTGAAACTCAAAGAATGAACTCTTGTGTAAACTATAGCCTTTAGTTGATAATGATGTATCAATAGTGGTTAATCAATTGGAAAGAATGGACCACACTAATACAACATACTTATAGGGGAAATTGTGTGCTGGAGGACAGGGGTGCCTAGGAGAATTCTCTGTACTATCCACTCCATTTTTCTGTGAACCTATAACTATTCTAAAAAATGATGTCTATTGGCCAGGCGAGGTGGCTCAAGCCTGTAATCCCAGCACTTTGGGAGGCCCAGGCGGGCGGATCACGAGGTCAGGAGATCGAGACCATCCTGGCTAACACGGTGAAACGCTGTCTCTACTAAAAAATACAAAAAAACCAGCCAGGCGAGGTGGCGGACGCCTGTAGTCCCAGCTACTCGGGATGCTGAGACAGGAGAATGGCCTAAACCCGTGAGGCGGAGCTTGCAGTGAGCCGAGATCCGGCCACTGTACTCCAGCCTGGGCAACAGAGCGAGACTCTGTCTCAAAAAATAATAATAATAATAATGTCTATTAATTTTTTTAAATTAGGTTGCAGCAGCCCCATATCAAGGTTTTGGTGGCATCCTGTTAGTGTTAGTTAGTACCTGTGTGGTTAGTACTTGGCATTGAAGTGCACCAACCTGGAGTCAGAGCAGTTGGAGATTTCCAGGCCTGTGCCATTTACCTCGAATCCTAGGGTGCCCCACAAAACAGCAGATCAGTTAGGGAGAAGCAGCCTCAGCAATCTAGACAGTGCAGGTTTGTGGTAAGGACAGGTACAAACCATCTGGGTGGGCAGACCTTGGTGAAGACTAGAAAACACTGAGACTCAGCAGCTGCCCCAGTGGAACCCACAAATCAAAGGAGGCGCTGCGAGGAGCTAAGGGCCACTGGATGAGCTCCCTGCCTGCAACACAGAAGCAGCTCCAGAGATTCTGGTAAATAACGTGGGTTTCAATACAGTGTGATCGACTCAAAACAGAAGGGAGAACAAAAAAGAAAAAAAAAGAGAGAGCATGAGAGAGAAAGAAAAAGAAAAGAAAAAAGGAAGAAAGGAAAGGGAGGGAGGGAAGGAGAAAGGAAGGGATGGAGGCAGGGAGGGCGGGAGGGAAAGAATAAAGAGAGAGAAAGAGAGTTGGAGGGACGTAGGGAGGTAAGGAAGGAAGGAAGGAAAGGAGGGAGGGAGGGAGGAAGAAAGGGAGGGAGGGAGGGAACAAATATACATGAAGATGAGAACATCGGGGGAACTTACACCACCAATATTTTCCATTAACAGGAACACGCGAACTAGTGATTAGAGAAAGACGCACTACTGTAAAATCATATACTGTTTCCATGGGGTACAACCCCTTCCTCCTCCTCTGAAACATTCTGTCTCTCGCCCACTGGTGCCAGAGACTCCAGAATCTACCTGGCTGCATTTGGGGGCCTCAGCCCCCGGGTCTGATGTCATCCATTTGCCTTTCTCACTGGACTTCTCTCCTTGCACTTGCTCCCACTCCCCCAGGACCTGGTGGGCGGCCACGTAAGAAGGACACAAACAAATCATGCCTCTTTCTTTCTCCCCTTCTCAATGCCTGCAGTAGTGGGTTCTGTGGGGTAGTGGCCTGAGATTTATTCATTATGGGGCCTCTAGCCCAGAGCAGGGCCTGCTACCTAACAGTCACCCCATGAAAGCTCAGGGAAAAAAGGCATCCACCACAAGGTCCTGGGGAACCAAGAATTCCACTGTGGCCCATAAATTCTAAGTCCTACAGGATTCTGGAATGGGAGATGGGATAGGCCTTCAAAAGTGGCCACTCTTTTAACCCATTATACTGTCAACTGAGCCATGTTTCCCCATCCTGGACACATCTAGAGGGCACCGCCTAAAACCAGACACATCTCCCCATCCAGGAGAGAGTAGGGGCCTGAGCCTGGGGGATGCAGGCGGACAGGGAGGGGATGAGCCAAGAAAGCTGAAGAGGAGAAAGCAGGTGAAAGGGGACAGCAGGGTGGAAACAGAGAGAAAAGGGGGCAGACAATGGGGGGTGAGAGGGGAAGAGTGAGGAGGGGGATGCAGATCTAGCTACTGAGGAAAAGTCCTGGAGAGAACACTGTCCTCTCCTGAAGTAAAATCACTTCCACCTGACCACGGCACTGCAGGTCGTGGGCAGCACACGCTGGGAATATTTGTTCATTCATTTAACAAATACTTATTTCATATCTGTTTCATGCCAGGCAAGGCCCTGCGATCTTTAGGGACCTTGGCATCTTCCCTTCACATCTGAGTCACAACAGAAAGAAGACTCTCTGACCCCATCGAGCTGGCAATGCCTCGGGATTTTCACCTGTTGGATCCGGCAGCTCTTCATGTCGGCCCACACCGTGTGAGGCTGCTCTTGGTGCACCGAATGGGGAAGTTTCTGCATCAGTGCCTCGGAGAGTCCACCGGAAGCCCTGGACAGTGGGAGTCGGTGGCACCCCAGCGTGGAGGCCAAGAGCACACAACACTGAAGCTCCAGACACCCTCAGGAAGACAGGAAGGGACAATCGGCTGGTGAGAGCCTGGATCACCAGGAACCTTCGCCTGGGTCGAAACAGGATTTGCCTTCAGATTGCCTGTGAGATAAAAGAGAGAAATCAAGGTTAACATTGAGATTTGGGGCTTCGGCAACTTGAAGGATGGAGCTGCCATTTACGGAGACTGGGAAGACCCAGGAAGAGCAGCTTGAAAGGTGGTGGGGAACTAGAGTTGGTTGGGTTTCTGTCATATGTAATCAACAGTCCTGACCAGACTAGGCAACATAGTAAGACCCGTCTCTGGAAATGAAAACTGAAAAATTAGACCAGCATGGTGGTGCACACTTGGAGTCTCAGCTACTCGGAAGGCTGAGGCAGGAGGATTCCTTCAGCCTTCAGTTAGAGGTTAGTGAGCTATGATGGCACCACTGCATTCCAGCCTGGGGGAAAATAAATAGAGTCCTGACTAAATACTTGAGTAGCCAGGGAAGTTTTCACAAAGTAGGTAATATTTGAGGCACATCTTAGTGAACGAGAATTCGATTATTTCTGTTAGGGAATTAAGAGAGTGTGGGTGTAGTTAAGTTAATGCTTACTGAACTATCTTTGGAATCTCATCTACTGCTCTATCTGGTCTATCTGTACACATATATTGTATATGCTGTCTCGCTGAGCTTTCGCTAGGTTACGCTACAGTAACAAAAGCCCCAAAATCTTAGCAGCTACACATACAAAGGTTTATTTTTCATTGACATTTCCTCTTATGGCAGGTTGACTGTGACTCTGCTCTATACAAGCTATTTTATTTGTTAGATGGTGAAAACTGTGATACTTGGAGATTGCTGAATATGGTATTACTATGTTCATTCATTCATTCATTTAACAAATATGGATTCAATATCTCTTTCATGCCAGGCAAGGTCAAGTATTGAGAAGACAGTGGTGAATAAATGAGACAAAATCTCTAATTTCCAGGAGCTAATATTGAAAATAACATTAAACACAATCATCATAACAACAATGAATATTCATAAATAACAGCTGTAAGACATTTTAGTAAATCTTTTAAATTAGAAAAATATAAAAATTATTACAACAAAAATGGCCCACGTGTGATGGCTGATGCCTGTAATCCCAACACTTCGGGATGCCAAGGTGGGAGGATCATTTGAGCCCAGGAATTGGTAACCAGTCGGGGCGCTACAGGAAAACCCTGTCTACAAAGAAATAGAAAATTAGCCGGGCATAGTGGTGCATTCCTGTAGACCCAGCCACTAAGGAGGCTGAGGTGGGAGGACTGCTTCAGCCTGAGAGGTCAAGGCTGTAGACAGCCAGGATCATAACACTGCACTCCAGCCCGGGTGACAGAGCGAGACACTGTCTCAAGAAAAAAAATATATATATATTTGATGTGTCCTCAAACTATTATGTAGAATACTATTATTTACATCACATCACGTGACCCCTTTCAATGGCTGAACACTTATTTCGGTGCAATCCATAAGCGTTCCTGGGAACTAAGTACACCTAAGAACAATTCAGTATGAAAGAGTTATTGCCTTGACAGGAAGATGCAAAAATTTTTAAAAGACAAATAAATAAATAAAAGAATGAAAACTGTAGCTCTGTGAGTCTCAAATTATATCTCATTCAACTCACAATGAACATCTAGCAATCATTCTGAACACCATATAATTCATTTAATACATTTTGCTCAAATGCCCAACACATCTGAATGACCAAAACCCGTATGTAGCCAAGAAACAGACAATCATTTTTAAATTATCACCTATGACTTCATCAGCTCTACGCACTTATTTTTTAAATGTTATTCATTTATTTACTCTTTTTATTTTTTGTAGAGATGGGATCTCACTGTTACCCAGATTGATCCAGAAACAGAAACAGACCCACACTAATTTCAGAAATCAGATGACGATACAGTCATTCGATTTATGAAAAAAAGTGCCACACAATGCAGAAGGAAAAGGATGGTCTTTTCAATAAATGCTGCTGGATCAAGCAGACACATCCATGTAGTAAACAGTGATCATAGCCAAGTGGGGTGGCTCACACCTGTAACCCCAGCATTCTGGGAGGCTGAAGTGGGCAGATTACTTGAGCCCAAGATTTCAAACCAACCTGGGAAACATCTTGAACCCCATCTCTACAAAAAGTACGAAAATTAGCCAGGCATGGTGGCGCACGCCTACAGTGGCAGCTACTCAGGAGGCTGAGGTGGGAGGATCGCTTGAGCCAGGAAGTGGAGGTTGCAGTGAGCTGACATGTTGCCACCACACTGTAGCCTGGGCAATAGAGTGAGGCACTGTCTGAAAAAAAAAAAAAAATGCAAAAACTAAAAAAAAATTGTTATAAGGTTAACACACAAAAATGTGTTCATACTCTTAGGTTAGGCATTGATTTCTTAAACAGGACACAAAAAGTAGTAACCATCAAGGAAAAGATTGATAAAGTATAATTTCATTAAAATTAAGAATCTCAGGCCGGGTGCAGTGGCTCATGCCTATAATCCCAACACTTTGGGAGGCCGAGGCAGGTGTATCGCTTGAGCCTAGGAATTCCAGACCAGCCTATGCAAGGTGGCAAAACCCCATCTCTACTAAAACTACAGAAAAGAGCTGAGTGTGCTGGTGCTCCCCTGGAGGTCTCAGCTACTTCCGGGCTGAGGCAGGAACATCACCTAAGCCTTGGGAGGTCAAGCTTGCAGTGAGCTGTGATTGTGCCACTGTACTCCAGCCTGGGCAACAGAGTAAGAGCCCGTCTCAAAAACAAACAAAAAAAGAGAATCTCCATTCATGAAAAAACACCACTAAAAAAGTAAAAAGGCAAGCTACAGATTGAAAAAAGGGAAACGCAATACATATATATCCTAGAAAGGATGCGTATCCAGAATAAAGTATTACAAATCAACAGAAAAATAAGCATATCAGTGAAAACCGAATAAAAAGATTTAACAGGCCCTTCACAAAACAGGACATACAAATGCCAATAGAAGATACTCAGTCTCAATGAAACCACACTGATATGTTACTGCATCCCTACAAGAATGGCAAAATCATTTGTAACTGCCAGGCATCAGCAAGGACGTGGGGTAACAAGAATATCCCTGTTAAATGGTTCAACCATTTTGGGAAAATGTTCAACAATATGTAACACTAAAGTTTTATCATTTATATACATCTGAAACCAACAATGCCACTCCTACAAATAGACCCCAGTCTAGTCATGCTCTATTTCTTCATCTGTGGTGGCTCACTTGGTAAAAATTCATTCCCTTTTGGATTTTTGGTTTCTTTTTGTTTTTGTTTTTGAGACAGGGTCTCACTCTGCCATCCAGGTGGGAGTGCAATGCCATGATCATGGCTCACTGCAATCTCAGCCGGGCTCTGGTGATCCTCCCACCTCAGCCTACCGGGTAGCTGGGACTACAGGCACACACCACCACACACAGCTAACTTTGGTATTTTTAGTAGAGACAGGGTTTTGCCACATTGCCCAGGCTGGTCAGGAAATCCTGGACTCAAGTGATCTACCCACCCTGGCGTCCCAAAGTGCTGGGATTACGGTGTGCTCTACTGCGCCCGGACCACCTGCACTTTTAAAATAGTCAACTTCTTCTGTATACTTCAGTACCTTTTCAAAGATTTCTTTGACACAAAGTTCTCAGAAATCTTAAAGCTAGCATTTCAGCATAGAGAAAAATAGCTTCCGGTTCACCGGTGAAGTTTTACTAATAAAATTGAAAAACAAAAAGAAAGGATGAACAACACTGTAACCCAAAGAAAAGATACCACTTGAGAAAAGACTTCTTTTCCAAAGCAGCTCCAGCAGCAACAGACAGGAGGAAAGCGAGGAAACCAGGCCAAACGTCTCGGTTAACTCTTCAGTGAAAGGAAGCCAAATGAGATGATCTAAGAAGCCAGACAGACAGACAGACAGACACAGGGAAATCACAGCAACTCTTTGCAGTGCGAACACCAACCCCACAATCCATCCTACTGGAAATCCTGCGGTTAATTTGAGGCTTGCCCCGCTAGTCATGAGGTGATTCGGTGATGGCCACAAACGCTCCTCATGTGCATCCTGGACCTGGCACACCTGGCTTGCCCATCGCCAGCCTGGAGGCACCGCCAGGAGCAGAATCCCGGAGGCCAATAAAGACTCCAACTTTGCAAGCAGAGGGAACCCATTCTGGCCTCGAAGGTGGGGTCCGGGGTCAGTGTCCTCTACAGGATATAGGAGGACGTGCCCCCGAAGCTGCTCCGTCCCTCCAGTGCCTGCCATGCCACAGAACACCCGCCAGCGACTTTCTTCCCCAGCGCGCACCAGAGGTGGGCTGCGGGCGGCAGCAGCAGGGGAACAATCGAGCTCAGGGAACTCAGGCCCCGGCCGTGCACCCCCCACACCCACCACCCCTCGCGCAACAAAACTTGCCACCGCCAAGCCTCAACCCAGCTGTGCGCCCGCGAGTCCCGGATTCACCGCCCGCCCAGCCGGGGCGTCCTCACCTCGGAAAGGCTGGGTGGACTTCGCGGTAACTTCCCATCCAGAGAGCAGCCGGCAGCCGCGCCGCCCCGCCTCGGCCCCACTCCTAGAGCAGCAGGTCGCCAGTCCCGCGTTCGAAAAGCGCCATGCTCACTCAGAAGCTCAGGCAGCCTCGCGACCCTCACCTACCCCTCCCAGTACCGCCGCGGTCTCAACCGCCAGCCAGCCCCGCGCCCGCGCCCGCACACGACTGGCTCCTCAGAATCGCGTCAGAACCCAAGGCGCAGGCGCGGCGGGGTCTTAAAGGGACCGGGCCGCTTCTACTGCATAATGGTTCCAGCAGCTTAGGGTCCTCGCGGGCCGAGAAAAGGAGTAACGGAGGGGATGGACCCAGTGCAGCGGGGATGGGGAAATCCCTCTCTCCTCTCCGCCTCTCTTTCAAAGCACCAGCCCTCCACTCTGCAAATCGCTGATTTTCCCGGCCACTTGAACCGCCCCTGCCAGGTTAAAGAGGCAGGAGACACACCCCCTCGGGGCCCCAAGCGACCCGGCGCTTAGCACTGCAGGCCTCGCGCTGCCGCCCCGCCCCGGAGTCTGACTTCCAGGCCCGGGCACGCGGTGCAGACGCCCAGGCTTCAGAAGGCAGCCCCCAGCTCCCCCGACAGGTCGCCTTAGGTCACTCGCAAAAAGAATAACCAACGTGTCAATGGCACTTGTAGTTATTTTCCAATTTAAATTTATAACAGATTCTGCAGATGGGCTTCCACTGAAATAAGCCTTTGAGAAAAAGAAAAACCTTTTTTTAAAACAAGAATTGGAAATACCAGGAAATAGTAAATAAAGCCATGCCGTCCACCCAACTAAACTTTGAAAATTTGGTGTTTTATCTAAGGCAAATGTTTCCATAACTTTAGGTCATGCCATTATTTAAAATCAATTTCAATTAACAATTTCATTGCAACTGAATCTATCGTGTATAAGCAAACAAAGATACATCCCTGATAATCTACCTCTCCCCTCCTATATTCCATCCATCAGCAAGTCCTACTGGTTTTTACTTTCCAAATTTTCCTTGAATGTGTCCTCTTCTGTCTCTTCTATCAGCACCCTAGTCTAGGCTACCTTCACCTGGGGAGTGGGGGTGGAGGGACTACTGACCTAGTCTTCTTGTGGTTTACCCATATCCCCTTTATGGCCTCTCTAATCTCGACACAACTGGCAGAGTGGTTTTTCAAAATATAATGTGACCCTGTCACTTCCCAGCCTAAACCACTTAAACGCCTTCCCATTCTCTTAGACGAAACCTCCTAGCTAACCAAGCCTTGAATGGCCTTTTCTAAAGGAGGAACAATATTTCTTGACACATGAAAATGACAGAAAATTCACATTCCAGTGTCCCTAAGCAAAGTGTGACTGGAACCCACACCCCTCTGTTCATGCGCTGTTTCGGGCTGCTTTCTCACTACCCCAGCAGAGCCAAGTAGCTGCAACAGAGACTGTGTGGCCGGTAAAGCCGGAAATATTTACCATTTGGGCTCTTTACAAAAAACAATTTGCCAACCTCTGACCTACTTCATGAAATCTGTACCTTTTGTTGTTCGCAGATTCCTTTGGGAACTGGACGAGGACACCAGCTCCTCTCCTTGGAAAAATGTGAGCCTGAGCGTGCACACAAATGCACGCAGACTTTTGCACAGATTCAGGGATTCAAGGACTGCTCAAAGCCCATCCATTCACACGAAGGTTAGGTGAGAGGGTGAGTCAGAGTTGAAGGCCCTGGTTTTACATAGGGGGAAACGTGATTCCAGAAAGGGGGAGCTACTGGCCCTAGGACACACAGCAAGCCCCAGGACAAGGGGTGGCACAGGGAGAGTACCTGATGCTGGAGCTCCTGCAGCTGCTGCCGAGCCTCCAGCCATGAGCGCTCCAGCTCCTGCAGCCCAGTTCGCAGCTCCCTGGCCTCCTTGCCCATGGCTGTCCATGCCTCCTCTAGGAGTGCCAGCTTCTGCTCCTTGTCCTCACTGGCAAGCTTCAGGCTGGAGAGGGCAGAGGTCAGCCCTGGGTCCTGGGAGTAGTCAGTGGCTCTACACAAAAGCTGCCTCCTCCAGTAGAGGGTCAGGCACTGCCTGCCTGTGCAGCCTCTCCCAAGAACTGAGCCCTCCGGGGCTGGGGCCCAGGCTCTCGGCTGGGAGGGGTAGACCAGTGACTCCAGGAGGGGACCTGGTTTCCAGGGTGATGAGGCGGGTGGGTCTGAGTCTGGACCCAACCCTGCCCGCTACCCCTCTGCCCCTTTCCCCAATCAACAGGGAGGAAACCTTCCTAAAATGAGCCAGTTGCCAGGCTCTGCTTAGGAGACAGAGGATCCGTATCTGGGCAATTTCGCCAGAACCTTGGGGTTGAAGTTAGATTTCAGGGATGGGATTCCATGAGGACTCAGGGCTGGTCCCCCCACGACACCCCACCTGATGTGCTCACTCTGCCTTTTTCACAGCGGCCCGAAGTTTCTCCTTGGAGCTCCACAGGGCCTCGCTCTCCTTGGCGCCGTCGCCCAGACTGCCCTGCAGCTTGCCTGACTCCTGGCGCTGCACCTCCCGCCCTCCTGGCTCTCATGCAGCTCTATGCGGATGGTCCCAGCTCAATCTCAATACCTTCCACTATCCTGTCCCTATTTCTATGGGTGGGGAAATGAAGGCACAGACACCTGGGGTAGCATCACCAGTAAGTGACCAAGATTAGATTCTAACCCAGGAAATATAACCCCAGAGTCAGTGTTCTAGTAACGCACGCGCACAACGAGTAATTGTGTGTGGCTCTGCTTCCACCAGCCCCAACCCCGAAACACCAGAGAGCTGAGTGTTATTAGATTGATGGGGAGTTTGTTGGAGTTTTACATAAGTTTCTGATGCGCTGCAGACTTTTGAGCAGCACTCACAGTTCCCTCCAGTTCAGCATTGGAGGCTGGCTCCGGCCTGGTTTCCACCTCCTGGAGTTCATAAAGCCTAATTCCTCCCACCCAGCCTGGAGGTGGCATTCCTGTCTGATGGATGGGCAGCTCCAGGGAAGATGGGGAGCGTATGGCTGAAGGAGAAGGGCTGTCTGTGTGTGTGGAGAAGAATTTGGGAGGGCCCAGGCCAGCAGCCTCTGACTGTAGGAGCCACCTTGAAAGGCATCTTTTCCCTTGGGAGCACCCCTTGGCTCATCTGTGGCTCACACAATCTCTCGAAACTTTTACTGCGGCCCAGTGGGGTTGGGGCTGCTCCCCGGCCTTGTGGATGGGGACCTTTGTCCAGCAAAGGGGCCCTAATTTTCCAGTGGAATCGGACAAGAGGAATGCCTTCTAGTGACCTAAGAAGAAGCAGACAGAAGGCTCAGAAAGGCCAGGAAGGCAACTCCTCCTCCTGACTGAAGACTTGTTTTGAGCAGGAACTCCCCTCTAAAGGTGAACACTGAGGGGTGGGAGGAGCTCCAGAAGCACCTGGACCCTGGTCACCCTTTCAAGGCAAAAGTCCGTAGGACCCTTATTTGAAGGCATTGACTAAGCTCCAGAAAGGAGGTTCCAGGCCACTTCCTCCAGCCCTGGAGTGCACTCAGCCATGGCAGCTTGTGCAGGACAAAGATGAGCCCCCTGGAGTGACTCCGCCTCCCTGGAAATGGAACCAGCTGACAGCCTCAGCCCCTTGCACAGGGTGCCCAGGGGTGGAGCAGCTGAGCCGGGCCCCCTGAGCTGGCTGGAAGTGCTGGTCTTAGGGCACAGGCTGCTAGATTCTTGCTGCCCCTTTATAGAAGGGGTACTGGGGCGCAGAGAGGGTGGGGCATTGGCCCAGGGCCCCATAGAGGGGCAGCCGTGAAGCCAGGATGAGTACCCGCCTCCTGACTCACCAGCCCTGACTCTTTCTATTTCATCTGACTCTGCAGAGCTGCACACGGTGGTCTCTGCAGGCACTTAGTTGTACAGGAACAGCTCCTCCCTCAGACTCAGAGTGAGGACAATGTGCTCTTTATCTGGGGGAGGTGAGGGTTAGTGTGTGAAAAGAAGCAAACTAACTCTAATCAATATCTCTGTACTTGGACAGAAACCAAAGTTTACAAGAAACCATGAACTTGGGGCAAAGTAGGAAATTACAATTGTTTGCAGGCTGCATGCTTGCTTTTCTATGTCATCTAAGAGAACCAAGGAAAATCATGTTTCTTATGTACATATCCAAAAACGGTGTTTCCACCCTGAGAACGCACCTCCTCTACCTCCAACGTCAGAGAGCACCTGGACCAGGCACCCGGCATAGCCCTCTGACATCATAACCCAGTTTTTGACAAAGAAACACATCCTGGAGCTCCTCCCAAACAATGACTGTGCACAGTGAAGATGCTAATGCGTGGCTGCTGCTGGACACGTGGGGGATTCCTGATGGACAGCATGCTCTGGGAAGAACCAATGGCCTTGATGGACTTAGCTTGAACCACAGGGTTGTTAGGAATCTCCATCAGACCCCCACCCTTCTCCAGCACTTGTGGTGAGATTGGCATAGCGGACTGACATTGTCTGCAGCCTCACCCGGCCTCCTGCGCACTTTTCTGCCTCTTGCCTCTCCCCTAGACTCCGCCACCTGCACCTCACACTAGACACCTACAAACATAAGGACATTTTGGGAAGAAACTGCCACACATCATCACTGTTTTTTACTCACATCCACTCATGCTCAATATCTCTAGTTCTCCATTATTTGCCTTTTAAAATAGCAACAAGAAAACCCAGTTCAGCCCTAACTCTATGGTGAGCCATGTGTGTTCAGAGCTGATCATCAAATCAAAACTACTGGTAATTCTGGACTGGGGCTCTTCTCCCAGAGTTGTCAGGTCAGGGCTTTCCTAGTTTTCGTTAGGAGAGGGAGGACCCTATTATCATGTTCCCTCCTCTGTAGCAAACTCTGAGGTGGGATGCCTGAGGAGACAGCAGAGCCCAGGGCAGATGTGAGACCCCTGGAGGAGTTTAGTGTTGATGGCAGCATTTGGAAAATATAATATTTTGTTATGTGATTTTCTCATTAAAATTACTAAGCAATTAGTGTTTTCTTTCTCTTTTACATATTTGAAAAAATAGAACTATAACTACATTTGCCAAACTTTAAGAGATATGAAGGGAGGAATAGAAAACAATGAAAAAACGAGGAGATTTCAATACCTCGCCTTCAATAATGTATAGAACACTCACAGAAAGATTCTCAGGAATCCCGTGGACTTAAGCACTGTTGAACAAACGGACCTAATAAACATCTACAGAACATCCCAACCCAGAGCAGCGTAATATGCCTGCTTCCTGAGCACACCATAAATGTTCTTCATGATAAGTTATATATTAGAAAAAATGACTCTCGGCATTTAAAAAAGTAATGACAAGCATTCTCTACGTTTTTCAAAAATGGGTGAAGTGCCAACCTTCTAAATTCTTTCTAAGAGGCTACAATTACCTTATCAGAAGTAATAGACAATGGCGAAAGAAGAAAATTAAACTTCAGACAAATTTTCTTAGTACATATGAATAAACTACTCCCAAATAATAGTCAAATTCTGTAAGACTTTAAAAGGATCATACAACATGACAAACTCAAATTGATTTTTGAGATGCACTGATTATTCAACATCTTCAAATCAGTAAGTTAGGAGTGCTAAATTAAGAGAATAAAGGAAGGCTGGGCGCAGTGGCTCAAGCCTGTAACCCAAGTACTTTGGGAGGCCGAGATGGGAGAATCACGAGGTCAGGAGATCGAGACCATCCTGGCTAACACGGTGAAACTCTGTCTCTACTAAAACATAGAAAAAACTAGCTGGGCACCTGTAGTCCCAGCTACTCAGGAAGCTGAGGCAGGAGAATGGCATAAACCCGAGAGGCAGAGCTTGCAGTGAGCTGAGATCTTGCCACTGCACTCCAGCCTGGGCGACAGAGCAATACTCCGTCTCAAAAAAAAAAAAAAAAAAAAAAAAAGGAGAATAAAGGAAAAAATCCATTAACTTCTGATCAGACACAGAAAATAACGTTTTAAAATTTCAAGATTTCATAATAAAAACTCTAAAAAGGAGGAATGCGGCTCCTTCCGCGAATCGCAGCCTCTGGCACCAGGGTCGCTCCGTCCATGACTTCCTACAGTTATTTCCAGTCGTCGGCTATGTCGTCTGTCGGAGGCCTGGGCGGCGGCTCGGTGCGTTTTGGGCCGGGGGTCGCCTTTCGCGCGCCCAGCATGCACGGGGGCTCCGGCGGCCGCGGTGTGTCCGTGTCCTCTTCCCGCTTCGTGTCTTCGTCCTCCTCCGGGGGCTACGGCGGCGGCTACGGCGGCGTCCTAGCCACGTCCGACGGGCTGCTGGCGGGCAACGAGAAGCTCACCATGCAGAACCTCAACGACCGCCCGGCCTCCTATCTGGACAAGGTGCAAGCCCTGGAGGCGGCCAACGGCGAGCTGGAGGTGAAAATCCACGACTGGTACCAGAAGCAGGGGCCCGGGCCCTCCCGCGACTACAGCCACTACTACACCACCATCCAGGACCTGTGGGACAACATTCTTGGTGCCACCATTGAGAACTCCAGGATTGTCCTGCAGATCGACAATGCCCGTCTGGCTGCAGATGACTTCCGAACCAAGTTTGAGACGGAGCAGGCTCTGCGTATGAGCGTGGAGGTCGACATCAACGGCCTGCGCAGGGTGCTGGAGGAGCTGACCCTGGCCAGGACTGACCTGGAGATGCAGATCGAGGGCCTGAAGGAGGAGCTGGCCTACCTGTAGAAGAACCATGAGGAGGAATCAGTGTGCTGAGGGGCCTAGTGGGAGGCCAGGTCAGTGTGGAGGTGGATTCAGCTCCAGGCACTGATCTCGCCAAGATCCTGAGTGACGTGCGAAGCCAATACGATGTCATGGCCAAGCAGAACCGGAAGGATGCTGAAGCCTTCCTCTATTCTATAGAAGGTTTCCTCTATTTCACATTAAAAGAACAGACAACAAAAGCAGAAAACATTTCTCACATTAGTGTCCATCTTTCCATTAACCTTTATAGAGCAAATTATCTATCCACTTATTTGCAACACTCTTTTTCAAGCATTATTGCTATGTATTAAATATTGCATAATTCAAGTGCGCAGTGTAATGCACACTGAAGCTGAGCATGATGCTGCGTACACGTAGTCCCAGCTACACGTGCTGGAGGGAGGAGGATTACTGGAGACCCAGGGTCTGAGGCTGCAGAGAGTTATGATCTCACCACTCAGCTCTAGCCTGGATGACAAAGCAAGACCATGTCTCTAGAGGAAAACACATGTAATTTCACATGTGCTCACCTGTGCATCCAATATAACAATCCAGATAACGATGAATTACGCTTAAAAGCTTCCCTGTCTTCCTGTGATTCCTGTGTCCCAGTCATTTTCCTCTCTCCATACTGAGTCAATCTCTCATCTTTGTTACCTCAGATCTATTTTTCAAGATTTTGTTGAAGTGAAATCTTATAGTTTCCATTTCATTTGTGTGGCTTCTCGGTCAGCATAATTACCTATGAGTCAGTAATTTGGTTGTGAACAAAGAATGTGTTGATTCTCATGAGGAACAGTATTCCAGTTAATGAGTGCCTCCTTACTATTTCTTTATAAATCTCCTTAATATTTGTGTTATTTCCAGTTTCTGAGTATGAAAAATATAGCTTCTACTTGGCCTGGAGATGTAGGCATCCCATAAAAATTATATGATTTTTACAACAACTAATCTTACTGAGCTGCAAATCAGCACATTTTCTTTAATACACGAGTTTATTGATGTTATAGGACAAAAAAGAGCCTTTACATCTTGAGAAAGTCAGTGACTTTCAGGGATAAACAGGAAGAGAATATGACCTTATCTGGGGCAGTGTCCAGCAAATTCAGATAAGCTAATGCAAGACTAAATTAGACATATATACTCAATTGTTTACAATTGAGTATAATAAAGAAGCTGTTGTTTAAATGATCAGAGGACATACGACTGAGGGACTCCTACTGCTATTGAAACCTTTCTCCTGGGATTGGGGACACATCACAAAAATCTCCACGCTCTCCCTCCTGAGATGGTTCTGCCTGGGCAAGGGGAACAGGAGCTGTGGCCGAAATGCATCCAGACACACCTCCCCTGCCACCACTACATTACCAAAGAATTAACATGCAGGGGCAAAGCCACTAACATCTCTGTGTCACTGGCACTGGAGCAACTCATAGAAACTGTGTTAGAAGAAAGAAAAGCTCCAAAGCTCTGTCCATTCTCTCAGGAATGACAGACTCATGTCCCACCTCCTCTCTTTATCCTCAGGAAAAACAGCCTCATCCTGCTGGGAAGGGCAGAAAAGAGGAAGCTGAAGACAGCAGTGGTAAGACATAGTGGCTGCTGGAAGAAGATCTGGGGAAAAACAAGGAGACACTCTACCTAGGAATGGGAGGAAGATGCGTGGATCAGCATCACACCTGCAGGAGGGACAGGGATACTTGGAAGGACACACCCTGAGCCAGGACTGCGATGTCTGCCTGGAGTATGGCTCCCTCAGGAGGACAGAGAGTGCTTGTTTGCTGCAGTCCTTCCCACCACATTGACAACTGTCAGGTCCTTGTAGCTCTGGCACGAACTGGGGGAGATGAAAGTCAGAGTCTCCCTGGATAGCACAATTTAAGGACCAAAGCCAAGAGGGAAACAAAATTAAGGTGTCACTGGAGGAATCTGAGTGTCCGGTGACTGCAGGGGAGAGGCACTTCAATTCCGGCAGCCACCGCAGTCATGACTTTCAAATGTAGCCCTGAGGAGTTTCACATAATTTTCTACAATAAAGGCCTAGAAAAGATAGGGTGTGAGCATTTATGAAAAAATGCAAAAATTATAAAACAAATAATTAGCTGTCATCCGGAATCTGATAGGAGTATCTGTGGAACATAAATTTTGAAATAACTGCATAAATACTTTGAAACATTTACACTTGATCCCATAGTTAGTCCACATATAACTTCATAAGAAATTGCCAACATGCGGTTATTTTAATAACTAATACTTTATGGATACCATGCTGATGAATGGAACAAAGACCACAGAGTAGGGTCTATTGGAACTATTGGTAAAAAGCCAACATTGTAAAATATTTAGAGAGATTTATTCTGAGTCAAATGGGAGGCCCGTGCCCTGTGACGCAGCCCCAGAAGATCTTGAGAACATGTGCCCAAGTGGTTTGATGGCAGCGTAAATTTAATAACATCAATCGATATGTGTGAGATATATGTTGACTCGGTCCATAAAGACAAAACTGCTAGAAGTAAGGCAATGTGGGGAGGGGATTACAGTTTACAGGTGGATTCAAAGATTTTCTAGTTGGCAATTGATTCAAAGACTCAAGTTTTTTATCTAAAGACTTGAAATCAGCATAACAAAGTGTCTGAGTTAAGATAATGGGTTTTGGAGAACAAGATTCAAACTACTGAAGAAGTCTCTTTTTGTTTTTTTTTTCTTTTTAGACTGAGTCTCGCTCTGTCACCCAGGCTGGAGTGCAGTGGTGCGATCTCGGCTCACTGAAAACCCCCCCTCCTGTGTTCATGTCATTCTCCTGCCTCAGCCTCCCGAATAGCTGGGACTATAGGCGCCCGCCACCACACCCGACTAATTTTGTGTATTTTTAGTAGAGACGGGGTTTCACCATGTTAGCCAGGATGGTCTGGATCTCCTGACCTCGTGATCGGCCTGCCTCGGCCTCCCAAAGTGCTAGGACTACAGGCGTGAGCCACCGTGCCTGGCCCCTGAAGAAGTTGCTTATGTGGCCACCCTTAGAGAAAACAGATGGCAAATATTTTCTGTTAAGACCTTTAAAAGATGCTAGACTCTCAGCTAATCCCCTCAGTATAACAAAAGACCTGGAAAGGGAAGGAGACTCTCTGCAAAATGTAAATTTCTCTCACAAAAGATAACTGTGCAGGGCAATTTGAAAATATGTCAAAGAAATATATTTTAGGGTAAAAGCCTTTGATTCATTTCAAGGCCGGCTCTCTGTCATGTGATGCTATTCTTGAGTCAGGTTGGAATTTGGTATCTTACTTCTACGAAGAATCTGTTTCCTGAGGCTTGAATTCTCTGTTTTCACGAAAATGCTGGCTAGTTGTGCTTGAATTCCAAAGGGAGGAGAGTATAATGAGGCATTTCTGATCCTCTATTTCTAACATGACCTGAGCTAGTTTTTCAAGTGTCTCTGGAGCCCCTTAGTGAAGAGAAAGGGTCCATCCAGTCAGTTGGGGCGCTTAGAATTCTGCCTTCGCTTCGTAGGACATATACGAGACTTCTCCTAGCCAGGGGTATCAGAAAACTATTTACTGAGGCAATCACATTGAAATTGAGACTTGAAAGATGGTCTCAGATTCCTCCCTGCAAACCTTTTATCCTGACAGGAGAAGAAGAAAACTTACCAGAAAAGCAAAGCAACGATCTCTCTGAAATTGCCCATCTGGGAAACAGCAGGACACTGGCCTCTCCTTCCTTCTCCCATCCTGGGATTTAAGGAGTTACAGCCCCCCACCTCTGCCCAGGAAGCCAAGGCAGCAGCTTGGAGCTGGAGCCAGAGCCAGAGCCACCCATCCATGGGGAGCTGGGCCTCCTCTGCGCCCCCCGCCATGCTGAGTCAGGCTTTGAAACGCGGTCATCATTGGGAAGTGGTTCTTGTTGTGGCCCCATCCCCCTGTGTTATTTTCCTACCTCGGCTCACTTATAATTTCAATCTGGCTCTGAGAGGAGACTCAGCATTTCCTTTATCCCCATTTACTGTGGATGCTCGGAAAGGAGTGGGAGAAGCTGGGCGCCGCAGTGTGTGTGCCTCACTGTTTCCTTACCCCTGAGGGAGGGCCTGGCCAGGAGAACCTGGGACCTCCTCCCCTGTTCCTGCACCTGCTCCTCCCTGGTCCCTCACTGATGAGCCCCCCAGATGCAGAGGCTCCTTCTCTCCCTGACACTGCAGCCAGGTAGAGGCAGCTGCAGCCACAGCCCTGGAAGGGGTGGGAGACGCTGAGGCAGGTGCAGGGGCAGGGTCTGGCTCCCCTCAGTTCAGTGTGGCCTGCAGGAGCTGCCTGGAACTGTCTGGTTTGACATGGCTCCCCCCAAGGGAGCTGATGAGTGTGGGGGCCAGGAGCACTGCCTCATCAGGCATCCCCTCACCTGCACCAATGAGGAGGAGATCCTGGAGCTGGGGCATTAAGATCCACAGATTGTTTTCTCCATGTTGCGAAGGGCAGGGCTTGGATTTCACGAGGCAGGTGGCGAGCCAAGTCGGGTTCCACTGCGCTGTGTCCTCCATGGCAGAAAGGACCTGCCCCCCATCACCCCGACAGTGGCTTGCCTGCCCCGAGAGCAGCCATCTCCCAGGACAGGCTTCCCGTGTTCCTTTGTTCATCCTCTTTAAGAATCACTCAGAGCCAAACACCGTGGCTCACACCTGTAATCCCAGCACTTTGGGAGGCCGAGGCGGATGGATCACCTGAGGTCAGGAGTTCGAGACCCGCCTGGCCAAGGCAGGGAAACCCCGTCTCTACTGAAAATACAAAAATTACCCAGGCATGATGGTGTGTGCCTGTAATCCCAGCTAGTTGGGAAGCTGAGGCAGGAGGATTGCTTGAACTCAGGTGGCATGGTGGAAGTTGAAATGAGCTGAGATTGCACCACTGCACTCCTACATGGAGACAGAGCAAGATTCCATCACAAAAAAAAAAAAAAAAAAAAAATCACTCCGGACACCAACATGGGCTGAGAAATGCTCCTGGTATCAACAGACCTGCAGCAGTTGATGAAAACAAAGCTGCAATCAGGGAAGTGGCTGAGGGAGTGAGGCCCCTGAATCGCCGCCCCAGAGCTCTGTCCCAGGTCCCGGGGGTCTCAAGTTTGACCCCCTGTGCCACATGGAGAGGGGTCACCTGGGGGACTTGTTTCCGTGGGAATCTCAGGTCTTGGGCCTGAGTGGAGAGATGTCCGAAGCCTCTGGCCTGGGCCCACAGTGAGGCCGCAGAGCAGCCCTGCCATTCCTCTGGGAGCAGCCGCAGGGAAAGCTGTAAAGCAGGGAAATTGGGCACATCCAGGCCGGAAAGAGCAAAGCAAAAGTGTTCCTGGGTGCACTGCACCCCACAGTCCAACCCCTCTCCCCCAGGAGCTGCGGGCCACACTCTGAGCCTCTGTTTGAAGTGGGCCCTGACTGGACATCCTCATCTGGTGACATGAGCCAGGGTCATGCAGCACCACTATGCAGCTCTCCAAGTCCCCCTGGCCACCCCGTCCTCTGTGGGGGTGCTGGGCCTTGCTCTGCATCTATCCCTTGGAGTATTTGATTTCCAGAGCAGCAGGAGGCCGGCCTTGCATGGGGCGGGGCATCCACTCGTGCAGAGTCCGGCTTTTCCCCAGCAGCTCGCTGGGTACATGAGCGGGCAGCAGACCGTAAGCAGTCTCCCTAACAGGTTGAGTGGGTCCGGCGGTGTCCATGTGTGTGTGTCTGTGCACATGTGTGCGTGTGTGTGTTCATGTGTGCATATGTGTGTTCACGCACCTGCACACACATCTTCAGATGCACGTCCCCTGTCTAGACCCCATCAAATCCTCTTGCCAGGACTGGCCTGGAACACACTGTCCAGCCTGGTTCTGTTCTCTCCCTGGCTTCTCCTGATCAACTTCCTGTAATGGGAGGAGCTCTGACACACTTCACAAAAGGGTGTAAAATTAGTTTTAAAGGGAAAAAGAACTACAGCATGACCTGGAATTCACTTTCTGCCCCGCGGTTCCACTGTGAAGCCCACAGGCCTTCAAGGAGTTGCGCAGATGAGGCAGTAAGGCCCTGTGATTTCTATCAGGGAGCGTTCTCTAGTCCCAGGTGTTCCCTCTCCGTCTCTCTACGTCTTTGGCAGGTATTTCCCACACATTAGTCATTGGCTTTTCATCTCATGATTTGGGTCATCTGTGCTATTTCTTTTTCCTTTTCTTTTCTTTTCTTTTCTTTCTTTCTTTCTTTCTTTTTTTTTGAAACAAGGTCTCACTCTGCCACCCAGGCTGGAGTGCAGTGGTGCAATTTCATCTCACTTCAACCTCCAACTCCCAGGCTCAGGCCATTCTCCTGCCTCAGCCTCCAGAGTAGCTGAGATTACAGGCACATGTCACCACACTCAGCTAAGACTCTGTCTGTACAAAAAAAATCTCAAAATTAGCCAGGGGTGGTGGCACACACATAAATTTCCAGCTACTTGGGAGGCTGAGGCAGACAGACCACTTGAGCCCACGAGTTCAAGACTGCAGTGAGCTGTCATCATGCCACTGCATTCCAGCCTGGGCAACAGAGCAAGTTCCCTTCTCCAAAAAAATTAAATGAATTAAATAAAACTGGAAAAATGATTCTTAGCTCGAGGGCTGCACAAACACAGGTGATAGGCTGGTCCACCAGTTTGCCAACCCCTGTCCCAGAGCAAGGAGGGAAGCTGTCGCGCTGCACTCTGCTGGCCAGCCAGCGTGCAATGCTGCTCAGGTTCTGGGTGCCTCTGTCATTTTAGGAAGGATGTGGCAAACAGAAACACCATTCAAAGAGGGTGGCAGGGTGCTGATGTTCCAGAAAGAAACTGTGCCCAATGATGGCTAACTAAGCCTCTGGAGTGAGGCACTGGAGCACCGGACTTCCTACTCTCCAAAGCCCAGCTTGGTGACCTCGACCTGAGCATCTTCCATGGTACAGCACTGCCCCGAGGCCGGCCTGTAAGGTTTGGCGAGGGTCTGATGTCACAGCCTATGTGCGGCACGAGTTGCACAGCGTCGGCCAAAATTACATTCATGGGCTTAAATCAGGAGCCTTGTGTGGAAGGAGGGAAAGAAGCAAGGATTGCTCTCAAGAACAAAGGGCCCACTTGTAGATGGGGTGAGCTATGGCGGGTGTCCTCAGATGCTCCAGGGATTGTCCTAAACAGAGGGACTCACTTCGTTGTCAATCTTCAGTGGGCAGAGCAGGCCCAGCAGGTGAAAGTGATGTGGAAGTTGGTTTCCAATCAACATGCAAAGGACCATGTTGTCATTTCAGTTGTCCCCAGTGGGATGATCTGCCTAGAGTTTCCCACAGGTGGAGGCAGGGAGACCTACAATGTGGGGGTCTTGCGGAGGGGGTCCTGCATTCCCCGCAGCCCTGCACCTGGGTTCCCGTCTCTGCATGCTCGGACGTGTCACGACGTGTGAACCTAGTTATCTTTGGTAACACTTGGGGGATGTGCCCCCTCCCCACAGTCCTGGTCCAGAGGAATGAAGTTGCATCAAAGCAGATTGATTCAGTAGTTGATCCTTATGTTGTAGAAATAACTGGAAGCTAGAAGGAGAACCACTGTGAGGTCCCCATTAGGCTGGAGGAGAGTTTTGGTGGTCCCCAGACAGGGCCAGCTCGGGATCTCGTTCTGTGGTTAGGACCACCTGCTGCAGTACAGCCTCCCACCTCAGCCTCTCAGACTGCCATCTCCTGCCCCCGATCCGGCCTGAGATGCCCCCAGCACCACCCCTGCTCAAAACAGAAGCAGAACTGGATACTCAGCTTCTTCCATGACAAGAACGCACCAGGATTGCTGCCCTTTCCAAGCAGTACTTTCCCGAAGCCCCACCCTCCATGACTCGGGTTACAGACCGCCACAGGCCACCCCAGCTGGAAGAAAATTCAGGAAATATAGGGGTCGTGGGTGACAGCTGGGCCAGCCAGCAACTGTATCTACCACATTTAAAAAATTTCTCTTTTTATTATTTATTTATTTTTGAGACGGAATCTCGCTCTGTCACCCAGGCTGGAGTGCAATGGTGCGATCTCGGCTCACTGCAACCTCTGCCTCCTGGGTTCAAGTGATTCTCTTGCCTCAGCCTCCTGAGTAGCTGGGATTACAGGCGCCCAGCAACACACCCGGCTAATTTTTGTGTAGAGATGGGGTTTCACCATGTTGACCAGGCTGGTCTCGAATTCCTGACCTCAGGTGATCTGCCCGCCTCAGCCTCCCAAAGTTTTGGGATTACAGGCGTGTAATCACTCCTGTAAACCTGTAAGGCCACCACACCCGGCCTAAAATTTTTATTTGCATATATATTTTTTGAGGCAGGGTCTCATTCTGTTACCCAGCTGAAGTACAGTGGTACAATCACAGCTCACTGCAGCCTTGACCTTCCAGGCTCAAGCCATCTTCCTGCCCCAGCCTCCCGAGTAGCCTGGACTACAGGTGCACACCACCATGCCCAGCTAATTGTTTTATTGTATTTTGTGTAGAGACAGGGTTTCTCCATGTTGCCCAGGCTGGTCTTAAATTCCTGGGCTCAAGCAATCCACCCACCACGGGCTCCCAAAGTGCTGAGATTACAGGTGTGAGCCACCATGTGTCATGTTTATTGATCCAGCTTCAATATTTGGCTTAAACACATACACCCAAATGTGGAGCTGCTGTTGACTTCATGATGCAGAAGTTTCTTTTTCTTTTTTCCCAGTTTTTTTTTTTTTACTGTGGTAAAAGTACATGTAAAATGTGCCATCTTACCCACTTTTAAGTGTACAGTTTAGCAGTATTAAGTATACAATTCAATGGTATTAAATGTATAGTTCAGTGGTATTGAGTATACAGTTCAGTGGTATTGAGGGCAAAGTGCAATGGTATTGAGTGTATGGTTCAGTGGTATTGAGTGTACAGTTCAGTGGTATTGAGTGTGTAGCTCAGTGGTATTGAGGGTATGGTTCAGTGGCATTGAGTGTACAGTTCAGTGGTATTCAGTGTGTAGCTCAGTGGTATTGAGTGTGTAGTTCGGTGGTATTGAGTGTACACTTCAGTGATATTGAGTGTGTAGTTTGGTGGTATTGAGTGTACACTTCAGTGGTATTGAGTGTGTAGTTCGGTGGTATTGAGTGTACAGTTCAGTGGTATTGAGTGTACACTTCAGTGGTATTGAGTGTGTAGTTCGGTGGCATTGAGTGTACACTTCAGTGGTATTGAGTGTGTAGTTCGGTGGTATTGAGTGTACACTTCAGTGGTATTGAGTGTATAGTTCAGTGGTATTGAGTGTACAGTTCAGTGGTATTGAATGTATAGTTCAGTGGTATTGAGTGTACAGTTCAGTGGTATTGAATGTATAGTTCAGTGGTATTGAGTGTACAGTTCAGTGGTATTGAGTGTGTAGTTCAGTGGTATTGAGTGTACAGTTCAGTAGTATTGAGTGTGTAGTTCAGTGGTATTGAGTGTACAGTTCAGTGGTATTGAGTGTACAGTTCAGTGGTATTGAGTGTATAGTTCAGTGGCATTAAGTACATTCATAATATATGCACTACCATCACCACCATCCATCTCCAGAACCTTTTTATCCTCCCAAACTGCAATCCTAAATAGTTGGGACCACTGGCATACACCACCGTGCCTAATTTTTTTTTTTTTAGATGGTAAGTTTCACTCTTGTCGCACAGGCTGGAGCGCAATGACACAATCTAAGCTCACTGCAACCTCTGCCTCCTGGGTTCAAGTGATTCTCCTGCCTCAGCCTCTTGAGTAGCTGGGATTAAAGGTGCCCACCACCATGCCCAGCTAACTTTTGTATTTTTAGTAGAGACAGGGTTTCACCATGTTGGTCAGGCTGCTCTCCAACTCTTGACCTCAGGTGATCCACCCGCCTCGGTGTCCCAAAGTTCTGGGATTACAGGCATGAGACACCATGCCCAGCTGCCTGGCTAATTTTCAAATTTTGTGTTAGAGATTGCGTCTCACTATGTTTCCCAGACTGGTCTCTAACTCCTGGCCTCAAGCAATCCTCTCACGTTGACCTCCCAAAGTGCTGAGTTACAGGTGTGAGCCACTGCACCTAGTCAATAGTGTCTTTTAAATGAAGTGTCTTTAACTTTGCCACTCAGCATTTACCAGTCACCTGCCTTCCTGGTCCAAAGAAACTTAAAAAAAAAAAAAAAGAGTTGACAAATATCTGAAAATACAATTTGTTTGTAAGAGCCAGGAATGAAGCTGAGGTTTGAGGGCTGGTTCAGTGTGTCTGAAACTGCAAAGCAGCCAGTGAGGTTACTTCCGCAGCCTCCAGCTTTTACCTCTGCTTGTGAGGTTCAGCATCCACAGCTGTGGTCTGTGAGAGTCGTGAATACAGCCTGTGTTTGGAGACCCACAGAGTCAGGGCAACCTCTCCGTGCTGAGGGCCAGGAGGATAATGGCTGTGCTCTGGCTCTGGGAGGCAGTAGAGGTCACCTGTCCAGAGCCAGAGGTCCATGGGAGGCTCCAGGGTGGGAGGTCAAGGTATGTGTGAGGAAAGAACCCCGATTTGGAGCTGGATACACCCAGGTTCTGGTTCCAGCTTTGCCACTAATTTCACCAAGCGACCTTGGATGTTATTTAACATTCTTGGACTTCGACTTCCCCATCTGTAAAAAGCATGTCACTGCCAGGGCTGGGGGCAAGGCCCAGAGCTGGCTCAACATGGGTCGCTGTCCCCCAGCTCACCCTCATGGTGCCTCTCTCTTTCTTTTTCATTTTCCCATTTGTTTGCCTTCCTCCTTCTCCTTTCTCCCTCCTGTTTGTCTCTCGACACCTCTGCTTTCTTACTGAGCACCCAAACTACGTTATTTTCCCTTCCTTTTCCTCCTTCTACCTCCCCTAACCACAGTCTTTATCTTTATCCTGCCGGGAACACACAGCAGCACCCCTGGTGTAGGCTTCAGAGCTGTGTGCCCACGCCAGGAGAGGGGGTGCCAGCCTCCCTCCGGGAATCACACGGGGGTGGCCTGGGACCAGGGACTCAACACAGTGCAGGTGGCTGGCACCAAGGGAGATGGAATGTTCCACCCGAGTCCTCCCTTTGCCTGGCACCCCGAAGAGCTTGGGCTGTCCCCAGAGTGAGTCACCAGAGAGCTTGGCCCCAGGCTCAGCAGCTGGCGTGAAAGGGAGGAGGGGCCTCCCCAAGAAGGAATAGCAGAGCAGGGAGAGGCCACAGAGAGGGAGAAAAACCCCCACAGACGGTGCTCTTACCTCTGGCCTGTCCTCCCCAGGGCCACCTGTCCCGTCAAGGCGGTTTCCCCCTCTGTGTCCTGGCAGACAGATGATGTGATGGAGTGGCAGAGCCTGCCCTGGGCTTCTCAGCAGTGCACAGCTCAGAGCGCACTTTGGAGTCAGCCAGCCCTGAATGCAGGGCTCACGGACCCTCCGTGTTGTCACCTGTGGCATGGGAGGCAGCAGTACCCCTTCCCAGGGCGGCAGGGAAGATCAGATGAAGGAGCTCAGGTAAAAAGGTGGGCAGCCCACCTCTGTACACAGCCTATCCCGGCACACAGCCGATTGCGGCACCCAGCGGATCCCGGCACACAGCCGATCCCGGCACCCAGCGGATCCCGGCACACAGCCGATCCCGCCACCCAGCGGATGCCGGCACACAGTGGATCCCGGCACACAGGCCATCCCGGCACACAGCCTATCCTGGCACAGAGCCGATCTCGGCACAGAGCCTGCAGCAGTGAGGGGAACTCTACAACATCACCAGAACCCCCTGCCCTCAGAAAGGGGCTCCTGGTCCGACAGGGAAGGTCTGCCTCCTACTCTGGAGGGGCCGCTTGGGGACAGGCCCGGGCTGTCTCCTCACAGCCACCTGCTCCCTGTCCTCCGCCTGCCTCCTGCGCCATCTGGCCGCTGCTCATCCAGGAAGGTCGGGGGTGTCGGGACCTCCCTCCTGGGTCACGCGCTAGGCCTGCCTCAGAGCAAAGGCCACGCCCCGGCACCCCGCGGGGCCCTGGTCCAGGCGCACCAGGCTTCTCAGCCCTGCAGCAGCAGTGCCTGGCTCTGGCACGAGCTGCACCAGCTTCCTATTGGGTGCTGTGGTCCCAAGGCGCGTGCTTTGCAGCAAATGTGTGACTTGGCGTTCCCCGGAGTGCTCGGAAAATGGCCTTGTCTCCGGTCGTCCCCCTTCAAGAGCAGGCACCCGGGGTGCTACAGGGATCACGTTTTCCAGGTTGGGTTTTCTGTCTGATGGGTGGGCAGCCCCAGCTCCCTGAGCAGGGTTAGGTGCCCCCGTAATGTCCAGTGTTGACTGCCAGCCTGAGCCCCTGAGCCCCGCGTGCCCCCTAGGGATTGGCCTCAGCCTGGGGTGAGCTGACCCCAAAGACACTCTGCCCAATGCAGCCCTGCCCTTCACTGCTTCCTGTTGCTGCTGCTGGGCAGAGTGGGCCTGGCACCCAGCAGAGACGTCTGACTGCCGCACATTCTCCACTGGCTTCTGCTTCCATCCCTGGGGTGATGTTGAGGGAGACACAGGGGATGCAGAGCCCTGTGGGGCCACCTCTGTCCCTCTGCAGGGGGCAGGGCTGGGAGCTCCTGGGGAGAGCCCTGTCCATCTTGTCTGCTCTCTTCCGGAAGCCCTGGCCTGGGGATTCCCGTCTCTGAGTGGAAGGCGTGAAGGCCCCTGCCTTGAACATGGACGGCTGGTGGGTCCCCAGTCCCTATTTCCGCTCATCCTTGGGGCTGAGCACAGGCCAGTGGTGGGGGATAAAGACCCCTCAGATCCCTTCCCCACCCTGCAACCCCTTGCACAACCCTGAGGTCACTGTCCCGGAGGGGAGGGCAAGGGGCTCCCTGGTGATGGCTTCTTGCATCCCCTCTCACTTGCCTCCTCCACATCCCCTGGGCAGGATGTGGGTGCAGCGTGTGTTCATGGAGGGAGGAGGCCGTAAGCCTCCTGGGGGACACATTAGTGTGTGTGTTTGTTTGTGTGCGCGCGTGCGTGGGCTCCTGCTGCCTCCGCAGGGGACAGGCCCAGCCAGCTACTGAGTGAGCAGCCTGCGGCAGCCCTGACTCCCTGGGAGGACCTCCAGGGTTCCAGAAGCAACATGCAAAATAACATCAGTTCAACAAGCAGGTGCTGGAGTCCTTGCCCCCAGGCCTTCCGGAAGACACCCCAGGACGTCACACCCAGCCCAGAACAGCCCCACTCTTTGCATTCCTTCCACGATGTTCACTAGGCATTACTGCGTGCTGGTGGCCGCTCTGGGTGCGGGGGCACATGTGTGAAGGAAAGAGATGAAGCTCCCTGCCGGGAGGATCTGACCTCCCAGCAGTCTTATGGGATATGGGTACAGAGGTGAATCTGGGGGAGAGTCCATTGTTGGTATTGCGCCACTGACGTCCAGGATGGCCTCCAGGGACCCCGCCTCCTGGTATCCACGGTCCCCATCGTATTGGCACAGATGTCCAGGAAGCAGCTGTGGTCAGTGACTCCCCAGGAGGCATGCCTGGACCTGGGGCCAGAGCCTGCCCTGCACCTGTGCCTCATGTGACACCAGGGCAGGGCACAAGCTAGTCCCAGCACCTGCGGTCCCCGTGGCACACCCCTACCTGTTAGCACACTGAGTCCTCCCTCGTCATCATCCCATTTGACAGACGGAGAAACTAACACAGGGAAGACTGAGAGAATTGCCCTAGGCCACAGACCAGCACATGGCAGAGTTAGGATTCCCGCCAACGCCAAACCCAAAGCCCAGATCGGAACCACTGACTGGGCCTGACCTCCTTCCTAGGAACCCAGAATGATCACCTCAGGGCACCCAAAGAGGAAGGAATAATGTCATCAACCAGCTCCCGAAGAAGATAGGAGCATGTGCAGTCGGCACTGGCAAAATTTAAGCTTAAAGAGAGATCCTCTCCAGCCTCAAAGAACTGACTTTGGATCAAGACTTCTCACTAAAGGAAGGTTCTGGCCAGCTCAAATGTCTTGTACTCCAGAATCTACAATAAAGAGACAGTTAATGCCTTTTGCAGGAACTGGAAGTAGGTTTCCAGGTACCTACTGGACTTGTAATTCAGTGTTGATAAATACGACCCCGGAGATTAAATCGAGGCAGAACTTGCTCCCTGGAGCCCTGGGGTTAAGCGCTAGGACGAATTCTGTATAACGATGCTGTTGGCGGCTACAGCGAGCATTTATTGATCACACACTCATGGGGCAGCTGGTTCCACGTCACAGAGAAGCTGGGGTTGCCTGGTCTAGGTGGGGTGGCTCTTTCATATGTAGCAGGGTGGATTGGGGCGTATGTGTCCCATGATGATGGCAGAGGCCCAGGGGCAAGTCTCCTGTGACTGAGGCCAAAGCAAGTCACATGGCTGCACAGGAGGGCAAGGCCAGGAGTTCACCCTCCGACGTATGTGTGCCTGTGTGTATGTATGTGTGTCTTTTTGCATATGTGTGTATATGTGTGTACGTATGTGTGTATATATATGTGTATGTGTATACGTATGTATGTCTATATGTGTGTGCGTGTGTAGGTGTGTGTGTGTGTGTGTATGTGTGTCTTTTTGCGTATGTGTGTATATGTGTGTACGTATGTGTGTATATATGTGTATGTGTGTATGTATGTATGTCTATATGTGTGTGCATGTGTAAGTATGTGTGTATCTGTATGTATGTCTTCGTGTACGTGTCTAGGTATGTGTGTATGTGTGTGTGTGTAGGTATGTGTGTATGTGTGTGTAGGTATGTGTGTATGTATGTATGTGTATAGGTGTGTGTGTATGTGTGTATGCAAGTGTGTTTGTGTGTATGTGTGTATATGTATGTATGTGTATAGCTGTGTTTGCTTGTGTATGTGTGCATATATGTGTGGATGTGTGTAGGTGTGTGTGTTTGTGTATGTGTGTATATGTGTGTAGGGGTGTGTGCGTTCATGTGTGTATATGTGTGCCTGCGTAGGCATGTGTGTGTAGGTGTGTGTGTGTATGTATGTGTAGGTGTGTGTATGCACGTGAATAGATATGTTTGTATGTGTGTGTAGGGGTGTGTGTGTGTGTGTGTGTGTGTGTTGGGAGAGGCAGCAAAGTCACACAGCAAAGGACATGGATGCTGGGAGAAGTGAGGCATTGGGGGTCAGTAACTCCACCTCCCATACCCTCATGCCCTCCCTATGCAAATGAGGTACCAGCTCCATCAACCAGAACATGTGGGTAGCCATAACAGGTTGTCCCCACACCAGGTCAAATCAGAAAGTGTCTTCTATTATTTTTGTGTCTCTGTCGTTGACTCCTAGGCTCAGTCCTGACCTTCCCTAGTGGTTTCTTGGCTTAAGCCATTCATTTACTTCCTGCTCTCAGCTGGGTGCACTGACTTCTTCCCAGCTCATGCGAGCAGCGCAGGCAGCTCCGACAGGGTCCAGATTCCATCTTTGATGCTGAGGTTGAAGGAATCAGAGACAGTGTCCTCAAAGCTCCTACTCAGATACCCCAGGGCACATTTGCCCCCAAAATAACAGTCATTTACCATTAGCTCCAGCAGAGAAATTTTGGTCCTGGGCCCCCCATTCTGCAGATGAGCAAACTGAGGCTCCAAGAGAGGCCCTCGCCTTGGTTGGCTGTGCCCCAGGGAGTTTTGCTCCATTTCTCCATTTAGTCTGGGGCTGC
This sequence comes from Macaca mulatta, assembly GCF_049350105.2. Classification (NCBI taxonomy): domain Eukaryota; kingdom Metazoa; phylum Chordata; class Mammalia; order Primates; family Cercopithecidae; genus Macaca; species Macaca mulatta. Next base: position 224,486,345 of record NC_133406.1, read on the forward strand.
TCTTCCTTGTGTGTCCTTCCCTACAATCATGTACGGGTCCACCTTTTCCAAAAAACAGCCAGCCCTGGCCGAGTGCAGTGGCTCAAGCCTGTAATCCCAACCCTTTGGGAGACGGAGGCAGGAGGATGGCTTGAGCCCACGAGTTTGAGACCAGCCTGGGCTGCAGAGTAAGACCTCATCTCTATATATAAAAAAAAAAAAAAATTAGCCAGGCTCGGTGGTGCACATCTGTGATCCAGCTCATTGGGAGGCTGAGGTCGAAGAATCCCTTGAGCCCCGTGGATCAGGGCTGCAGTGAGCAGGGATCACGCCACTGCACTCCAGCCTGGGGAACAGCGCAAGACCCTGTCTCAAAAAAGAAAGAAAGAGAGAGGGGCCTGGGGCAGCATGGGGAGGAAACTGCCAGCCCTAAATCTCATGACCCAGGCTTGCCCCAGGAGCCAGAGTCCCATAAAGGGGCGATGTGGACCTTCTATCAGTCCCTGAAAGAGTCTCACCAGCGATGCCTTCCTGGGGCTGTGGCTTTGATGACAGTTCAAGACCCCCAGGATTCCTTCCTGTGTTTAAAGAAACTCGGTTTCCTGTCCTCTCACCAACTCTGCATTCAGAACCCAAATTGGCAACATATTTGGCCTTTCTAGAAAAACTGCAGTTGAGAAAACACCTCCACTGGGGAGTCATAGGGGAACCGAGTATTCACACAGCCTTCAAGAACCCTCCCTGGGATTCCTGGTTAATCATGAAGAAAAGAAAGAGCAGTAGCCGGGTGCGCTGGCTCACGCCTGTAATCCCAGCACTTTGGGAGGCCGAGGCAGGCAGATCACGAGGTCAAGAGATCGAGACCATCCTGGCCAACATGGTGAAACCCCGTCTCTACTAAAATTACAAGAATTAGCTGGGCATGGTGGCACACACCTTTAGTGCCAGCTACTTGGGAGGCTGAGGCAGGAGAATCATTTGAACCCGGGAGGCAGAGGTGGCAGTGAGCTGAGATCATGCCACTGCAGTCCAGCCTGGTGACAGAGTGAGACTCTCTCAAAAAAAAAAAAAAAAAGGAAAAGGAAAAAGAAAGAGAAGAAAAGAAAGAAAGAGCTGTGCCCTGGCAGACACCACCTTAACCAAATGGCCAGACCTGGTCTTGCCCTTGATGGCCAAAGTTGCTTCTTTGGCCCTGCCTGGATGCATGGGAAGGACAAGACCTCCCCAAAAAGGTTCAGCTAAATTGAATCCCAAAGCTACAGTCAGACAAATCCAAACCGAGGGACGGTCTGCAGGACAGATGACCTGAACTTTTCAAAAAAGGTCAGCGTCATAAAACACAAAAATGAAAAATATGAGGGGTTGCTTCTAGATTGAGACAGAGGAGAGAGAAATAACCAATGCCATTTGAGAGCCTTGAATGGATCCCAGATTTTTGTAAAGCTGTAGGAGTTATTTTGGAATGATTGGGAACACCGAATAGAGGATCCAGTGATACTGAGCTAAGTATCTTAGGTACAATGCTGGTGGTGCGGTTAAGACATAACTCTCAGGTAAGTGCTGAGGTATTGAGGGGTGGAGCTCAGGGGATTGCAACGCACTTTCAAACAGTTCAGGGAAAAGTGTGTGTGTGCATGTGGGTGTGTGCGCATGTGTGTGTGCCTGTGTGTGCATGTGCATGTGTGCCTATGTGTGCGCGTGTGTGCACTGCATGTGTGTCTGTACGTGTGCGTGTGTGTGCATGTGGTGGTGTGTGCATGTGTGTGCCTGTGCGTATGTAGGTGTGTGCCTGTGCATGTATGCATGGCATGTGTGTGCGTGTGTGCATGGAGAGAGAGGAAAAAGGGAGGAGAGGAGCGGGAATGCATACGAGTGAGATAAGAGGGAAACAATTGGTGAGTGATTGGGATGAAGAGTATATGGGGATTTATTGCCATTCCAATTATTTCCATTTTTATGAGGTTTGAAAGTTTTCAAAGTAGTAAGTTGGTAGGAAGAAAGTAAATGCCCATAGAGGGAGCCTCCCGACCTTCCTGGGTCCCCTGTCCTTGTCAGCCAACCACGTCAAGGGGAAGAGCTAGGATTTAATGACCGGATTCCTTCCTGGGCTCCAAGCATTTTCACATCTCGCTTCTCTTTGCTCCGTGACAAGTTGGGCAGGCCTTTCTAAATGCCCCATGCTTCCGTTTCTCCAAATCTAAATCCGGAAGATTTGCTCCAGGTCATTGGCAGACCAAGTGGAAGTGGAGCTGAAGGGAGGGACCTAGCCTGTGGGCTCCCTGCTTGGACCCTGGGCCCTGCAACCCCTCAGCTGCTAGGCTCCCCTCTTGGGTCCGGTGGGTTGGCAAACGGTTTCTGAAGCCTGTTCTCCCCAGTCCCGGAGGTATCAGGGACCCCGGGGCCACCCAGCTTAGCCGTGCCTGCTTCCCTCTGCACTGAAGGAGCCACTGCGCCCATCCTGGAACTCACACTATCTCCCTAAGGATGTCGGCTCCACAGGGATTGGCTGCCTGGCAGATGCAGTCGCTCCTGATTGGACAGTGGCATCTGCAGCTCGAGAAGGTGGACTCCGGGCCAGTTGGCTCTGCCTGTGTGTCTTGCATCCTGAAATGCAAAGCAGGGGCTGTGGGGAAACCTCACCAACCCCTCCTCACCTGGGAGGTGGCAAAGGTGGTGGGATGTGCTGCTGGGCCCCTGGGGAGGAAAGACACAGAGGCTGTGTTGGTGGCCCGCAGTTCCTTGTAAGGTGGTCAGCAAACGGTGTACACTTTCCGCCTGTGGCTGCAGGTTGGAGAGCTGGCGGCTAGCACAGACACAGCTTGACCTCAGGTCAACACTTCTCGGAGTCCAGAGGGGTGGGGAGTGGGACAGGTGGCCTCCCAGGGACGCCTCCCTGAGTGGCCAGCGGTGCCGCTTGCCCCTGCACCGGTAGCTGCCCTGAGCACCCCCACTGGACACAGCGGGGATTGCACCCTCCGGAGAAGGCTGCCTTGTTCCACATGCGAGCCCCATCCCCAGCGCCCTGGGCCGTGCTACCTGCAGTAAAGCAGACCACCAGCCCCGGCTGCCTCTCCAGTGCTCTCTCTCCTCCCGCCTTCAGCAGGCTGGGTCCCAGAGGCATCCACCCACTCATTCATTCACTCGACAAATACCTGTTCCGTGTCTACTAGGTGCCAGGCACAGCTGGGAACCAGCAGACAAATCTCCCTGCTTTCCCGGAGCCGGCATCTTGGTGGGCAGACAGCACAAGCCAGACGAGTAGGTGGAGGAGAAGGCATGTGAGCAGGTGACAGGCGCTGGGGAGAAACAGCCCAGGGGCGGGAACAGGGAGTGTGGGGGAGACAGGGATTGCGATGTAAGGGAGGTGTCCAGGGAAGACCTCCCCCAGATGGTGACCTTGGCATAAAGAGGCAAACATGGGAGGGGGCTCAGGCAGACCATGGTGGTCAGAAGTTGAATTCGGGCAGGCGGAGGGGAGTGCATGAAGCCCTGAGGTGGGAGTGAGTGTGTTTGCTGGGTTCACAGACCCCCAGGGAGACAGTGTGGCAGGGGCCAGTGTGTGAGGGGCTTGGCGGGGGGCTGTGGCTAGAAAGGTTGTGGACCCACTGTTAAGATCGGACTTTGGCTCTGAATGGAATGGAAGCCGTAGGAAGGTTTGGAGCAAAGCAATGACATAATGGAACTTATGTTCTGCGAGGATCACCCTGGCCACGTAGAGTCTGCCGGCAGGGTTCGAGGTGGGCACAGGGAACGCTGTGAGGAGCAGCACAAGAGCCTGGGCCCGGGAGGAGACAGGGACAGGCATGGGGCCCCTGGCCCAGTAATGGACTGGATGTGGGAGGCGGGACGTGGAGGAAGGGAGAAGCTGGGGTGACTCCTGGGAGTGGGACTGACACCTGTGAGGGTGGGGGGCCACTCTGGGAAGAGCTCGGCTGGGGTGAGGGCAGTCGGAAGCTCAGTGTATGACCCGGGAATCTGAGGCACACGTTCCCCACCCTCGTAGCGGAGCACCACAGGCAGGAAATAAACAGCTCTGGGGTTCAGGGGAGAGGTAGAGGGGGTGGGGTCTGCAGCATAGCGACGGGGTTCAGAGCCACGAGATGGGCAGAAATCTGAGGGGTGTGGTGGGGAGGGAAAAGAAGAGGTTCAAGGCCTGAGCAAGGGCAGCCACTGGAGGACAGAGATGAGCAGGAAGAGCCCAGGAGACTGAAAAGGAGTGGCTGGAGGGACGGGAGGGGGCATGGAGTCCTGGCAGCTGGGGAAACCGCAGGCAGAGCCTCTGTCGCCCTGATAAAACCGGCACCGCTGGACCTAGCAACAAAAAGGTGACCGCGACCTTGGCAAGTGCAGCTCCCACGGAGTGGTGAGGGCAGAGGCTCATTGGAGTCGGTTTATGAGCCGGAAGAAGGAGACAAATCGCAGACAAGTGAAGGAAAAATTTGAGGAATTTTCTTGTGAATGGAAGGTGAGAAACAGGGGAGAAGAAAGTGGGTCAAAGAAATTGTGCTTTTTAGGCCGAGTGAGGTGGCTCACACCTGTAATCCCAGCATTTAGGGGGGCCTAGGCAGGCGGGTCACTTGAGGTCAGGAGTTCTAGACCAGCCTGGCCAACATGGTGAAACCCTGTCTCTACTAAAAATAAAAAAATTAGCCAGGTGTGATGGTACACTTCTGTAATCTCAGGTACTCAGGAGGCTGAGGCATGAGAATCACTTGAAGCCAGGAGGCGGAGGTTGCAGTGAGCCGAGATTGAGCCACTGTACTCCAGCCTAGGCGACAGAGTGAGACTCTGTCTCACACAAAAAAAGCAACTGTGCTTTTTGTTTTATTTGGGCGATGAGAGAAATAATAACTCATTGGGTGCAGCTGGCAGTGCCTCCTGAAGAAGGAGGAATGGGCTTGGGATGCCCTTGAGTGGGCGTGGGGCTGGGAGCAGCCATGTGGCCAGGGACACTGTGGGGCCGGTTCACTGGGTAGCCACAGGAAGGAAGGTGCCTTTGAACATAGATCGTGTCCCTGTGTGGGGAAGGTGACTTTTGGTTGCTTGTGTTTTCTCAGGGGTCTGGGAAGCAGCAGTGGCAGCTGAGGGTGAGGTGGAAGGGAGGAGTGGCCAGGTGTCCCCTGAACCTGGGAGAGAGGATGGCGTAGAGCAGGTGCCCACAGACTCTTTCTGTAAAGGACCAGATAGTAAATAATTTAGGCTTTGCCAGCCAAGCAGTCTCTGTTGCAGCTCCTCAGCCCTGGCCTTGGAGCTCAGAAGCAGCCTGAGAGGATTTGTAAACAAACGGGCATGGAGGTGTTCCAACAAAACTTGATTTACAAAAATAGGCAGCAGGCTGGCTCTGGCCTGCTTAGACTCCTGGCCCTCGACCTCGCCTCCAGGCCAGGGGTCTTCAAAGCATGGTCCCTGGGATTCCAGCATCAGCGTTACCTGGGACTTGTGAGAAATGCAGATTCTCGGACCCCACCCCAAGTTCATGGAACCAGTGACTGAGTCGCTGCAGTGTTTCCAACCCGAGTTGAGTTTGTGATTCTGGAATTCTGGAAGTTAGCTCAGCAGCTAGACCCAAGAGAGTGAGGTGTGGGGTGGGCTACATGCCCTGTTAAAGGCACAGGCATCCCAGCCCCCAGCCCCTTCTTCAAGCCTGTGTGAGGACATCCTGCCTGCCATGGGCCATGTTTGCTTATGCAGCCTCCATGGGGGGCTCCCTGGGGACGGGCTGTGGTGATGACTCTGCTCTCTGCAGAACCCTCCACTCTGCAGGCCTGGTTTCCTGTCCTCGTCCCTCAGCTACTCAGGGGAACCTGGGGGCAGGAGCTCCGTTTCTTGTAGGGGCAGCCTCCCACAGCAGGAGGGCTCAGCCAGGGTTCAGTGAATGAAGAAATGCACTGTCCTCTGATCGAAAGCACAGCATCTTTACCAGTTTAACGACAGTTTTTTAGTGACTTTAGTGAAATGATTTGATTTCCTGCCTCTGAGTCATCTAAGAGCAAAATGCATGAGCTGCTAATGGGCTGAAAGAGAGGCTGCCCTTGAGGATGCTCCAGCCCCCTAGTGCTGCAGGGATTCGATCACCCCAAAGCCAGGTAACCAGCCTCGGCCTCCCAAAGCTCTGGGATTATAGGCGTGATCCACCGTGCCTGGACTGAATGAGGGTCTTTAAGAAAAAAACTACAGGGGATGGTCACCAACCTGTGCCGCCGCCTCTGAGGTTAGCATGGTGCTGGATCTTCTCTGCATCTTCTGTCCTTCTTTTTGGTTTTCATTTTGGTTTGCTCCGTCACCCAGGCCGGAGTGCAGTGGCACGATCATGGCTCACTGCAGCCTCGACCTCCCAGGCTCAACCAAGTCCAGCTAATTTCTTTTTATTATTTAATTTTTTTGTAGAAACTGGGTCTCTACAAAAAAAGTCTCTATGTTGCCCAGGCTGGTCTCAAATTCCTGTGCCCAAGCGATCCTCCTGCCTCGGCCTAACAAAGTGCTGGTATTCCAGGCTGGTCCCCTTTTGCCAGCAGGTCTGCTCATGTGCTCACATCGCTCACTCAGAGGAGACCTCCGTTATTGGGGGGACCTAGACCTATGCTGCCTGGACCCCAGGGAGGGAGGTTGTTTGGGAATCCCCTCCCTTACTTTGCTTTTCTTCCCAGGAAGCCGGCTTCCTGGTGACGGAAGGTCACCAGGAAAAAGAAGAGTGGGAAAAAAAGCCAATCCACCACTTGGCTGTCAGGTTTCCTACCAATTTCATGGGTTGGTGTGGACGGGCGGGGCTGTGTTTTGAGCCCAGACCATCACTTTGCCCATGGGTGCAGGACCACGTGACCTCGAGCAATGTTCAGGAGTTGTCTGTGTACAATTACTGCAGCTTCTTAAACAAAGTTATTCCCAGGTGTATTATTCTTATAGATGCTAATATAAATGAAATCATTGTGTCAATTTTCTTCTCAGATTGTTCATTGCTAACACAATGGATTGTTTGCTGAATGTTTGCTGAATTCACTTATTAACTCTGTGGGTGTGTGGTGTCTGTGAGCATGTATGTGTGTTTGCCTTTGTAATTATTATTTGGGATTTTCTATCCATAGGATCACACCATCTGCAAATTGAGATCGTTTTGTTTTCTGTTCAAAAATATTTTATCTCATGTTTATATTTGAAAGATCATTTGACTAGGTGTAGAATTGAAGGCAACAGTTTTTCTAAGTGCTTTATTGCAAACTTCTTGTTTGTAAAGTTTCCTATGAGAAATCTTATGCCATCCTTCTAGGCAGTGCTCTGTATGGAACATGTTCTTTCACCTTTGATTACTTTTAGGATTTCCTTTTGAGCACTGGTTTTGATGGATTTGATTCAGGTGTTCCTTGGTGAACTTTTCTTCATGTTTCTTGTTCTTAGAATATTTGTATTTCTGTAATATTGGAAGTTTATGCTTTCCATGGAGCTTCTATATCTTCCATCCAATGTTTTAAATATCTTTGTCTCTCTTCTCCACTACACGCCCTTCAGGGATTCCATTTAGCCCTCTAGAGGGTGTTTAAAGTTTTTATACTGATGGTCTTTTTATGTTTTCAAGTCATTTGTGACTGTGTGTTTCATTTATGTTAGTTCCAACTTCTATTCCTTCTAGTTCAATAATCTTCCCTTCCGCAATGTTTAATCCAGTGCCTTCCTCCATTTCAGACTGTAAATCAGTTTTTATCTAGAGAATTTTATATTTAAAAAATCTTCAATCTCTCCACTTAATTAAAATAAAATTATACTGTTTTAATGTCCTTTTCTTCTATTTCCAACATGTGTCTCAATTTCAACTAGATCATTAGATTCTTCATTATGTGTCATGTTTTCCTGCTTCTTTGGCTGCTTGATATTCTTTTATTTTTATTTCTTTATTTTTGGGGGGACGGAGTTTTGCTCTCGTACCCAGCCGGGAGTGCAGTTTTGTGATCTCAGCTCATTGCAACCTCCGCCTCCCAGGTACACAAGCGATTCTCCTGTCTCAGCCTCCCCAGTAGCTCACATTACAGGCATGCGCCCCCATGCCCGGCTAATTTGTTTTGGATTTAGTAAAGACGGGGTTTCACCATGCTAGTCAGGCTGGTCGTGAACCCCTGACCTCAGGCGATCCACCCGGCTGCTTGATATTCTAAGATTTGATGCTGGAGCTTCGCTGTCAATGCTCAAAACTGCCCAAAGACACCACTCGACCCCAGTGTCTGTGCACACCCAAGCTTTTGCAACAGGAGAGGTGGAGAGAGCAGAGATGAGTGTGCTGCAACATGCTGGTAGATGGCACCCCAGTTGTGCTTGGGGCTTTCCTATGCCTCATACAACAATGGGCCTTCCTTAATATTTCCCTTAAGAACCACCCGACTTCATGCCCTGTCTCTCTGTCCAAACACCAGGACAGTCCTCTCACCAGTCTCAACCAGCCAATGGATTGACAAACCTCCAGATATGATTCAGTGGAGAAGGCGCTCCCTTGTCAACAAATTTTGTAGAAACAACTGGACATGCATATCCCCAAAGGAAAAAAATTCACCTGAACCTCAATACTCACTCAAAAACTAACTCAAAATGGATTATGCAACTAAATATAAACTATAATACTAGAAAAGCATAGCAGAAGTAGGAGGATAGGAGAGAGCAAGTCCACCTAGGATGATGACCGCTGAATTTCTCAACAGACACTTCAAAGCCCTACGGGTTAGAGAGTCAAAACTCCCACCTGTAACCCTGGCCCTAAACACCTGGGCTAGGGAACACTGTGGCCCTCAGGAGATTGTCTTTAGCTGGGTCTGAGAGCCACACAACTGCACAGGGAGCAGGAGACACTATGCAAATCGAGGCCAGAACAGCAGGGCGGGCCTGTTCATGACAGAACACAGGTAAAACTACCCTCAGAAAGAGCGTGTGGAGAAACAGATCATGCCTCAGACCTGGTGGATTAGAGCACTGGCTACTGGGGAATTGAAAGGAAGGGGCTTCACCGTGCAGAGGACCAGAGGTGCCAATCTTGGAAACGCAGAATTGCTGGGAGATGGGGAGGCAGGAACAGAGGAAGCATCCTCTGGAGACTCGTGGTGAAGAGAACACATGAACGAAGTAACTGGCAGAAATTAGAGGTCCTGGTAGAACAAAATTGAATCCCACAATGAGAATATACACCGTGTATGCCCCTAGGGAACACACTATCTCCTAAAAACTCAAGAAAAATCATTTTGGGCAAGTACCTTATATCCAGTCATGCGATCCATACAAGACCATGAGAAAAGATTATTAAACATGCTAAGCTCAGCGAGACCTGATTCCCTCAGGAGGACTCTGTTAAGGATGAGTGCCACTCAGCAAGTGATGACTGTGACATTCACTTTTGAATAGCTCATGAGCATTAATATATTTAATTGTGGATCTAACCAAAAACCAAGGTGGGGCCAAGATGACAATCACAGAATGTCACTGGTGTATGTTTAGGTTCAAATACTATTATGAGAAGTGGCAGGCCGGGCGCGGTGGCTCACACCTGTAATCCCAGCACTTTGGGTGGCTGAGGCGGCCTGATTACAAGGTCAGGAGATCGAGACCATCCTGGCTAACACGGTGAAACCCTGTCTCTACTAAAAAGTACAAAGAAAAAAAAAAAAAGAAGTGGCATGTAAGGGAGGTAGAAAAAAGATAACGCATATGTAATTTGCTGTCTTATGGAAATCTTTGAGGTTGAAAGTCATAATTTAAAACATATAAAACAAATATTAGAAGTGTGTCTAGTTCAAAGGGGGGAAAACTATCAAAAACATTTTTAGTGCAATATTAAACAGGAGCTATGCAACCCTTCCTAAATGCCAAAGGCACACACAGACACACAGACACACACACACACACTCACAAAGAATAAAAAAATTAGAATCAAGAAATATAGTAAATATATTCTGCTACATATGATAAACATAGTCTACAATGTGGAAGAGATTAGAAAATAAACAGGGAAATGAAAAATTTTTTACTAATTTGTATCAGAACCCACCAAAACCAATCAGCATAATAAAAGATTCTAACACTGAATGTAAAAAACAATCCAACAGTCCAGAGCGATAGGCAAACGTTTTTAATTGTATAGGGTAAAATAACTTTGGACAAAAATTAAAACTCAGGCAGAGAATGGTTTTTTTTTCAACAGCAGACACTAGCCAAAACAGAGGCAGAGTAAAAATTGAGACAGAAAATTTCCAGTGTAGAGATATGGATATAATAATAGACACAGACAGGGATGATTAATAAACGATTATGTGTTTAGAGGATGATGATTGGAATACATGACGTTTATACTTTTAAAAACCACTTTCTCAAATACTTCATTATAAGTAAGGTGTCTTTAAAAGCAACAGATCTCCTAGACCCCTCCTTAACCAAGTAACCAGTCCTGATATCATGATAATGGTGATGGACAAACTAGACCTTCTATGCCCGCAGATAGACAGGCTGAGGTTGGAAAGTCACAGTATTGACTCTGCAGTGTTCCTGGCAAAACGTTTAGGCTGAATTGAATCATGAAGACATTTTCAGACAACTTCAGAATGTAGATCATTGAGCCAGACAGCTGACCTGTCCTCTACAAACGAGTCCATGTCACCACAATCAATGACAACAACAAAAAGATGAGGAAATATTTGGGGTTCAAAATAAAGAAATGTAGCTACAGTCCCTTTTTACTTTCTTTGAACCCAAAATATCTCTTCTCCTTTTTGTTGTGAGATTCATGGTGACATGGACTGTGTGAAGGAGACAGGCCAGTCGTCCTGCTCAGTGTTCTACATTCTGCAGTTGTCCGGTGATTACCTCCTATGAAACTCAGGCTAAGCGTTTTCTGCAAGAACATGGCATTGTTCATATTCTGCACCAGCAGAGTCCCGGGTGACATGCTGTCTCCTGCCAGCGGCTCCTGGCTCCTGTTCTTTACAGGATGGAATTGAGAGGAGCAGGGCTAAGGGCTCTCCACGCTGTTTGTCCATCTAGCTGTGGTCTTCCTAAGTATTGATAGCAATTGGAGGCTGAAGGACTGTGGCTTCTCTAACCAAAGGAGCCTAGTGGGTTAACAATTGTCAAGAGCGGTCAGTGGTTCTGAAATACAATCCTCAGCCAAGGATCCCTCCTGTGTTACAGATGGATCAGCTAAAACAAACCAACACTGAAGATACAAAGAATGGGGGGAGGTTCATTGAAACCAGGGTAACACCTTTGGATGACTTAAACACAAAGATGACACTGACCTTGAGCAGGCATAGAAGCTCAGAGACATGCGCGTAAAATGAAATCCCTGAGGAACTTTGTAGCTACCCAGAGATACCTGGTTCAAATCAGAATATCTCACATTCACTCCCGGCATGTGCTGCAGAGTTATGTGAACGTGTCACACCTAACTTGGGTCCAGTGTCTTCAGACTGAGCACAGGTTGCCACTGCATGGTCTGAGAATGGAATAGAGTTCTGCCCACTTTCCTATCCTATATCTGGGATTCCAAACGGAACTACAGTTTCATTCAAACCTACATGTGCCTGTAAGTCCTGCCTGCGGCAATGACATCTCTCAGCTTAGGAAGGGCTGCTTAGTATGGGAATAGGACTCCCATCTGGAAACCCAGGTGGAACCTTATCATCGTCAAAGTAACAAACCCATTGTCCACGTCAAGGGCCAAGCTGACGTGCTGTTCCTCAAGTGAGTAAAAGCCACTTGTGTAGTGCTGGAATGAGTCAGGTAGTAGAAAGTAACTTGAAGGAGTCCAATAACATCCATTCAGTGAGTCCTGCAAGACTTCAGGCTCTCCTGCTTCCATCAGCACCCCGTTGAGCCTGGAAAAGGAGATGAAACTAAAGAAGCAGCCAGGGGAAATCAGACACTGCAGAGCCCCAACTAGATTTCAGGGGTCACATAGGGAAGTGGTTAAAAAAGGAAAAGGATACATCTTTTTAACGGGTAAACCATTGTTGCCTTTATGTTGGGATAGAACAGGGCCAGGTAGAAAACAATGAAAGAGAAAGACACAGAGAGAGAGAGAGAGAGAGAGAGAAAGCGAGCTGAGTGAATTGGCCAGGTGACACACTGATAAGGGAGTAAAAGGACACTCTGAGTTAGTGCCTGGATGACACACAGCAAACAGTGATTATGAAGAGTGAGCTCAATAGTTTTCCATAAAATGTGATTGAAATTCCATGCAGTCGCCATGAGAGTACAGCTTTTGAGGTATGGTCAACCTATGGTACATTAGTCAATGATAAGGGGAGGAAGAAATGGAAACCTAAACCTCTACTGCAATGAAAAGCAACAGCAATGTCAGTAGGAGTAATTCAGCTTTCGTTGTAAACATGAAACCAAACACACTGCTTTCCCCTGGATCTGTCGTCTCCAGGTATTAAGAAAGAATTAAGCGTCCACAATTGCTGAAAGTTACCTGGGGCATGGTGGGTTTTGATCTTCTTCCCCTTCTTGGTACTTTTCAATTTCTGCAATAAATTCAGACACATGAAGCTGATTCTCCTACGCACATAACAATCCACTGTCTAATCCTTACACAGGGACCTCAGGCTCCTCAGCATAAGAATAAGACACTGTGGAGATATATTTCAGAAGGCCTGAAGGCTGGTCATGATAGAGATTCCTTGGTTTTTGTCCCAGAAACTAAGGGTAAAATGTCCCTTTTCTGGTAGATCGTTATCCCAATATCATTTGTCCCAAGTTTGTGCAAATGGTTATGCCATATTTTTCCAATCAATTTAAAGCAAATGCCCTCAAGTGATTTCTAGGAGAAAAACTGCAATATTCAGCCCTGTCTCATCAAATCCTCAGATTGTTCATGGTTGTGAGGATTTTAGACACTGAAATTAGAGTGAGAAAGGAAATCTGGAAACCCTTGAGTCAAAATCATAGTTCTCTGAATTTGTCACATCTGCCCAGGTCCAATGTCTTGAGAGTAGAATCAGAGCGCCACAGGCATGGCCTGAGACTAGGGAGAGAGCCATGCTCACTGACCCATCCCATGTCTGGGCTTCCAGGTGGAACTAGAGTTTCATTGAACCTACATGTGCCTATAGGTCCTCACTGCAGCAGTGACATCTCTCAGCTCAGTAACGGCCACTTGGAACAGGATATGATCTCTATACGGAACACTCAGTGGATCCTTATCAGCTTCAGAGAAAGGTACTCACCATCCACGCCAAGAGAAAAGCCAACGTGTTGTTCCTCCAATGAGTAAAGGGAACTTCCCTGGGGATGGCATGAATCGGGAAGCTCAAGATAACTGTAAGGAGTCGAATAACATCTATCCAGTGAGTCCTGCAAGACTTCAGGCTCTACTACCCCCAGCAGCTCTCTGCTGAGCCTGGAAAAGCAGAAAAAGTAAAGAATAAGTCAGGAGACATCAGACACAACAGAGCCCCAACTAGATTTCATGGGTAGCACAAGGAAGTGGTCAAGAAAGAAAAATGATAGATCCATGAATGAGGTAACAAATTATTGCCTTCATGTTGGGACAGAACAGGGCCAAATGGAAAAGGATGAAAGAGAAAGACAGACAGAGAACAGAGGCAGAGAGAGAGACAGAGAGAGACAGAGAGCGCTTGGTGAGTTGTCCAGGTGACACACTGATGAGGGAGTAACAGGACACTCTGAGTTAGTGCCCTCAGGACACATAGCATACAGTGATCATGAAAACGCTGTGATCAATAATTTTCCATCAAATGTGCTCAAGTTTCCATGTAGTCACCATGAGAATAGAGCTTTTGAGATATGGTCCACCTACAGTAGGTTAGTAAATGATAAGGGGAGGAAGAAATGGGAACCTAAATATGTAATGCAATGAAAACCAACAGCAATGTTAGTAGGAATAATTCAGGCTTGGTTGAAAAGATGTAATCAATAATGTCGGCCCGCTCTGTTTTCCCCGAACCAGGAGTCTCCAGGTGTCAACACAGAATTAGCTGCTGTCAATTGCTCAGAGTTACCTGGGGCATGGTGGGCCTTGGTCTTCTTCCTCTTCTTCCTTTGTAATTCCTGCAATAAAATCAGACAGGGACAGGCAAAATAAGCCAATTCACCTACACCCAGAACAGTCCACTGTCTAATCCCCACACAGGGATCACAGGCTCCTCAGCATGAGAACAGGATAATGTGAGAGATACACTGCAGGAGGCCTCAAAGCCGGTCATGATACAGATTCTTTGATTTACATCTCAGAACCAAGGGTCAAATGTCCCTATTCTGGTAGACAGTTATCCCAAAATCATTTATCCCAAATTTGTGCAAATAGTTATGCCTTATTGTTCCCATCAATTCAAAGAAAATGCCCCAGATGATTTCTAGGAGGAAAACTGCTGTATTCAGCCCTGTCTCATCAAATTCCCAACTCGTTCATGGTCGCAAGACACTGAAATTAGAATAAAGGAGGAAATCTACAAACGTTGAGTCCGAATCATAGTTCTGTGAATTTTTTACATCTGCCTCGGTCCAATGTGCTGAGAGTGGGTTCAGGTTGCCACAGGCATGACTGGAGACTAGGAATAGAGCCATGCTCACTGACCCATTTCATATCTGGGCTTCCAACTGAAACTACAGTTGCATTACAACCTATATGTGTCCATTGGTCCTGCCAGCAGCAATGACATCTCTCGGGTCAGGAAGGGTCACTTGGAACAGGAATATCACCCCTATCTGGAAGACCAGGTGGAGCCTTATCACCTTCATAGTAAGGAACTCACTGTCCATATCAAGAGCCAAGCCAAAGTGCTCTTCTTCCAACGAGCAGAAGGCATTTCTGTAGGGCTGGCATAAGTCAGGCAGTTCAAGATACCCGCAAGGAGTTGAATAAAATCTATCCAGTGAGTCCTGCAAGACTTCAGGCTCTTTCTCATCCAGCAGTTCCCTGTTGAGCCTGGAAAAGTAGGAAAAGTAAAGAATAAGCCAGGGGGAATCAGAAACCACACAGCCCCAGCTAGATTTCATAGGTAACATAAGGAAGTGTTTGGAAAGAAAAAGGACAGCTCTATTAATGAGGTAACAGATTATTGCCTTAATGTTGGCACAATCAGGGCCAGGTAGAAAAGGATGAAAGAGAAAGAAACACACACACACACACACACACACACACACACACACACAGAGAGAGACAGATATAGACAGAGAGAGCAAGAGCTCAGTGAATCGGCCAGGTGACACACTGATGAGGCAGTCAAAGGACACTTTGTATTTGTGCCCTCAGGACGAACAATGAACAGTGATCATGAAAACAGTGGGCTCAATAATTTTGCATAAAATGTGCTCAAGTTTCCCTGCAGTCACCATGAGAATACAGCTTTTGAGGCATGGTCAACCTTCAGTAGGTTAGTAAATGATAAGGGTGGGAAAAAATGGAAACCTAAATATTTACTGTAATGAAAACCAAAAGCAATATTAGTAGGCATAATTCAGACTTGTCTGATAAGGCAAAATCACTCTTTTCAGCATGTACTGTTTTCCCTGCACTTGGCGTCTCTAGGTGTCAACAGCAAATGAACTGTCCACAATTTCTCAGACTCACCTGGGACCTGTGGCCTCTTGGTCCTCCTTTTTCACTTCATCACACCAATGTCCTGCAAATAAATTCAGATGGGGCCTCTTACAGGAAGCAGTTCTTCCTTGCACACAGAAACATTCCTCTGTCCAATCCTAACACAGGGACATCAGTCTTCTCAGTGTGGGAACAGAAGACTTTGAGAGAAACATAACCAGAGGCATGAGGTCAAGTCTTGAGAGAACTGACTTGGTTCCTTTCATGAGCCTTGGGCAAAATTCTCCTGTTTTGGAATGTTATCTTCCCAATGTGATCTGTCCTAGGTTTGTGTACACAAATGAGGAATGACTTTCCCAATAGATTCTAGGCAAATACTTCTAACACCTCGTAGGAGAGATACTGCAATATTCAGGTTTCTCACATCAAATACCCAGGATTTGATAGTTTATGAGATTGTGGACACTGAGATTTCATGTAGGGGTGTAATATTCCAGCTCTTGTTACAACGAGACTTGGTTCGACACAGAAGCATCAGCTATTATATGGCTTTTGTGGGTGAAAAGTCAGTCATTTATCTAGAAAACATACTAGCAAGACGATGGACAGATGAGCTAAAACAAGCCAACTGAGAAGACATAGAAAATGGGGATAAATTCAGTGAAACCTGGGTCACATCTCCGATTCAGAGGCAGACAAGGGTGACACTGGCCTCGGACAGGTAAAGAACCACACAGAAATGCTTTGGGAACAAAACTCATGAGGAATTTTGTAGCTGGCAAGACACATTTAATTCACATGAACTGATCTGACAGACAACACCTGGGCATGTGCTGCATGGCTTGGTGTGAGTTTGCCACACCTGCCTTGAGTTCAATGTCCTGACAGTCAGTCTAGGGTGGCACTGGCATGGCCTGAGACTAGGAAGATATTACAGCTCACTGAACCACGCCATGCCTGTACTTCAGACTCGACTCTAGAGTGCTTGAAATCTACATTGATATATAGGTTAAACCCACAGTGATGGCAACTCTCAGCCCAACCAGGGACGGAAAGCCCCAAGATTACGGGGTCTACTTGGGACATGAACTGGAGCTTTATCACCTTCACAATGGAGTACTCACTGCCCACGTCAAGAGCCAAGTCCACTTGTTGTTCCTCTAATGAGTGACAGGTGCTGCTATAAGACTGGTATGAGGCAGACACGTCAGGAGGAATTGAGGGAGTCAAATAACCTTCATCCCAGGAATCCTGGAGAGCTTCCTCCTCTTCAGACTCCTGCAGATTCCTGATGACACAGGCAGGACAGGGATGACAGAAGATTTAACCGACAGAGATTAGACAGCAAAACCTCCCAGATGATCTGATGGGAGGCAGAATGGAGTGGTCACAGAAACCAAAGCCAGTTTTCCTTCCACGGAAATAAAAGTATCCTTCTAAATGCAGGGCAGAGGGTGACTGCCCTGGGGAATGACCAAAAATGGGCTGCACGTGCTCAGTACACTTGCCACAGATGAGCCAATGTAGGGCACCCCGACTCTCCCTGTAAACTACCCTCATGACTTGCAGCACAGACACTAACACAAGATTTCAACTACTTTGCATAAATTGCGTTGAATTTTCCATGCAGCATTCAAGTGAACAGAGCTCTTGCGGCAGTGCAGACACAGATCTTGTGTGCTAAGGGCCCCATTTTCCCAATATTTTGATAGAATATGTTTATTTTTTCAGTTTCTTTTCTTGCACAAATACTGGAAAACATACTAACAAAACATAAGCAGAAAGCATATGTACATTCTCTCCCTGGATTTAAACGCAGGGGAGAGAACAGGCGACACCAAGAAATCCCTGTTTGAGGGTCTGGAGTGGACCTCCAGCAAACTCCACCAGACCTGCAGCTGAGGGACCTCACTGTTAACAAGAAAACTAACAAACAGAAAGGAATAGCATCCACTTCAACAAAAAGGACATCCACTCCAAAACCCCATCTCTAGGTCACCAGCATCAAAGACCAAAGGGAGAGAAAACCACAAAGAGGTGGAGAAACCGGAGCAGAAAAGCTGAAAATTTTAAAAACCACAGCGCCCCTTCTCCTCCCAAGGATCAGAGATCCTCGCCAGCAACGGAACAAAAAAGGGCAGAGAATGACTTTGACGAGATGACTGAAGCAGGCTTCAGAAAGTTGGTAATAACAAACTTCTCCGAGTTAAAGGAGGATGTGCGAAAACATCGCAAGGAAGCTACAAACCTTGAAAAAAGATTAGACGAATGGCTAACTACAATAAACAGTGTAGAGAAGACCTTAAATGACCTGATGGAGCTGAAAACCACGGCATGAGAACTACATGACACATGCACAAGCTTCAGTAGCTGATTCGATCAAGTGGAAGAAAGGGTATCAGTGATTGAAGATCAAATTAACCAAATGAAGTGAGAAGAAAAGTTTAGAGAAAAAAGAGTAAAAAGAAACAAACAAAGCTGCCAAGCAATATGGGACTATGTGAAAAGAACAAATCTACATTTGATCGGTGTACCTGAAAGTGATGGGGAGAATGGAACCAAGCTGGAAAACACTCTTCAGGATATTACCCGGGAGAACTTCCCCAACCTAGCAAGGCAGGCCAACATTCAAATTCAGGAAATACAGAGAACACCATAAAGATACTCCTCCAGAAGAGTAACCCCAAGAAACATAATTGTCAGATTTACCAAGGTGGAAATGAAGGAAAAAATGGTAAGGGCAGCCAGAGAGAAAGGTCGGGTTACCCACAAAGGGGAGCCCATCAGATTAACAGCACATCTGTCTGCACAAACTCTACAAGCCAGAAGAGAGTGGGGGCCAATACTTAACATTCTTAAAGAAAAGAATTTTCAACCCGGAATCTCATATCCACCCAACCTAAGCTTCATAAGTGAAAGAGAAATCAAATCCTTCACACACAATCAAATGCTGAGAGATTTTGTCACCACCAGGCCTACCTCACAAGAGTTCCTGAAGGAAGCACTAAACACGGAAAGGAATAACCAGTACCAGCCACTGCAAAAACATGTCAAATTGTAAAGACCATCGATGCTAGGAAGAAACTGCATCAACTAACAGGCAAAATAACCAGCTAACATCTTAATGACAGGATCAAATTCACACATGACAATATTCACCTTCAATGTCAATGGGCTAAATGCCCCAATTAAAAGACACAGACTGGAAAATTGGATAAACAGTCAAGACCCATCAGTGTGCTGTGTTCAGGAGATGCATCTCACGTGCAGAGACACACATAGGCTCAAAATGAAGGGATGGAGGAACACCTACCAAGCAAATGGAAAGCAAAAAAAGCAGGGATTGCAATCCTAGTCTCTGGCAAAACAGACTTTAAACCATCAAAGATCCAAAGAGACAAAGAAGACCATTATATAATGGTAAAGGGATCGATTCGACAAGAAGAGCTAACTATCCTAAAGATATATGCACCCAATACAGGAGCACCTAGATTCATAAAGCAACTCCTGAGAGACCTAAAAAGACACTTAGACTCCCAGACAACAATAATGGGACACTTTAACACCCCACTGCCAATATTACACACATCAATGAGACAGAATGCTAACAAGGATATCCAGAACGCAAACTCAGCTCTGCACCAAGCAGACCTAACAGACATCTACAGAACTCGCCACCCAAAATCAACGGAATATACATTCTTCTCAGCATCGCATCACACTTATTCCAAAATTGACCACATAGTTGGAAGTCAAGCACTCCTCAGCAAATGTAAAACAACAGAAATCACAACAAACTGTCTCTCAGAACACAGTGCAATCAAATTAGAGCTCAGGATTAAGAAACCCACTCAAAACTGAACAACTGCATGGAAACTGAACAACCTGCTCCTGAATGACTACTGGGTAAATAATGAAAGGAAGGCAGAAATAAAGATGTTCTTTGAAACCATTGAGAACAACGACACAACATACCAGAATCTCTGGCACACATTTAAAGCAGTATGGAGAGGGAAATTTCTAGCACTAAATGCCCACAAGAGAAAGGAAAGATCTAAAATCAACACCTTAAAATCACAATTAAAACAACTAGAGAAGCAAGAGCAAACAAATTCAAAAGCTAGCACAAGGCAAGAAATAACTAAGATCAGAGCAGAACTGAAAGAGACAGAGACACAAAAAATCCTTCAAAAAAATCAATGGGCCAGGCATGGTGGCTCAAGCCTGTAATCCCAGCACTTTGGGAGGCCGAGACGGGCAGATCATGAGGTCAGGAGATCGAGACCATCCTGGCTAACACGGTGAAACTCGGTCTCTACTAAAAAATATAAAGAACTAGCTGGGAGAGGTGGCGGGTGCCTGTAGTTCCAGCTACTCGGGAGGCTGAGGCAGGAGAATGGTGTAAACCCAGGAGGCAGAGCTTGCAGTGAGCTGAGATCCGGCCACTGCACTCCAGCCTGGGTGACAGAGCGAGACTCCGTCTCAAAAAAAAAAAAAAAAAAAAAAAAAAAAAAAAACAAAAAAACTCAGTGAATCCAGGAGCTGGTTTCTTGAAAAGATGAACAAGATATCCCTCTTTGGCTAGTTCACCTGGCTCAACTGATTGCAAGTACTTATCTTCAGAGGACTATGAAATTAAAACCAATACAAGTGCCACAAATCATGCACAACATTGTTAATAAGGACAATTTGTAGCTGAGTGAATGAAAGAAATCGTTCTATTCATCGCTTCCTCATTTTCCCGAAATCTACAATCTCCAGGTGTCACTACTGAATTCACAGCTCACAATTCCACAGCATTACCTGGGAGACACTGGCCCTTTTTCTTCCTCTTCTTCATGATCACTTTCATTTTCTGTAAATACATTCAGAGAAGCAGGTCACATTAAGCAATTCACACTTCACATATGACCAAATCACTGTCCAGTCATAGCACAAGGACCCAACTATTCTCAGGGCAAGAACATGGATTCTGACATGAATATTCTAGGGTGGTCTAGATTAAGTCTGGTGAGAAGTAGATGACCCTGCTTTCCAGTCCCACAGGCCAAAATTTCCCTCTGTGGGTAGACTATAATGCCATATTCCCTGCCTGCGTCTATGCAAAGAAAATAAAATTTTCCCCCCAAAATCTCCAAAAATTAGTCGAACAATTTTCTAGGAGTGTTGCTGCAATACTGACTTATATCATCAGGTACCATGGACATTAAATGTTCAGAGGCATCTGTACATGAAACCCAACTGATAGACGCATTCTAACAACTCTTGCTTTAAAAAGAATCTGGGATTCGGGAGGCCAAGGCAGGTGAATCATTTGAGGTCATGAGTTCAAGATGAACCTGGCCAATACGGGGAAACCCCATCTCTACTGAAAATACAAAAATTAGCCAGATGTGGTTGTGTGTACCTGTGGTACCAGCTACTCAAGATGCTGAGGCAGAAGAATCACTTCAATCTGGGAGGCGGAGGTTGCATCAAGCCAAGATGGTGCCACTGCACTCCACCGTGGTTGAGCAAGACTCCATCGCCAAAAAAATCCCACCACCGCCACCAACAACAACAATCTATGATGCGACAAAGAAACATCGGATCAGCTATTGCATTGATGGGGTGGAGAACCAGGGTCCAGCCTTGCTTTATGGAACTGTATCAGCAAACTAAACAAGAAAAGTTTCCGTCCACATTTCAATGGGACTGTGCAGCTAACCAAGCTGACTTAAAAGAGATCACGATTAAAGCTGAGAGTAGTGAAGCCTGGGGAGCAATATATCCAAATACAAAGGCAAGGCTGCCAGTCTCCTTCAAAAGGCATAGAAACTCCATGGACATTGTTCAGGGACACATGACTTAATCACAGGTGACAAGAGATACTGAATCGAAGCTAGGAAGCCTCACAGTTACTTCCCATGCACCTCCTGCACTCAGGTGACTATGAGGTTGTCACACTTGCCTGGGGTCCAGTAACTTCACACTGGGGACCGGGAGACAAAGGCATGACATGAGCTGAGAAGGACAGAAAACCTCCCTGATATCTGGGTTTAGAATCCCATCGCAGATTTTTATGTAAACCAATTTGTGTGTATAGAGTCTGTCTTCGGGGTTATACTTCCTCAGCACAGAAAGAGGAATGAGACACAAGGAAAATAGAGGCTACCTGGGATAATGGATACAGCATCCTCCCATTCATCATGAGAGGATGAGTCAATGAGACGTGAGTTGACTTGGTCTTCCTCAAATGTGATTTTGGTGTTGCTGTGAGGCTGGTTGGACTCACAAGGACCGTGGCTATTTGAACAAGCGATGGAATATTCCTCCAGTGAGTCCTCAGGTTCTTCCTTCTCTTCAGCCTTCTGCACCTCCCTGATGAGCCAGGTGGGAGAGAGATGTCAGAAGATTAAACACAGAGGGATCGGACCCCAGGGAGCCCTAGCTGGTTTTGACAGAAGGCATTAAGACTGTGGTCACAGAAAGCAAACAGGAGGTTCCCTTTAGGAGGGAACAGGCAATCCTCTTCTCTCTGCAACACAGCATGGCTGCCATGGGAGACAGAGAGGAAGAGACCAATCGGTGTTCATTTCACTGGAGAGACAGGAGCTGAGAAAGATGAAGACTCAGCTATCCATGTTCAGTACAGATATGACACTCACCACACACAGAGAAACACAACAGCTGCCACACCCTGTGTCTAAGCTGGGTTGAATTTCACATACTGTGGCCAAAGGAATGCAGGCTTTTGGCCCATCCTAGATGCCAGACAGGGTGTGCCTCATAGATCTTTTTCCTATGTTAAAACCCATTACTTGCTCCTGATTTTTCAGTGTTACCTGGGGGCATGTGATTCCTGTACTTTCTCAGTTTCCTCAACGTTCACATCTTCATCCTCATCTTCACCGTTTTCTGTAAATACAGAAGTGTCCATTCAGATATTTCCCACTTCACATTCTGCAGGCACAGTCAGCCCAATGTTAACACAGACATGGACATCTAGGCATGGGTCACCGTTCAATTGAAAGCTCTCATGTTTTATCTTTAACAAAATGCCCTGGCATGCTTTCCTGATCCATCAGGCAATGCATTTCTGATCTGGAGGGCCACCATCAAGATGTGGCCAAATATTGAAAAGACCCTTTACTCCCCATATCACTGGGGACGTGTGCAGCCTCCCTCGGGACTTTGGCAGCTGTCTCCATCATCCCACCACAAATCTGATTCCCAGGCACAGGCTTGGTGCCCTGTCACAGTTCACATTTCAAACCTAAATCTTTCTCTTAAGAGAGGACAAACTGGCCCCACAGTCGTCTATGCATCAGGAGACTTCACAGGCCTTCCATGTGGCTTCTGCTGTGTTATTCAGGGACATGCTCTCCATGGGGAGTGCTCCAGTCAGAAGCACTTCCTACAACCAAATACCCCCATGTCAAGTGCCTTCTCCAACACCACATGCCGAGGGGCTTTATCTCATTTTCAAAAGCAGTCCTAACTGTTCCCACATTTAGATGCTTCACAGCCTTGCAAGAGACAATATGCCTGCCTTTTCTGATGGAGAGAGAGAAACTCAAGAAAGAAAAATCACTCACTCACCGACAGTTACTAAGAACATTGCCAAAGAGACAGCCTGGGAACCTTCATTCTAAGTCCACAGCTCTTTTCACTCTAACAAGAACCCTCCTGTCACAGCCTCCTTCCTCTCCTCTACAACTAGAGAGATGCTGCCTCTGGCTCCAAAGACCGTCTCCACCAAGGAAGGAGGGACATTTGCAATACTGTGACCTCCAACTCCATGGGTTTCCCATCTCTGATCTCACCCAGGAAGTCCTGGAAGGGCCACATATGTTTAGTGGAAAAAAACACCACCGATACAACTGTCATTGTGAAAGTATGGAGGTCGGGAGTCTCTCCTAAGCCTGGGGTTTTGGGTCATCAGATCCTATGGAAACCTTACCTGGGGTGAGCTTTTGGACGAGGTGCTGTGCCAGCCTACAGCCCTCGGCCAGCTGTTCTCGGAGGTCCCGCCCCTGGGAGGTGGGCGGCTCATCCGGAGTGAGGAGGGCCTGGAGATGCTGATTCAATGCGCGGGAGGCATCTCTCCCTTCCCGCAACTTCTCCCTTAACTGGCTCAGCTCTCGTTCCTGAGACTGAACCAGGACTTTATATTGCCTAAGGTGAGATAGTAGAGAAAATTGAACAGTGGAAAGGGGTGAGTGATCAGATCGAATATTGCGACAGAGATTTCTGAGACAATGTTCTCAAGGAGACCTCCAAGGAGAAGGTCAGCACATGTTTAAAGAAATGTCTGTGGCCAAGAGTAAGAATGAAAAATGGTTTACAGGCTTCCTCTATACCAGAGAGGGCTCCTGTAAGATCCTCGACGATGTTCCATTCATCTTTCCCTTCTGTAAACAAAAGTAGGTGTCTTCCTTATTCACTTTCAAAAAGACATTCATTCTTTCAGTTCCTCACTCTGGCCATGGACATTTCCATGTGAAAATACACATAGTGCATCTTGCAGTCACTAGATGCAAAGCCATGGACAGAAATGAGGCCACGTGCAGACGGGGCCAGTTGAAAAGATGAAAGATGGAATGAATGACAGGCTCCAGAAGGCAACACTGATTGACCGAAAGGATGAGAAGCCACAGTCAGTCAGGAGGTGATTCTGACTAAGGGTAAGTGGGGTGGTGATGGCGCACCATTTTGAGTACACTCAATGCTGCTGGGTGGTTCCCACTCCTTTAGTTAATTTTGTGTTATGCAAATCTCACCTCAACAATTACTTCTTTCAAAAAGAGAAATCAAGGCTCTGAGAAACAACTACAACCCATAACTTATTATTATCCTTGTTCTCTGTTTCATAAATCTTTGTGTGTTGTAAGCCTGCCATGGCAATTCCTGCCCTTCCCCAGACCCAGCTTAGCGCTTACTTCACCCAGAGGAGTGGCTGTACATCAGAGATTTACACACCTACCCACCTGCCTGCATAGGGCCCCCTCACCTGAGCTCCTCAGCTTGCCCGAGCTGCTCTGCAAGCTTCTCCTCCTTCAACTGAAGCTCATCCCGCAGCATAGATTTTAGGAGGTCTTTGCACTCTTCATAGTCTGAGAAAAGACAGACACACCGGCCCCAGTGAAAAGCTGGACACACAGCGGTGGTCACTGCCTACAGGGCAGGAGCCAGGTCCATCCAAAGGATATAATTGTCCCCAGTACCAGGCTCTAGGCAGGGATTTCCACCACTTTACTCTTCAGTCTCCCCACTTTATGGCATCTCAACCTCCAAAATTTAGAGAGGAAGAAAGAGAAACTGAGGGACAGACAGGACAAGCTACTTGGATGGAGCCCAGGTGACAGGCCCAGGGTTCCTGCTCTGCACACTGCACTGCTACTTCCACACATTCTCGGGTGCGATCTTTCTTCTTCTATAGGAACAAAAGCCTCTTCCCCCAGGAAGTAGGACTTCCCTCACACCAGGGTACTCTCTGCATTTTTGTTTATTCTTTGAGGAGTCTTCTCCTGTCGCCCAGGCTGGAGTGCAATGGTGTGATCTTGGCTCACTGCAACCTCTGCCCTGGGTTCAAAGGATTCTCCTGCCTCAGCCTCCCAAGTAGCTGGGATTACAGGTGCCCACCACCACGCCCCGTTAATTTTTGTAATTTTAGTAGAGATGGGGTTTCTCCATGTTGCCCAGGCTGGTCTCAAACTCCTGACCTCGTGATCCAGCTGCCTCAGCCTCCCAAAGTGCTGGGATTACAGGACTGAGCCACCTTGCACGGCCCCTACTCCCTGCTCTTGATGCTGTCGGTTATAGATACCACGGGTTCTATTAGGAGCAGACTCCTCTTGACGCCCCTCACAGCGGGTACTGTGTACTATCAACAAATTTCCCTCAGGGTCCCTTGAACAGAGATTTGCCTATTGGGCCTCAACAGAAGCTTGAACTGAATAAAAGTTCACTAGCCCGAGACATTTACAACAATAGACTAGATGTTATTTTTCTGCCAGATCTTATATGGTACAGAGAGGATTCTTGAAAACATGATTTAGCCTCTTGGAGAAAACAGGTCATTCTGTGCCTGTCTCTGAAACCATCACTGAGATTTTACCTCTAGGCCCATCCCCAGCTGACTGCAAACATGGAAAGTTTTGAAATACTTTGGTACCTTTCCCATCCAACTTTAACAAAAGGTGAAAATACCCATTTCTATTTTCCTACAAGTATGGAAAGTATTACATTACTTCTTGGAGAGAGAATTCCGTTTCTCAGAGAGAAGACAGGACATCATTCATCACTTTTGTGATTGTGAGCTTAGGGAACTTACTGTAAGTGTTCTGCCCCTTGGCCAGAAAGTAGGCCACTTGAGTTACAAGATATTTCTCCTTGGTGTTTATAAACTGACGTTTGTTCTCTGCCTGCTGGGGGTGCAGTTTCTCGTTGATTTCTAGAGTATTCATCTCTGACTTCTCACTGGACCAAGGGCCCGCAGATAACACCATGCTGTCGTTTGTGGTAGAAGAGGTGGAGCCAGGGACTGGGGAGAAAAAATCCAAACACATGATGGGTTAATAACTGGTGAAATCAAATAGGTTGAATCAGGACTGAGGGATGTCACGGACAGCCTCGTCCACTGATTTGAAGATGCTGTTTCCCTGGTTTCACTCTTCTCATCTCCACTCTTGATCTCCTTTAAGTCAACGTGTCTGAGCTATGCAGTCACCTTGAAATCAGGACACAAACACTTCCACTTTTTTCTTGCTTAGAAGTTTCTATAAAGCAAGGCTGGGCTCTGAGCTTTTTACCCCATGAGAGGCCAATGTTTCTGTGTAGCTCAAGAGATTGTTTTTTGTTTCGTTAATTTTTTTGTTTGATTGGTTGGTTGGTTTTGGTTTTTTATGTTTTGTTTGAGAGGGAGTCTCACTGTGTCGCCCAGGCTGGTGGCATGATCTCAGCTCACTGCAACCTCTGCCTCCTGGGTTCAAGTGATTCTCATGCGTCAGCCTCCCAAGTAGCTGGGATTACAGGCACCAACCACCATGCCAGCTATTTTTTGTATTTTTAGTAGAGATGCAATTTCGCCATGTTGGCCAGGCTGCTTTCGAACTCCTGACCTCAGGTGATCCGCCCACCGTGTCCTCCCAAAGTGCTGGGATTACAGATGTGAGCCCAGTGACCCTGGCCAGAGACTTCTTATTAACAGCTAAGACAAGCCAATGAAAAGGAGAGAGAGTCTAGCCTGAGAAAAGTGAATGAGGGTGGGAGGATCATCTGAGCCAATCCTCGCACCTAAGCCTCCTGAGCAGATGGGACTCTAAGAGCAAAGGAACATGCCTGGCTAATGTTTTGTATTCATTGTAAAGATGGGTTTCACCATATTCTCCAGCCTGCTCTTGAACTCCTGAATTCAAATGATCCTCCCACTTGGGCCTCCCAAAGTGCTGCGAATATATGTGTCAGTCAGCGCACCTAGCTCCATCCTAGTTTCTGAGTAAACCAATATGTATCTATATAGCCTGTCCTCACAATGGATCTTCCGTAGTCTAGACAGAGGTATGAGACACAAGGAAAATAGAGGCTACCTGCGACAAGGTTTAGAGCATCCTGCCGTACATCAGGAGACGATTCACGGTCTATAAGCAGAGTCAAGTCCATTTGGTCTTCCTCAAATGTGACTTTGGAGTTCTTGTGAGGCTGATTGGACTCAGAAGGGCCATAGCTATTTGAACAAGTGATGACACATTCTTCCACTGAGTCCTCAGGGACTTCCTTTTCTTCTGCCTTCCGCACCTCCCTGATGAGGTGAGATAGAGATGCCAGAAGATTAAATACAGAGGGATTGGACCCCAGGGAGACCTAGCAGGTTTTGACGGGAGGCATTAAGACAGTGGTCACAGAAAGCAAACAGGAGGTTCCCTTTAGGAGTGAAGAGGCAATCCTCTTCTCTCTGCAACAGAGCATGGCGGCCATGGGAGACAGAGAGGAAGAGACCAACCGGTGTTCATTTCACTGGAGAGACAGGAGCTGAGAAAGATGAAGACTCAGCTATCCCTGTTCGGTACAGATATGACACTCACCACACACAGAGAAACACAACAGCTGCCACACGCGGTGTCTAAGCTGGGTTGAATTTCTCATACTGTGACCAAAGGAATACAGGCTTGCGGCCCATTGTAGATGCCAGAGACAGGGTGTGCCTCCTAGATCTTTTTCCTATGTTAAAACCCATTACTTGCACCTGATTATTCAGTGTTACCTGGGGCACATGATTCCTGTACTTACTCAGTGTCATCAACTTTAACATCTTCATCCTCACCTTCATCATTTTCTGTAAATACAGAAGTGTTCGTTCAGATATTTCCCACTTCACACTCTGCAGGCACAGTCAGTCCAATGTGCACAGAGACATGGACATCTAGGCATGGGTCACCGTTAAACTGAAAGCTCTCATGTTTTATCTTTAATAAAATGCCCTGGCATGGTTTCCTGATCCATCAGGCAATGCATTTCTGATCTGGAGGGCCACCATCAAGATGTCACCAAATATTGAAAAGACCCTTTGCTCCGCATATCACTGGGGACTTTTGCAGCCTCTCTCTGGACTTTGGCAGCTGTCTCCCGCATCCCGCCACAGATCTGATTCCCAGGCACAGACTTGGTGTCCTGTCACAGTTCGCATTTGGAACCTAATTCTTTCCCTTTGGAGCAGACAAACTTGCCCGACAGTCCTCTATGCCTCAGGAGACTTCACAGGCCCTCCATGTGGCTTCTGCTGTGTTATTCAGGGACATGCTCTCCATGGGGAGTGCTCCAGTCTGAAGCACTTCCTACAACCAAATACCCCCACGTCAAGTGCCTTCTCCAACACCACATGGTGAGGGGCTTTATCTCATTTTCAAAAGCAGTCATAAGTGTTCCCACATTTAGATGCTTCAGACTCTTGCAAGAGACAATTTTCCTGCCTTTTCCGATGGACACAGAGAAACTCAAGAAGGATAAATTACTCATTCACCGACACTTACTAAGAACATTGCCAAAGAGACAGCCTGGGAACCTTCATTCTAAGTCCACAGCTCTTTTCACTCTAACAAGAACCCTCCTGTCACAGCCTCCTTCCTCTCCTTTACAACTAGAGAGATGCTGCCTCTTGCTCCAAAGACCATCTCCACCAAGGAAGGAGGGACATTTGCAATACTGTGACCTCCAAACCCATGGGTTTCCCATCTCTGATATCACACAGGAAGTCCTGGAAGAGCCACAAATGTTTAGTGGAAAAAAACACCAATGATACAACATTGTGAAAGGATGGAGGTCGGGAGTCTCGCATAAGCCTGGGGTTTTGGGTCTCCAGGTCCTATGGAAACCTTACCTGTGGTGAGCTTTCGGACCAGGTGCTGTGCCAGCCTACAGCCCTTGGCCAGCTGTTCTCGGAGGTCCCGCCTCTGGGAGTTGGCCGGCTCATCCGGAGTGAGGAGGGCCTGGAGATGCTGATTCAATGCGCGGGAGGCATCTCTCCCTTCCCGCAACTTCTCCCTTAACTGGCTCAGCTCTCGTTCCTGAGACTGAACCAGGACTTTATATTGCCTAAGGTGAGATAGTAGAGAAAATTGAACAGTGGAAAGGGGTGAGTGATCAGATCGAATATTGCGACAGAGATTTCTGAGACAATGTCCTCAAGGAGACCTCCAAGGAGAAGGTCAGCACACGTTTAAAGAAATGTCTGTGGCCAAGAGAAAGAAGGAAAAATGGTTTACAGGCTTCCTCTATATCAGAGAGGGCTCCTGTAAGATCCTCGACGATGTTCCATTCATCTTTCCCTTCTCTAAACAAAATTAGTTGTCTTCCTTATTCAGTTTCAAAAAGACATCCTTTCAGTTCCTCACTCTGGCAATGGACATTTCCATGTGAAAATACACATAGTCTATCTTGCAGTGACTACATACAAAACCATATACAGAAATGCGGCCAAGTGCAGACGGGGCCAATTGAAAAGATTAAACAAGAAAAGAATGACAGGCTCCAGAAGGCAACATTGATTGGGTCAAAGATAAGATGCCGCAGTCAGTCAGGAGGTGATTCCGACTATGGGTAAGTGGGGTGGTGATGGCGCACCATTTTGAGTACACTGAATGCTGTTGGGTGGTTCCCACTCCTTTGGTTAATCATGTCTTATGCAAATTTCACCTCAACAATTACTTCTTTCAAAAAGAGAAAACGAGGCTCTAGGAAACAACTGCAACCCATAACTTATTACTGTCCTTGGTCTCTGTTTCACAAACCTTTGTGTATTGTGAGCATGCCATAGCAATTCCTGCCCTTCCCCTGGCCCAGCTTGGCTCTTACTTCTACCCTCCGAGCTGCTATACATCCGAGATTTACACACCTGCCCACCTGCCTGCATAGGGCCCCCTCACCTGAGCTCTTCAGCTTGCCCGAGCTGCTCTGCAAGCTTCTCCTCCTTCAACTGAAGCTCATCCCTCAGCATAGATTTTAGGAGGTCTTTGCACTCTTCATAGTCTGAGAAAAGACAGACACACTGGCCTCAGTGAAAGACTGGACATGCTGCTGAGGTCACTGCCTACAGGGCAGGAGCCAGGTCCATCCCAAGGACATAACTGTCCCCAATACCAGGCTCCAGGCAGGGATTTCTACCTCTTTACTCTTGAGTCTCCTGACTTTCCGGCATCTCATCCTCCAAAATTTAGAGACAAACAAACCGAAACTCAAGGGCACATCAAGGAAGTTGACAAGATGATTCAACCACAATGAAGTAGAGTCAGAATTCACAGCCCCTGAGGTCTGACTCTGAATGCGGGGCCACTTTCCCAAGCCTTGCAGCCTCTCCTCCAAAACACTGCACTGGGGCATGAAGTAGAGATTTCACGGACAATTGGGAAGGCCTCTAGGACTATGGGACTGATGGTTTCCCTTTTAATGGGAATTTCAAGGACAACTATGTCAAAGATCTTAAAAATCTTTGAGTTTTAAATCATAACTGCAGATACGATTTTAAGAATCATAACGGAAACATAAAGTATGAGACATAAGACCACAAGACTATGAAGGAAACATGCCCAAATACTAACAAAGTTTGTGTTAATTTACAAACAGTAGAATGAAGAACTAATAGATAGTGTTTACTCTGTGCCCATAAATGTTCTAGGAGATTGATAAGAAATAGCTCATGTAACTCACTGCAGCAATTTACAGAGGTAAGTATTACTGTCGCACCCTATGAATAGATGAGGAAACTGAGGGACACACAGGACAAGCAAATTGGATGGAGCCCAGGAGACAGACCCAGGGTTCCTGCTCTGCACACTGCACTGCTACTTCCACACATTCTTGGGTACATCATTCTTCCTCTTTAGGAACAAAAGCCTGTGCCCCAAGAAACAGGACTTCCCTCCCACCAGGCTACTCTCTGCCTTTTTTGTTTGTTTCTTTTTTGATGAGTCTTGCCCTGTCGCCCAGGCTGAAGTGCAATGGCATGATCTTGGCTCTCTGCAACCTCTGTCTCCTGGGTTCAAAGGATTCTCTGGACTCAGCCTCCCGAGTAGCTGGGATTACAGGCGCCCGCCACCACACCCAGCTAATTTTTCTAACTTTAGTAGAGACGGGGTCTCTCCACATTGCCCAGGATGGAATCAAACTCCTGACCTCGTGATCCAGCTGCCTCAGCCTCTCAAAGTGCTGGGATTACAGGACTGAGCCACCTTGCACGGCCCCTACTCCCTGCTCTTGATGCTGTCGGTTATAGATACCACAGGTTCTATTAGGAGCAGACTCCTCTTGACGCCCCTCACAGCGGGTACTGTGTACTATCAACAAATTTCCCTCAGGGTCCCTAGAACAGAGCTTGGCCTATTGGGCCTCAACAGAAGCTTGAACTGAATAAAATTCACTAGCCCGAGACATTTAGAACAACATACTAGATGTTATTTGTCTGCCGGATCTTATATGGTACAGAGAGGATTCTTGAAAACATGATTTAGCCTCTTGGAGAAAACAGGTCATTCTGTGCCTGTGTCTGAAACCATCACTGAGATTTTACCTCTAGGCCCATCCCCACCTGACTGCAAACATGGAAAGTTATGAAATACTTTGGTACTTCTGTCTTCCAACTTTAACAAAATGTGAAAATACCCATTTCTATTTTCCTAGAAGGAAGGAAAGGATTAAATTATTTTTGATGGAGAAGATCAAAATTTCTCAGAGAGAAGACAGGACATCATCACTTTTGTGATGGTGAGCCTATAGAACTTACTATAACTGTTCTGCTGGTTGGCCAGGAAGTAGGCCACTTGAGTTACAAGAAATTTCTCTCTAGTGTTTCTAAACTGTTCTTTCTTTTCTCCCAACTGCGGGCGCAGTTTCTCGTTGATTTCTGGAGTGTTCATCTCTGACTTCTCACTTGGCCAAGGACCAGCAGATGCCACCATGCTGATGTTTGCGGCAGAAGAGGTGGAGCCAGGGACTGGGGAGAAAAAATCCAAACACATGATGGGCTAATAACTGGTGAAATCAAATAGGTTGAATCAGGATTGAGGGATGTCACTGACAGCCTCGTCCACTGATTTGAAGATGCTGTTTCCCTGGTTTCACTCTTCTCATCCCCACTCTTGATCTCCTTTAAGTCAACGTGTCTGAGCTACGCAGTCACCTTGAAACCAGGACACAAACACTTCCACCCTTTTCTTGCTTAAAAGTTTCCATAAAGCAAGGCTGGGCTCTGAGCTTTTTACCCCATGAGAGGCGAATGTTTCTGTGTAGCTCAAGAGATTGTTTTTTGTTTCATTAAATTTTTCGTTTGACTGGTTGGTTGGTTTTGGTTTTTTATGTTTTGTTTGAGAGGGAGTCTCACTCTGTCGCCCAGGCTGCAGTGCAGTGGCACGATCTCAGCTCACTGCAACCTCTACCTCCTGGGTTCAAGTGATTTTCGTGGCTCAGCTTCCCAAGTAGTTGGGATTACAGGCACAAACCACCATGCCAGCTATTTTTTGTATTTTTAGTAGAGATGCAATTTCGCCATGTTGGCCAGGCTGCTTTCGAACTCCTGACCTCAGGTGATCTGCCCACCTCACCCTCCCAAAGTGCTGGGATTACAGATGTGAGCCAGCGACCCTGGCCAGAGACTTCTTATTAACAGCTAAGACAAGCCAATGAAAAGGAGAGAGTCTAGCCTGAGAAAAGTGAATGAGGGTGGGAGGATCATCTGAGCCAATCCTCGCACCTAAGCCTCCTGAGCAGTTGGGACTATAGGGGCAAAGGAACATGCCTGGCTAATGTTTTGTATTCTTTGTAAAGATGGATTTCACCATATTCTCCAGTCTGCTCTTGAACTCCTGAATTCAAATGATCCTCCCACTTGGGCCTCCCAAAGTGCTGCAAATATATATGTCAGTCACCACAGCTAGCTTCATCCTAGTTTCTGAGTAAACCAATATGTACCTATACGGCCTGTACTCAGAATGGATCTTCCATAGCCTAGACAGAGGTATGAGACACAAGGAAAATAGAGGCTACCTGGGACAAGGTTTAGAGCATCCTGCCATCCATCTGGAGACGATCCACGGTCTATAAGCAGAGTTGAGTCCACTTGGTCTTCCTCAAATGTGATTTTGGAGTTCTTGTGAGGCTGGTTGGACTCAGAAGGGCCATAGATATTTGAACAAGTGACGGCACATTCCTCCACTGAGTCCTCAGGGACTTCCTTTTCTTCAGCCTTCCACACCTCCCTGATGAGGTGAGATAGAGATGCCAGAAGATTAAACACAGAGGGATTGGACCCCAGGGAGACCTAGCCGGTTTTGACAGGAGGCATTAGGAGAGTGGTCACAGAAAGCAAACAGGAGGCTCCCTTTAAGAGGGAACAGGCAATCCTCTTCTCTCTGCAACACAGCATGGCAGCCACGGGAGACAGAGAGGAAGAGACCAACCGGTGTTCATTTCACTGGAGAGATAGGAGCTGAGAAAGATGAAGACTCAGCTATCCCTGTTCGGTACAGATATGACACTCACCACACACAGAGAAACACAACAGCTGCCACACCCTGTGTCTAAGTTGGGTTGAATTTCACATACTGTGGCCAAGGGAATACAGACTTTTGGCTCATCATAGATGCCAGAGAGGGTGTGCCTCTTAGACCTTTTTCATATGTCAAAATCCATTACTTGCTCCTGATTATTCAGGGTTACCTGGGGGCACACGACTCCTGTACTTTCTCAGCCTCCTCAACTTTAACATCTTCATCGTTATCTTCATCATTTTCTGTGAATACAGAAGTGTTCATTCAGATATTTCACACTTCACACTCTATAAGCACAGTCAGCCCAGTGTGCACAGAGACATGAACATCTAGGCATGGGTCACCATTCAACTGAAAGCCCTCAGGTTTTACTTTAACAAAATGCCCTGGCATGGTTTCTTGTTCCATCAGGCAATGCATTTCTGCTCTGGAGGGCCACCATCAAGATGTGGCCAAATATTGAAAAGACCCTTTGTTGCCTATATCACTGGGGACTTGCACAGCCTCTCTCAGGACTTTGGCAGCTGTCTCCATCATCCCACCAGAAATCTGATTCCCAGGCACAGGCTTGGTGTCCTGTCACAGTTTGCATTTCGAACCTAATTCTTTCTCTTAGGAGAGGACAAACTGGCCCCACAGTCCTCTATGTATCAGGAGACTTCACAGGCCCTCCATGTGGCTTCTCCTGTGTTATTCAGGGACATGCTCTCCATGGGGAGTGCTCCAGTCTGAAGCACCTCCTAAAACCAAATGCTCCCACATCAAGTGACTTCCCCAACACCACACGGCGAAGGGCTTTATCTCATTTTCAAAAGCAGTCATAAGTGTTCCCACATTTGGATGCTTCAGAACCTTGCAAGAGACAATGTGCCTGCCTTTGCAGATGGAGAGAGAGAATCTAACGAGGGAAAAATCACTCACTCACCGACACTTACTAAGAACATTGCCAAAGAGACAGCCTGGGAACCTTCATTCTTAGTCCAGAGCTCTTTTCACTCTAACAAGCACCCTCCTGTCACAGCCTCCTTCCTCTCCTTTACAACTAGAGAGATGTTGCCTCTGGCTCCAAAGACCATCTTCCATCAAGGAAGGAGGGACATTCCCAATACTGTGACCTCCAACCCCATGGGTTGCAGGGTTTCCCATCTCTGATCTCACCCAGGAAGTCCTGGTCATGTCATGGCCACATATGTTTAGTGGAAAAAAACACCACCGATACAACTGTCATTGTGAAAGTACGAAGGTCTGGAGTCTCTCATAAGCCTGGGGTTCTGGGTCATCAGATCCTATGGAAACCTTACCTGGGGTGAGCTTTCGGACCAGGTGCTGTGCCAGCCTACAGCCTTCAGCCAGCTGTTCTCGGAGGTCCCGCCCCTGGGAGTTGGCCGGCTCATCCAGAGTGAGGAGGGCCTGGAGATGCTGATTCAATGTGCGGGAGGCATCTCTCCCTTTCCGCAACTTCTCCCTTAACTGGCTCAGCTCTCGTTCCTGAGACTGAACCAGGACTTTATATTGCCTAAGGTGACATAGTAGAGAAAATTGAACAGTGGAAAGGGGTGAGTGATCAGTTCCAATATTGCGACAGAGATTTCTGAGACAATGTTCTCAAGGAGACCTCCAAGGAGAAGGTCAGCACATATTTCAAATGTCTGTGGCCAAGAGAAAGAACAAAAAATGGTTTACAGGCTTCGTCTGTATCAGAGAGGGCTCCTGTAAGATCCTCGACAATGTTCCATTCATCTTTCCCTTCTGTAAACAAAAGTAGGTGCCTTCCTTATTCAGTTTCAAAAAGACATTCATCCTTTCAGTTCCTCACTCTGGCCATGGACATTTCCATGTGGAAATACACATAGTGCATCTCGCAGTCTCTAGATGCAAAGCCATGGACAGAAATGAGGCCCAGTGCAGAGGGGACCAGTCGAAAAGATGAAAGAAGGAAAGAATGACAGGCTCCAGAAGGCAACACTGATTGACCGAAAGGATGAGAAGCCACAGTCAGTCAGGAGGTGATTCTGACTAAGGGTAAGTGGGGTGGTGATGGTGCATCATTTTGAGTACACTGAATGCTGTTGGGTGGTTCCCACTCCTTTAGTTAATTTTGTGTTATGCAAATTTTACCTCAACAATTACTTCTTTCAGAAAGAGAAATCATGGCTCTGAGAAACAACTACAACCCATAACTTATTATTATCCTTGTTCTCTGTTTCATAAATCTTTGTGTGTTGTGAGCCTGCCATGGCAATTCCTGCCCTTCCCCAGACCCAGCTTAGCTCTTACTTCACCTCGCCGAGCGGCTGTACTTCAGAGATTTACACACCTGCCCACCTGCCTGCATAGGGCCCCCTCACCTGAGCTCTTCAGCTTGCCCGAGCTGCTCTGCAAGCTTCTCCTCCTTCAACTGAAGCTCATCCCGCAGCATAGATTTTAGGAGGTCTTTGCACTCTTCATAGTCTGAGAAAAGACAGACACACTGGCCTCAGTGAAAAGCTGGACACAGAGTGGTGGTCACTGCCTACAGGGCAGGAGCCAGGTCCGTCCCAAGGACATAACTGACCCCAGTACCAGGCTCTAGGCAGGGAATTGCAGCTCTTTACTCTTCAGTCTCCCGACTTTCTGGCATCTCATCCTCCAAAATTTAGAGACAAACAAACCGAAACTCAAGGGCACATCAAGGAAGTTGACAAGATGATTCAATCACAATAAAGTGGAGTCAGAATTCACAGCCCCTGAGGTGTGACTCTGCATGCGGGGCCACTTCCACAAGCCTTGCAGCCTCTCATCTAAAACACTGCACTGGGGCATGAAGTAGAGATTTCTTGGACAGTTGGGAAGGCCCCTAGGACTATGGGACTGATGGTTTCCATTTGGGAATTTCAAGGACAAATATGTCAAAGATCTTAAAAATCTTTGATTTTTAAATCGTATCTGCAGATATGATTTTAACAATCATAACAGAAACATAAAGTATGAGACATAAGACCACAAGACCATGAAGAAAATATGCCCTAATACTAACAAAGTTTGTGTTAATTTACAAACAGTAGAATGAGGAACTAATAGATAGTGTTTAATCTGTGCCCATAAATGTTCTAGGAGATTGACAAGAAATAACTCATGTAACTCATTGCAGCAATTTACAGAGGTAGGTATTACTGTAGCACCCTATGAACAGATGAGGAAACTGAGGGACAGACAGGACAAGCAAGTTGCATGCAGCCCAGGAGACAGACTCAGGGTTCCTGCTCTGCACACTGCACTACTACTTCCACACATTCTTGGGTGCGATCTTTCTTCCTTTTAGGAACAAAAGCCTGTGCCCGAGGAAGCAGGACTTCCCTCTCACCAGGGTACTCTCTGCTTTTTCTTTTCTTTTCTTTAATTTTTTTTTTTTTTTTTTTTTTGACGAGTCTTGCCCTGTCACCCAGGCTGGAGTGCAATGCTGTGATCTTGGCTCACTGCAACCTCTGTCTCCTGGGTTCAAAGGATTCTCCTGCCTCAGCCTCCCGAGTAGCTAGAATTACAGGTGCCCACCAACATTTCCCACGTAATTTTTGTAATTTTAGTAGAGACGGGGTTTCTGCATGTTGCCCAGGCTGATCTCAAACTCCTGACCTCGTGATCCACCTGCCTCAGCCTCCCAAAGTGCTGGGATTACAGGACTGAGCCACCTTGCACGGCCCCTACTCCCTGCTCTTGATGCTGTCGGTTATAGATACCACGGGTTCTATTAGAAGCAGACTCCTCTTGAGGCCCCACATAGCAGGTACTGTGTACTATCAACAAATTTCCCTCAGGGTCCCTAGAACAGAGATTTGCCTATTGGGCCTCAACAGAAGCTTGAACTGAATAAAAGTTCACTAGTCCCAGACATTTAGAACAACAGACTAGATGTCATTTGTCTGCCGGATCTTATATGGTACAGAGAGGATTCTTGAAAACATGATTTAGCCTCTTGGAGAAAACAGGTGGTTCCGTGCCTGTGTCCGAAATCAATAACTGCTATTCTACCTCTAGGTCCATCCCCACCTGACAGCAAACAGGGAAAGTTTCAAAATACTTTGGTACCTCTGTCTTCTAATATTAACAAAATGTGAAAATACCCATTTCTATTTTCCTAGAAGTAAGGGAAGGATTAAATTATTTTTGATGGAGAGAGAATTCAGTTTCTCAGAGAGAAGACAGGACATCATCCATCACCTTTGTGATGGTGAGCCTATGGAACTTACTGTAACTGTTCTGCCCCTTGGTCAGAAAGTAGGCCACTTGAGTTACAAGATATTTCTCCTTGGTGTTTAGGAACTGATGTTTGTTCTCTGTCCGCTGGGGGCGCAATTTCTCATTGATTTCTAGAGTGTTCATCTCTGCCTTCTTACTGGACCAAGGGCCCGCATATACCACCATGCTGACGTGTGTGGCAGAAGACGTGGAGTCAGGGACTGGGGAGAAGAAACCCAAACACATGATGGGTTACAAACCGGTGAAATCAAATAGGTTGAATCAGGACTGAGGGATGGCAGTAACTGAAATTCTTAACTTACTGTTGAGAAAAACGAGATCAGTCCCCACAGCACTTTAGGATCCTTAACCACAAAAACAAGGTTCGAGGTGTCTGAGTTCAGAGCTAAGGCACTGCCAGTCGCTCAGAGTCTCACAAGAGTGAGGAAGATTGTGGCCAGCGTGCCAGGTAACGGTCTGCAGTTGCAATAACAGAATTAGAAGGTGAGGGTGTCATGGAATCTTAGGAGCCTGCGTTCCAATTGCACTGGCTTGGCTGAAACACAGGCACCCTGGTCTCACCTGAGGGTCACCACCAATGGGCTCATTCCTTCAGCATTCACTCTCAATATTCATGTACCTTTGTGACAATGCCACAGACCGTCTCTTTCCCAATACATCTAAGCACATTCCTCACTGTTTATCTCTTGTCTGTACAACATCATCAAGTCAGAAACAGTTTCCCAACAGGTTATATTTTCTTAAGGGCAGTCATGAAGTCACCCCACCTGCTCCCAGTTAAAACAGATCTTAAGCCTTTTCTGCAAGTGTAAGATATGAAACTTTTAGCCTGCACTGATATCCTCTGCATCTTCTGCAGTTTTTTCTGTATCCACTAGAAAGTGAATGAATAATTCATTTTTTAAAAATGTTTTCTTTCCTGTCTCAGTATTCTTCTTGCTGCATCTCATTGTTATGTTGATTTCTTTTTTCTTACTGGGGCACCAGTAAGAAAAGCATCTTGGCTTTCACTACACTCTAGACCAGTTTGACATCCCTATGTCCAAAGCTCTTCCTCTATGTGGGTTGATTTGTATTTTCATGGCACTGAGCACCACATTTCATACTTGTCAATTGTGGATGTCATTCTAGTGCCTCAAGAGCTCTTTTCAAGGGATCAAGTGATCAAATTCATGTATATAGAGATCTCCTGAAAACATGTATGACCATCTATCTTAGGAAGTTTCATAAACCTGATGCTATTTGGTTGTTTCCCTTTTGTTTTCCCATATACTGGAAAGAACAGGGCCATGAGAGGCTCTTATGGAATATGTTTTTATATATATTTTGTTGAGTTGGACTAACATCATTCATTTTTGGTTTCATTTCACTAACAGAACATGGCAAGGTCAAGGTTATGGTCAGGGTTGGCTGGTGATCCTCAGTGGTGCAGCAGAAGGTGAGTTTGAGATGAGAGGAATGAGTAGGAAAGAGCAATCCCCTGAGCCACCTCCTCACTTTCTCAGCTTCCATCCCCACCAAGGTTTTGTGAGCCTGGAACTTGGGAGACTGTTCTGTAGCCCAGGTCTCCTAGGATTGGCTGCTGGACTTGCCTGAGTTGTGGGTGCACTGGGTGTGATCCTGGGCCGCTCAGCATTCATGTGGAAGTGAAGGAACGAGGACTGGATCAATCCCATTTGAAGGCGTGCCTCACTGCAGCCCGCACTGTCCTCCAATGACACTGTAAGGATACTGCTTTGAGATGTATCAACAGCTTTAAGTTAACGTATTTTCCGGGGTCTGGGAGACCTGACGTTCTGTGTCATGATGAAAATCTGTCAAGTTTCTTCATTTTAAAAATGATAAAACTGCAGGTTCACAAAGTTACATGGCTTACTTGAGGTCACACAGGGATGAGTTTTCAGCACTGCCAATAAAAGCAATCACAGTCATTATTCAGTCATTATTCCTAGGATCCATATAATTCAGTAAATATTCACATAATTAGTAGATATTCACTGATGAATTTGTACAAGGCATTTTGCTCAAAACTGTGCTCATATTTGGATGTTGTATCTTCACCATAATCCTTAAGGTAATGCTATTATCCATATGTAACAGGTAAGAAACCTGAAGAAGAGGGATAGCAAATCATGTCTTTGGACATATTTCTATTTTTTGGTTTCTGTGAAGCTGGAAGAATGACCACAATGAGTCACAGGAAGAGTATACATACCTGGATTATTTTCCAGGACAGAGGTGTGCCCTCCTAGAGTACTGGGACCAAAATTCTCAAGTGTCTGAAACCTTGCTTTAACATTATGGGAAATAACCTCTATCACCTGGAATTTCCCTGAAACTTTGGAATATACAAGAGAAGTATGAGACTTGGGTCTTCCCTTGGCTGTGTTTAATTCAGTCTTCTATGGAATACCAATGATTCTCACTAAGACTTTTGCCTTTTTATATCCACAGTGTATGTTTTACGGAGATGATTTTATACTTTTCTCTATTTAGAAAGAATAAATATGAGCAACGGTTTAGGTTTTATGCCCTGGACTTAATATTTTTCTGATTCCTGTTTTGAGATTAAATTCTCATGGAAATAGAAAAATACTTATGATTTCTCATAAGGCCAAGTTTGTTATTAGTTTGAGTTTTTGAAGATGAAGCACAAACTTTGGATTTTACCTTTGTCTGTCCCCATCAACACCACTCATTCTCTCTCAGTATGACCTGGACTTGCCCCTGCACTTACCCGCGTCCTGCTGAAGCATCTCCATGCACTGTCCAATTCCATCAGTGACTCAGGCTCCTCCCAAGGCTCCCTGAAATGGACACAGGGATCAGGACGTCAGACACATTCCAGACACAAAGGCAACCCATACTGTAGAGCAGGCAGCTGTGTTTCCACTTCCCGAATGTTCCAGTGATGTCCTAAAACTGAAAGGAACACTTTCCCTTTTTAGGGGTCTGTTCTTCATGCCTCTGATCTAGTGAACATAACTGTCCTGAAATGGAAAGAGCTTGCTAAATTTCTGGTTTCTTGTTAGGTGGCTAGAATAGATTCATAAGACTTCCTTACTTACCCATGACTGCTGAAGTTTGAATTCCTAGCAGGATGATTCCTTTTCTTGTAAGGGGAGCAGCTTAGGCAAGATTGGCCATGTGGCTGTGCAAAAAGAGGTCAACTGAATTTCTACTCAAAGCATGCTTGAATTTGAAACTAGGGCTTCCACTCTTCCAAAGTTGGACGGTCACTGCCTCAGGCATGTGTCCCGAAGGGCTCGTGGCTCTGCTGTACTCAAAATAAAGTTTAAATGGAGCCCAGCAAACCAGATCTCCTTCTCCTTTACTTCTAGGTTCCCTCAATAGTTTCTCCTCTGCTTTAGAGACTGCACTGAAAATATTCTTGTTCTGCTGTTGTGTATTGGCTTCGGAATGATGTGATGCAGCTCAATGGGTCCTACCCCCAACTTCATCAAAGTAAGAAACAGCTGGGAAAGTCAGTGCAAATACAAGTTCAGTGTCCTCCTTGCAGGGATTCTGATTCAGAGGGCTCAGGTGGGGCCTGGAATGTGTTTGTTAACATGACTCGGATGTGCACTGAATTTGGGGACCCACTGATAGCACTGACCTTACAGTTGATGGGATGATTCTTTCTGTTTTGCTGATGAAGAAACTGAGGCACAGAGAGTCTGTAACTTGCCCAAGTTCCCCTTGCTATAAGTCCTGGAGCCAGATCTCAGGTGGAGCAGCCTCTTCCCCACTCCCTTCTCACATTTTCCAATTCAGCCGGGTCAGTTCCTTCCAAGTGCATGTTTCTCTCCCCCATATCTCATTTCTGAAAAGAGGAAAACTTCTGGAATTTAACTTCTTTCATCTAATACATTTCCTCACAACATGCTGCCAGCATCACATTCTGGTCACTTACTATTAAAGTGAGATGCTTTTTTTTTTTTTTTTCTTTCCTTTTTGAGACAGGGTCTTGTTCTATCACCCAGGCTGGAGTGCACCGGTGATTATAGATCACTGCAACCTCGAAATACTGGGCTCAAGCGATCCTCCTACCTCAGCTTTACAAGTAGTTGGAACTCTAGGCACACATCACCATTTCTGGCTAATTTTTTATTTTTCATAGAGACAAGGTCTTGCTATGTTGC
Organism: Macaca mulatta; assembly: GCF_049350105.2. Lineage (NCBI taxonomy): Eukaryota > Metazoa > Chordata > Mammalia > Primates > Cercopithecidae > Macaca > Macaca mulatta. The sequence continues at coordinate 224,528,248 of NC_133406.1, forward strand.
TCAGGCTGGTTTTGACCTTCTGGCCTCAAGCGATCCTCCCAACTAGGCCTCCAAAGATTACAGGAGTGAGCCATTGAGCCTGGCCTGAAATGCTTTTTCCTTTTTTTTCCCTTTTTTTTTTTTTTTTTTTAATGAAAATACAGGACATGGAGATGTGGAAAGACACCTTGCTTTATTACTGTTATTATTTCTATAGTATAATTCATATATCACAAAATTCACCATTTTTAACCACACATTTCAGTCTTTTACCATATTCCAAAAGTTTCACAACCATCTCTACTACCTCATTCCAGAATATTTTCATAATGCCAAAAACCATGCCTGTACCTACGGGCAGTCACTCTTCAATTCCCCCATTCTTGCTGTCTCTGACAACCACTAATCTATTTTCTCTAGATATAGATGTACTTGTTCTGGGCACTTCCTCTATAGGGAATAACAAACTGTGACATTTTCCATCTGTTTCTTAGCATATTGTTCTCAAGTTTCATCCTTCGTTACATGAACTTTTATGGCCCAATAATATGCCACTATATGTTACACCACATTTTGTTTATTCATCAACTGATGGTGGTTTAAGATGTTTCCACTTTTTAACTATTAAGAATAATGCTGCTATGTACAGCTTTGTACAAGTTTTTGAGTGAACACTTGTTTTTCATTTTCTTGGTTATAAGCCTACGAGTGCAATTGCTGCATCATATGTCACTTTATGCTTTACTTTTTTTGTTGTTGTTAAATTTTCAAGGAACTCACACACTGTTCACCAAATTCAGTAGCTATGCCATTTTACATTCCCAACAGTAATATGTGAGAATTCCATATTCTCCATAACTTTCCAAACATGTATTGTCTTTATTTTTTTCTTAAGTCATAGTAGTGGGTGTGAACTGGTATCTCATTTTGGTTTAAATTTACATTTTCCTAATGATGAAAAACATTGAACATCTTAGCATGTGCTTCTTGGCCATTTGTGTGTTTCCTTAGAGAAACCTCTACTCACAGCTTTTTTTCCCATTGTTAAATTGGGTCGTTTGTCGTCTTTTGCTCAGTTATATGAATTCCTTATACACTCTAGGTATTAGACCTGTGTCAAATATATAATTTGGAAATAGTTCTCCCATGATGTGGATTATCTTTTCACTTCCTTGACAGTGTCCTTTGAAGCATATAAGTTATTATTTTAATGAAGTCCATTTCTCCATCTATTTTTGGATTGTTTGTGCCTACTTAAAAAATGTCTAATCCAAAGTCACAAAGATTTGTACCTGTTTTCTTCAAGACATCGTTTTTTAAAGGAGAACTTTCCTGGGTTGTAGAGGAGGGTGGACATGGTTTATTTATGCCTCCTGTCCATTACCAATGTTTCTCCTGATTGTAATCCATATGCTCACCACCCCTCCATGGAGCATCCATGGCCTGTAACAGAGCTCTGGGGACTGATATCCTTCCACTGACTTTGGTGCTGGTGAGAGCCCTGGTCATGTGGTTCAGCTTGGCCTTAACCCAACCCAGTTGCACATATTCCTCAGGCCCTTTAGAGTTGAAGCTGAGAGCCTCTCTGAGAATGCTTGCCAGCCCATGCTGTTCTAAGGCTGGAGCAAACTTCCTCTGTCTATTCCAGACAGAGGCGATTGCAGGGGTTGGACTCAGTCAAGACATCTCTGGTGTTAGAAAGTAGACCTGTTTCAGGGTTTGGAGAAGATTGTTCAATATGAACTAGGTCCTCTCCAATTATTTTTACTGTATGTGTGACTTCTTTCCAGAAACAAAGGAATAAATAATATTTTGCTTAGAACATTCTGTCTATTCTTTGTCAATTGTTGTTTGTCTACAACTTTCACATGGATAAAAAGGGGAGTTCAGTGTAAATATATTCTTAACAATTAATTATGGTTCATGTCCTCTGCCACGGGATCATATTTAAATCTATGAACTAGCCTGTTACTTAGGTATTATCCTGTTCCCGATGAGAAAACAAACTCAGAAAGATGGGAAAATTTCCCTAGGTCACATATGTGTGTGTGTGGGGGGGGGGGTTTGTATACATACATATGTCTTAAGAATCATTAATTAGACATATATGTGAGTATCTATTTCTGGATTCTCTCTTCCCTTCCACTGATATATATTCTATTTTTTTTCAACAAAACACATGATTTTCATAGCTGCAGAGTAATTCTGGAAATAGGTAGTGAATTCATTCACCATTATTCTATTATAATATTGCTCCTTTATTATTCTTGATCATCGACATTACCATATAAATAGTAGAATCAACTTGTAATTTTCTACCACAATGCTGCTTGGAATTTTTATTAGAATTGCATTGGATCTGGAAATCAACTGATGAAAAGCTGACTTTTAAAACATAACTCTTCTGATCCATGACAAGGTTTATCTCCCCACTAATTGAGTTCTTTCATAATTTCTTAAAGCAATTTTTTGTAGTTGTTGGTGTACTGGCCAAACATACATTTTGTTGATTTTCTTTCTTTCTTCTCTCCCTCCCTCCTTACCTCCCTCTCTCTTTCTTTCCTTTTTTTTTTTTTTTTTTTTTTTTTGAGACAGAATCTTGCTCTGTTACCCAGGCTGGAGTGCAGTGATGCAATCTCAGCTCGCTGCAACCTCTGCCTCCCAGGTTCAAGTGATCCTCCTGTCTCAGCCTCCCCAGTAGCTGGGACTACAGGTACATGCCACCACACCCAGCTAATTGTTTGCATTTTTAGTAGAGACTGCGTTTCACCATGTTACGCATGATGGTCTCAATCTCTTGACCTCATGGTATGTCCACCTCAGCCTCCCAAAGTGCTAAGATTATAGGTGTGAGCCACTGCGCCCAGCCTGTTGAATTTATTTATAAGAAAACATGTATTTAGATGTTACTTTAAATGACACTGTTTTTTACTTCTTTTTGCAAATGCTCGTTGCTAATATACAGAAATACACAAGACTACTTATATCGAGCTTATATTCTGTAACATTATCAAACTCACTAATTACTTTTGGTAGATTTTTGTAGATTTCTAGGATTATTAACATACACAGCCATTATCTGTGAATAAAGACAATTTCAATTCTTTCTTTTCAATCTTTTCAATACTTTTATTTATTTGTCTTACCTTATTGCATTTAGATCTCTAGTATAATGCTGAATTGAAAGTGTACCAATAGATATTCTACTTTTTTCTCTGATTTAATAGAAAAGCATTCAATTTTATGCCATTTAATATAATGTTACCTGTGAGTTTTTTTCAAATCTATCCTTAATGGGGTTAGAAGTGTTGCCTTCTATTTTTATCATGCTGAGAGTTTTCTGGGATTTGTTTTTATAAAAATCATGAAAAAAGTTTTCAATTTTGCCAAATGCTTTTACTGTGTATGATAAGGTTATCATATGGTTTTTCTCTTTTGCCCTGATAATATATAAAATTATATTTTTTAAATATAAAAAAGATTTCTTGAATCAAGCCAGGACACTTTTTTTAATTATAAAATTTAACAAATATATCGAAATATAAATTACATGCAATTGAGATTTATTAAAGTATAATCAAGTATATTAATGTGTATAATTAAAGTGTATAATTTTAAGAGCTTGAGCACAGTATACACAAGTCAAAGAGACATGACAGAAAATACTAAGGATTCCTCAGCATATGTGATTTATCTTGGTGAATGTTCTATGTGAGTTTGAGAAGAGTTATTTGTTAGCTGTTCTTAGATGTATTTTGCTTAAATGTCGACTTAACTAGCTTGTGTCATTGATTGTGTGAATTAATTTTGTTCTAGTGGGCAGGAAAATTACTGTCTGATCACTTTGGACTTATGTGGACTTGGTTTATGTTTTATTAAAATGAATGCATGGAAAGCCCACAGCATTTCCCAAGACCCTCTAATTTGGCAATCACCAATCCACCGCTTTGTGGATTTTGTCAGGGTTTGGTTTTAGGCTTTATTAGGGTTGGTCTAGAATAGGCCTTACTGTAAAGTGTGACACTTATTCCTAAAGCACAGTCATTCTAGTGTCTCAGTTGGATACCCGGCTGCTAATGAGGTGTGTGTGAGTTCTTCCCACCCTGGATGGCAGAAACTTCATCATCCATTCCCCAACCCTCCTCCACCTCAAGTACCTCTGGTCCAAACTCAGTTTGACAGCAGCCACCCCTCTGTTAAATCTGTTTGTCCTTTCCTTGTGCAGGTACAGTCCCGTCCTTGATAAGTGTGCACATGGAACCCCTCATGGACTTCGACAGCTGCCCCTCTGAACAGCTGTCTCCTCATTGCTGCCCTGCCCCACAGACTGCAGTTGCTTCAGTGGACTTCAACTCTGATCTCTGCCTTCTCACCTCAGTGGGGCTGTCCTGCTCTGAGTGGACTACAGCCCACGATGCAGCTGCTGAAAAATTCTCCCTAAAGAACTAGGAAATCATGGGGGCCCCCCCCCTTTAGTTTCCTGTTGTACTGCCTGTTGTCCACTGTCTGAAAACAATTTTATGGTTGTTTATGGAGGCAGGATTAGTCTGATATGATTTATTCTAGGGGAAACAACCAGAAATCTGTTATACTCTTTTAATTACTGTGTCTTTATAATATTATGGTCAAATCCTAAGATGACCCCCAGTGATCTTTGTTCTCATATAATCACTTCTTCCTGACTGTAGACAAAGGCCAGTGACATCACTCCTGTGATTGTGTTACAATTTAATGCAAAAACAAGTTAGCAGATATAATCGAGATCTCAGATCAGTCAAATTTAATATAGAGAGATGATCTTATGAGCTTGACCTAATGAAGGTGAGTTCCTTGGAGGGACTGAGGTCTTCCTGGAGAGATGTGAAGTGCAGGAGGGTTTCCATTCAGGGCATGTCTCCTCTTCTGGCTGGAGGAAGCATGTATTGGGAACATGGGAGGCCTCCAGGAGCAGCGAGAGGCCCCTGGCTGACAGTCAGCAAGAAAATAGAGATCTCAGTTCTACAGTCACAAGGAACTGAACTCAGCTGACAACCTGAGGAAACTAGACAGCAAATTCTTCCCCAGAAACTCCAGAAAGAAACCCAGCCTAATTTCAGCCTGTGAGGCCCTGAGAAGAAGACCCAGCTAATCCAGGCCTCAACTTCTCATCTGTGGATACTGCCAGAAAATAAATCAGTCTTATTTTAAGACTCTAAAAGCTAGCAGTAATTTAGCATGCAGCAATAGAAAATTAATACAAACAAAATGGAGAAGACGTTGGAGTGGGGACAAAAATGAAACGGTGGGAGAGGGATGCCTGTATGCTGATATGGTTGATGCCTGTACGGTTGAATTGGGTCTACCATTCCTCATCTAATTAGCTTTGGTCTATTAAGCTGCATAGCTACACACAAACATTGGTACTAGGTTGAATCCAGAGGAGTAAGATATTGCATTCTTCAGAGTAGACGAGAACACTCTGAATTTGGGGTCACTGGATCATAAGTCATATACGAGGTCCCTCTGGGAAGGCCTAGAGGAAGATTTACAGGATACACTTGAAACAACATTGAAGGCTTCTTTGTTCCCCAGAGGGACCCGATCTCCTCTCAGTCAAGAAGATCCAAGTCTCTGAACTGGATGCCAAGTTATAAATTCCCACTATACTGACTCCATCAAGCTTCTGTCCTCAGAACTAGAGTTTATCAATAAAAGATGGACTCAAGGGAGTCTAGGCATTTATTCTCCTATTTTATACAAATCAGTTAATGTGTATGAACAAAACAGACTTTGAAGAAAGTAAATCACAGCTGCCACAGGAAAACAGCTTCAACATCCTCATCAGTCATCAGGGGTGTTCTGTTGAGAGGACTTGATATGAGGCTTTCCTCATCATGGGCTAGCACAGACGCAGGGGAAATGTCACCAAGTCTTCAATTCGGAGTGTAGCAGCCTGGGCTGTTGATTCGTTAGGCCTCCTGCTGCTGGAGATGCAAGTAGTGCATTTTCATGGCCACCACAGGTGCCCTTAGGTTAGCATTCTTCAGAGCCAGAATCTAACAAGCCACAGAAGCTCTGAGTATCTCCCTTTCCTCAGTCACTCACATAAATGACTTCAGGTCCTTCAGGGGGAGGCCTGAAGGAAGATTGACAGCATACACTTGCGGCAACATTGAAGGCTTCACTCTTCCTCAAGGGATCCATCTCCCCTCAGTCAAGAAGCTCCAGGGATCTCAACTGGATGCCAGGTCATAAATTCCCACTATGGTGACTGCATCAGGTCTCTGTCCTCAGAACTACAGCTTTTCTAATTATTACAAAAGTTCATTCCTTACTAGATTTCCCATCCATTACATTCCCAGACACCTCACAATGATTAGTAACCACCACATAACCCTACCTCTCAAAGAAATCCCTCCTGCCTTGTCTCTAGATGGCCAAGTCCCACGGCCTGTCCTCTGCTCTTCCAGAACCCTGTTCTTCTCACTGACAGCAGCAAGGGCAAATCCATGCAGCATCTCCCGCCATGACCTCCAGTTTGCAGACAGTAGGTACCACAGGTACTTGACAGTCACGCCACTGTTCCCCTCACCCGTGCATTTCTTAATGCCTTGGTGAGGAGAATGTTTCTGGATCTTCCTTGATGGGAGCTAAAGGAACAAAGGTAAATAATGCTATGGGACCCACTGAGAATTGGGGCTATGGAAGAGTGACCACTGAAGTAACAGACAGATGCAGCTATTGCCAGATACTCAGTGCCAGAGCAGGGAGGAAGAGGGAAGAAATACAGACCACACCTTCCTCTCACTTCCAGGCTCCATCAGGTGCCCTCTATTGCTAAACCTAACTAGAAGTATGTACACAGGGGAGCCAGGGATGCATTCTAGAAGGGACAAGCACCAAGTGACATAAGACAGGATGGAAATGAGTGGAGAGTGGATCTGTGGGAAGGAGGAGGGGATGATATGGGGAAACAAAAGGAGAATACTAGCTAATAACGCTAGGTAACACTAACATTCCAAAGGCTGTGCTCATATTCAGAAAAGAAAGTTCAGCATAAAGTACTAAACCAGGAGTCAAGATACTGTATTTTCAACTGCTGTTCCAACAGCTGTATTATAAAGGGCCAGTTTATGTCATGCCTTTCTAATTTGACCTAAAGTGCCAGGTGGCACTGGGGCTGGCACAGCCGTGCTCAACTATGTGTTGGAGAGTACACAGAGACTGCCAGGCTGAGGGAAGACACAAGAGAATAGAAGAGATGCTCTCAGGGAACGAGAGACCACACAGCCCCAGAGTCAGGGCGGCATCAGCCACTGTCGGCTGCTCATTTTCCCAGACACAGCCCACAAGCCTCAGCCATGCTGTGCTTTGCAAGACGCTTCTTCACCTTTTCAATAAACCTCCCTGAATTGAAGCTGACGGGGGTTTATTTCTCCTTCATCATCAATTAAATTCTTCACCGCAACAATCTCCAATGAATTTTGGACACAGCAGGCAGGCCCATCCCTGCTTCTGTTCCACTATGTCCCCTGTAGCTTGAAAAGGAGGACGTACTGAACTACCACCAAATGTTCCTCTGGCTCTGATATTCCGTTATTCTGGTTTCTTTTTGGCTACTTTGTTTTTGGAAGCATGCATCCTAAGGCATCCAGTTGAACAAACTTTGTCTACTGTGTCCAGGCATTCCTGGTGGGATTTCAGATAAGACACTCTTGGGTTGCTACACTCACAACCACTGAACCAATTCTATGACCATCTGTTTCATGGCCACATGTCTGTTCATTTTATACGAACATAAAGGGAGGGGACAGACAGCAAACTCGCATGTTATAAATTGTACCATCTTAAAAAGGAAATAAGGCAACACTTTACGATAAAACCTTAAGATGCATTAAATGTAAGTCTAATGCAATAAAGAATGCCCATAAAATTCCTATTTAAAGAATGTTTAGAAAATTGTTGAACAATGGACATCATCATTTAAAGTGATATGAAGAAATCTTCTCAGCTAAACATATGGGCTAGGTTAGAGAGAAAGATAGAGGACCCATCTCTGCCCTGGAAAAACTACTGGTAGCATCTTTCAAAAAGCTCTCTGTGTTTGAGTACGCACCTTGATCCACAGGCTCACATTGGATTCCAACTGGCCGCTGCTTCTTGGCATTAACATTGGATTCCCTACTAGTAAATCTTACCAAGATCTGAGTTTCTGCAGATACGATATTATTTTGTTTGACCATCCTTATCTTCAAGGGCTACCAAGAAGGAACAAAGAATTTATTTACCTCCCCAAGGGTAAAGATTTTACCAATGAGACACTTTCTTACTATGACACCAGGGCCCCCTATGCCCTGTTCACTTCAGTGCCCTTTGTGCCCTGACAGAAGCTCATGCTGGTCCCAGGATTCCTTATATGATTAACCTCCTTCCTGAATCCCAACTTCATGCTGGTGGTGATGACAGGTGTCCTGTATCCCATGCTCATGTCCCTGAAGTCATCAGCCTGTCTCCAGTTAGAAAAAATTACATGTGGCCGGGCGCGGTGGCTCAAGCCTGTAATCCCAGCACTTTGGGAGGCCGAGGCAGGTAGATCACGAGGTCAGGAGATCGAGACCATCCTGGCTAACATGGTGAAACCCCGTCTCTACTAAAAATACAAAAAACTAGCCGGGCGTGGTGGCGGGCGCCTGTGGTCCCAGCTACTCGGAGGCTGAGGCAGGAGAATGGCGTAAACCCGGGAGGCGGAGCTTGCAGTGAGCTGAGATCGCGCCACTGCCCCCCAGCCTGGGTGACACAGCGAGACTCCGTCTCAAAAAATAAAAAATAAAAAATAAATTACATGTATATAGACAGGCCTCTTTGCAAGTAGCAAAAGCTTTCTCACCTTCATACATTAAGGGCTTGGAATGTACAATAGTATAAACACTTTGGGGAAAAATGTCTGGCATCTTCTTACAGAAATAAACAACTACCTACTCTATGACTCAGTAATTCCTAAGCATTTACCCAAGAGAAATTAAAACATATGTCCAGAAAATGATTTATACAAGAATGTTCATAGCACTTTTATTCATAAGAGGAAAAACTGGAAACATTCAAGCATCTGTCAATACAAGAATGGATTAATAAATGGTGATACATTCATTCCATGGAAAGCCTAAAGGAACAAACTGTTGACACACAAAACAACATGGATGAATCTCAAAAACATTTTGAGTGCAATAGGAGCCATACACAAAAGAGTATGAACAATCTCTTGAGAAAAGAGATGAACAATCATGGTCTCAAGAAATGCAGAGCAGAGAGCCCAGAGGCAAAGACTCACAGGACAGCCGGTCGGTCCCAGGCTGTGGATCCTAATTAAAAAACTCCTGCTGGATTTTGCCCAGCTCCATTTCCAAACTATTTTGGGTCAGTGACTTCTTTATCCCTTCCTTGTTCCCTCATTTTGAACTAGAATCACTGTAGTTGTTATTCCATGTCTGTCCCGTCATTTCACATTAGGGGAAGATAAGCTGTTCGTTCCGTTTCACAGGTCGACGGAGGAAAGGGAATTATATCAAGGATCTGTACTTAACGGACACCCTCAGAAGCCTCATCCACACCTGGTGTGGATGTTTTAAATGGGATTTTAAACTTTTCATCTGATATGTTCTACATGACATTTTTCATGTTGAACTAATGCTTTAATGACATGAAATTTGGAAACCTTAGGGGAGAGGGTGAATGCATTTCGCAGTTGGGGGAATGTGAATACTGCGGTAGATGGAATTTCTGAAATGGTCCCCAAACATGCCACACCCTTGTCTCTAAAGCCCATTAAGGTGATGAGACACCATTCCTGTGATTATGTTGTTATATGCCAGTTATATGACTTTAAGCTGGTGAGGTTACCTGCATGAACTGGATCTAATCACATCACTCCATACAAGACAACTTTCTGGGGCTGGTTGGAGAAGCTGAAGTTAGAGAAGATAGGAGCTTGAGAAGGACTCCATGAGCTGCTATTGGTTGATAAAGGAAAAGACAGATAAGGAGGAAAGCAGGGGACCTCTGAAGTCAGAGTGTCTCCTGGCTGACAGTCAGCAAAGATGAAGGGCCCTCAGTCCCCCACAAACAAGCATAGGAACTCTTTCAATATCTGTAGTGAACTGGGAGAAATCGCTTAAGCTCTAGAAGAAAACACAGCCAGCCCATTCCTGGATTTTCACCTCACATGACTCTGAGCAGAAAACCCAGACACTTCATTCCAGATTTCTGTGGTTTCAAACCACTGGTTTACAGTAATGTGATAATTGGCAGCAAGAGAAAACTAGTACAGGTGTCTGTCTCTCCTCTTGAATTTCAATTTCAGACACATGGATGCTAACCCCTCTATGAGAGAAAATCAATCAACCAATCAATGAATGAAAGAACTATTGCAAAAATATTGCCCTCACTCTTTTGTGGCTGTTCCAGAGCCCTTGCCACCTGAAGAAGACAATGAGGGGTATTTCAGGCACATGGGGAGCGTGGCTTTACCGTTATCAATCACATTTCTGAAAGCATAAAAATGGTTCAGGTCGGGCCGTGGCTCATGTCTGTAATCCTAGCACTTTGGGAGGCCAAGGCAGGTGGATCACTTGAAGTCAAGAGTTAGAAGCCAACCTGGCCAACACGGAGGAACCTTGTCTCTACTAAAAATACAAACATTAGCCAAGCGTGGTGGCAGGCACCTTTAATCCCAGCTACTCAGGAGGCTGAGGCAGGAGAATCACTTGAACCCAGGAGGTGGAGGTTGCAGTGAGCTGAGATCGCACCATTGCATTCCAGTCCATGGAATAGAGAAAAACTCCATCTCAAAAAGGAAATAAATAAATAAATAACAAATAAAGATAGTTCATTACTTAACTCCACATATTATTACATGAAAATGTATCATCTCGATTTTAACAGCAGATTTTTTAAAATTCCTTTCCTTGTGCTCACCAGACAAGGTCTGGTAGCAAATACCGGTCACCAACACAGATTAACCAATTCAAGGAGAGCCATAAACAGGACTACTGTTATGTTTCCCAAAAAAACCATCCCTAGAATGCAATCTCTTCTCTACTTGTCACAAAATGAACACAATAGTCCACTATATAAAGTCCCAAACACATGAAAATGTAAATACAATGAAGTCTGCTTTCCAAATATTCATTCTCTTCCAACCCAGTCATGGGGACCAGGGATTAGGAAATGACTACAAAGAGGTTCAAGGGAATTTGGGGAAGCGACAAAATGTGCTGAAGTAGAAACTCTGCCGATGGCTGCACAATTCCATAAATCAGCTGAAATCACTGAGTCGTATGTTGACAACGGGTGACTTTTATAACAAGCAATTCTTTAAACAAACTTTTGGGTTTCTATTCCAACGCAGAAAGAGCTAGGGAGCCATCACTTGTCCTCACAGCTAGCAAAAGGCTACAAGGTGCAAAACCCTAAGAATCCTAGGAGATAACATTCGAGAAAATCTCACGGATCTTGGGTTCAACGATGGCTTCTTAGATACAAAACCAAAAGCACAATATACTAATGAAAAAAAATTAAGTTGAATCTCATTAAAATTAAAAACTTCTGCTCTGTGAAAGACACTGTTAAGAGAATGGAAAAAGCAAGTCACAGACTGGCAGAAAATATTTACAAAATAATCTGGTAGGAAAACTTCTCTCCAAAATATATGAAGAATTCTGAGAACTAAACAACACAAAGCCAAAAAAAAAAGAAAAAATTGGTGAAAGATCTGAACACCTCATTAATAAGATACACAGATGGCAAATAAGCATATGAAAAAGATGCTCAAAATCATTTGGGATTAGGGAATTGCACATTAAAACAAAAATGAGATATCACTGTAAACCTACTAGAATGGCTAAAATTCAAAAAGGTGAACACACCAATGCTGTCAAAGATGAAAAGCAACCAGAACTCTCCATAGCCAGTAGAAATCAAAAGGGTACAGTCACTCTGGAAAACTTAAGTTCACTCAGAATCCTGCACATAAGTAGTTACAGCAATTTTATTCATAATTGCCAAAAGTTGGAAGTACGCAAGATGTCTTTCACCAAGTGAATGGATAAGCAAACTGTGTTGTAGCCCCACAACGAAATCTGATTCAGTGATTCTAAAAAGCAAGCTATCAAGTCATAAAAAGACATGCAGGAACTTAAAATACATAATGCTAGAAAGAAGTTAGTCTGGAAACCTACATACTGTACGATTCCAACTCTAGGACATTCTTGGAAAGTCAAAAAGAGAGAAGTAGTAAAATGATGAGTGGTTGTCAGGAGTGGAGAGGTAGACGCATGAAATGGTGAAGCACAGGGAATTTTCAGCAGTGAAATTATTTTGCATGATGCTGTATTGGGGATTTAGGACACTATGTAATTGCCAAAACACATAATCTGTGAAACTCAGATGAACTCTAATGTAAACTATGGACTTCAGTTGATAATGATGTATCAATAGCGGTTCATCAATTGTAACGAATGAACCACACTAATACAACATACTTATAGGGGAAATTGTGTGCTGGAGGACATCGGAGCCTAGGGGAACTCTCTGTACTATCCACTCAATTTTTCTGTAAACCTATAACCATTCTAAAAAATAATGTCTATTAATTTTTTTTTTTAAATAGGATGCAGCAGTCGCATATCAAGGTTTTGGTGGCATCCTGTTATTGTGTGGTTAGTACTTGGCATTGAAGTGCACCAACCTGGAGTCAGAGCAGTTGGAGATTTCCAGGCCTGTGCTATTTACCTCGAATCCTGGGGTGCCCCGGAAAACAGCAGATCAGTTAGGGAGAAGCAGCCTCAGCAATCTAGATAGTGCAGGTTTGTGGTAAAGACACGTACAAACCATCTGGGTGGGCAGACCTTGGTGAAGACTAGAAACCACTGAGACTCAGCAGCTGCCCCGGTGGAACCCACAAATCAAAGGAGGGGCTGGGAGGAGCTAAGGGCTACTGGACGAGCTCCCTGCCTGCAAGACAGAAGCAGCTCCAGAGATTCTGGTAAATAATGTAGGTTTCAATACAGTGTGATCTACTCAAAAAAGCAGAGAGAATGAAAAGGAAAGAAAGAGAGCATGAGAAAGAAAGAAAAAGAAAAGCAGAAAGGAAGAAAGGAAAGAAGGGAGGGAGGGAAGGAGGAAGGAAAGGACGAAGGGAAGGAGGGCGGGAGGGAAAGAATAAAGAGAGAGAAAGAGAGTTGGAGGGAAGCAGGGAAGGAAGGAAGGGAGAGGGAGAGAGGGAGGGAGGGAGGGAGGGAACAAATTTACATGAAGATGAGAACACTGGGGAACTTACACCACCAATATTTTCCATTAACAGGAACATGCTAACTAGTTACTAGAGAAAGACGCACTACTGTAAAACCATATACTGTCCATGGGGTACAACCCCTTCCTCCTCCTCTGAAACACATTCTCTCGCCCACTATTGCCAGAGGCACTGAGTCTTATCTTTGGATAAGTTCTGCCCACAAGAATGAGAGGAGATAGTGGACCCGAGAACACCAGGCCACGACCGTCCCTACTGATCCTTGTCCACTCCAGAAGTTACCTGGCTGCAGTTAGTGGCCTCAGCCCCTGGGTCTGATGTCATCCATTTACCTTTCTCACTGGACTTCTCTCCTTGCACTTGCTCCCACTCCCCCAGGACCTGGTGGGCGGCCACGTGAGAAGGACACAAACAAATCATGCCCCTTTCTTTCTCCCCCTCCCAATGCCTGCAGTGCTGGGTTCCGTGGGGTAGTGGCCTGAGATTTATGGGGCCTCTAGCCCAGAGCAAGACCTGCTACCTAATAGTCACCCCATGAAAGCACAGGGAAAGAAGGCATCCACCACAAGGTCCTGGGGAACCAAGAATTCCACTGTGGCCCATAAATTCTAAGTCCTACAGGATTCTGGAATGGGAGATGGGACAGGCCTTCAAAAGTGGCCACTCTTTTAACCCATTATACTGTCAACTGAGCCATGTTTCCCCATCCTGGACACATCTAGAGGGCACTGCCTAAAACCAGACACATCTCCCCATCCAGGAGAGAGTAGGGGCCTGAGCCTGGGGGATGCAGGGGGACAGGGAGGGGATGAGCCAAGAAAGCTGAAGAAGAGAAAGCAGGTGAAAGGGGACAGCAGGGTGGAAACAGAGAGAAAAGGGGGCAGACAATGGGGGGTGAGAGGGGAAGAGTGAGGAGGGGGATGCAGATCTAGCTACTGAGGAAAAGTCCTGGAGAGAACACTGTCCTCTCCTGAAGTAAAATCACTTCCACCTGACCACGGCACTGCAGGTCGTGGGCAGCACACGCTGGGAATATTTGTTCATTCATTTAACAAATACTTATTTCATATCTGTTTCATGCCAGGCAAGGCCCTGCGATCCTTAGGGACCTTGGCATCTTCCCTTCACATCTGCGTCACAATACAAAGAGGACTCTCTGACCCCATCGAGCTGGCAATGCCTCGGGATTTTCACCTGTTGGATCCGGCAGCTCTTCATGTCGGCCTACACCGTGTGAGGCTGCTCTTGGTGCACCGAATGGGGAAGTTTCTGCATCAGTGCCTCGGAGAGTCCACCGGAAGCTCTGGACAGTGGGAGTCGGTGGCACCCCAGCATGGAGGCCAAGAGCACACAACACTGAAGCTCCAGACACCCTCAGGAGGAAAGGAAGGGACAATCGGCTGGTGAGACCCTGGATCACCAGGAACCTTCGCCTGGGTCGAAACAGGATTTGCCTTCAGATTGCCTGTGAGATAAAAGAGAGAAATTAAGGTTAACATTGAGATTTGGGGCTTCAGCAACTTGAAGGATGGAGCTGCCATTTATGGAGACTGGGAAGACCCAGGGAACAGCGGCTTGAAAGGTGGTGGGGAACTAGAGTTGGTTGGGTTTCTGTCATATGTAATCAACAGTCCTGATCAGACTGGGCAATATAGTAAGACCCCATCTCTGAAAATAAAAACTGAAAAATTAGCCGAGCATGGTGGTGCACACTTGTAGTCTCAGCTACTCGGGAGGCTGAGACAGGAAGATTCCTTGAGACTTCAGTTAGAGGTTAGTGAGCTATGATGGCACCACTGCACTCCAGCCTGGGGGGAAAAAAAATAAAGAGTCCTGACCAAATACTTGAGTAGCCAGGGAAGTTTTCACAAAGTAAGTAATATTTGAGGCACATCTTAGTGAACGAGAATTCGATTATTACTGTTAGGGAATTAAGAGAATGTGGGTGTAGTTAGTTAATGCTTACTGAACTATCGTCAGAATCTCATCTACTGCTCTATCTGGTCTATCTGTACACATATATTCTATATGCTGTCTCACTGAGCTTTCGCTAGGTTATGCTACAGTAACAAAAGCCCCAAAATCTTAGCAGCTACCCACACAAAGCTTTATTTTTTATTGACGTTTCCTTTTATGGCAGGTTGACTGTGACTCTGTTCTATACAAGCTATTTTATTTGTTAGATGGTGAAAACTGTGATACTTGGAGATTGCTGAATATGGTATTAGTATGTTCATTCATTCACTCATTTAACAAATATTTATTCATTATCTGTTTCATGCCAGGCAACGTCAAGTACTGAGAATATTGTGGTGAATAAAAGAGACAAAATCTCTAATTTCCAGGAGCTAATATTGAAAATAAGATTAAAGACAAACAAAATAATCATAACAACAATGAATATTATATTCATAAATATAGCTGTAAGAGATTTTAGTAAATCTTTTAAATTACAAAAATGTAAAAATTATTAAAACCAAAATGGCCAGGTTTGATGGCTGATGCCTGTAATCCCAACACTTTGGGAGGCCAAGGTGGGAGGATCATTTGAGCCCAGGAGTTTGAAACCAGTCTGGGTGCTACAGGAAAACCCTGTCTACAAAGAAATAGAAAATTAGCCAGGTAGAGTGGTGCATTCCTATAGACTCAGCTACTAAGGAGGCTGAGGTAGGAGGACTGCTTCAGCCTGAGAGGTCAAGGCTGTAGAGAGCCATGATCATACCACTGCACTCCAGCCCGGGTGACAGAGCGAGACACTGTCTCAAGAAAAAAAAAATTATTCGATGTAGTCCTCAAACTATTATGTGGAATACTATTGTTTACATCACATCACATGAGTCCTTTCAATGGCTGAACACTTATTTCAGTGCGATCCAGAAAGCTTTCCTGGGAACTAAGTACACCTAAGAACAATTCAGTATGAAAGAGTTACTGCCTTGACAGGAAGATTGTAAACATTTAAAAAGGCAAATAAATAAATAAAAGAGTGAAAACTGTAGCTCTGTGAGGCTCAAATAACATCTCATTCAACTCACAATGAACACCTTGCAATCATTATGAACACCATATAATTCACTTAATACATTTTGCCTGAACGTCCAACACATCTGAATGACCAGCACCTGTATGTAGCCAAGAAATTGACAATCATTTATAAATTATCACTTATGACTCCATCTGCTCTACGCACTTGTTTTTTTAATTTTATTCATTTATTTATTATTTTTATTTTTTGTAGAGATGGGATCTCACTATGTTACCCAGGTTGGTCCAGAAACACAAACAGACCCACACTAATTTCAGAAATCAGATGACAATACAGTCATTCAATTTATGAAAAAACGTGCCACACGGTGCAGAAGGAAAAGGATGGTCTTTTCAACAAATGCTGCTGGATCAAGCAGACACATCCATGTAGTAAACAGTGATCATAGCCAAGTGGGGTGGCTCACACCTGTAACCCCAGCACTCTGGGAGGCTGAAGCAGGCAGATTACTTGAGCCCAAGAGTTCGAGACCAACCTGGGAAACATGTTGAATCCCCATCTCTACAAAAAATACGAAAATTAGCCAGGCATGGTGGCGCACGCCTACAGTCGCAGCTACTCAGGAGGCTGAGGTGGGAGGATCGCTTGAGCCAGGAGGTGGAGGTTGCAGTGAGCTGACATGCTGCCACCACACTCTAGCCTGGGCAATAGAGTGAGGCTCTGTCTGAAAAAAAAAAAAAAGCAAAAACTAAAATAAAATTGTTATAAGGTTAACACACAAAAATGTGTTCATACTCTTAGGTTAGGTGTTGATTTCTTAAACAGGACACAAAAAGTAGTAACCATCAAGGAAAAGATTGATAAAGTATAATTTCATTAAAATTAAGAATCTCAGGCCGGGTGCAGTGGCTCATGCCAGTAATCCCAACACTTTGGGAGGCCGAGGCAGGTATATCACGTGAGCCTAGGAATTCCAGACCAGCCTATGCGACGTGGCAAAACTCCATCTCTACTAAAAATACAGAAAAGAGCTGAGTGTGGTGGTGCTCCCCTGGAGGTCCCAGCTACTTCTGGGCTGAGGCAGAAGCATCACCTAAGCCTTGGGAGGTCAATGTAGTGGTAAGCTGAGATTGTGCCACTGCACTCCAGCCTGGGCAACAGAGTGAGACCCTGTCTCAAAAAGAAAAAAAAAAAAGTTAGAGAATCTCCATTCATGAAAAAACACCATTAAAAGAGTAAAAAGGCAAGTTACAGATTGAAAAAAGGGAAATGCAATACATATATATCCTAGAAAGGATGCATATCCAGAATAAAGTATTACAAATCAACAGAAAAACAAGCAAGTCAATGAAAAGTGGATAAAAAGATTTAATAGGCACTTCACAAAAGAGGGCATAAAAAATGGCAATAAAAGATAATCAATTAAACCACACTGATACATTACTGCACCCCTACTAGAATGGCAAAATAATTTTTAACTGACAGGCATCAGCAAGGACATGGGGTAACCAGAATATCCCTGCCAAATGGTACAACCACTTTGGGAAAATGTTCAACAATATGTAATACTAAAGTTTTATCATTCATATACCTCTAAAACCAACAATGCCACTCCTACAAATATACCCCAGTCTAGTACTGTTCTATTTCTTGAACTGTGGTGTCACGGTAAAAATTACTTTTTTTTTTTTTTTTTTTGAGACAGGGTCTCACTCTGCCATCCAGGTGGGAGTGCAATGCCATGATCATGGCTCACTGTAATCTCAGCCTCCCGGGCTCTGGTGATCCTCCCACCTCAGCCTACTGGGTAGCTGGGACTACAGGCACACACCACCACACACAGCTAACTTTTGTATTTTTAGTAGAGACAGGGTTTTGCCACATTGCCCAGGCTGGTCTGGGAATCCTAGGCTCAAGTGATCTACCCACCCTGGCGTCCCAAAGTGCTGGGATTACGGTGTGCTCTACTGCGCCCGGACCAACTGCACTTTTAAAATAGTCAACTTCTTCTGTATACTTCAGTACCTTTTCAAAGATTTCTTTGACACAAAGTTCTCAGAAATCTTAAAGCTAGCATTTCAGAATAGAAAAAAATAGCTTCTGCTTCACTGGTGAAATTTTACTAATAAAATTTAAAAACAGAAAGCTACTAACGCACATCAGCTCCGAACAAAGATTAAACACTACCAGCAGATCTTTCTTTAACTTCGTGAAGCACTGGGATTCATTCTTTCGGCAAAGAAAGGATGAACACTGTAACCCAAAGAAAAGATACCACTTGAGAAAAGACTTCTTTTCCAAAGCAGCTCTAGCAGCAAAAGACAGGAGGAAAGCGAGGAAACCATGTCAAACGTCCTGGTTAACTCTTCAGTGAAAGGAAGCCAAATGAGATGATCTAAGAAGCCAGAAAGACAGACAGACAGACAGACAGACAGACAGACAGACACAGGGAAATCACAGCAACTCTTTGCAGTGCAAACACCAACCCCACAATCCATCCTACCGGAAATCCTGCGGTTAATTTGAGGCTTGCCCCGCTAGTCATGAATCATGAGGTGATTCGGTGATGGCCACAAACGCTCCTCATGTGCATCCTGGACCTGGCACACCTGGCTTGCCCATCGCCAGCCTGGAGACACCGCCAGGAGCAGAATCCCGGAGGCCAATAAAGACTCCAACTTTGCAAGCAGAGGGAACCGATTTCTGGACTCGAAGGTGGGGTCCGGGGTCAGTGTCCTCTACAGGATATAGGAGGACGTGCCCCCGAAGCTGCTCCGTCCCTCCAGTGCCTGCGATGCCACACAACACCCACCAGCGAATTTCCTCCCCAGCGCGCACCAGAGGTGGGCTGCGGGCGGCAGCAGCAGGGGAAGAATCGAGCTCAGGGAACTCAGGCCCCGGCCGTGCACCCCCCACACCCACCACCCCTCGCGCTACAAAACTTGCCACCGCCGCGCCTCAATCCAGCTGTGCGCCCGCGAGTCCCGGATTCACCGCCCGCCCAGCCGGACGGGGCGTCCTCACCTCGGAAAGGCTGGGTTGGACTTCGCGGTAACTTCCCATCCAGAGGGCAGCCAGCAGCCGCGCCGCCGCGCCTCGGCCCAGCTCCTGGCGCAGCAGGTCGCCAGTCCCGCGTTCCAAAAGCGCCATGCTCACTCAGAAGCTCAGGCAGCCTCGCGACCCTCACCAACCACTCCCAGTACCGCCGCGGTCTCAACCGCCAGCCAGCCCCGCGCCCGCGCCAGCCCGCGACTGGCTCCTCAGGATCAGGCTCGGCGGAGTCAGGAGAACCCAAGGCGCAGGCGCGGCGGGGTCTTAAAGGGACCGGGCCGCCTCTACTGCATAACGGTTCCAGCAGGTTACGGGCCTCGCGGGCGGAGAAAAGGAGTAACCGAGGGGATGGACCCAGTGCAGCGGGGATGGGGAAATCCCTCTCTCCCCTCCGCCTCTCTTTCAAAACACCAGCCCTCCACTCTGCAAATCGCTGATTTTCCCGGCCACTTGAACCGCCCCTGCCAGGTTAAAGAGGCAGGAGACACACCCCCTCGGGGCCCCGAGGGACCCCGCGCTTAGCACTGCAGGCCTGGCGCTGCCGCACCGCCCCGGAGTCTGACTTCCAGGCCCGGGCACGCGGTGCAGACGCGCAGGCTTCAGAAGGCAGCCCCCAGTTCCCCCGACAGGTGGCCTTAGGTCACTCGCAGAAAAAAAATCCAACGTGTCAATGGCACTTGTAGTTATTTTCTAATTTAAATTTATAACAGATTTTGCAGATGGGCTCCCACTGAAATAAACCTTTGAGAAAAAGAAAACCTTTTTTTTCAACAAGGTTAGGAAATACCAAGAAATAGGAAGTAAAGCCATGCCGTCCACCCAGCTAAAAACTTTGAAAACTTGATATTTTATCTAAGGAAAATGTTTGCATAACTTTAGGTCATGCCATTATTTAAAATCAATTTCAATTACCAATTTCATTGCAACTGAATCTATCTTGTATAAGCAAACAAAGATACATCCCTGATCATCTACCTCTCCCCTCCTATATTCCATCCATCAGCAAGTCCTACTGGTTTTTACTTTCCAAATTTTCCTTGAATGTGTCCTCTTCTGTCTCTTCTATCAGCACCCTAGTCAGGCTACCTTCACCTGGGGAGTGGGGTGGAGGAACTACTGACCTAGTCTTCTTGTGGTTTACGCCTCTCTAATCTCAACACAACTGGCAGAGTGGTTTTTCAAAATATAATGTGACCCTGTCACTTCCCAGCCTAAACCACTTAAACGCCTTCCCATTCTCTTAGACGAAACCTACTAACCAAGCCCTGAATGACCAGGAGCCTTGCCCACTTCTTCATCTCTTCTCACCACTCAGACCAATTCCATTCTCTTCTCTCTGCTCCAGACAAACTGGTCTCTTTTATTCCCTATTTAGCAGCTTCCTGGCCTCCACAGAGCTTTTTCTCATGCTTTGCTCTGTGCTGGGAAGGTTCTTCTAACCCCCATCCTTCTGAGAACAGCTGTAGTCTCCACCTCTGAAAGGCACCTTCTGACCTCCCTATGGTGGTGCATTACTCCTCTCACATTGCATGAAACTGTAATCAGGTGGTTATTTTGGTGAATTTTTTACTATCAGCTACGTAAGCCCAGGGATTTGGTTTTGTTTGGCTCATGATTTGTATTTCCACATTTGTTAAATACATATTGGTTCATAAATGAGAATGATAGGCACTAGAAGTTGAAGTAAATTTGGCATAAAGTCAGAGAAAGGTAAAATGTCACAGTCTGACATTTGGAGTCAGAATGTAGAAACTTCAATTATATTAAAACTGATTTTATATCGTTTTAGGCTGAGTTGTCACAGTATGCTTTGGGTAACCTTTAAAACTGAGTTCTCAAAGAGCCTTGTACAAACACCTGATTAATAATGATAAGCCATGGGATGGCCCACATAAAACTAATAACATTGGTTGCTTCAAGAGAGGAAGACCGAGTCAGGCACAATGGCTCATGGCTGTAATCCAAGCACTTTGGGAGGCCAAGGCCCACAGATCATTTGAGCTCAGGAGTTTGAGACTAGCCTGGGCAACTTGGTGAGACCCTGTCTCTACACAAGATACAAGCAAAATTAGCCGGGTATGGTGGTGGGCACCTGTAGTCCCAGCTATTTGGGAGGCTGAGGTGGGAAGACTGCTTGAGCCCAGAAGGGTGAGGCTGCAGTGAGCCATGATCAGGCCACTGCACTCCAGCCTGGACAACAGAGCAAGATCTTGTCTCAAAAAAACAAAACAAAACAAAACAAAAAAGAGAGAGAGAGAAATGAAGACTGGTGACTGGTGGCTACTGGTGGGAAGGAGATTTTTACTACATGCCCAAAAGGTTTAAAATTGTAACTTTTTTATTTTAAAGTCTGTGAAGATAAATGACAGAAAAGAGCACATACCTTCCCATTTATTTGAAATTCTAGAAAGGGGAAAATTAATCTGTGGTGAAAAAATCGTAACAGTGGTTCCCTCTGGCAGGGGATTGACTGGGAAGGTACATGAGAGAAATTTCTGCGTGGTAAAAATGGTCTCTGTCTTTATAGGGATATGAATTATATAAGTGTATTCATTTGCCAAAAAACATACAGTTAACACTTCAATGAATGTAAATTTTTACCTTAAAAACTATAAGAATAAATACAAATTTAAAATCTACTGGCTAACCCCTAGTTGAGTACTCAATGTCTATGGGTATCGGCCAAGGCTATACATACTCGATTTTGTTTAGTCCTCATACCTTCCTCAAGGGGTAGGTATTATTACCATAATCCCCTTGCATATGAAGAAGCCAAAATGTAGTAAATACCAAATAACTTGCCTCGATTTATACCCCTGGAAAATGGTGGAAGAGCTTTAAACACCATCAGTCAAATGCCAGAAGTTGTTAAACATTAGACCCTATAGCACTTCTCTGAAATTATAGTATTTTTGATATATATATACATCTATATGTGTGTATATATATACATCTCATCTACTAGATCAACAGCTTCACAATGATTGAAATCATAGTTTGTCTTTTTGTTTGTTTGAGGTTTATGTTTTTATTTCATTACTTTAAAGACTGAGTCTCAGCCGAGCATGGTGGCTCACGTCTGTAATCCCAACACTTTGGGAGGCCAAGGTGGGTGGATCACTTGAGGTCAGGAGTTTGAGACCAGCCTGGCCAACATGGTGACACCCCATCTCTACTAAAAATACAAAATTAGCCAGGTGTGGTGGCACGTGCCTGTAATCCCAGTTACTCGGGAGGCTAAGGCAGGAGAATCGCTCAAACCTGGGAGGTGGAGGTTGCAGTGAGCCAAAATTGTGCCATTGCACTCCAGCCTGGGCGACAGAGTGAGACTCCATCCCAGAAAAAAAAAAGAAAAAGACTGAGTCTCACTCTGTTGCCCAGACTGGACTTGGATTCCTTAATTCAAGCCATCCACCTGCCTAGGCTTCACCTGGGACTACAGGCTCAATATTTTTGTCTTAAGTTTCTAAGCAGTCCCAACACTTTGCACAGTAGCTGTTCAATGTATTTTGAGTAAATGATTAAAAACAAGCTTGATGTTGATTTTATTGGTACAATTTATATTTACATATGTAATATTTATATTATATGCTTTTATATATTTATATGTGTGTGTATGTGTATAATTGGTACTAACTTAGCACTGCTGTGCTTAACTGCCTGAGATGCATCTCAAATGAATAGGCCTGAGGAGAGAAGCTTGTGTCATTAGCTCTGACCCTGCAGCACTAATTCTGGTTTACCCCTTTCTTTCAGTCTCCCTGAGCACATCAATTTATTGGCTGAAAGAGCTTACACTTTAACATCTCACCAAAATAGCTCATTCTAACCAAAGAAACTTCTACCAAGTGCTTGATCATTTGCATAAGTGAAATTTCACTGTGTGAGTTTCACCCAACACCACCTCTGCTCCAGCTCCTGCTACTCTACTGCTCATACCCTGGAACTCCACACGTGGAGTAGAAGACGGAGGATGCAGGGTGCAGGGGGCAGCAGCATCCTCCTCAGAGGTTTTATTTGCAGTAAATTCAGGTGCAGAAGGCAAAGCAACAAGGAGTCAAGGTGAGGCAGGAGAATAGCAGAGGGAACTGGGAATTGAATAAAGGTCAAAATGAGTAGGAGCAGAAGCAGGATAAAGAAGTGGGTGAGCATGAAACAAAATAAGCAGAAGTTGAACAGCGAAAACAAAAGTGAGATAAGAGTAGTGACTAAAAAGCTTATGGCTGGCAAGATCCAGAGCAAACCAGTAAGAGGCAGCTCCTCAGAGATAGGCATGTGTATGAGAGAGAAAAATTAGCTTTAAAATGACCCCAGATGATAATCATCTCATTAAAGCTAATGCATATACACTGCATATAATGGATGTACTTAAAACTATGGGATGGAGGCAATGTGGAAGCTCACAGGGGCCAAAGTAACTAAGCAACCCACCTATCAATCAGAGGGCACATGCTGGGTAGAGATTAGGCAGCCCCAGGAAAAGGAGAAAAAAAAAGTGTAAAAAGACCCAAAGCCCAAAGTTCACCAAACTTACGCTGATCTCATTTTGCAGAGATCAGCCCATCCTCCCCTCTCTGAGAGTGTTACTGTGCTTAATGAGTCTTTTGCTGCTTTGCTGTGTGTGTCATGTCCAATTCTTTAAGATACCAAGAACCTGGGACTTCACAACACCAGCCAGTAACAAAGGTATGTAAGCTTGGGAGGGAGGAAAGAAAGGGGAAGGGGGCTAGAGGAGATTCAGACATGAGATGCATTCACCCTGTAAGTTGAACCCTGGTCTCCAGCGTGGGTGTTGACAGTTCTATTACTGAACCATCAATGTTCCATGTGCTATAACCTCTCATGGGTGTAAAAACAAACAAACAAAACAAAACAAAAAAACAACTCTAGTGTTATGGGCAGGCATGAAGGGGCGGGGGATGGAGGTGGGAATGTTCTATAATAGGCTTACACAGATGTCTTTGGAAAAGAGAGCCAACAAAGCAACATGCACTTAAAGCAAAGGCTTGTCCTAAACCTTCTGTTGTTTGCCAAGGGAAGAAATCTTGGCTTGGAGTGAAATTTTCACTTCCTCTCTTGTGTAGATCTCTGTAAGACCTAAAAGCTTGGAAGACAGTCATTTTGATCCTTGGACTTTTCTAGAGACTCAAAAGATGCATCTGGACATGACTCCTGGAGTGGCCAAAGAGACTGTGATTAAGAAAAGAAATATTGGAGTGAATTTTCACTCACTCCCACTTTTGTAGGTTTGGTAAAAACATATGGGTTTAGAAGCAAGATATTTGGCTTTTTCACATGACTCAAAAGAGGTGTAGATGAAGAGAAGCTCGATCATGCCGCAGATCTTCCAGAGTAACCTGGATGCGTCCCTAAATCTCCAGATCCTGGTCTTTGAAAGCCTGTTTAGGGAAAGAATTCATGATTGTCTCAAGGTTGAGAGGAAAGGGTTTGGGAAGCACCAAGGCATGGGTTGGCAAAAAGATTACACCATCATTGAGGAAATGAAATTTCCAGAGGTTTTCACTGAATCTGGGACCACAGGCAAAGGCCTGGATGAACTTCCTGTGTATTTCTATAGAGGTCTGTTATCTAGTTGTATAGAGCCTGTTTCACAATTAGGCTCTTTCAAATCTGGTATGTTGATTTAAATGCATTATAAATAACTTCATAATGTTGCCTGACATATGTCTCCTATGCAAGGCTTTGCTCTGGGTATCCTGTTTGCTCGCTGTGTCTACTCAAGAGTCCTATACAAACCTATTTTAGAAACACCGCTTCAAAGTCCTTCCAGAGACTCTTCAAAATTAGATCTAGTGAAACCGCACCCCGTGGGGCATTGGTAGTTCAACCGTGGTGTTCTTGCCACCTACGCGGGAGACCCAGGTTCGACTCCCAGCCAAAGCAGGCCTTCTTACCCTTCATGCTCCAAGTTCATGCTCAAAGGGCTGTTACATTTCTATATTATACTACACAGGCTGTACTGCATTTAGGGGCCTTGGATTATGGTGGCTGGAAGCTAACCCGAGTGGCGGGCCACTTCTGGAGTATTCTCTGTGCTGGATCTAATCTCGAATTTACAGTTCCTTTGCTCAAAGCCTGTCTTTGAAAGTGGGGGTGTTTCCGGTGGGTTGCTGCAGTCTGGAATACTGGGAACCAAATAAAGCCTTTGCTACTTTCATCTAGTCTCCAGGCAAACCCCTAGGTAACCCAAAGGCCATCAGACGGATTCCCGTGATGGACTTTCCCCTCCATTAGGCGACATCTCACTATAGAGTGAGGATCAAGAAGTAAAGGTCCGAAGGAGAGAAGCTGCGCGCCGGGGAGACTCTTTGTTCTTCAGAGAGGCGTCAGCGGCCCAAGGAAAAGGGAGGATTGTGGGGAGGTATCTGCGTAGAGATGAGGGGAGCAGCAGAGACAGAGTCTCATGCAGAGATGTGCCCAGACACCCTGAACCAAGTTACTTAACCTCGTCAACCACCGTGGCATCCGTGGCGACCGTGGGCCCGTCGGTCTTCCAGGAGGGATTCTGTGTCCCTGTTATTGTGTGTCACAGGTGTTAGCCTGATATTTATATTTTTAAGGAGAGAAAACGAACTCCAGAATTTGGGAACTGTTTTTCCGGTTTTGCTTTATACCTCTTGGACACTCTTTCTGAAGGATTGGGTCTGAGGGGCATTGAGGTGTGACTATGGTAGACAAGGGGTGATTAATTTTCATCCAAAAATCTTTGGTGGATTCCCCGCTCTCCGGCTCCCCAGTCTAGCAGTACTTTAAAACAGAAGATCAGCAACATTTGGAGAGTTTTTTTCCTTTGCATTTTAATGATAAACTTAATTTATTCAATTCCAAAAGTTTTCTTATTCTGAAGTTGTCTTTCTATATTTTGAGTATAAAACAATGGCCATACTATGTTGGAACCACCAAGGTTCTTCTCTTCACTTGTTTATTTGTAATGTCTCTGTAATCTGAGAATTTCCTGAGTAAACTGGGTACTGTTACACAGAATTCCTTATTTTTGAACATTCTTTGTAAACAGGAATTAGGATTGGGGGTGGGGAGGGAGCAAGGAGTATGAGTCCTGATTTGTAGAACAGAAAATCATGGATTACTTATGTGATGGATCAAAGGGTTTAAAAACTCTCAGCATCCCCAGATTTCCCGTTACTGTTTGCTGAAGGAAAGTTCTGTCTTTGACTGCCTTTCTTACCCTCTCCTGGCCTGTGAGAAGCTTCCTCCTTATTCATTTTATTTCCTCCTCCCCTCTCCGCTCCCCCCCCCCCACCCCCCGCAGCCCCCTCCTCTTTTTCAGTGAAGCCTTTGGAGGAAAGTCCGGTTTGGGAGAAGACCCACACAGGCAAGGACAGCGACAGCAGGAGAACACTGACATAGTTACACTCTTGTCGCCAGCACTTTTATTAAGACATTGTGAAAAGACAAAGACAACAGAGGAGAGCAGAGAATAATGTCTCTAAAGTTTCAGCTATTCCAGGACGTTGTGCCAATCGTCCAGAGTCCTTGATCCAATGTAGTAAAGACTAGGGGCATTTTCCCTGAAGGCTTTGATTGCTGGCAAAATCTCATTAAAGGTGTATACATTGATAGGTTGGCCACAGGACGGACAAAAGAAGAGCCCCTGGCCTACATCTGCCAAGATATATGTGTAAGAATGCTCTCTGCAGCATTATTTTTTATTGTAAAATAGCAGAATGAATTTATTATTCAATAATTATAAAATGTTCAAATGTATGTGACTATATTCGGACAATGAAAAACGCAGCTGTTAAAAGTAGACAACACTGATGATTCAGATGTTACTGATGAAAATAATCACAGATGACAATTATTGAGCATTTATGGCACTTTTACCTGCATGACCTTATTTCAAGTTCAGAACAACCAAGGCAAAGAGTAACTTGTGGCGGGCGTGAGAGGTTCCGAGGCACAAAAGGAAGATAGGCATTCAAGGAACACGAGGATAGAAGATCCGCAGTAGGAGAAGAGAGAGGAAGAGGAGTCCGCCAGGTGGGATGCTGGAAGGCGCGGGATAGCTCGGCTGAGAGAGGGCGCTCCTGCTCCGCAAGCCGCCCTGCGACCGCAGGCCTCCCGCTGCCTTCTTCCAGGAAGACGGCCCTGCTTTCCTCTGGTCTCGGTTGAGACGCTGCAAAGCGCATCGTCCTCGAGCATTTCTCTTCTCCCCAAGACCCTCCGGAGGAAGGATGGGCGGACGGAAGCTTCACCCCTAAGTGGTCAAACGCGCAGAGCTCCGCATTCTTCAGGAGCATTTCCCAACTGTCTCTCACGGGTAAGAGTGGGCCCTGCAGGATGTTGCCTCCGGTTCCCTGAGGAGCAGTGCCGGAGATGCCCACGTGACCAGCTCCCGGGCCACGCGACCCAGGCCCTCCAGGAGGAGCGAGGAGTCCTGGGCCCTGAGCCAGCCCCCTGGACCGGCTGTGCCAAGAGAAGCAGCAAGGGAAGCGGTCCCCTCCCGCCTCAGGGTCTCTGTCCTCCTGGAGTTAAGAGACGTGCATCCAATCCCCTCTGCAAGTGCTGGAGAGGAGGCTAGGTCTTTCCCACGGGCTGGGGGCCTTGCTGTCCCAAGGACCGCTGGGGAGGAAGAGGAGGCAGAGGCGGAAGAGGAAGCCAGCTGAGATGTGTGAAGCAGCTCTGGCTACAGCGGGTAGGGAGAGGGCCCACGGGACCCAGGAGCCTCCGTGCGGAGCCAGGCCTCAGCAGCAGCCGCCTTGTTCCTGGAAGGGGTGCCTCCATCCATCTTGTCCTCAAAGACTGTAGGGAGACCTTCTTGCCCGTTGGGAAAGCGACGTCTCCCATGCTTTCCTACCACGCAGGCCTGGTGTCCTTTCTCCTGCTAGTGTCTGCCCGCCAGCCTGCCGGGGCTGCGGCGGCGGCTGTTCCACGCTCTCGGTGGACGCTGCCTGCCCGCCAGCCAAGAGCGCGGTTGCAGGCGGGAGTTGGGGAGTCCCGAAGGAGACCCAAGGTCTTGTTCAGTGCTTTTTTGCTATAGTCAAATTCAGCGTGTAAAAGAGAGCTCACGTCTGTCTGTTCGTGAGCTTTTGTGAGAACACCAAGGAAGCACACTCAAGATGCCTAGGAGGGCGGGAAGAGTCTCTGGCGGAGATATCCGCGTGGGCGTTGAGCCAAGGCAGGTGAGGAGAGTGCGCGAACCCAGCCGCCCGGTGGCGCGAAAGCCACCGCAGAGGAGGGCCCTGCCTGTGGGGAAACTGCAGGGGGCAGCGCAGCCGAAGTGCGGTGGACTAGCCTCGTCCAGGGAGAACCCCTTTCCTAACCACGGTCTGTACCCCGCCAGGTAAAGGGAAAGGAGGGACAGCACAGCCTCCTCTCCATTGGCCGGACGCTCAGGGTCACCACCTTCCCCTCTGCTCTCCCCTCGCCTTTCTTCCAAACCACTGTCCACTGAAGATTCCACCGACAGTCACCCACCCGACAACCCAGGCCGCCTTTCAGCAGCGGCTCCCGCCCGGCAGCCACCACGCCTTCTCACCCCCTCGGTTCTGCCCGCCGCCTCTGCCCGGTCTGTGCACTTCACCTCCCTGGCTCCGGCTCCCCGCTGAGCTTACAGTGGACGCGGGGCAGGACGGGGCGAAGGCCATTCGGCTGCCCCTCTAGCTTCGGAATCACCCAATGCACGGGTTTCCACCGTAGCCGGCAAGATGCGTCTCTCCTGTTTCCCGAGGTTTTGGAGCCTGCACAATTGTTCTACACAAGGCGGTGGCCCCGCCTAGCGTTGGATGGGCGCTTGCTCTGCATGGTGATGTGGGAGGGGGGGTTGACTGTCCGTGAGTCTCAGTCGGGTGGTGTGCTTGCTTCCACGTCTGGAGTTGGCTGGTTCGAGTCCGTTCTATGAAGTGTTTTTTTCATTTTAAACATTCTTAAACCGCTGGCAACTTTCTTCCATCCAGCACACGCTCTCATAGAAAAGAAGAGCCAGACCAACTTTACCCTCCTCTCCTCGGTGTCTACCGTACCATATGAGGACGTAAATCAAGGTCCGCTAGGATTCTGTTCTGGGATCTCTCCATCTCGCTCTCTCTGTGTCTCTCTCTTTGGTGACGGAGTCCCGCTCTGTCACCAGGCTGGAGTACATTGGCACGATCTTGACTCATTGCAACCTCCGACTCTCTGGTTCAAGCGAGTCTCCTGCCTCAGCCTCCCGAGTAGCTGGGATTATAGGCACGCTCCACCACGCCCAGCTAATTTTTGTATTTTTAGTAGAGACAGGGTTTCACCATGTTGGCCAGGATGACTCTTGATCTCCTGACCTCGTGATCCACCCGCCTCGGCCTCCCAAAGTGCTAGGATTACAGGCTTGAGCCACTGCACCTGGCCCTCTCTCTCTCTTTTTTTGTTTTTTAACTGTCATTCATGTAGCCCTTTCCATACGCTTTTGAAGTTAAATTGGTTCTATGATATTACGATTACATATAATGCTCTAGTCATTCCTGTAGGGGCATTTTCAGCCACTGGTGTAAGTATTTCTGTAGGATAGAGGTGCAATTACTATAGGAAGAGCAATTACTCTATCAGTGTTCACATGGTTTTTATGTCATTTCATTCTTTCTCCTCTGTTGGCTTATTGGCTTTAACTCTTTCTTTTGTTATTTTAGTAATTGCCTTAGGGCTTATAGCTACCTTTTTAACTGATCTCAACCTTCAAGTGATGTTAAACCTCGCCTTCTGGCCTTGACGCTATTGCTGACATGTACTTTGCTTTTACGCATGTTATAAACCCCACAACCCATTGTTAATTGCTTTTGTTTAAATGGTCAAATTTTTACAAAAGAAATTTACAAAATAAGAAAATACCCATTTCTGGTGTTCTTCATTTCCTCGTGCAGATCTGGATTTTCATCTGGTATTGGATTCCTTCTGTTGTACACATTGATAGAACTGGGAAACATATTGGAATATGATCTGTTACCGTTCCCATGGAAGATAAATTTGCAGAATGTACTCAAATTAGAAGCATTAAATAAATGCTGTAATTAAAAATGCCACATCCTGTTCTCTACACTATAGAAATATCTGCAGGAGTGTCCAAAGATATGTGTACAAGTATGGTAGAGATTGCAGCATCATTTGTAATCCTAAAACCATGAAACCCACCTCATTTCAAAAACATATTGAAAAGGGTTAAATAAACCATGCACAAACTGAGGAAGAAATGCTGATTTCACAAACAATGGCAAAGATCACCATGAGGCTGATTCTACTGTTCACATGTGATAGAGCAATCAGTTCTCCCCAGTTCAAGCGCTCCTCCTACCTCAGCCTTTCAAAGAGCTGGAACTACAGGCAAGTGTCACCACGTTCGGATCACTTTTGCACTTTTTTGGTAGAGATGGAGTTTTGTCATGTTGGCCAGGCTGGTCTTGAACCCCTGGGCTCAAGCAATCCACCCACCCCAGCCTCCCAAATGCTGGGATCACAGGTGTGAGCCACTATGCCCAGCCAGATTGTATTTTTCTCTGAAAAGATGGTACATTTACATGGTTCAAAATTCAAATAGGGCCAGGCATGAGTCCTGGAGTTCGAGACCAGCCTGGGCAAAAAAGAGAGAGCCCCGTCTCTATTTAAAAAAAAAAAAAAAAAAAAAAAAAATTCAAATAGTACAGAAAGTTATAAAGTTAAATTGGCATTTCTTCCATTCCTGTCTCCCAGTCTCACCCTCTAGGAAATCTGGGGGATGCTATTGCCTATGAATCCTTTCAGGGATATTTTAGAGTCTTGCTCTTATCACCCAGGCTGGAGTGCAATGGCATGATCTTGGCTTACTGCAACCTCCACCTCCCAAGTTCAAGTGATTCTCCTGCCTCAGCCTCCCAAATAGCTGGGATTACAGGTGTCTGCCATCATGCCTGGCTAATTTTTGTATTTTTAGTAGAGACGAGGTTTCACCATGTTGGCCAGGCTGGTCTAGAACTCCTGACCTCAGGTGATTGCCTGCCCAGCCTCCCAAAGTGCTGGGATTACAGGCATGACCTCCGCTCCTGGCCTTTTTTTAAAATTAATTAATTTATTTATTTATTTATTTATTTTTGAGATGGAGTCTTGCTCTGTCACAATTGTGGGATCTGGCCAGCAGCCCACAATGCAACGGGGCTCTTTCCTTGTTCCCAGATGAATGGGCAGGTCAAGAAATAATAGACATACACAAGATAGTGAAAGCTGGGAACAGGGAGGTCACCACCTTCTGATCCCATGATGCCGCCAATGTACTGGATATACCAGCATTTATTATTAAGTTTAGTGAGGGCAGGGGTAGGTTAGTGAGGGATTGAGGGTCATTTGATTATGAGGTGAGATGGTCACATGGGGATGAAGTAATTCTTTAACATAACATCTATATGCAGAAGTACAGTGTACAGAGATAATAATTTACAGTATAGTGTGTGCATCAGTAATTTCTAAGAGAACCTTAAGACAGAAACAGTCTTTCCATAACCTATGATTAGCAAGATATTAATCAGCAGTAACAGTTGCAGCAAAAGCTGGTTACAAACAATCCATAGAAACAGGACGTGAAGCTAGACAACCGGTTAGACCAGAAATTCTCAGAAGGGAGTATGCCTTAACCCTAAGAGGCCTAGAAGAGCAGTGGCAAGATGAGGGCATTTATAACCCTAGCTTATCCATATGAACAGGTGCCCCTCGTGTGTCCATTTATAGGCTCTCCACAAGGGTCACATTCCATTCCCAGAGCTATGAACACCTGCTTTTCTGGGATAGGAATCTTGGTGATGTGAAACCTCCCTGACTGCACCTCCATTCACAGGCTCTCTGCAGGGGGAAGCACATCATGTGCTGTTGTCTCATTCTGGCAGTCCAACCCGGCATTGTCTTTACACGAACCGCATGCAATTTTGTATTTACAATAATCAGGAGCATTTCATCTTTTATTCCGTAGCAATTGTTTCAGGGGGTCTCACTACATGTCACCCTTGCTGGAGTGCAGTGGCACAATCTAAGCTCACTGCAACCTCCACCTCCCAGGTTCAAGTGATTCTCCTGCCTCAGCCTCAGCCTCCCTAGTAGCTAGAACTACAGGCGTGTGCCACCACACCTGGCCTCTCTTCCCTTTTCTTTAATGCAAAACAGAACATATTATATATACACTTTGTTCTGTACCTTGCTACCTGTCCTTGATAGTTTAGGGACCATCCCTTATTCCTTATCAATATATAAAGAGCTTCTTTTTCATTGTTTTCCCCAGAGATCTAGTATTCCACCAGATGTGCCTAAATTTATATAATCCATCTCTTACTGATGGGCCTTGTAGCAGGTAGACATAGTGGGTGAATTGTCTCCCAAAGAAGTATGTTCAAGTCTTAATCCCCAATACCTGTGAATGTGACCTTATTTGGAAATAGGACATTTGCAGAGAATATCCTCCTGGATTTAGCGTGGGGCCTAAATCCAATGATGGGCATCCTAATAAGGAAAGGAGAGGACACACATGGAAACCCAGGGAGAAGGCAGAGATTGGAGTGACGCTGCCACACACTACATGCCGAGACCAGCTCAGTCAGGGAGACCCTAACCCAGTGGTGCTAGAGGAATTAAAGACACACACACAGAAATACAGAGTTGTGAAGTGGGAAATCAGGGGTCTCAGCCTTCAGAGCTGACAGCCCCAGAGATTTGCCCACATATTTATTAACAGCAAGCCAGTCATTAGCATTGTTTCTACAGATATTAAATTAACTAAAAGTATCCCTTACGGGAAATGAAGAGATGGGGCGAATTAAAGGAATAGGTTGGGCTAGTTAACTGCAGCAGGAGCATGTCCTTAAGGCACAGATTGCTCCTGCTATTGTTTGTGGCTTAAGAATGCCTTTAAGCGGTTTTCCGCCCTAGGCGGGCCAGGTGTTCCTCGCCCTCATTCCCATAAACCCACAACCTTCCAGCGTGGGCGTTATGGCCATTATAAACATGTCACAGTGCTGCAGAGATTTTGTTTATGGCCAGTTTTGGGGCCAGTTTATGGCCAAATTTTGGGGGGCTTGTTCCCAACAACCAAGGAATGCTTGGGGCTACCAGAAGCTGGAAGTGGCAAGGATTCTGGCCTAGACCCTCTGGAAGGAGCATGGCCCTACTGGCATCTTGATTTCAGACTTCCAGCCTCTAGAACTGGGAGAGAATACATTCAGGTGGTTTAAACCACCCAGTGTGTGGTCACTTGTTACAGCAGCCCTAGCAAGCTAATACACAGGTAGACTTCTTTTGTTTTGAGATGGAGTCTTGCTTTGTTGCCAGGTTGGAGTGCAGTGGCATGATCTCGGCTCACTGCAACCTCTGCCTCCTGGGTTCAAGTGATTCTCCTTCCTCAGCCTCCCAAGTAGCTGGGACTACAAGCTGACGCCACCATGCCCAGCTAATTTTCGTATTTTTAGTAGAGACGGGGTTTCACCCTGTTGGCCAGGCTGGTCTCCATCTGTTGACCCATGATCTGCCCACCTCAGCCTCCCAAAGTGCTGGGATTACAGGCGTGAGCCACTGCACCCAGCCTTCTAAGATGGCCCTCAACGATCCTTGCCTCCTGCTATCCACACCCTCCACTTAGTGTGGACAGGACTTGTGACTTCTACTCACAAGACCCAGCCAAGGGATGGGATCGTTTCTGGAATTAAAACTACGACTGCTGTCTTGCCACAATCACATTTGCTGGCTTCAAGGAAGCAACTGCAAAGATGTGAACTACACAGAGGCCTATGTGGAAAGAAAATGAGGGTGACCTCTGTCCAACAGCCACGAGGAACAGAATCACACCCGCAACCACGTGAGTGAGCTTGGAAGCAAACCCTTTCCTGCTGGGCCTTAAGATGACAGTGTGGCCTCAGCTGACACCTTGACTGCAGCCTGTGAGAGGGCTGTGACCCAGCTGAGCTGCACCAGATTCCTGACCACAGAAGCTGAGATGACAAATGCATGTCATTTTGGTCGGGTGCAGTGGCTCATGCCTGTAATCCCAGCAATTTGGGAGGCTGAGGCAGGCGGATCACCTGAGGTCAGGCGTTTGAGACCAGTCTGGCCAACATTATGAAGCCCCATCTCTACTAAAAATACAAAAATTAGCCAGGCATGGAGGCGGGAGCCTGTAATCCCAGCTACCTGGGAGGCTGAGGCAGGAGACTCACTTGAACCTGGGAGGTGGAGGCTGCAGTGAGCTGAGACTGTGCCATTGCACTCTAGCCTGGACAACAGGAGTGAAACTCTGTCTCAAAAAAAATAAATAGGCTGGGTGCAGTGGCTCACGCCTGTAATCCCAGCAATTTGGGAGGCCGAGACAGGCAGATCACCTGAGGTCAGGAGTTCGAGACCTGCCATGGTCAACATGGTGAAACTCTATCTCTACTTAAAATACAAAAAATTAGCCAGACATGGTTACAGGTGCCTGTAATCCCAGCTACTCAGGAAGCTGAGGCAGGAGAATCGCTTGAGCCCGGGAGGCAGAGGTTGCAGTGAGCCAAAATCGCGCCATTGCACTCCAGCCTGGGCAACAAGAGCAAAGTTCTGTCTGTTAAAAAATATATATACACAAATAAAATAAATAAATAAATAAAATGTCTACCTATTTACAGGCTTTGTATGGTTGGCTTAAAAAAAAAAAAAAAGTATCTGTCTACATTCAAGCTGCAGTGAGCAAAAATTGGTCTTTTCCCTACTCCAGTCCACTCAGTCCACAGAGCATGGTATCCTTCTCACTCCCAGCTCACAGAAATCAACAACTATTAAGCACCTACTGTGTGCCCATGATGCATTTCAGTAGCTTTCAATCATCAATGTAATAAAGCCCCACCCTTGGCCTGTCATTCCTACTTGCCATGGCTTTTGTAAGCCATGTGGAGGGAATGGGACTTTTCATATATTAAGAGGGTCTTATGTGCCAAGGCCTCGCAGGGAGCGCTGCTCCAAAGCAGCAGCCACCCTGACTAAAAGCACGGATGCTGGAGCCAGAATGCCTGGGTTCAAATCCCAGCTCTGCCACTTACCAACCATGTGACTTTGAACAAATTATATAATTTGTCTGCATTTCTCATTTTCAAAACAGGGATGAGTACTGCTATAAACATTTCTGTCAACCCCCACCTCCAAATTCATACTGAAACCTAACCCCTAGTGTGATGGTATTTGAAGGTGAGGTCTTTGGAAGGTAATTATGTCATAAGTGTAGAGCCCTCACAAACAGTATTGCCCTTATAAGGAAGCCCCAGCTGGGCGTGGTGGCTCATGCCTGTAATCCCAGCACTTTGGGAGGCTGAGGCAGGCAGATCATGAGGTCAGGAGTTCGAGACCAGCCTGGCCAATATGGTGAAACACCATCTTAACTAAAAATATAAAAATTACCTGGGTGTGGTGGTGTGTGCCTGTAGTCCCAGCTACTTAGGAGGCTAAGACAGGAGAAATGCTTGAACCCAAGAGGCACAGGTTGCAGTGGGCCAAGATCACACCATTGCACTCCAGCCTGGGCAACGAGAGCAAAACTGTCTTTAAAAAAAAGCAAAGAGGGACGGGCGTGGTGGCTCAAGCCTGTAATCCCAGCACTTTGGGAGGCCGAGACGGGCGGATCACGAGGTCAGGAGATCGAGAGACGATCCCGGCTAACACGGTGAAACCCCGTCTCTACTAAAAAATACAAAAAAAATAGCCGGGCGAGGTGGCGGGCGCCTGTAGTCCCAGCTACTCGGGAGGCTGAGGCAGGAGAATGGCGTAAACCCGGGAGGCGGAGCTTGCAGTGAGCTGAGATCCGGCCACTGCACTCCAGCCTCCTGGGTGACAGAGCAAGACTCCGTCTCAAAAAAAAAAAAAAAAAAAAAAGCAAAGAGAAAAGAAAAAAAAAAAAGGCAGCGCCATCCCCATGTGGTGGCTCATGCCTTTAATTCCAGCATTTGGGGCAGCCAAGGCAGGAGGATCCCTGGAGGCCAGGGGTTTTAGATCAGCCTGGTCAATATAGCAAGACTCCATCTCTTAAAAAAAAAAAAAAAAAAAAGGCTGGGTGTGGTGGCTCACGCCTGCAATCCCAGCACTTTGGGAGGCTGAAGCGGGCGGATCACAAGGTCAGGAGATCGAGACCACGGTGAAACCCCGTCTCTACTAAAAATACAAAAAATTAGCCGGGCGCGGTGGTGGGCGCCTGTAGTCCCAGCTACTCAGGAGGCTGAGGCAGGAGAATGGCGTGAACCCGGGAGGCGGAGCTTGCAGTGAGCCGAGATCACGCCACTGCACTCCAGCCTGGGCAACAGAGCGAGACTCCGTCTCAAAAAAAAAAAAAAAAAAAAGTCCCCAGAGTACTCTATTGCCCCTTCTACCATGTGAGGTTACAGCAAAAAGACAGCCTTACCAGATACCGAATCTGCTGGTGCGTCAGACTTCCCAGCCTTCAGAACTGTGAGCAAAAAATTTCTTCTGTGTATAAACTACGTAGGCTGTTATTCTGTCATAGTCCCAAATAGACTAAAACAAGTACTTACTGGCCAGGTTGGTGGCTCACACTTGTAATCCCAGCACTTTGGGAGGCCAAGGCAGGCAGATCACTTGAGGTCAGGAATTTGAGACCAGCCTGACCAACATGATGAAACCCCATCTCTACTAAAATTCCAAAAAAT
The DNA here is from genome assembly GCF_049350105.2 of Macaca mulatta. Classification (NCBI taxonomy): domain Eukaryota; kingdom Metazoa; phylum Chordata; class Mammalia; order Primates; family Cercopithecidae; genus Macaca; species Macaca mulatta. The sequence continues at coordinate 224,565,191 of NC_133406.1, forward strand.
TAGCTGGAAGTGCTGGTGCACATCTGTAACCACAGCTATTCGGAGGCTGAGGCAGGAGAACTGCTTGAATGCACGAGGCAGAGGTTGAAGTGAGCCGAGATCATGGCACTGCATTCCAGCCTGGGCAACAGAGCAAGACTGTCTCAAAAAACAAAAAAACAAGTCCTTCCCTCATAGGGTTGTTGAGATGATGCAATGAGTTTTATAAGTGCATAGAATAGTGCCTAGCAGAGAGTTAAGCATCATTTTTAGCAATAAACAACAAGCATTACTTAAAGGCGACAGGAAGGCCCAAAGGAGCATCATAAGGGACCTCCCAAGGCCCTACAGCTATTAAGTCTATCCAGATTCTCTCTTTTCCACACTGATTCCCACCTCAAACTCCCTTTGCTCACCTTTGTATTGGTTATCTATTGCTGCACAACCTTACCACAAACTTAGAGACTTAACACAATCCATTTACCATCTGTTCCTATGGGACGGGAGTCTGGGCACAGCTTAGCTGGTCCTCTGCAAGGCTGCAGTGTGTTGGTCAGGCCTGGGGTCTCATCTGAAGGTTTACCTGGGAGTGATCAGCCTCCAAGTCTGTGTGGTTTTTTGCAGACTGCTGGACTGAGCTTCAGTTTCTTGTTGGCTGTCAACCAGAGGCTGCCCTCAGTTCCTGGCCACCTGACCCTCTCCCAAGGGCAGCTCACACATGACAGCTTCCTTCTTCAAAGCCAGCAAGAGAATTTTTCAGTAAGGAACATGTTGCAGTCTCACATAAGGCAACCACGAAAATAACACCTTGTCACCTTTGTGGCACTCTACTGTGGTTAGCAGTCACAGGTCTAGGCCATCTCAAGGGGCAGGGAGTACACAAGGCTGTGAACAGCAGGTGGGGATCATGGTGACCACCTGAGAGTCTATCTGCCACACCTCCCAGTGCATCCAAATTCTCCCATTGTGCAGAGGGTAACTGAGGTCTAGCATACCCCCCAAAAAAGCACCCATCTTCTACCATCCACCCACCAGTTTGTAAACTCCTGTCAGGGGTGTAATTGCCTGGTTTGGGATTGAGTTTTCCTGGAAGTTCTGGGTCCTGTAACAAGTTTTTTCAGCTGGGATTCCAATTGCTAGCTGTCCCTTGCTTCTGCAGCCCCACAGGGTGCTTTTCAGGCTAGATTCCTGAGGGCTATGTCATCAGCTGTGCCACCTCCTCCTCCCTACCATGATGAACTCTTCTGGGTACTTACCTGACTACAGAGAAAGGTAATTAAGGTCAAACAATGCAATAAGCATCTGCTAGTGCCTCATCTGAGTGATGCTCAGGTGAAGAAAGAGCCTGTGGTCGCACATCTAACCAGGGGATAGCCTAGATCCTAAGGCCAGGTCTGTCTCCACAATCTAAGTGCTGATCTTCAATGGTACATACTTTTTTTTTTTTTTTTTTTTGAGACAGTCGTGCTTTGTTGCCCAGGCTGGAGTGCAGTGGCACAATCTCAGCTCACTGCAACCACCACTTCCTGGAGGCAATTCTCATGCCTCAGCTTCTCAAGTAGCTGGGATTACAGGCGTGCGCCACCACGCCTGGCTAATTTCTGTATTTTTAGTAGACGGGGTTTCACCATGTTCGCCAGGCTGGTCTTGAAATCCTGACCTCAAATGAGCCGCCCCACTTCAGCCTCCCAAAGTGCTGGGATTGTGGGCACTCCCTGGGTACCATGCCCAGCCATGGTACATACTTCCTAATGAAGTTTCCTCTACATCTAAGCTTTCTGATTTCCACCCTCCAAGTACTTAAAAGTAACTCTAGATGGGAAGCAATGGTATGTGAAATCGACACAAAAAAGTTACTACTCCTGCAGGGTATGGTGGCTCACGCCTGTAATCTCAGCACTTTGGGAGGCCAAGACGGGTGCATCACGAGGTCAGAAGATCGAGACCATCCCGGCTAACACGGTGAAACCCTGTCTCTACTAAAAATACAAAAAACGTACCGGGTGTGGTAGCAGGCGCCTGTAGTCCCAGCTACATGGCAGGCTGAGGCAGGAGAATGGCGTGAACCCAGGAGGCGGAGGTTGCAGTGAGCTGAGATCGCGCCACTACACTCCAGCCTGGGGGACAGAGCAAGACTCGTCTCAAAAAAAAAAAAAAGTTACTACTCCTGAGGTTCCTTTAATGCAATCTCCTTTACCCTTATTCAATGGGCAAGAGAATCTTCAATTTTCATTTTCTTTCTCCTCTCTACAGTTTCTTAATCAGAGTGGCTATTTCCGTAACAATAAAAACTGCTTCTTACAGAATCCTCAGGCAAAAGCAGTGTTGTGGCTCTTTTTCCATTTGTAATTCTTTTAGAGAATTCTCTAGGGTCTCGCTGTGCTGCCCAGACTGGAGTGCGACACCGTGATCATAGCTCACTGCAGCCTCAAACTCCTGGGCTCAAGCAGTTCTCCCGCCTCAGCCTCCCAAGTAGTTAGGATTATAAGCATGTACCACCACCACATGCAGCTGATTTTTTTTTTTTTTTTTTTTAAGAAATGGGGTCTAACAGCCGGGTGCTATGGCTCACGCCTATAATCCCAACACTCTGGGAGGCCAAGGTGGGCAGATAACTTGAGGTCAGGAGTTCGAGACCACCCTGGCCAGCATGGTAAAACCCCATCTCTACTGAAAAAATACAAAAATTAGCCAGGTGTGGTAGCAGGTGCCTGTAATCCCAGATACTGGAAAGGCTAAGGCAGGAGAATCACTTGAACCTGGGAGGCGGTGATTGCAGTGATCAAGATTGCTCCACTGCACTCCAGTCAGGGCAACAGAGTGAGACTGTGTCTCAAAAAAAAAAGAAAAGAAAGGAAAGAAGGCCGGGCACGGTGGCTCAAGCCTGTAATCCCAGCACTTTGGGAGGCCGAGACGGGCGGATCACGAGGTCAGGAGATCGAGACCATCCTGGCTAACACGGTGAAACCCCGTCTCTACTAAAAATACAAAAACTTAGCCGGGCGAGGTGGCAGGCGCCTGTAGTCCCAGCTACTCGGGAGGCTGAGGCAGGAGAATGGCGTGAACCCGGGAGGCGGAGCTTGCAGTGAGCTGAGATCCGGCCACTGCACTCCAGCCTGGGTGACAGAGCGAGACTCCGTCTCAAAAAAAAAAAAAAAAGAAAGGAAAGAAATGGGTCTTACTATGTTGCCCAGGCTAGTCCCAAACTCCCAGCCTCAAATGATTCTCCTATCTTGGCCTCTCAAAGTGCTGGGATTACAGGCATGAGCCAGTGCGCCCGGCCTCTTAATTTTACTTTTGACCTCTGGGTATCTGCACCCCTTTACTTCTTAGGGAGATGCTTCTGTGGGTAGGTTTGGTGGAAGACAGAAAACAAGGGGCAAGGCTCTCTAGCACAGCCTGTATCATGAGACTCCACAGGAGAATTAAGCCCCACACAAAGTGATTCAAGTAAGTACTTTCACATCACCCAAAGGATGATGAAAAGACCGTACTATCCTAGAGAACACAGGAGAGAAGGTACCGATTGCCTTAGACAACAGGGTTGCATTTCCTCACTTGGGCCAGCCTCATACCCCAGCCCTGAACTTTCAATCTGGACACTTGGTCAGTGGTGAGAGAGTGGCCATGAGTCTAGCTGTGGCACCCTGAAGAGTATAGCAGCCACGCGGCCAGAAACACATTCATCTTTCACATACAATGACAGAAGTAAAAACATTTATTTTATCTTAAAAATCTGGTCCCGCAAAAAGGCCAACACTTTTTTCAGTTCATGGTCTTGACCCTTCAAAAATGAAATCTTTCAACTGAGAGGTGAGTTAATAAAAGGAATTTCAGAGGTGCTTTCAGATTTCTTATAAACCAGTAAACCAAGCAACCCTGGACGTCTAGTTTACTGAGCTCCTTCTGCTAGTCATTCACAGTTCCTGAAGGAGAAAAGAAATTGTTTGCAGATAAGGCACTTTAGAAACCACCAAAGAGAAAATGCAAGTCTGCCAGGAGCGGCACTGTGAACCTGCGAGCCGAGAGCGCCACCAGCAGACAGAGTGCCGACTCCCACAGCCCCATGACAACAGCTTCCACCTTCCTGCCCCAACACTGTTCCGTCTGGCTTCCAGCACCCGCCCTGGCTCTGTGTTGCCTACCTGGCCGAGAATACATGGGAACCAGACAACCGGCCAGAGATGAACACTGCTGCCTCAAGCTCAGGGCAGCTGCACACAGTGAGGAATCCCTTCAGAGGCCCCTGCTGCGGCACGCTGAAGGAGCAGTTCCCTTTGCAAAGATGAGTTAGTACGGATCAGCACATTAGCAAAGCAAGATATTTAAACATTTTCAAAAGCTGCTAATCCTTCCAGTTTCCCTCCTGATTGTGAGCTCAAGCTGCAGCCTCTAAACCTGCTAAACATCAGGAAGAAACCCCTCCTCTGGAGGGCAGATGGACTGAAGTGGCTACAGCCAGTGTGGGTACAGAAAGCCTCCCGCTGAACAGTGATCACATGACACCTGTAGACCCTGGGAAGGGCTGGTCTGAATCCAGGCAGCAAACTTAACCTATTCTTTTGCTTTGGGGGCTTGTGTTTAATAGGGGTCATTGCAATGGAAGAAGTCTCAAGAGTCTCTCTCATGTCAAGAGGACAGATGGGGACAAGGATCCTGGAGCTTTTCTTCTCCTGTGTTCTGGTTGCATACTTGAATCCCAGGAAACAGTGTGACATGGTGCCAATTTACTGCCCAACATGCCCAGTTTGTCAACAGAGCCAAACAAGGAGAGGAGAGATTCATGCTCCAAACACAGGCCAGCTGAGGAGTGCTTCTCCCTCCTTCCTTTGGCCCAGACGAGGGAGCTCCTTCCCAGAAGTCACATGAGGAAAAATTGTGCTCAGGTCAGAATTGGACCCAGCCTGTGCCGGGCTGGGTCTGGCTGGAAGTTGATCTGTAAAGAGAAGACAGGGAAGGGTGGGGGAGTTCAGATCTTTGAAAATCCAAAGCAGATAAAAGGTGGTTTCTCTCTGGACAGAAAAAGCTCTAAGAAGCCAGTTCCTAAATGTTCTAAAGCAGCAGTCAGCAAACTTTGGCACAGAGACCAAATCTGGCCCTCAATTTTTTTTTTAAATAATGTAACTGTATTTATCATTTTTGTGTGTGGTTTTGTTTTGTTTTGGTTTTTTTGAGACAGGGTCTCACTGTCACCCAGGCTGCAATGCAGTGGCACACTCAAGGCTAACTGCAGCCTCAACCTCTTGAGCTCAAACGATCCTCCTACCTCAGCCTCCCTAGTAGCTGGAACTACATGACCGGTTAATTTTTGTATTTCTTTTAGTAGAGACAGGGTTTTGCCATGTTGCCCAGGCTGGTCTCGAACTTCTGGCCTCTAGTGATCTGCCTGCTTCAGCCTCCCAAAGTGCTGGGATTACAGGTGTGAGCCAACACGCCTGGCCAAAGAGGCTTAACCCCTTTCCCATCTAGAAAAAAAGAGCAGGCCGGGCGCGGTGGCTCAAGCCTGTAATCCCAGCACTTTGGGAGGCCGAGACGGGCGGATCACGAGGTCAGGAGATCGAGACCATCCTGGCTAACACGGTGAAACCCCGTCTCTACTAAAAAAGTAGAAAAAAAACTAGCCGGGCGAGGTGGCGGGCGCCTGTAGTCCCAGCTACTCGGGAGGCTGAGGCAGGAGAATGGCGTGAACCCAGAAGGCGGAGCTTGCAGTGAGCCGAGATAGAGCCACTGCACTCCAGCCTGGGTGCCAGAGCGAGACTCCATCTCAAAAAAAAAAAAGAAAAAAAGAGCGCAGCTCACTGCCAGCCCTCATTTAATTTTACATAAATACGCTCTTTGAGGCTGAAGCAAATCTGATTGATTTTCAATGTGAAAATAAAATATAAAATACAAAAACTGTTCTTGGAGTTATTCCAGAATCATCTGAATCATCAGAACTGTCTATTGTGGGAAAAATCGGACTCCTCAAATGAATCTTAGGCTAAAAGCTGTTTAAGAACGATGTTAACATTACATGTAAGAATGCTGCGTTTTCTAGGATTTGACATTTTCAGCAATCAATAATTACTGTATTTTGGGCCGGGCACGGTAGTTCATGCCTGTAATCCCAGCACTCTGGGAGGCTGAGGTAGGCGGACTGCCTGAACCTGAAAGGCAGAGTTTACAGTGAGTCAAGATCATGCCATTGCACTCCAGCCTGGGCAACAAGAGCGAAACTCCCTCTCAAAAAAAAAAAAAGGAAAAAAAAAAGAAAAGAAAACATCCAAATTAAAACTGTTACTCCTAATCCTAACACCAGAAGGCAGGCATGTGGAACAATACAAGGTTTGTAGAGCAATGGCCCTGGCCCCAGTCCCCCACAGAACATGGCCCTCCTCACCCTGTAGATTTGGTAAAGTCTCCCCAGATGTCAGCGGTGGCAGGCTTGGGCTGTGGCCAGGGTACAGGAGCACCTCCTACTGATGTTCCGAGTCCGACCCATAGGAAGAGAAGAGGGGACAGAGGAGTCAGATACCTCTCTTTCTGGTTGTTTCCATGACCAAATCATAAGACTCAGTGAACAGTCTCATGACACCAGGTAGCTGGGAAAGCCACACGAAGACAAGTTTTTGGGCAACAAAACACCACTGGGTTGCCACACTTCCAGCATCTTCCCACCAGCCCTTGAGGGCTCTGGAGAAAAAGCGGAAAGCCACATACAAGGTGGAAGGAGGGGTGCCGGCGGAGTTGGGGTTAGTCTCACGTCATCTATCATGCACACCTGAAGCTGACTTTGTTATCAACCGTTCATGTTGAAATCTATTTAAAATTTACTATAACCTGGCTCAGCTTCTTGAACGGAGAATGTCCAACAAAACTGCAAGATCATCTTCATATCAAGCCTGCACTACCATGTCTGGATCAACTAGCTGAGAACATTATGTGCCAGCCACGTGCCGAGTCCCAGGCCCCAAACTGGTTAGGGGTCAGGAAGAGCGTTCCCAAGAGCTCACACAGAAGCGCATTCCTATCTCTCCACCAAGGTGGGTGACACCATGGGGCTACAATGCCTGCTCTTGTGCTTTTCTGGCACCTCCCCCAGTGCTGCCATCTGTCCCTTCTGAAGGGCCTGTGTTTGCCACACTCCGCCTTCACATTAATTTGCTATTTCTAATCTGCTCTGGGCCAGGAGAACAGATAAAACTAGGGCCCTCAATGCTCACCAAGTGCTCAAGGCACATTATCTTCTGTGAACCTCACCCCAGCCTCTAGGAAAAGAGATTGGGACGAGCCATGTGACTGTGCAGGTCATTTCAGTTTCCATTCTCCTACCTCTAAAATGGTGAAAATAACAGAACTACTCCATAGGACTGGTGTGAGGATTAAATACCCATGGAATGCTTAGAACAGGTCCAGCATATAGTGGCAATAACGGTATGAATAAAATGAGAGCTAACATTCAGTAAGCACTTAGAATGTTCCAAAAATTGTTCTAAGTGCTATACATAGATTAGTTTATTTGATCCTCACAAGAAACCTATATTTTAAGTATCATTACTTCCCCTATCCTACAGATGAGAAAAATGAGGCATGGAGAAGTGATTTTCTAAAGATCACAAAACTGGGCTGGGCACAGTGGCTCAGCCTGTAATCCCAGCACTTTGGGTGGCCAAAGCAGGTGGATCACCTGAGGTCAGGAGTTTGAGACCAGCCTGGCCAACATGGTGAAACCCCTGTCTCTACTAAAAATACAAAAATTAGCCAGGCATGGTGGTGCACAGCTGTAATGCCAGCTACTTGGGAGGCTGAGGCAAGAGAATTGCTTGAACCCAGGAGGTGGAGGTTGCCGTGAGCTGAGATCATGCCACTGCTCTCCAGACTGAGCGACAGAGTAAGACTCCATCTTAAAAATAAATAAGTAGGCCAGGCATGGTGGCTCATGCCTGTAATTGCAGCACTTTGGGAGGCCAAGGCGGGAGGATCACCTGAGGTCAGGAGTTCAAGACCAGCCTGACCAACATGGAGAAACCCCGTCTCTACTAAAAACACAAAATTAGCCAGCCGTGGTGGTACATGCCTGTAATTCCAGCTACTCAGGAGGCTGAAGCAGGAGAATCACTTGAACCTGGGAGGCAGAGGCTGCGGTGAGCTGAGATCATGCCGTCACACTCCAGCCTATGCAACAAGAGCAAAACTCCATCTCAAAAATAAAAAAATAAAAATAAATTAATTAATAAAGATCACAAAGCTGGTAAGCTGAAATTTGAACCCAACCATATTGCTCATATAGTAAGTGCTTCATAAATGTTGCTATTTATAACTTATTATCTGACACCATTTTGTTTGTAGACATGCTAACTGCCTGTCTCAGACACCAGAACACAAGCCCTTGAGAACTAAAACTTGATGCTACACCTGCCAGTTGCCTAGAACTTTACCCGGCAAACAGCAAGCACACCATATTAAAATTAAAATGCTGTTAAAAATGAATCAGCAAGGCCAGGTGTGGTGGCTCATGCCTGTAATCCCAGCACTTTGGGAGGCTGAGGTGGGCAGATCACAAGGTCAGGAGATCGAGGCCATCCTGACCAACATGGTGAAACCCTGCCTCTACTAAAAATATAAAACTTAGGTGGGTGTGGTGGCACATGCCTGTAATCTCAGCTACTCGGGAAGCTGAAGCAGGAGAATCACTTGACCCCAGGAGTCAGAGGTTGTGGTGAGCCGAGAACATGCCACTGCTCTCCAGCCTGGGTGACAGAGCAAGACTCCATCTCAAATAAATAAATAAATAAATAACCATCAGCAACCAAGGGATGGCCTAAGGTAGTAGCTCTCAGACTTTAGTCAACACACAAACATGAATAGACATAAGGCCTGGACAAAGTGGCTCACGCCTATAATCCTGGCACTTTGGGAGGCCAAGGCGGGCGGATCACCTGAGGTCGGGAGTTCAAGACCAGTCTGACTAACATGGAGAAACCCCGTCTCTACCAAAAATACAAAATTAGCTGGGTGTGGAGGCGCATGCCTGTAATCCCAGCTACTCGAGAGGCTGAGGCAGGAGAATCACCTGAACCCAGGAGGCAGAGGTTGCGGTGAGCCGAGATCATGCCATTGCACTCCAGCCTGGGCAACAAGAGCAAAAAGACTCCATCTCAAAAAAAAAAAAAAAGAATAGACATAAGAATGCAGATTCCTGCCCCTATCCCCCAGTGATGCCAAGGCAAGTGGTCCTATGACCCCACTCTGAGAAATAACGCTTAAAGAACAGTTCCCAAGCCGGGCACGGTGGCTCAAGCCTGTAATCCCAGCACTTTGGGAGGCTGAGACGGGCAGATCACAAGGTCAGGAGATCGAGACCATCCTGGCTAACACGGTGAAACCCCGTCTCTACTAAAAAATACAAAAAACTAGCCGGGCGAGGTGGCGGGCGCCTGTGGTCCCAGCTACTCCGGAGGCTGAGGCAGGAGAATGGCGTAAACCCGGGAGGCGGAGCTTGCAGTGAGCTGAGATCCGGCCACTGCACTCCAGCCTGGGCAACAGAGCCAGACTCAGTCTCAAAAAAAAAGAACAGTTCCCAGTACCAGGCGGGCTCTCTGACTGCCCCTTCTGCCACTCTCCAGGTTAGAGTATTCCCCCCAGGGCTGAAGCCTAAAGCTTGACCTCCAGATAGGGCAGCTGATGTTGGGGATGCTTAGGAATCAGCACAGCAGGAAGGCTTCCTGCCTGCAAGCTGGAGAGAGCTGTGGGCAGAAGGCAGGCTGGTAACAATCGCCCAGCCCGGGGAAGGCCAGGAGCATCAAGCTGGGCTGGGCAGGGTGGGGAGGTAGAGGCACAGGGCTGGCACCCCAGCGTGGTCAGAGGCTGACACTAGACACTCACTTCCAGAATCCCAGGGTCTCCGAAGGGCTCCTCAGCACAAGCTGCCGGGGCAAATGCTCTCAGCTTTCCACACCCGAGGTGCTCACTCCAAACGAAATTTCATTTCCCACCACTCACCTTGGCATACCTTATGCTGTACCCATCTCCCTAAATACACCAGGTGTCTAAAAGTCTTGGCCTCATTCATGTTCTCTCTGCCTGGAATGCCAACCACTCCCACTCTATCTGCCTCCTTCAAGGTCCAGATCAATGTCACCTCTTTCATGAAACCTCCCCAGATCACACTAGCTGATGGTGGGTCTAGGCCTACACATTTGGTCTCTGTGCTGTGACTCATCTCTCACACTACACGTGAGCAGAGACAGTGTCTCCATTACCCACTCACTCAGTACCCACTGAGCACACACTGGGAACCAGGAACTGACATGTTGATGATTTCACAGTAACAAACAAATCCCAGCCCCGGCCTCTCAGGGGAAGGCAGACGCCATAAAGGCCAACTAGAAGGAGCCCCTTACCAGCGTGTGCAGAATCAGCTTTGGGTGCCCGCCTTTCTTCTTTGACATGGACAGGTACTACATTACCAATCCACGTGTGTGACGGGGGGAAAACCATGGGGCCCAGCTGCCAGTGAGAAGAGGAGCACACAGGTACCGATCCAGCAGTCGCCCACTGAGCACTAACCTGAACTGGGAGCAACTGCTGGCTGGGTGAGGGATCCCCCTACAGCCAACTGCTCCCCAGGGGGAGGGATCAGGGTGGAGGTTTTGCCCCCTGGGGGAGGGGGAAGCAGGCTCAGCCCTCCTGTGCTGGCAGGCCGGGCTCGGGGATTCCCGGCTGCTCCTTCCTTCTTCTTCATGTTCTAAACAGGGAAGAGGAATGCAAATCAGCCAGTTCTGCTGCAGTCCCAGTGCTACCAGAAAACCCCACGAGGAGGGCCAAGGTGACCCCAGAGCCCTAACATCTGTCTAACCAAAAGATGGTCCTACCTAGCATGGTTATGAGCTACACTTAGTGCATCATCATTCTGAATCTATCACAAATAAGGTCCATTTTAAAACCCAGCACCCCACTTCATTCATCAGGGAAATGCAGATCAAAGCTATAATGATAAACCATTACACACTCACCAGAATGGCTAAAATGTAGATTATCAAGTATTGACTATGACATGGAGTAACCATTCATGTGCTGCTGATCGAAGTGTAAACTGGTAAAACTACTTTGAAAAATTACTTGAAAGGATCTATAAAGCTCAACATAGGAACTTAAACTTATGACTCCGCAATTCCACTCCTAGATATAAACCAACAGAAATCATACATATATGCACCAAAAGACATGAACTCAAACATCTACAACAGCACTATTTGTAATCGCCCCAAACTGGAAACTACCCAAATGTCCATCATCAGTAAAACATAAATAAATTGGATGAATTCTCACAATGGTACATGCCACAACAGTGAGAATGAACAAACTACACACAACACCATGGATGACTCTTACAAAAATTACATTGAGTAAGAGAAAGAAATCATCCCAAAACAGGATTAGGTGTATGATTCAACTTATGAAAGTTAAGAACAAATGAAACCTACAGTATGTGAAGTCAGTATAGGGTTACTCAGGGTAGTTACTGGGAGGGGCCAGGAGAGGTGTTTCCAGAGTGCTGACTATCTTTTGCATCTTGAGCGAGGTGCAAGTTTATAAATTGGGTTGTTTTGTTTTGTTTTTTTGATCCAGAGTTTTGCTTTTGTTGCCCAGGCTGGAGTACAATGGCTTGATCTTGGCTCACTACAACCTCCGCCTCCCGGGTTCAAGCAATTCTCCTGCCTCAGCCTCCCGAGTAGCTGGGATTACAGGCACGCACCACCACGCCCGGCTAATTTTGTATTTTTAGTAGAGACGGGGTTTCTCCATGTTGGTAAGGGTTGTCTTGAACTCCCGACCTCAGGTGATCCACCCGCCTCGGCCTCCCAAAGTGCTGGGATTACAAGCAGGAGCCACCACTCCTGGCCTATAAATTAGGTTTTTAAAATTTCACTAAGTTCTGCACTTATGATTTGTACACTTTTTTACATGCATATTATACTTCAAGAAAATGCTTAAAAAAAAACTGAGCACCAAGCATGAGCCAGAAACCAGCACAAGTCACACAGATGAAGATAATATGTTCCCTACTTGTAAGGAAAGCAGCAGCTTAATAGAATAGTAAGTCCAGCCCTGAAGTCAAAAGACCTCAAAGACCTCAGTGTGAGTACAGATGTGCCAATTATTTGTAGCTCTGTGACCCTGGGCAAGTCCCCAACCATCCCTAAGCCTCCATTTCCTCATCTCACAGAGGAAAGGGAGATGTTTAATTCACATGAGAAACGCCTAAAAACACTACCTGGCCCACAGCTGGTGCTCATTAAATGTTAGTTTCCTCCAAGCGAGAGAAAGAATCGCATCCCAACCAGTCCACTGGATTGGACTTGCATTTCTCTCTTAAGGGCCAGCTGGCCAACTTCAAGGATCCCAAATCACCAGCACGAAGCAGAAAAGAGGAGAAAGAGATGGTAAGTAAAGAGGAAAAGCATTATTTTAGCGTTACAAAGCTTCTTCAAAAAACAAATCCATCTCAACACAGTATTCCTGGCAAAAACAAAAACCAATCCACTTGGTCCTTGGGTGCCCCCAATCATAAGTCTGACCTCATCTCCCCTCTCCACCCTTGCAGCCAGGTAAAGGTCAACTTTAGGCAACCCAGCCCAACCTGTTCCTATGAACAGGAACTGACCGGGGGAAGCCAGAGGTAGAGCAGCTCAGAACAAAGACACAGGAGCCAGGACAACACTATCAGCAGAAGCTGCCCAGGACTCCCAGTGTCCACCTCAACGCCTTCCTGCCAGAACTCTCCCAAATCTTCCTCATACAAGACACAGCCTGGGATGAGCACATGGGTCCCTCCTGATGCACTCTAATAGCTAGGACAGAAGCACCACTTCCGGCAGCAAATGACTGATGCTCCTTCTCAGCTCAGAGGCTTTGCACCTGCTGGTCCTCTTTGATCACTCTTCCCTTGCCTACAGGTCCCTTCTCCCAGTAAGCCTTACTTGGTTCCCAACTCTATGGGCTGCATGCCCTTCCTCTAGGGGCCCACGGCACCCAGGGCATCCCTTAGTTATGGAACCTTTCCTGCCATGTTGTAATTACATTTTTACCTGCCTGTCTCAGTTTAACTCTGAGTTCCACAAGAATAGAGGTCTCTCGTTCACCCCTGGTGCAGGACCTGGCACAAGGCAGATGCTCACTAAACATCTGCTGAACTGAAGGAGCTGAACCATAAGAAGAGCGATGGGCTCTGGGTGGCCACAAGTATCACATGACCATGGCCACCACAGTCAAGCAAGGGTGGAACTCACTGCGATGTTAAGCTTGATGGTCTGGCCCTCCTTGAAGCCCAGGTCCAATTTAGGGCCTTGGTCTGGGTTCTGGGCTTGTTTTGCAAATTCACACTGCTGTTTCACCCACCTGGGGAGAGAACATGAGGAAAAAGGTGAGGAAGAAAGAGACCAGCTGCCCTGCAATCACTAGCTCACTTCACTACTGCCTGCCATCAGTCCAGGCTGAGCCTCGTAGTGAGACGGGGTGGCAAAAAGAGTGCAGGCTTGGGAGGCCTGAATTCAAATCCTGCTCTGACACTTAAGTAGCTGCATGCACATTGGTTTCCTTGTCAGCAAAATATGCCCACAATTCTATAGGTCTTCAAGATGGCTACGAGTTCAGTGAGATCACTCATGTAGAGGGTCCTAACACTGTCTCTAGGACACATGTGAGAGCCTGCCCTTCCCTCTACAGCATGTGGCACAAGAACTAAGATGCGGTCTCTACACATCCTCAAACACTCAGAAGGTAGACAGGGAGACAAGACAGATACCCAGTAGAGGGCAACACAAAGCTCCCCCACCCTCCATACCACACCACACAGCAGCACCAGGTCAGGGAAGAGCCAGAAGCGTCCACATGAGTGGCCGGGCACAGCCCACTCACTGGCAGCCTGAGTTCAAGCCCTGCAGATGGTGGAGGAGGACTTCCTGCCCTATCTCTTAGCTTCAGAAAAGGACATCAGAGCATCTGCTGGGTGCCCTAGGAATCCAAGCGCCACTGATGACATGGAGGAGCAGGCCCAGAAAGGCCACAGGAGGCTGATGAGGACTCTGACTGCTCAGGGGCCTGGTAAGGGAAGACAGGTGGCAGGCCCGAAGGCTGGGATGGTAGAGATGGGCCTCGGGTAAAGGACAAGGCTTTACAGCAGAGATGAACATTGGCAGAGCAGACAGGTGGCTTGCCCTGGGTTCTCCTGAGTCTCCGTTGCCAGACAAATCACACACAACCACTTGGGTATCCTAACCTGGGAGATCATTCTGTCCAGGGAAAGAAGGGAGGGGCATGAGCATGTGTCTCCCAGAACCACTCACTTGAAATGGTCCTGCAATGCAACATTGAAGTCAAAGGCATCACCTCGGTCCCCGAAGCCAATTCCAATAAACGCCCGTCGCCCTGGGGGACAACACATGATCAATCCCACCTTCCACAGGCTGAGAAAACCTTTCCCAAGAGGAGGAAGCACCAGGACCCATGCCTACCATTTCCATCTTCGATGCGGATCACGAAGTACCTGCTGGAGTCCGTCACACTCTCCACAGCTGTGCCGGGAAACTGATCCACCGGGGCCTGAGCAAACAGCTCCCCTGAAAGCACAGATTAAGTTGAGCGCTGAGCCCTGAGCCCCCTTCCAGCCAGGTGTTTCTACCAGACTACTGGGCCTTTTTCCCGCAAGGTATCTCTAGCCAGCTGGGACAGATCGGCAAATCTTACTCTGGAATTCAAATCAAATCCATTCTTGCTAAAAGGAAGACACAGAAAATATAACTAAGGAAAGGCTTAAGTCAGAGATAGCTTACAGGTCAAATCTAGCCCAGTTTAGTATTCTGCCTGGCCTCTCTTAAAATTAAGCTCTATTAAGGCTGAGCGTCCAAGCCAACCTGAGCAGCTGGAGCTGCTAGCCCATCCATTCCATCTGCTTTACCCACTTATATTACCTGAACCCCGAGTGTCCTAGAACAGGTGAGCCCTGACCTAGGTAATCACACCTGCTGAAGAGGCCCAGTACCTGAGGCAGGACTATAAGAGGAGCCAGTAAGCCCCGAGGAAATAAGGGAGGAGGTTTTCACACCCATAGGGAATCTGAAGCAGGCTGATTTAATTCAATCTGAGACAGGGCAAGCATGACTAGCTTTAAAAGGAGCCCTTGTGAAACACATCACCTTGTCAACTACAGCACTCGACAGGTGCAGCGCAACATAAAATTTCCACGAGCATTTATGACTGGCATCAGTTTTTCGTATGTGCTGACGTCTGTTGTTGCTTTTAGTATTTTTTGTTTTGTTTTTTTAGAAACAGGGTCATGGACTGGGTGTGGTCCCAGCACTTTGGGAGGCTGAGGTGGGGTGCATTGCTTGAGCCCAGGAATTTGATTTATACCCTTTTTTTTTTTTTTTGCCTGAGATAGAGTCTCCCTCTGTCGCCCAGGCTGGAGTGCAGCAGCGCAATCTCGGCTCACTGCAACCTCCACCTCCCAGGTTCAAGTGATTCTCCTGCCTCAGCCTCCCAAGCAGCTGGAATTACAGGCATGCACCTCCACACCCAGCTAATTTTTGTATTTTTTGTAGAGACAGTGTTTCATCATGTTGGCCAGGCTGGTCTTGAACTCCTGACCTCAGGTGATCCGCCCACCTCGGCCTCCCAAAGTGCTGGGATTACAGGCGTGAGCCACTGCGCCCGGCCGAGCCCAGGAATTTGAGACTAGCATGAGCAAGATGGTGAAACCTGGTCTCTAGAAAAAATATAAAAATAAGCCAGGCATGGTGGCACGCACATTTAGTTCCAGCTCCCTGGGAGGCTGAGGCAGGAGGATCCCTGACCCCAGGAGTTGGAGGCTGCAGTGAGCTGAGATTGTGCCACTGCACTCCAGCCAAGGTGACAAAAAAAAAAAAGAAACAGGGTCTGGGCTCTGTTGCCCAGATTGAAGTGCAATGTGCAGTGCATCATAGCTCACAGCAGCCTCAAACTCCTGGGCTCAAGTAATCTTCCTGCTTCAGCCTCTCACGTAGCTAGGAATACAGGCATATGCCAGCATGCCCACTCAATTTCTTTTGTTAGAGACAGGGTCTTCATATGTTGCCCAGGCTGGTCTCTAACTCCTGGTCTCAAGCCATCCTCCCACCTTGGCCTCCCAAAGTGCTGGGATTAGAAGCATGAGTCACCATACCTGGCTGGTGCTTTAAGTATTTAATCAAATATCTTCTATTGAATCCTGTGGTTTAGAGAGAACTTTGTTTTTTGGGTTGGTTGGTTTTTTTTTTTCCAAGGCAAAGTTTCACTCTTATTGCCCAGGATGGAGTGCAATGGCACAATCTCACCTCGCTGCAACCTCTGCCTCCCAGGTTCAAGCGATTCTCCTGCCTCAACCTCCCGAGTAGCTGTGTTTACAAGCATGCGCCACCATGCCCGGCTAATTTTGTATTTTTAGTACAGACGAGGTTTCTCCGTGTTGGTCAGGCTGGTCTCGAACCCCCGACCTCAGATGATCTGCCCGCATTGGCCTCCCAAAGTGCTGGGATTACAGGCGGGTGAGCCACCGTGCCTGGCCTGTTTTATTTTCTTTTTGTTTTCTTTTTGAGACAGTCTTGCTCTGTCACCCATGCTAGAGTGCAATGGTGCAATCTCGGCTCACTGCAACCTCTACCTCCTTGGTTCGAGTGATTCTTGTGCCTTAGCCTCCCAAGTAGTTGGGATTACAGGTGTCCACCACTACACCTGGCTAATTTTTGCATTTTTATTAGAGACAAGGTTTTGTCATATTGCCCAGGCTGCTCTGGAATTCCTGGGCTCAAGCGATCCACCTGTCTTGGCCTCCTAAAGTGAGGGGATTACAGGCATGAGCTACGTGCCGGGGCTAGAGGTAATTTTGTAATCAAGGCTGAACTGATTCAAAACCAACAGCCCTAGAGTCTGCAGTTTCTTGTCAATTTATCTGCCTTCTGTTCCAACCTTACCAAGATGCCTTCAGCCTAGAGCAGTAATTCTCAATCGGGGTGATTTTGCTCCCCTGTCCCCAAGAGACATCTGGCAATGTCTAGAGATAATTTTGATCGTCACAACTTGGGGGGTGCTACTGACATCTGCTAGACAGAGGCCAAGAATGCTGTAAAATATCCTCATTGGGCTCCACAGCTCCCCAAAACAAAGACTCATCTGGTCCCAAGTGTCAACAGTGCTGAAGCTGAGAAAGCCTGGCCTAGAGTGATATGCTCATCACCTCATGGGGAAGTTAGAGACTAACATGACCCAGCCATGACCTTGAGCTAAGAGCACCTTGGGGTGGGTCCCACAGGGGAGGCTCAGCCCTAGGCAGTGGCTGTTACATTAGGGAGTCATGTTAAAGTCACAGCTGGCCGGGGCACAGTGGCTCACACCTGTAATTCCAACACTTTGGGAGGCCAAGGCGGGCGCATCACGAGGTCAGGAGTTCAAGAACAGCCTGGCCAATATGGTGAAACTCCGTCTCTACTAAAAACACACACAAAAAAATTAGCTGGGCGTGGTGGTGGGTGCCTGTAATCCCAGCTACTCGGGAGGCTGAGGCAGAGAACTGCTTGAACCCGTGAGGCGGAGGTTGCAGTGAGCCGAGATCGTGCCACTGCACTCCAGCCTGGATGACCAAGCAAGACTCCATCTAAAAAAAAAAATTTTTTTCAAATAAATAAAGTCACAGTTACCAAATTCCCCAGAGAACAACAGGTGGTACCATTCTCTTATGACACTACCTGGGATGTCACAGCAATTCTCCAGCTAAAATTCTCTGGCCTGGCCATGGCAGCTGCCTCTTCAAACTCCTCTGCCGCCAATACCCAAGTTCCCAAAGAACAAATCAACGCTTTGGGTTGCCTCGCAGTCCATAAAGCAATTAGAGAAATATCCGCTCACTTCCTATCCTCCAACAGTCTTATGAAGGAGGAACTAATATGATCCCCATTTCAACAAGGAGGAGGCCAAGGCTCCAGAGGTCATGTGGCTCACCCCACGTCCAGCAGCTCAGGCAGAACATAGTTCTGAGAAGAGGCAGCCAGTTCTGTCTCTGAACTTTTGCACTTTCTTCTGCTCTACAAAGGAAAATCTCTACACATTACACAAAATAAATGACCGAATGTTGTGGCACCTGACTGAGCAGGCACTGTGTCCGACCCCACTCGGGGTCTCAGCAGGGGGATTTCAGGCACACTGCCCTCCACAGCTCACCCAGATGCACTGGTGGCCCAGCACTTCTGAAGTTTCCCCCAAGACGATCTCTGCCACCTGACCCCAACACAACCCAGCTCAGCTTGTCCTCTCACTACAGAAAGAGCTGAGTAAGACAGTTTCCAGCTTCTTCAGTTAATGGGTGTGGTCAGCTCTGGGAGTTACCGCTGCGTTGATAAACAATTCCTCAGTAGGAAGCAGAGCCCAGCAGCAGAGAGCTGTGCATCCTCACCCGCCTGTCTTCAAGGCCACTTCCAGGGCTTCCTACTTCCTACCAGGACCAAACTGTGGTCTCCTCTCCTTGGCCTCCACATTTTCCTGAGGACTCCTAAAAGGAACTGGTGTTTGACATGAAATACTTGTTTTTACACCTGGAGACAGTACTTTCTACAACTAAGGTGGGGGAAAGGTACAGCTTAAAGGTACACACATGTCTCTGATTTTCAGGACAGGTTCCCATGATCCCTGAGCAGCCTGGCCAGACCAGACCACCTCTCCCTTCATAAAGTGGGAGCGCAGCCCCTCAGCTAGGTGCAGCCTCCCTTGTGGTTACCTGAGGTCCTGTCCTCCAGCTTGATGTAGGCCATCTGCCCCTTTGCAGTGATCCTCAGCCGGCCACTCCATGATGGCTGGTCCAGCTGCCACTCCGCGGCCCTAAGGGGACAAACACCACTGAACCTCTGCCAGAGGCTCCTGCTGCGTGACCCCAATGCTGGGGATGGAAAGGGCTGCTTATTCTAGCCCAAGAGTTGGCAAATATTTTCTGTCAAGAGTAAGACAGTAAATATCTTTGGCTTTGCAGGGCACACAGCCTGTCACAACAAGGCCGCTCTGCTGCTGTAGAGTAAAAGCAGTACAGAACACGCACGTGGTGATGCTTTAGGTATCAACTATTTTCTACTGAGCACAGCTGTATTTCAATCGAAGTGTAGACATTGAAATCTGAAATTCATATAATGTTCCCAGTATGAAATACTCTCCTTTAAAAATTTTCCCAACTATTTAAAAAATGTAAAAACCATTCTTAGGTGTGAACCATACAAAAATACAGTGGGTTGTCACTTGGTGACCCCCTCTCTAGACCACAGTGTCCTCCTCCGAGTAGGGCTTCCTTCCAGTTTCCTTTCTATAGAAGCAGCAGTTGCAGGGGCCTGATTCTGTTTCTGACATTGCTTGACTGCAGTGATCTGAGTGACCATTTGAGAAAAGTGAGACTATCTCGAAAGAAAAAGTCAGCATGGAGCAATCACCAGAAGAGAAAAGGAGAACAGAAAAGTGAATGGGAGCTTAGGAAGAAACCCAGGAAACCATGAACTTACAGCAATGCCTCTTTTGGCTCTGGTTTGTTTGAAATGGGGTCTCACTCTGTCACCCAGGCTGAAGCGCAGTGGTGCAATCACAGCTCACTGAAGCCTCAACCTCCCGAGCCCAAGAGATCCTTCCACCTCAGCCTCCTGAGGAGCTGGGACTACAGGTGTGTACCAACACACCAGGCTAATAAAAAAAAAAAAAAAAATTATAGAGATAGGCTCTCACTATGTTGTCCAGGCTGGTCCTGAGGTCTTAGGCTGAAGAGATCCTTCCACCTAGGCATCCCAAAGTGTTGGGATTACAGGCGTGAGCCACCACAGCCAGCTGTTTTGACTCTTTTAAAGCATTAACTTCACATTTTAGTTCTAAGAAAAGGTCAGTAAAATCCCCAAATAGCAAGAACCGCAGGTGTTTCCAGGAGGCTTTTCTTGGAAGTCCCTGTGCCAGTTCTCAAGAACCCTGGACGCGGCTATCTTGAGGGCTGCACAAATGCAGATTGTCAACTCACAAATCAGCAGACTCAGTTCCAGTTCCTCTTACTAGGCCTGAGATTCAGGCTAAGGAGAGCTCCAAGACTTAATTGCAGGCACTGGTAGTTTCCTCTAAGCTAAACCAGCCAGCCCTGACAATCCATAACCTCACTCTCTGGGGCACCAAGAGGAACCAAACCCATCCTACTAAAGACCCAATAGGGGGCCGGGCGTGGTGGCTCATGCCTGTAATCCAAGCACTTTGGGAGGCCCGAGGCGAGTGGATCAGGATCACTTGAGGTTGGGAGTTCGAGACCAGCCTGACTAACATGCAGAAACCTCGTCTCTACTAAAAACACAAAATTAGTCGGTAGTGGTGGTGTATGGCTGTAATCCCAGCTACTCTGGAGGCTGAGGCAGGAAAATCGCTTGAATTCGGGAGGCGGAGGTTGCAGTGAGCCGAGATCGCGCGCCATTACACTCTTAGCCTGGACAAGAGGGAAACTCTGTCTCAAAAAAAAAAAAAAAAAAAAAAAAAGAAGACCCAACAGAGGATAGGGCTAGACGACCATCAATGGTTTGATGGTCCAACTACAGTTTGATGACAGAAAACAAATGTATTTTGGTTACTGTTGTTTTTAACACTATTTTAAAATGTCATGAATGTAATGTTCACTAATACATCTTTCCACCATAAAATCAGCTATGAGCCCACGGTAACACAATGGAAAGTAACAAGAGGATATGTGGAAGCTCCATCATTCTTGGGGTGCAGGCCAATCCCGTATTTCCGAAAAACTTGGACAACCATCGCCTTCAATAGCCACCCCGGCCCCCGCAAATATGAACACTCCTCACCACCACTCAGTGGCACAAAATAGCCATAGGCCAGGGTGACTGTATGAAGTGTATCGTTGCTTCGTTTAATATTTTTCGTCTTGTTTTGATAGATAACACATACAAAGGGTAGTAAAATGCAAACAGTACAAAAGGGAAAGGAAGTCTCCTTCCAAGGGCGGTTCCCCTCCCCTAGGGCAGTTTCCTGTGTTCCCTTGCAGAGATACTCTGTATGTTTACAAGCGTGTGTGTTTATTCGTCTCAGGTAGAGATCAGAGAAATGTAGATGGGGTCCTCCCAACTGCTCCAGGCTGTGATCAAGGGTGAAATTCGTGCGAAGGGATCTGGGTAGGAAGGGATCCCCAGGCTTTGACCGTCAGCTTAAAGCTCCCCGGGACCGGTCCTTTCAGCCGGCTCTGGGCTCCCTCCCCTCCTCTCGGGTATTTCCGTCTGTGATAGGGGACCTCCCCGCTTAAGGCTTTTCGAGGATCCCTTCAAGGCCACCGGTTAGCGCTGAAAGAGAAGCGTCTGTAACATCACCACCCCCGACCAAGTTTAGGGTACCCGGCAGCCCACCGGGGTCCCTAAGCGCTAGATACGGCTTTAACGCCCTCCCTGCCGCCAGGAGTTCCGCGCGTCGTACTGAGACGGGCGAAACTCTGGGTCCGCCTCCCTGCTCGGGCCTGGAACTGGAAGAAGCAGCAGCATTAGCTCCCCCTCGCCCCAAAACTGCCCAGGGCTGTCCTCGGTTCCCGCAGTGGGTGTGTCCGGGTGGCGGAGAAAGAGTTAAATCGGAGCTAGCCTAGTCTGGCGGCGGGAAATCACCTGTAGCCACGGTTGGTAGCCCGCGGAGGGATGCGGTAGACGTGGACGTCAGGCTTGACACAGAGCACCGACTCGTACCCACTCTCCTCCATCGCGACGCCTGGAGCCCACCGGACTTCCGGCTCCTTCCACCGTTCCTCTGTCCGACGGACGGAAGCGGTGCGACTCTGTGACCAGATTTCGGCTAGAGCGGCAGTTCGCGGGCCTCAGCACGGCCTCGTTTGTGCGCCCTCTGCTGGAAACCCCGCTCAAGACACGCGGCGGGAGACCTTCGGAGGCTTCTCTCTCCCTCCAGACGCTTCTCTCTCCCTCGGGACACCGTCGGACGCAGAGAAAGAGACCGGCGCCGGCCATAGATGGACCCCTCCATATCCCATGGTCTGGGTGTGGATCATCCCCATCGCTTCAGTTCTTAGGCCTGGGGCCCAGTTGGCCGAGAGGCAAAGCCGTAGCCCACACTGCAGCATCTCTGTCCTCCAGCCTTTGCTGCCGCGCCTCCTCTGCCTGAATATCCTTCCCTCTCCTGACTAAGGGTCAGCTGGCCCCCCGACCCACCAGAGTAAGGGGATGCCCTTACCTTACCACCCTCCATGCTTCCCCTATGGGAACCCACTTATGTGTTCAGAGCCCCGTGTGGCCAAACCTCAACAACGAGTTGTATTCAAAGAAGTAAAGTTTGGTAACGCAAGTAATTTACGAAGAATTCCAGGCCGAGCGCAGTGGCTCACGCCTGTAATCCCAGCACTTTGGGAGGCTGAGGCGGGCGGATCACCTGAGGTCAGGAGTTCGAGACAAGCGTGGCCAACATGGTGAAACCCCGTCTCTACTAAAAATACAAAAATTAGCCGGGCTTGGTGGCGTATGTCTGTAGTCCTAGCTACTTGGGAGGCTGAGGCACTAGAACAGCATGAACCCGGGATGCGGAAGTTGTGGTGAGCTGAAATTGTGCCACTGCACCTCAGCCTGAGCGACAGAGCAGGACTCTGTCTCAAAAAAAAAAAAAAAGAAGAAGAAGAAGAAGAAGAATTCTAGTCTTAGATTTATCCCAGAATATTCTAGGAGATACAATGCCTACCATAGCCAAATTCTCAAAATCCCTCCTTTCCCACCATTCTCTCATTCATTCCTCCAGTTGAGGGCCTACAATGTACCAGCCCCTGTGTAGGGTGCAGCTGATCCCAAATCTCTGACTCACTGAATACCCCAAACTTTCCCCACCCCTTCTTTCCTTTTCTCTCTCACTCTCTCTCCTCCTTTTTACTTTTTTTTTTTTTTTTCCCCAGACGAAGTCTCACTCTATCGCCCAGGCTGGAGTGCAGTGGTGCAATCTCGGCTCACTGCAACCTCCACCTCCCGGGTTCAAGCGATTCTCCTGCTTCAGCCTCCCGAGTAGCTGGGATTACAGGCGCCCGCCACCACGCCTGGCTAGTTTTTGTATTTTTTTTGTTGTTGTTAGAGATGGGGGTTTCACCAGGTTGGCCAGGCTGGTCTTGAACTCCTGACCTCAAGTGATCCGCCCAATTTGGCCTCCCTAGTGCTGGGATTACAGGCGGGAGCCACCGCACCTGGCCATTTTTACTCATTTTTTATAAGCTCTTTATTATAGGATTGATCTAATCACTTACATCTTTATTGTAAAATATGCATAACATAAAATTTACCATTTTAAGTGTGTAGCGCTGTGAAATTAAGTACATTCACAATAGTGTGCAACTATACCATGCTTTCCAGAACTTTTCGTCATCCCAAACAGAAACTCCATACCCATTAGCAATAACTTCCCATTTCCTCCTGCTCCATCCCTTAGTAACCTCTGTTCTACTTTCTGTCTCTATGAATTTGCCTTTCTAGATACCTCTTATAAGTGGAATCATACAATATTGGGCTTTTGTGTCTCTTATTTCACTTAGCATCAAGTTTTCAAGGTTCATTCATGTAGCATGGATCAGAATTTCATTCCTTTTAATAATATTCCATTGCATGTATATACCATATTTTGTTTATCCATTCATCTGTCAAAATTGAGATGTTATCACCTTTTGGCATTGGGAATCAGGCTTCTATGAGCATTGGTGTTCGAACACTTGGTTCAAGTCCTGTTTTCCATTTTCTTGAATGTATACGTAGGAGTGAAACTGCTGAGTTATAGGATAATGCTATGTTTAGCACTTTTGTTTTGTTTTGTTTGAAGCAGCATCTCATTCTGTTGCCCAGGCTGGAACTGCAGCCTCAACCTCCCAGGCTCAAGTGATCCTCCCAACTCAGCCTCCCAAGTAGCTGGGACTACAGGTGTGAACCACCATTTCCGGCCTTGTTCAGCTTTTTGAGGAGCCTCCAAACTGTCTTCCACAGCAGCAGCACCATTTACATTCACAAGGGTTTCAATTTCTTCACATTTTTGCAAATATTGGTTATTTTCCTTTTTTTTTTGAGATAGGGTCTCTCTCTCTTTCTCTCTCTCAATCTCTCTCTCTGTCACCCCACACTGGAATGCAACAGTGCAATCATCGTTCATTGCAGCCTCAAACTCCCAGGCTCAAGGGATCCTCCTACCTCAGCCTTTTGAGTAGCTGGGCCTACAGGCGCATACCACCCTACCCTGCTAATTTTCTTACTTTTTGTAGAGACAGGGGTCTTGCTGTGTTGCCCAGGCTGGTCTTGAATTCCTGTCTTCAAGAGATCCTCCTGCCTCAGCCTTCCAAAGTGCTAGGATTACAGGCATGAGCCACCATACCTGGCCTTATTTTCCTTTTTTTTTTTTTTTTTTTGAGACTAAATCTCATTCTATCACCCAGGCTGGAGTGCAGTGGTACGATCGATCTCAGCTCACTGCAACCTCTGCCTCCCACATTCAAGCGATTCTCATGCCTCAGCCTCCCAAGTAGCTGGGACTACACGCATGCGCCACCATGCCTGGCTAATTTTTGTATTTTTAGTAGAGACGGGGTTTCACCATGTTAGCCAGGCTGGTCTAAAACTCCTGACCTCAAGTGATCCACCCACCTTGGCCTCCCAAAGTGCCGGGATTACAGGTATGAGCCCCCACAAGCAGCCATTCAGAGCACTGTCAGTTCTGTTCAGTCTAACAAAAACAGGCATCGAGCCCATACTCTATGCCAGATGCTGAGTACTGGGGTCACTGAGATGCAGCCAATCCAGCTCCTACCATCCTGGAGCTCACAGACTGGAGGAGACAGAGAGAAAAGCGGTGTTTGGCAACGCAGAATGAAAGATACTATAATGAAACAAATTCATAGGGGCTGTGGGAGCAAAGACAAGAAACCCCACACAGTCTGGGGACAGTCAGGGAAGGCTTTCTGGGAGACAGTAGCCTGGCACAATAATCGCTGTGAGGTTGGCAAGGCAACGATTGTTATCCTCATTGTGTAATGGGGGCCACTGAACCAGTGACAAGCTGGGGGAAATGACACTGTCTAGTAGTTGGAGGTCAGCCAGCCCCTTGCGTTATTCTCAAACCCTAACCACATGGCTGGACATTCCTGATATGCATTCCTAAACCTCTGCTGCTGAGAATAATTGGACCTGCCATCTATTCCCAGTTTAACTACCCTGTATACCAAACAAATCCAATTCGAGCCAACAGGCAAAGTATAGGCTCAGACAGAGTCCATCCTGTGTACGAGGTGGTGAGCAGGGGTGGAAAATCTCACTGTGACTCATCCAGCTGATTTCTGGTAGGTGCAGGGCCAAGGTGGGGTGTGATGTGAACAAGCTTTCCCTGACAGCCTCCAGACGTATAGATGATACGTCACTTACCTTTCTCTGCTGTATTTTCCTGCCATCATAGATATTTCCAAGAGAAATTCTCCCATTTTTCAGATGAGGAAACCACTTATAAAAGGGGCACTCAATACTCAAAGAATTTTGAAAAAGAGCAAAGTTGGAGGACTCACACTTCCTGATTTCAAACCTTTTTATTTATTTACTTTTCCATAGGTTCGTGTTGGGGTACAGGTGGTATTTGGCTACATGACTAAGGTTTTTTTGTTTTTTGGTTTTTGATTTTTTGTTTTTTGTTTTTTGTGTTTTTTTTGTTACATTAGTAAATTTTTTTTTTTTGAGACGGAGTCTTGCTCTGTTGCCCAGGCTGGCATGTAGTGGTGCAATCTCTGCTCGCTGCAACCTCCATCTTCCAGGTTCAAGCAATTCTCCTGCCTCAGCCTTCCGAGTACCTGGGATTACAGGCATGCACCACCATGCCCAGATAATTTTTGTATTTTTAGTAGAAACAGGGTTTCATCATGTTAGCCAAGGTGATCTCAAACTCCTGACCTCAAGTGATCCACCCCCCTTGGCATCCCAAAGAGCTGGGATTACAGGCATGAGCCACCTTGCCCTGCATGAGTAGTTTCTTTAGTGGTGATTTGTAAGATTTTGGTCCACCCATCCCCTGAGCAGTATACACTGCACCCTATCTGTAGTCTTTATTTTTATTTATTTATTTTTTTTGAGACAGAGTCTCACCCTGTCGACTAGGCTGGAGTGGAATGGTGCGATCTTGGCTCACTGCAACCCTCCACCTCCCGGGTTCAAGTAGTTCTCTTGCCTCAGCCTCCCGAGTAGCTGGGATTACAGGCGTGTGCCACCATGCCCGGCTAATTTTGTTTTTTTAGTAGAGACAGGGTTTTTCCATGTTGGTCAGGCTGGCCTCGAACTCCCGACCTCGGGTGATCTGCCCACCTCGGCCTCCCAAAGTGCTGGGATTATAGGCATGTGCCACCACGCCCAGCTAATTTTTTGTATCTTTAGTAGAGATGGGGTTTCATCTTGTTGGCCAGGCTGGTCTCAAGCCCCTGATCTCGTGATCCGCCCGCCTTGGCCTCCCAAAGTGCTAGGATTACAGGTATGAGCCACTACACCCGGCCAATAAATGGAACTTTTACAAAAATTTAAAACTTTCGTGCTTCAAAAGACAAAAAGGTGAAAATGCAATCCACATAATGGGAGAAAAATTTTGCAAATCATATATATGATTTGGGACATGTATCTAGAATTTATAAAGAACATTTACCATGCAACAATAAAAAGACAACCCAATATAAATGGACAAAGGGAGGCTGGGTGCTGTGACTCATGCCTGTAATCCCAGCACTTCGGGAGGCTGAAGTGGGAGGATTACCTGAGCCCAGGAGGTCAAGGCTATAGTGAGCCACGTTCATGCCACTGCAGTCCAGCCTGTGGACAGAGTAAAGACCCTGTCTGAAAAAAAATAAAAATAAAAACAAAAAACAGGGCCAGGTGTGGTGACTTATACCTTATAATCCCAGCACTTTGGGAGGCTGAGGTGGGCAGATCACCTGAGGTCAAGAGTTTGAGACCAGCCTGGTCCACATGGTAAAACTGCATCTCTACTAAAAATACAAAAATTAGACAGGCATAGTGGTGCGCACCTGTATGTAATCCCAGCTACTAGGGAGGCTGAGGCAGGAGAACTGTTTGGACATGGGAGGTGGAGGTTGCAGTAAGCTGGAACTAGGCTGCTGCACTCTAGCCTGGGCAACACAGCAAGACTCTGTCTCAAAAAAAAAAAAAAAGGACGAAGGCTAAGGCTCTGAATAGACATTTTTCCAAAGAAGATAGACAAATGGCCAATAAGCACGTGAAGATGTTCAACATTATTGGCCATTAGGGAAATGCAAATCAAAATCAGAATGAGATAACACTTTACACTCATACCCACTAGGATAGCTATGATAAAAAAGACAAGTAAGGCCAGGTACAGTGGCTGACACCTGTAATCCCAACACATTGGGAGGCTGAGGCAGGAGGATCCCTTGAGCCCAGGAGTTCAAGACCAGCCTGGACAACATAGTGAGATTCCCATCTACAAAATATTTAAAAATTAGCCAGGTGTGGTGGTTTGCACCTGTACTCTCAGCTACTCAGGAGGCTAAGGTGGAAGCATCCCTTGAACCCCAGAGTCGGAGTTTGCATTGAGCTATGATCATACCACTGCACTCCATCCTCTGTGATAGAGCAAGACCCTGTCTCAAAAAATAAAAAATAAAAAGACAGATAATAACAAGTGTTGGAGAAGATGCAGTGGCCGGGCGCGGTGGCTGAAGCCTGTAATCCCAGCACTTTGGGAGGCCGAGGCGGGTGGATCACGAGGTCAGGAGATCGAGACCATCCTGGCTAACACAGTGAAACCCCGTCTCTACTAAAAATACAAAAAAACTAGCCGGGCGTGGTGGCAGGCGCCTGTAGTCCCAGCTACTTGGGAGGCTGAGGTGGGAGAATGGCGTGAACCCGGGAAGCGGAGCTTGCAGTGAGCCGAGATCACGCCACTGCACTCCAGCCTGGGCAACACAGCGAGACTCCGTCTCAAAAAAAAAAAAAAAAGGAGATGCAGAAAAATTGGAACACTCATATGCTGCTGGTAAGAAGGTAAAATGATACAGCCACTTTGAGAAAGTCTGGCAATTACTAAAAAGCTAAACATAGAGTTGACATATGACTCAGCAATTCCACTCCTAGCTACATACCCAAGAGAAATGCAAATGTATGTTCATATAAAAACTTGTACATGAATGTTCATAGCAGCATTATTCATAATAGCTAAAATGTGGAAACAGTCCAGGCATGGTGGCTCACACCTGTAATCCCAGCAGTTTGGGAGGCCAAGGTGGGAGGATCACTTAAGCTCAGGACTTTGAGCAGCCTGGGCAACCTAATGAGACCTCGCCTCTATTTAAAATTTTAAAAATTTTAAGACGAGCGAGACATGGTGGCATGCATCTCTAGTCCCAGCCAGCCACTCAGAGGCTGAGGTGGGAGGATCACTTGAGCCCGGGAGTTTGAGGCTATAGTAAGCTATGATTGCACTGCTGCACTCCAACCTGAGTGACAGAGCAAAACCCTGTCTCAAAAAAAAAAAGGAAAAAAAAAGAAACAACCCAAATTTCTATCTACTGATGAATGGATAAACAAAATGGGGTATATCCATACAGTGAAATATTACTCAACCACAAAAAGGAATGAAATTCTGATATGTGCTACAACACGGATGAACCTTGAAAACATGATGTTAAGTGAAAGAAGCTAGTCACCAAGGACCACATATTGTATGATTCCATTTATATGGAATGTCCAGAATAGACAAATCCACTAAGACAGAAAGTAGATCAGTGGTTACCTAGGGCTGGGTTTGGGGTGGGAAGATTAGGGATGATGGCCAAGGGGTGTGGGGTTTCTTTTTGGGGTGATAGAAATATTCTAGAATTAGGGCGAGGGTTGCACAACTCTGTGAATATCCTAAAAGCCATTGAATTGTAACACTTTAAATGGGTGAATTGTATGATATGTGAGTTAAATTTCAATACAGCTGTGAACAAAAAAGGGTCCCAAGTGATCTGAAAGGGAGACATAGTCGATATTTGTCAACTTCTCTCCCTGTTCTGCTCTTGGATTCCAAGCCCCTCTAACTAGCATTGGGGCGTCCCCTCGTTGTCTAGCTTCTCACAGTTAGCAAGCTCCAGATGTGGACAGATGGGGGCTGGAACCCCTCTGGGCTCCAGTAAAACTTCAGTAAAACTTCAGTTTGTGGAATACTGAGGCCTGAGAAGTCCAAGTCTGAGCCTGCACATTCTCAGGCAGAGACAATGGATAATAGCGGGGGTGTTTGAGGGGCGTGGGGGGAGATTTTCCCTAGGTGGTTCATCCACCCCTGAGACAGGAAGACTCAGAGGAAGCAGGAAAGGTTAGGGGAACCCTAATGGGAAAGAGGCTGGGGAGGGGCAAGGAACTCCAAGGGAAGAGAGAAGGACTTGGCCACAGCCCTGACTTTTCTGCTCCAGGTGAGAGCCTGGTCCTTTGTGAGGCCAGAGCTGCACCGGGGGTGGGAGGTCACCCCACCAAACCAGCTGAGGTCTGGTTTGCATGGTAGGGGTGCAGCTCTAACTGCAGGAAGGACCTGGAGGACAGGAAGAGGAAGTGGGGACTTGGGTCAGCAGCTATTAAGTGCACCTCCTCTGTGTCCCTGGTAAACTGTGGGAACCGTCAGGACACCCAGTGTATCCCCCAAGGCCTGACGTCCCTAGCACGGGCACATGTCATTAAATGGTTATTGATTGCACGAGGAAATGAATGTAGACATTCTTTGTAGACAAAATGATATGGTGAGATGGGCGGCCGTGGGAGGCAGACAGGCCTGGGTTTGAATCCAGTTCCTCTGCAGACTGGCCTTGTGGTATTGGACAAGACATTGCTCGGAGCCTTAATTTCCCTATCTTTAAAACAGGGCTGAACCCACTGACCTCACAGGGGCTGTTAGAATACTGTTTACAAAGATTTCCAGCACATAGAAGATTCCTCCATGGATGCTGGCGGGCCTGCCGTGATATAAAGTGGAAGAAGCACCATCAAGATCTTCAAGGTCATACGGTCTCACTATGGGAGGAAGGGGTGTGGGGTTAGGATTTACTCCTGGAAACTAGTTAACAGTGAAAGGAGATCCATGTACCCATAGAAATGGCGCTGATGTTGCCTCAAAGGAATTCAGTGGCTGGAGAGAGAGCTGAGATGGTTGGAAACTTGGAGAAGAGGGAGGAGCTTGAAGACTGGGTTGGGGGCTATTAGAAAGATAGAAAAAATGGGAGGTGGGCACAGAGGCTGGGATCTGTGGGACTAGGATTGCAGGAGCCTGCCTGGATTAAAACAGAAAATTTGTGTAGGGAGTGGTGGCACAGCTGAATATGAGGTTGGATGAAAGAGGTGGAGGAGAGACAGTAAGAAAGCCTTTAGAAATGGTCAGGTGCAGTGGCTCACCCCTGTAATCCCAACACTTTGGGAGGCTGAGGCGGGTGGATCACTGAGGTCAGGAGTTCAAGACCAGTCTGGCCAACCTGGTGAAACCCCATCTCTACTAAAAATACAAAAATTAGCCGGGCATGGTGGTGGCCGCCTATCATCCCAGCTACTAGGGAGGCTGAGGCAGGAGAATTGCTTGAACCCGGTAGGCAGAGGTTGCAGTGAGCCAAGATCACACCACTGCACTCCAGCCTGGGCAACAGAGCAAGACTCTGTCTCAAAACAAACAAACAAAAAACAAAACAAAACAAAAAAAACAAAAAGAAGAAGAAGGCCAGGCGCGGTGGCTCACGTCTGTAATCCCAGCACTTTGGGAGGCCGAGGCGGGCGGATCATGAGGTCAGGACATCAAGACCATCCTGGCTAACATGGTGAAACCCCATCTCTACTAAAAATACAAAAAATTAGCCAGGCGTTGCAGCAGGCGCCTATAGTCCCAGCTACTATGGAGGCTAAGGCAGGAGAATGGCGTGAACCCAGGAGGCGGAGGTTGCAGTGAGCCTAGATCGCGCCATTGCACTCCAGCCTGGGCCACTGAGCGAGACTCTGTCTCAAAAAAAATAATAATAATAAAAAGAGAAGAAGAAAAGAAAAAGAAAGGATGTGTCCAGGGCAGGGTGTGGGTGCTTTGGTGAACTGCAGATTGCCACTGGAGACCTTGGGGCCCTGAGACAGATGGACAGATGTCCCCAGTTCCTGTTCCTTAGCTCCATTTAAGAACATGGAGTTTTCATCTATAGCAGGAGCAGCTGTGACATTCTTGGACTCTCTTTAAAAGGCATATTAGTATTCTAAAGGCTCTGAGAGGTTGTACAGGAAAGAGCCTGTATCATTTTGCTTATCACAGCACTTTCCAAAGGCATTTAACCTTGGAACCCCATGGAGCATCTCAAGGGACCAGTATGCCAAAGAATATCCTTTAGGAAATGTCGCAGACGGGGAAAGTGCCTGGGTTTTGGGATTCAACAGGCCATAGTTCAAATCTTCGTCTGCAACCTAGCAGGTGTTGGATCTTGGGCAAGTCTTGTGCCTTCCAGAGCCCCTTTTCCTCAGGGTCATTGTGAGAACTAGGAAACGCATGTGGGTAAATGGCACGTGGCTAGCTCTCTGGTTTTGAGGCATGCCTCTCCTTGCGAGGCCTGGCCCCGCCTCTTCCCACCAGCCACGCTGTCTACATTACAGGCTCCACATGGGCTCCTGAAGCAGCAGTTAGGTGATGGGCTTGGTGGGAAGCTTGACTGGATTTCTCCTGTAGGAGCACAGTAGCTGATGCCCCTCCCTTGGCAGCTGTGTTGGCCCTGGCATCATGGACAATAGAAACACCCAGATGTACACAGAGGGTAGAATCAAGGTTCCAGGGACCCAGCCAAGCCCTGGCCTGAGGATCACCATAAAGCGGGCTGGTGTTGAACCTACCATACCAGGAGTCAGCCAGGTAGGGACCTGTACCCAATGTTCTGATCCATTCACTCCTAGCTGGCACCTTTCCCTTCCCCTGCCCAGGCTTCCTCCCCAGCTGCTTTAATTAAGGCTCTGTTAAAAATGGACACAAAACCCAATTCAAACTGGATTAAGCAGAAAAGAGAATACATCAGTTTGGGTAACTGACAAATGCATTCATAGACTTCAGGTGTGGCTAGATCAAGGTGCTAAATGGCTCTCTTGGCTCTATGTTGCTCTGTGTTGGATTCATTCTCAGGCAAGCTCTCCCTGCAAGATGGCAGGGATTGCCCTGGCCACTCCAGGATTACATCTTCCCATCTTACATACTCTGGTTTAGCATTCCAACAGGAAGTGAGCCTCTTTGCAATAGTTGAAGCAAGTCTCTAGCATCACTGTCATTGGCCCAGATTGTGGTCAGATGCTCACCCTCGAACCAGTCACCACGGCAGTGGGGAGTGGTCTGGATCTCGATACAATGGAGACAGAGGTGATAGGTGGCTCCACTGAGCCCCATGGGCTGAATGGAGAAGAGAAGCTTCCCAAAAACAATGCTGGCTTCTGTAACGGAAAGAGCTACAGGGTGAGCAAACCCAGAATTGCCTACTTGCTCTTCTAGGTGCCTTCCATGGCCTCCGAACTCCCGTTGCAGCCTCCAGCCCAGCTTTATTCTCCTGACAGCTACTCAGGGCTTCCCTCCATGCCCCTCCACAGCGCCCAGCCTGCATCCTAAGCTTCCATCACACCTCTCAGCCTCTTTCCATCAAATATGTTTCTTTGTTTGTTTGTTTGTTTGTTTTTGAGACAGGGTCTCACTCTCTCACCCAGGCTGGAGTGCAGTGTCATGATCATGGCTCACTGCAGCTTTGAACTCCCAGGCTCAAGCAATCCCCCTGCCTCAGCCTCCTGAGTAGCTGGAACTATAGGCGTGGTATGTGCCACCACACCAAGCTAATTTTTTATTTTTTTGTAGAGACAAGGCTTTATCATGTTGCCCAGGCCGGTCTTGAACTCATGGGCTCAAGTGATCTGCCTGCCTCAGCCTCCCAAAGTGTTGGGATTATAGGTGTAAGCCTCCATGCCCAGCGTTTTGTTTTTTTTTTTGAGACAAGAGTCTTGTTCTGTCACCCAGACTAGAGTGCAATGGTGTGATCACGGCTCACTACAACCTCTGCCTCCTGGGTTCAAACGATTTCCATCTAATTTTTTTGTATTTTTAGAAGAGATGGGATTTCACCATGTTGGACACGCTGGTCTTAAACTCCTGACCCCAACTGATCCACCCACCTCGGCCTCCCAAAGTGCTAAGATTACAGGTGTGAGCCACCGCGCCCTGCCAGCCTCTTTTTGAATGTACCAAGTAGCATGAACTGAAGAGCGTAAAGAAGAGCCTCCTCCCCATCCAGTTTCCTCAGGGCCAAAGATATCACCATTTAAAAAATCAGCCAGTCGGGCGTGGTGGCTCATGCCTACAATCCCAGCACTTTGGGAGGCTGAGGTGGGTGGATCACCTGAGGTCGGGAATTCAAGACCACCCTGACCAACATGGAGAAACACAGTCTCTACTAAAAATACAAAATTAGCCTGGCATGGTGGTGCATGCCGGTAATCCCAGTAACTCGGGAGACTGAGGCAGGAGAATCGCTTGAACCTGGGAGGTGGAGGTTTCGGTGAGCAGAGACTGCACCATTGCACTCCAGCCTGGGCAACAAGAGTGAAACTCCGTCTCAAAAATAAATAAACAAACAAATTAATTAATTAAAATGAAAAGTCAGTCAGGTGCCGTGGCTCATGCCTGCAATCCCAACACTTTGGGAGACAGAAGTGGGCAGATTGCTTGAGCCCAGGAGTTAAAGACCAGCCTGGGCAACACAGTGAGACCCCCTCTCAGAAAAAAAAAAAAAAAAAAAGGCCAGGTGCACTGGCTCACACCTGTGATCCCAGCATTTAGGGAGGCAGAGGTAGGAGGATAGCTTGAGTCCGGGAGTCTGAGACCTGCCTGGGCAATATAGCGAGACCCCGTTCTCCACAAAAAGGACAAGAAAAAAAACAACAACAAAAAAAAGTCAACATGCCTTTGGGTATGTTCCCTGTAGCCTCTGTTATAAATCCTCGCTTCCCCTGGGGCAGGGAGAGGGCCTGGAGGGAGGAGACTAGGACAGGAAGCTAGGAAGAGGAGACTAGGAGAGAGGCTAGAGGTGAACATTCAGGGCTGCCTTCACCCACCCATTTATTTTTTCAACAAGCATCGTCATGGGGTCCCAGTCCCACCACTTACCCAGCTGTATGACATTGGGCATGTCACTGCACCCCTTTGAGCCTCATTTGTTTTACGGTGAGGACTAACTGGGTCAAATCCCTAGAAGGCACCTAGCACAGGCCCTGCCTCATAGTAGGTGCCTGTTAGTATTAGCTCACATCAGAATCTTGTATTATATCAAGGGCAATTAATCGAGTCCATTTGTTTGGAGTTTGCTGACTCTGGTGATGCTTGGAGCTGGGTCTCAATCACTGGCTCCAGGTCACCCAGTTGGAGAGTGACAGACCATGATAGTGATCAAAACCCAGTTCAGGCCAGGCACGGTGGCTCATGCCTGTAAGCCCAGCACTTTGGGAGGCTGAGACGGGTGGATCGCTTGAGGTCAGAAGTTTGAGACCGGCCTGGCCTACAAAAAAAAAAAAACATACAAAAATTAGTTGGGCATGGTGGCACACACCTCTAATCCCACCTACTCGGGAAGCTGAGGCACGAGAATCGCTTGAACCCAGCAGGTGAAGGTTGCAGGGAGCCGAGATCTCACCACTGCACTTCAGCCTGGGCAACAGAGTGAAACTCTCTCTCAAAAAATGAAATAGAAACTCAGTTCAAACTACAGCCTGTGTTTTGAAGGCATGGGAATTGTCAAAGGCCTCTCTTGGACCTTGTGAGAGTCTTGGGGTCCCCCAGGGTGCTCTTTCAAGCTGTCCTCAGGGCAATCCCCTTGTCTCAGGTACTAATCTGGACTCCAGTTCATACCAGAGCCTTAAGTGCTAAGCAACAGCAACAGCAGGGCCAGCCCCCATCTCTGCCTCTTGGCTCCTGCTCACCCCTCTCCAACAGCTTCCCCAGTCAGGCATGGGATCTCCCTGTCCTTGAGGCCAGGAGAGTGCCCAGGGACGAGTGGGAGGGATCACTCCAGAATGGCTACTCAATGCCAGCCCTCAAGCCAGTGCCATGGATATCTCTGTCCAGGTCATGTTTCCAGATGCTTCGGAAGTGGGCAGCAGGAAGCAGCTCTCATCAGCTTCAGGAGGGCCAGAGAAGGGGCCCAGATACAGAGACACATTCAAGGAGGGGCCTTCAGAGCTCAGGACACAGGAGCAGAGGCCTCCAGCAAAACCAGGGTGAGCTGAGGGGCTTTCCAGAGAACAGGTCCAGGAGACAACGCCCTGTAGCCCACTTGCGAGGGAGAGAGAATGGAGCACTCCCAGGCCAAGGCAGCTCCACCTGCCACAGCACCTTGTCCTTCTCTTTCACTGCACCGGTTGCACTAAGGAGTTCGTGTTCACCTTTTGTCTGAACTCCCCCAACAAGACCACAAACATCTTTTATGTGTCTTGTTTGAGGAGTATCATGTACCTGGTTCAGCCTCAAAGCCCTCGTGCCTAGTACTATGCCTGACACGTAGTAAATGTTCTATAAATATTGATTCACTAAGGCCGGGCGCAGTGGCTCACGCCTGTAATCCCAGCACTTTGGGAGGCCGAGGTGGGCGGATCACGAGGTCGGGAGATCGAGACCATCCTGGTGAACACAGTGAAACTCCCTCTCTACTGAAAATACAAAAAATTAGCCAGGCGTGGTGGTGGGCGCCTGTAGTCCCAGCTACTCTACTGGGGAGGCTGAGGCAGGAGAATGGCGTGAACCCAGGAGGCGGAGCTTGCAGTGAGCCGAGATCACGCCACTGTACTCTAGCCTGGGTGACAGAGCGAGACTGTCTTAGGAAAAAAAAAAAAATACATATATATATATAGATAGATAGATTCACTGAATTAATAGAATAATGAACAAAAAAAAGGTTGGGAAACACAGGAACACATAAAAGATATACATGTAATTGTTTTCTAAATTTTGTATATATTTTAAACCTTTTCTACAGCAAGAATATATTCAAAAAGAGAAAATCAAGAGCGAGCCAAAGAAGGCAACGTGAAAGGCTTGGGTAATAGAAATAATAAAGGCTAGCTGGCTTAGTTGGATTTGACTATAACCAGAAGCTCCTAAATAGCCTCCTGTACAAGAAAAGTTAGGAGAGAGAACTCAAGCCAGGTCCGAGGCCCACTGAGACAACTACTGCCTACCATGCTGGTGGAAACAGAAACCATTTAGGCATACCTGTTTCATCAACGTGGCAATTTGTTTAAACTGCCTTGAAACTACCTTTATCCTCACCCATTTCTGGAAATAGGCCATGAGGAAATAATTGGTGATTCAGGCAGTTTTATGCACAAAGATTTTCACTGTCACATTATCTTAAATACTAATAAATTGGGCCGGGTGCGGTGGCTCATGCCTGTAATCCCAGCACTTTGGGAGGCCGAAGTGAGTGGATCACCTTAAGTCAGGAGTTCAAGAGAAGCCTGGCCAACATGGTGAAACCCTGCCTCTACTAAAACTACAAAAAAATAAATAAATACTAAAAAATTGGAAACCCCTGAAGCGCCCACACAATAGGGAAATGGTTAATGATGGTTATCTATAAAATATGGAATTGTATACATTTAATGAACGTAAAAAACATATAAAGCATGTTTCTGAAGGATTTTTAGCATGGGAAAAATGTAGGCTATGATGTTAATTGAAGAAAGTAGACTAGGCCAGCCACAGTGGCTCACACCTGCAATCCCAGAACTTTGGGAGGTCAAGGTGGGAGGGTCACCTGAGGTCAGGGATTTGAAACCAGCCTGGCCAACATGGCAAAACCCCGTCTCTACTAAAAATATAAAATTAGCCGGGCTTGGTGGCACATGCCTGTAATCCCAGCTACTTGGGAGGCTAAGGCAGGAGAATCACTTGAACCCAGGAGGCAAAGGTTGCAGTGAGCCGAGATCACACCACTGCACTCCAGCCTGGGCAACAAAAGCGAAATTCCATCTCAAAGAAAAAACAAAATATATGTGTGTGTGTGTGTGTGTGTGTGTGTGTGTGTGTGTGTGTGTGTATGTATATATATGTATGCAATGGCCAGGCACCATGGTTCACGCCTGTAATCTCAACACTTTGGGAGGTTGAAGTGGGAGGATTACTTAAGCCCAGGAGTTCAAGACCAGCCTGGACAACATTGTGAAACCCCATCTCTACAAAAAATATGGTAAGATTAGCCAGGCACGGTGGCATATGCCTGTAGTCTCAGCTACTTGAGAGCCTAAGGCAGGAGGATTGCTTGAGCCCAGGAGGTGGAGGTTGCAGTGAGCTGAGATCATGCCACTGCATTCCAACCTGGGTGACAGAGCAAGACTCTGTCTCAAAAAATATAAGTATACATATGCATAGGAAGAAGCTTGGAGGAAATACTCCAGAATACTAAAGTGAGATCGGATAGACACAGCTTCAAATTTTGAACAGTTATCTTTAGCTTTATGACCTTAAGCTCAAATCTCTTGTCTTCTCTGCATCCCAGTTCTGATTTTTGTTTCATTTTTTTCTGAAAAATAGTTTTAAAAATACTATAAGCCTTAAATTCTAGGCTGGACGCAATGGTGCACACCTCTAATCCCAGCACTTCGGGAGGCCGAAGTGGGAAGATTGCTTGAGCCCAGGAGTTCAAGACCAGCCTGGGCAACACAGTGAGACCTTGTCTCTACAAATAATTTTGAAAGTTTAAATTTTAACTCCCCAAAACATTGACATGAAAGTATCTATGATTTGGGGAATTCCTGTGGGTCCTCCATTTGTCCCTCCAGGCGTTAGGTATGCACCTATGGTATGCCTAACCCTATAAGAACATAGAACAGTGCCCCAGTCTGGGAGCTGAAGTGTCACTTTGTCTATTTTCTCCAGGAAGAAGCAGTCCTCTTGGGTCCCCCAGGAAGGGTCCCAGGAGCTGCAAGCAGGCCAGGATCAGAGTGAGCTAGGGTTGCTGCCTTCCTGGGTTCCTGAAGGACCTGAAGGGCTGCAGCAGCTGGGCTCCGGAAAGGAGATCGAGGGCCAGCAGAGGAGGCAACGGAACCGGGGAACCGGGGAGGATGAGCCTCCTGAGAGCTGCCAGGTACCCTCCTAGGAGATCTGGGAAGAAGGGTATGGAATGACCTACCACAGAGGAGGTAAAAGAGCCCCCTCCCAGCATGCCCTCCATTCTGGTGCATGTACCTGTAGTCCCAGCTACTTGGGAGGCTGAGGCAGGGGGATCCCTTGAGCCCAGAAGGTCAAGGCTGCAATGAGCTGTGTTCAGGCCACTGCACTCCAGCCTGGGTTACAGAGTGTTTGCTCCCCTCTGTGCCCTGAAGATGTCAAGCACTCAGTCTGTGAGTCACTGGACTATTCCCCCAGCCTACATCACAAGCATTTAAGTCTTGTTTCCAGGCCGGGCGTGGTGGCTCACGCCTGTTAATCCCAGCACTTTGGGAGGCCAAGGTGGGTGGATCACAAGGTCAGGAGATCGAGACCATCCTGGCTAACATGGTGAAACCCCGTCTTTACCAAAAATATTTAAAAAAAAAAAAGACCAGGCGCGGTAGCTCACGCCTATAATCCCAGCACTTTGGGAGGCCGAGGCGGGCAGATCACGAGGTCAGGAGATCGAGACCATCCTGGCTAACACAGTGAAACCCCGTCTCCTACTAAAAATACAAAAAAATTAGCCAGGCATGGTGGAGGGCGCCTGTAGTCCCAGCTACTCGGGAGGCTGAGGCAGGAGAATGGCGTGAACCCGGGAGGAGGAGCTTGCAGTGAGCTGAGATTGTGCCACTGCACTCCAGCCTGGGCAACAGAGCGAGACTCCGTCTCAAAAAAAAAAAAAAAATTAGCCGGGCGTGGTGGTGGGCACCTGTAGTCCCAGTTACTCAGGAGGCTGAGGCAGGAGAATGGCGTGAACCCGGGAGGCGGAGCTTGCAGTGAGACGAGATCACGCCACTGCACTCCAGCCTGGGCAACTGAGCAAGACTCCATCTCAAAAAAAATAAATAAATAAAAATAAAAATTAGCCGGGCATGGTAGCAGGCGCATGTAATCTCAGCTACTCGGGAGGCTGAGGCAGGAGAATCACTTGAACCCGGGAGGCAGAGGTTGCAGTGAGCCAAGATCACACCATTGCACTCCAGCCTGAAGGACAGAGCAAGACTCTGTCTCAAAAAAAAAAAAAAGAGAGAGAAAAAGAAAGAGATTCGTGTATTGTGTGTATCAACATGTTGTTCTTTTGGTTGCTCAGTAATATTTCCATTCTATGGATATACCACAATATACCACATTTCTTTTCTTTGTTTTCTTTTCTTTCTTTTTGTTTGGACATAGAGTCTTGCCTTGTTGCCCAGGCTGGAATGCAGTGGTGTGATCTGGACTCACTTCAACCTCTGCCTCAGGTGGGAGGTTGAGGTGGGAGGTTCAAGTGATCCTCCCACCTCAGTCTCCTGAGTGGCTGGGATTACAGGCACACACTACTACGCCCAGCTAATTTTTGTATTTTTAGTAGAGACAGGGTTTCACCATGCTGGCCAGGCTGGTCCTGAACTCCTAACCTCATGTGATCCACCCACTTAGGCCTTTATTTATTTATTTTTTTAAGAGACAGAGTCTCACTCTGTCTCCCAGGCTGGAGTGCAGTGGTGTGATCATGGCTTATTGCAACCTCCGCCTCCTGGGTTCAAGTGTTTCTCATGCCTCAGCCTCCCAAGTAGCTGGGATTACAGGCATGAGCCACCATGCCTAGCTAATTTTGTATTTTTAGTAGAGACGGAATTTCGCCATATTGGCCAGGCTGGTCATGAATTCCTGACTTCAAGTGATCCACCTGCCCCTCGGCCTCCCAAAATTCTGAGATTGCAGGTGTGTACCACCACGCCTGGCCAAAACCCCTCTTTTTAAGGAGCCTCGTGAAGGATTCTTGTTCTTTGAAACATCCCTTAGAAAATCCCATTTAAGGCTGGGTGTGGTGGCTCATGCCTGTAATCCCAGCACTTCGGGAGGCTGAGGCAGGAGGAATGCTTGAGCCCAGGAGTTCAAGACCAGTCTGAGCAACATAGTGAGACCTCATCTCTACCAAACATTTAAAAATATCAGCCAGGCATGGTAACAGGTATCTGTAGTCCCAGCTACTTGGGAGGCTGAAGCAGGGGGATCCCTTGAGCCTAGGAGGTTAAGGCTGCAATGAGCTGTGTTCATGCCACTGTACTCTAGCCTAGGTGACAGAGTGAGACTTGTCTCAAAAAAGAGAAAAAAATAAAACACACACACACACACACACACACACACACACACAAGAAAATCCTATTTAAAGGGGATCTTCTCAATTTTCCATGCTCTCATTCCACTCCCACAGGGAAGTGTGGTTCTTTGGGTAGGCCGCGCCTTCTCTGGGCTTCAATTTCTTCACCCCTCAAAGTGTAGGAGTACCTGTGCTGCCTTCTAGGAGCACTGGGAGAATTAAGTAAGATGATGCCTGAAGTGCTGGGATCCTAGTAAGTGTGTCATTACTGGTCTCCAGTTCACCTGGAGCTTTGAGGTTCACCTGGGAACCAGGATGGAGCTCCCCAGCCTTAGTGTCCTTGTCCTCGGCAGGGCCCCGGATATCAATGCACCCTCGGTCACCAGGCAGACGTGGTGCAGCCAGCAGAGCCTTGCTGCCCCTTGGCCGGCCGTGGCCAGCCACTGGGAGACAAGTGCCCCAAGGAGGCAGATGTCCCACACATCAGGCCACAGGAGGCTCCGCCAGAGCCCAGCCCAGGGGGACATGGGGACAGCTCTCAGGAAGCAATGCCCCCAACGTCCACGGTGGCTCCAGAGGAGAAGACAGCTAGCTCCTTCCTGCCATCCATGCCTGGACCTACAAAAACAAAAGGAGGGTAAGTCACCCTCCAGTGCCATCCCCTGCCCCCAACAAGGATGCCCTTCTGCTGAGTTTCAGGTGAGGTGAATTCTAGTCCAGACTGCTCCTGACTCGGTAGAGGACCTTGGGCAGGTCATGCTCCCCTGGGTCTCAATTTCCCCACCTGTGTAACGGCTGGAATACCAGAATGCTTGGTTCTGTGAGCCTGTGTACATGAGGATGTGGGGAAATAAGGAGCCCCCTGAGATGAGAAGGCCAAGGAGATGAGGCTGGGGTGGAACTGGGTGTCCTCGGGGCTGAGAGGGGAGGGGAGGGGGGCAAACCTTCAGCTGAGCCCTTCCCCCACCTGCGGGTTTCTCCTCTATTCAGGGGTGAGGCTGTGGAGACCCAGCCAGCACCGGGGCCTCTTCCTCCACCAGTAAGTAGGGCCATAATGGGGATGGGGACGGGCTGTGTAGGGGTAGGGCAGGGGGGATCAGGAAGAGGAAGAGGGCAGAGGCAGATATGGCACATCAAACCCCTATTTGGAGTCAAACTGAGGAAGGTGTGTGTGGCTGTGTGAAAGTGCACATGGATGTGCACACGTGTGTGTGTGTGTGTCTGTGTGTGTATTCTGAGTGGGCGTCAAGAATGCTCTTACACTCTGGAGCCCTTGGGTTCATCCCAGGTGGTGGCTTCTTCCACATCAGCATGGATTTCTTCCACCCATTTGCCCTCAGCCACAGCCACACAATCCAAAGTGTCCCTGAACACCTGGGAGGCTTCCCCAACCTCTCCCAGACACCCTCCCCTCCCCCGGCTCTGCCACTTCCTAGTTCTTTGACCTGACCGGGCAACCTGCAAATACACGGTCACTAGCATGCCCTGCCAGCACCTGCCCTGTCTCATCCTGCTGTGTTCATTGGCAAACCCCACCCTGGCTAAACCCACCCAGCCTTGTACCCATGTTAAGCAGCTCAACGCGGGCTGGAGAACATCCTGTCTTATTGATGGGTTTCACTTTCAAGCAGTAACCACTCATGTCTGATGCTGCCAGCAAGTCTCACTTTTCCATGGCCACATCGCCCTCCCCTCTGTTCCAGGTCATCATTTCACAACAGCATCCCCCACGCCCCTCATCTCACCCGTGTGTCACTGACAAACAAACAGAAGCATCAGATGAGAAGAAGCATTCCCAAACCCACCACGCTCCCTGCCTTGATTTGGCTGCAATGGGAGCTGTGAAGATGGGCCCCAGGTCCCATGGCTGTCTCCCCATTTATTCATTAGCTCTTGTCCCCTCCCCCACCACATGATCCCCCTCTGCATTACTACAGGATGATTCCATCAGCATACAAACATGGCTTAGCCTCCACAATATCAAAAGCTGCCTTTCTTTATTTTTTTTCCTTTTTTTTTTTTTTTTTTTGAGACAGAATCTCTGTTGCCCAGGCTGGAGTGCAGTGGTGTGATCACGGCTCACTGCAACCTCCACCTCCCGGGTTCAAGCTAGTCTCAGCCTCCTGAGTAGCTGGGACTACAGGCGTGCACCACCATGCCCGACATCAAAAGCCATCTTTCTTTGCTCCCCTTTGCAGCACCGTCCCTCAATAATTGTCCCCCTCACC
The DNA here is from genome assembly GCF_049350105.2 of Macaca mulatta. Lineage (NCBI taxonomy): Eukaryota > Metazoa > Chordata > Mammalia > Primates > Cercopithecidae > Macaca > Macaca mulatta. Next base: position 224,607,719 of record NC_133406.1, read on the forward strand.
TCCTCCGCTTGACTTTTCTCAACACGTCCCCATATGAGAGCTTTTATCGGGGTCTCCATAATCTCCATCTGGCTTATCAAATGGAAAAGCTCTGTCCTTACAGAGCCCACCTTGAAACAGCAGAAGACACAGAGGCTCCCTCTCTTCTTCTCAATGCTGCCTTCTGCAGGCTCTGTGACAGCCCCAGCTTGGTTCTCCTCCCATGTCACTAGCGACTCCTTCCCAGTCTCCCTCCCTAGTTCCTCCTCATCTTCTCCACCCTCGGGGCTCCACACTCTGGTCTCCCATCTCCATTCTCTGCCTGGATGATCTCATTCAGTCCCTCTAATGATTCCCAAATCCACATCTTCAGATGAGACTTTGCCTTTTTTTTTTTAATTGACACAGGCTAGAGTGTCAATGTTGCCCAGGCTGGAGTGCAGTGGTGCAGTCTCAGCTCACTGCAACCTCTGTCTCTGAGATTCAGGCGATTCTCTTGCCTCAGCCTCCCGAGTAGGTGGGATTACAGGCACGCATCACCTCACCTGGCTAATTTTTGTATTTTTAGTAGGGACGGGGTTTCACTATTTTGGCCAGGCTGCTCTCGAACTCCTTACCTCAGGTGATCCACCCGCCTCGGCCTCCCAAAGTGCTCGGATTACAGGCGTGAGCCACCGCGCCCAGCCATAGACCTTGCCTTTAAATTCCATGTTCATATATACAATGGTCTACTTGAATTCCCTCTGGCTGGCTAATTCACTTCTCAAACATGACCACAGTAGTCTTCTTCAGTCCAGACACTGCCTTTCTCACCCAAGGGGCTCATGCAACCCAGCTCAAAATCACGTGATTCCTCCTTTTCCCTCGATAATCCTTTCACGTGTGTCAACAAGCCCTGTTTAGTGCTACCTACAAAATAAATCCTGAATCCGTCCCTTCCTTCCACCCCCTCTTTCATTACCCTAGTCCAAGCCTCATCTTCTTAGAATAAGATCCAAAATCTTCACCAAGATCCATAAAGCCCTACGTCTAGCCACTCTGGTCTGACCTCCAGCCTTTGAATATACTAAGCCTAGTCTCACCTCAGGGCCTTTGAGTGTGCCTGTGCCTGAACTCCTCCCCATAGACAGTCTAATGGCTAACTTTTGAGTCATTCACTTTTCAATTTCGACATCAGTTTTTCCACAAGGCCTTCCCTGGCCAGCCGATCTCAAGGAACCTGTCAGCCACACTCAGCCTATCACATGGCCCTGTTTTATTGTCTTTGTAGTACTTTCTCCCTCTGACATGATCTTTAAGTTGTCAACCTATTCATCATCTAGAATGCAAGCTCCCTGAGGGCAGCCTCGCTAGTTGACTTACCCTCTGTGCTTTGTGCCTCAAACAATGCCCAGCACGTGGTAGGTACTCAACAGGAATGTGTTGAATAAATGAGTGGATGGGAATAAGACAAGGTACCTCTCTGAACTGGTGAGAAATCAGATGAGAAATAGGAACTAGGCTGGATGCGGTGGCTTATGCCTATAATCCCAGCACTTTGGGAGGCCGAGGCGGGTGGGTCACCTGAGGTCAGGGGTTCAGGACCTGCCTGGCCAAAATACAAAAATTAGTCAGGCATGGTGGCGTGTGCCTGTAGTCCCAGCTACTCAGGAGGCTGAGGCAGGAGAATCGCTTGAACCTGTGAGGTAGGGGATGTAGTGAGCCAAGATCGCACCACTGCACTCCATCCTGAGCAACAGAGCATGACTCTGTCTTGGAAAAAAAAAAAGAGAGAGAGAGAGAAATAAGAACTATTCCTTGCCTGTGCGTTTCCACCTTTTCCCCCATCCCTACCCCATGCACAGAGTGGGCTGGATACTGTGCGGGAGAAGAGGAGAGGGCACAATTTGGCTCCGCAAGTACATACTGAGTCTCTGTGGCATACCAGGCCCAGTGCTTGGAGGGAAAGGACAAGGAAAGCTGGGGAGGGCTCCTGCTCCCTGCTCTGGAGGATGCAGCTGAGCTGGTGGCACCACAAGAGATGAGAGTCCTGGACAGGAAGTCCTGCAGGCACTCAGAGGACCCCTGGGACCACTGGGTAGCTTTCTGGAGAGGGAGGACTGGTATTAGACTATACAGAGGGAACGGAATACAGACAGAGCCAGGGAGTAGAAAGGGGAGTAGCCAGGGATGGGTGCGGTGGCTCACGCCTGTAATCCGAGCACTTTGGGAGGCCGAGGCGGGTGGATCACCTGAGGTTAGAGTTCGAGACCAGCTTAGCCAACATGGGGAAATCCTGTCTCTACTAAAAATACAAAAAAATTAGCCAGGCATGGTGGCAGGCATCTATAATCCCAGCTACTCAGGGGGCCAAGGCAGGAGAATCACTTGAACCCGGGAGGCAGAGGCTGCAGTGAGCTGAGATTGCACCATCGCACCCTAGCCTGGGGGACAAGAGTGAGACTTTGTCTCAAAAAAAAAAAAAAAAAAAACCCCACAAAAAATTAGCTGGGCATGGTGGCAGGTGCCTGTAGTCCTGGCTACTCGGGAGGCTGAGGCAGGAGAATCACTTGAACCCAGGAGGCAGAGGCTGCAGTGAGCTGAGATCGTGCCATTGCACTCCAGCCTAGGCAACGAATGAAACTCCGTCTCCAAAAAAAAAAGCAAAGCAAAGAAAGAGCAGCCAGGCAGCAGCAGACCCATCACAAGGAAAGTTACAGAGATAGGAAAGAAGGTGAATGAAGACTGACGGTGGAGAGGGCCATCATCTGGGCCTCATGGGACGAGCATATTGGATACGATGGTCAGAGCAGCTGAAAAGCTAGGCTGGCTGTGATATGAAGCATCCAGTATGTGAGGCAGGCTCACCATGTACTGGTTACCAACTTGTCTGAGTCCAGTGAGGCAGAATATCCACACATACGTGTTATATAAAATGGGTTTATTATGTTATATAAGATGGGCAGCAAAGGACAACAGAAGCATAGGATCCACTGTGAGCCTGGCCCCCAAGGCTCAGGAAAGTTGTCTGGGGCAGAGAGAGTCTTGTCTACATGTGCCCCACTTGCTGAGGGACCCCAGAAAGCAGCTCACCCTGGGTTTTATACTTCAAGGTGACATGCTTTGCTGGGCTAAAGCCTTGAAGGCTGCCCTATTTCTGGGGCTCAGGGGAGTGGAACAGATAGATCCTGGGGGTGTTGCAACCAGTCCCTCCCTATCTTAGGATATTGCATTCCCAGCATATTCTTTAACTATATAATCGTTTTTAACAAGTGAAAAACGAGAGAGAACTAGGTGGGTCTAAGGCCCACCTGCACCCGGAGACCCGTCCTGCACGGTCCTAGAGTGGAGCATTTGGCCTTAGCACTCTAACGTCCCTCTTAACACCTTGCACAAAGCTGGAAGAAAAAATACTAGATTAGAGCTCCCTGAGGCTGGGGACTAGGCACCCCTGTATCCACGTGACTGCACGTGTGGCACAGGTGGATGAAGGGATGGGCGTGACGGTCCCAGGGAGCCCCCGCAGGCTCAGGGGTAGCAGGGCAGTGACACAAGAGCTGCACAGAGGTCAACCCAGTAGTCTGTACAGGACACGTAGTGCCAGGTCGAAGGGGCTCAGAGAAGGCAGAAGGAGGAATCCAGGTGTGTATGGGCTGGAGAAGCTGGAAGGAAAGATGTCAGGGGCTTGGCACCATTATTCACCCACAGGCTGAGCACCTGCTGGGAGCAGAGCTTGGTGCTGGGTCCTGAAATAATAGGACATATTCTGAGACAGACCCCTACCCACCTTGGGGCTCAGAGTCTATATCTGCGACAGGGGCAGAGGCCTTGGACTTTGGAAGCCCTGTAGTCGCCAGAGGGCCAAGATGACAGTGAGGCTGGATTCATGGCCACCATCTTGGGCCCCCAATATCACAATGGAGCAGGAGCCCCAGAACTGCTTTTTTTTTTTTTTTTTTTTTTTTGAGACAGGGTCATATTCTGTCGCCCATGCTAGAGTGCAGTGGCACAATCTTGGCTCACTGCAGCCTCCGCCTCCTGGGCTCAAGTAATCCTCCCGCCTCAGCCCCTTCAAGTAGCTGGTAGTACAGGCGCGAGCGACCATGCCTGGCTAATTTTTGTTTTTTCTGTAGAGACAGGGTTCCACCATGTTGCCCAGGCTGTTCTCGAACTCCTGAGCTCAAGCGATCCACCTGCCTCAGCATCCCGAAGTGTTAGGATAACAGGCATGAGCCACCGCGCCTGGCCCAGAAATGCTTTTGATTGCTAGTTTGTTTTAGGCTTCACAGAAATTGAGCATTTGCCTTTAATTCAGGAAAACAATTAAAGGAGTTTCTGGCATGGGAAAATTGGGTCTCCTTTCTAGGCTTCAGAATACTCGACTAGAATTTTTTTTTTTTTTTTTTTTTGAGATGGAATTTTGCTCTTGTTGCCCAGGCTGAAGTTGCAATGGTGTGATCTCAGCTCACCTCAACCTCCGCCTCCCAGGTTTAAACAATTCTCCTGCCTCAGTCCTCCCCAGTAGCTGGGATTACAGGCATGCGAACAACGCCCAGCTAATTTTGCATTTTTAGCAAAGACGGGGTTTCTCCATGTTGATCAGGCTGGTCTCAAACTCCCTACCTCAGGTGATCCACCCGCCTCAGCTTCCCAAAGTGCTGGGATTATAGGCGTGAGCCACCGCACCCGTCAACTATAATTATTTTCAACCTTACTGCTTGCTAAGCGTTTACTCTGTCCAAGTGCTTTATTTACGTTATCTTGCTTCTCAGACGTCACTGAGAAAAGTGAAATAATCAGTGTTTAGTTAACATACATATTGAGGACGGCATACCAAACACAGTTGTGAAACTGGTGACTTCATGGTGAATGGAGCTTGTGACCTAGTTGGTGGAAAGTCTAGACCATTACATGTCAACAAATAAATACAGTTTAGGCCGGATGCGGTGGCTTACGCCTGTAATCCCAACACTTTGAGTGGCTGAGGTGGGCAGATCACTTGAGGCCAGGAGTTTGAGACCAGCCTAGGCAACATGGCAAAACCCCGTCTCCACTAAAAATACAAAAAAATTAGCTGGGCTGTGGTGGCACACACCTGTGATCCCACCTACTTGGGAGGCTGAGGCATGAGAATCACTTGAACCCGGGAGGCAGAAGTTACAGTAAGCCAAGATCACGCCACTGCACTCCAGCCTGGGAAGACAGAACGAGACTCTGTCTCAAAAAAAAAAAAAAAAAAGACTTTAGGCTCACACTCATCAGGACGACTGCTATAACAAGTAAAAAAACCCAAAAAACAGAAAATAACAAATGTTGACAAGGAAACTGGAACACTATGTACTGCTGGTGGAAATGGAAAATGGTACAGCTACTGTGGTAAACAGTATGACAGGCCAGGCATGGTGGCTCACACCTGTAATCCCAGCACTTTGGGAGGTCGAGGCGGGCAGATTGCTCGAGGTCAGCAGTTCAAGACCAGCCTGGCCAATATGGCGAAACCCTGTCTCTACTAAAAATACAAAAATTAGCCAGGCGTGGTGGCACGCGCCTATAGTTCCTGCAACTCCAGGGGCTGAGCCAGGAGAATCGCTTGAACCTGGGAGGCAGAGGTTGCAGTGAGCTAAGACCGTGCCATTGCACTCCCACCTGGGCAACAAGAGCAAAACTCTGTCTCAAAAAAGAAAGAAAAGAGAAGAGAAGAGAAGAGAAGAGAGAAAAGAAAAGAGTATGATAGCAGTTCCTCTGAAAATTAAAGGTAGAATTACTACTATACGACGCTGAAACTCCATTTCTGGGTATATACCCCAGAGAATTGAAAGCAGGGTCTCAAGGAGATCTTTGTACACTTATGTTCATAGCAGTATTATTCACAGTGGATAACAGATGAAAGCAACCCAAGTGTCCATTGACAGATGAATGGATATGCCAAATGTGGTCTGTACGTACAATAGATTATTCAGCCTTAAAAAGGGAGGAAATTCTGCCACATGCTGCCACATGGATGAGCTTTGACGATGTTATGCTAAGTGAAATAAGCCAGTCACAAAAAGACCAAGCAATTCCACTTACATGAGATTCTTTTTTGTGAGACTGAGTCTTGCTCTGTCACCCAGGCTGCAGTGCAGTGGCACGATCTTGGCTCACTGGAAGCTCTGCCTCCCAGGTTCACTCCATTCTCCTGCCTCAGCCTCTCGAGTAGCTGGGACTACAGGCACCCGCTACCACTCCTGGCTAATTTTTTTTTTTTTTTTTTTTTTTTGTATTTTTAGTAGAGACGGGGTTTCACCATGTAGCCAGGATGGTCTCGATCTCCTGACCTCATGATCCGCCTGCCTCAGCCTCCCAAAGTGCTGGGATTTCAGGCGTGAGCCACCGCGCCTGGCCTTATACGAGATTCTTAGTCAAATCCGTAGAGACAGGAAGTGGAAATGGTAGTTGCCAGGGCTCGGGGGAGTGGTGATAGGAGGTTATTATTTAATGGATATGGAGTTTCTGTTCTACAAGATGAAAAGACCAGCCTGGGCAACATAGCAGGACTCTGTCTCTAAAAAAAAAAGAAAATCGTTGGTTGGATGCAGTGGCTCATTCCTATAATCCCAGCACTTTGAGAGGCTGAAGCGGGTGGATCACGAGGTCACGAGATCGAGGCCATCCTGACCAACATGGTGAAACCCTGTCTCTACTAAAATACAAAAAATTAGCCAGGCTTGGTAGCGTGCACCTGTAGTCCCAGCTACTCGGGAGGCTGAGGCAGGGGAATTGCTTGAACCCAGGAGGCGGAAGTTGTAATGAGCCGAGATCATGCCACCACACTCCAGCGTGGCAACAGAGCGAGAATTCATCTCAAAAAAAACAAAAACAAAAAAAACAAAAAAAAAAACAAAGAAAGAAAATCATTAAGGTGGTAAATGTGGTCGGGTGTGGTGGCTCATGCCTGTAATCCCAGCACTTTGGGAGGCCGAGGCAGGCACATCACCTGAGGTCAGGAGTTCGAGACCAGTTTGGCCAACATGGTGAAACCCTGCCCCTACTAAAAATACAAAAATTAGCCAGGCATGGTGGTGCACACCTGTGATCCTAGCTACTTGGAAGGCTGAGGCAGGAGAATTGCTTGAACACAGGAGGCAGAGGTTGCAGTGAGCCAAGATCTCCAGCCACTGCTCTCCAGCCTGGGCAACAGAGTGAGACTCTGTCTCAAAACAAACAAACAAACAAAGATGGTAAATGTTATGTGTATGTTATCACAGGAAAAAAAAAAAAGTTGGAAAATAAAAACAAGGACTCTAGGTCTGGGGCGTGAGCCACAGGTGATGTCATTAAGTGAGACACAAGCCTGGATAGCAGCAGATGAGAGGAACCTGAGGTCTCTGCTTTGCTCCTGTTCTAGACACCCAAGAAGAGATGTCAAGGAGGACGTCTGGTATTAGGAAGGACAAAGAAACGTGAGGAAAATGGAGTCATGGGCAGGAAGATGACTTCTAGGGAGGGAGGGAGCCCAGAGCAGGGGGAGGACTGAGGACAAATCCCCGGGTCTCCACAACATTGAGAAATGGAGCACGAGTGAGGAGGAGCCAGCACCAGAGGCAGGGGCAGAGCAACCAGTGAGGGGCGGGAGTCTAGGGCAGGAGGCATTTCCAGAAGGACAGAGTGAATGGGCATCTGTGTCTAATGCTGCCAAGGGGTCAACTCAGATGAGGGCAGAGATCTGACCGTGGCATGGCAAGAGCAGCTTTAGAGAGTGCTAGGCAGAGCCTGACTGGAGATGGAAGTGTGGAGTCAGGACAGCCAACGCTTTCAAGGAATTTTGCAATAGAAGGGGAGCAGAGAACTGGGATGATGGAGGTGAGGTGGTATCAGGAGACTGTTTTTTTCTTAAAGAAGGAAGATTAGCCGGCTTTGGTGGCACACATCTGTAATCCCAGCACTTTGGGAGGCTGAGATAGGAGGATCATTTGAGCCCAGGGGTTTGAGACCAGCCTGGGCAAGACGAGACCCTGTCTCTACAAAAAATTAAAATATTAGCTGGGCCTGGTGGTGAGCACCTGTAGTCTTAGCCACTTGGGAGGCTGAGGTGGGATTATCCCTTGAGCCCAGGAATTCAAGGTGGCAGTGAGCTGAGATCGTGTCACTGCATTCCAGCCTGGGCAACAAAATGAGACCCTATTTCTTTCAAAATAAAAGAGGGAAGATGATAATATATTTACATGCTAATAGGAGTAATCTGGTGGGGAAAGCAAAGTTGATAACTTAGGAAGAGAGAGTGTGTAGTAAGCACAGCGCCTTTGATTGGGAGAAAAGCCTGGCCTGGCAGGAGGCAGAATGGGGACAGCCAGTCCCTCTGAGGAGAGGGAACAGGTGCAAGAGAGCCTGGGGTTGCTGAGTGAATGAGAAGCAGGTGTACAGGAATAAAAGAGGCAGCCAAGGTCCTGCCCTCAATAATGCTTACCTTCTGGTCAGGAGGGCAGACAACAGGCATGAACAAGGCCAAGTGGTGGGACCGGGAGTAACTCACTCAAGACCATGGCTCAGCCAGGTGTGGCGGCTCACACTTGTCATCCCAGCACTTTGGGAGGCCAAGGCAGAGGATCACTTGAGGTCAGGAGTTCCAGACCAGCCTGGGCAACATGGTGAAACCCTGTCTCTACAAAAAATACAAAGATTAGGCCGGGTGCAGTGGCTCATGCCTGTAATCCCAGCAATTTGGGAGGCCGAGGCAGACAGATCACCTGAGGTCAGGAGTTCGAGACCAGCCTGGTCAATGTGGCAAAACCCCGTCTCTGCTGAAAATATAAAAATTAGCTGGGCATGGTGGTGCATGCCTGTAGTCCCAGCCACTCAGGAGGCTGAGACAGGAGAATCACTTGAACCTGGGAGGTGGAGGTTGCAGTGAGCCAAGATCACACCACTGCACTCCAGCCTGGGAAACACAGCAAGACATCATCTCAAAAAAAAAAATAAAAAAAAAAAAAGATTACCTGGGCGTGGTAGTGCGCAGCTGTAGTCCCAGCTACTCTGGAGGCTGAGGTGGGAGGATCACTTGAGCCTGGAAGGTCAAGGCTACAATGAGCTGAGATCACGCCACCGCACTCCAGCCTGAGTGACAGAGCAAAACCCTGTCTCAAAAAACAACAACAACAACAACAAGAAAACAAACCCAGCTCACTGGGAGGTAGCAAGTCAAGTGTTGGGGAGGACGTGGGGCAGGAGGACGTGGGGCAGGAGCACAGTGGGGTGCATGTGAGATTTGGGGTACATCCTCCGAAGGCTCAGAGAGTAAGGGGCAGTCTGAGGATCTCTGGAGATGGGATGGCAGGGAGGAGCTTTGGGGGACACTCTGGCCTGCTAGAGGCCTCCTGGATCCCCTCCCCTATCCCCAGGAGGTGAGGGACATTGGAGAGAGGCGGGAGCCGGACCGTGTGCAGCAGCAGCCTCAGAAGCCCGTGGTGGCTGCAGGGACACAGAACCTCAGGAAATTCCGTCAGGGCTTCATGAAGTGCTTGCTGGAGGTGGAGAAAGTGGAAGCCTCCCATCGGAGAGCCTTGAAGGCCCGGTCCCTGACAGCCCAGAAGTCCCCCAGGACCCTGACCCCAGTGCCCACCTCATCCCCAAGCCTGCCTCAGACCCCTGCCTCGGCCCCTGCCAGTGGCCCATCGTGGGCCAGGCTGTCAGCTCCTGGGCCAGAGCCTGCCCCTGTGGGAGCCCCGGTCCCCACCTCCACGCCTTGCCCTGTCCTGCTGTGCCCTGCCCTGGACCTGGGCTGGAGAAGGATGGAGCTCTCGCACCACAGCAGCGAGAGAACCCTGAGCTACGCCAAGGCACGGTAGGAGCCCCCGCTGCCCACCTGCCCGCTCCTGAAAGGCCCCAAAATCAGAGCCTTGTCCCAGATGCAGGTCCCTGTACCTGCCTGTTCCCTTGTGTGTCCCCCACTCTCCATTTCTCCTCACGTGTCTCCTCTCCACATCTCCCATGTCTCTGCCTCCTCCCCCATTTCTGACCCCTTTTCTAACTCCCCCGAAGGGGTCTCCCTCTAGTCCCCCTCTCCTCTATCCCACTCCTCCTCTGGGTCTCCTTTTTCCTGCCATTCTTGAGCCCTCCTGGCTCCTCAAAGCCTCCCCAACGACCTCCTCCTGCAGGCTTCCCCAACCCCTCCCCTAGCTATCAGCAGGGTGGGCGGCCGGATGTTGCCCTGGGCCGGGGTTCTGTCCTCTGCAGGCAGGAGCCGGAAGAGCAGAGCCTCCAAAAGCTGTATCAAAACCGGGAAAAGTCCGAGGAGCAACTGACCCTGAAGCAAGAGGAAGGTGAGGGCAGGGAGGCCAGGGAGGTCCCAGCACAGGCAGGACCCTTGGTCCTTGGGGGTTTATAGGTGCAGGGCAGACTGGGGTGTTTTCCAGATCACACGGCTGCCGCCATGCCCACCACAGCCCCGTGTAGCAGATCCAGCAGCGGTTTTCTGCACTTGGCCTGTGGGGCAGGGCAGGGTAAGGGGGTGGCCCCAGCTCACAAAGCTGCTGGGTTGGCGGAGCCAGAACTCATGCTGGGTCAATTTTTTTTTTTTTTTTTTTTTGAGAAAGAATCTCACTCTGTCGCTCAGGCTGGAGTGCAGTGGCACGATCTCAGCTCACTGCAACATCTGCCTCCAGGGTTCGAACGATTCTCCTACCTCAGCCTCCTGAATAGCTGGGATTACAGGTGTGTGACACCACGCCCGGCTAATTTTTGTATTTTTAGTAGAGACGAAGTTTCACCATATTGGCCAGGCTGGTCTCAAACTCCTGAACTCAACCGATCTACCCACCTCGGCCTCCCAAAATCTGGAATTACAGGCGTGAGCTACCGCGCCCGGCCTTGTGCTAGGTCTTCTGACTCGAAGTCCAGCGCTCTCCCTGTGCCAGAGCTGCCTCTCTGAGAGAATGACAGAAGCCTTGCAGAGTGATTTAGGTTTTGGAATAGTTTCTGCTTCCCTTAACCCAAGCCTGCTCCATGGTCCTCTTCAGAGCACCCTGGATAGGAGACAGGGCTCCCGGAACCCTGCCCATCCTAGACAGTCCCTCATCATTAAACAAGGACACCAGCCTAAGCATCTCCCCCATTCCCACTGCATCTCACCTTCACCAAAAAGTTAAAAAGTTCTGAATGCCTACCCTGCTCTCTATTGTCCTCAGGACGGGGTCCTGTGACCCCACTCCCCCATCACCCTGGCCCTAGAAGAATGGATGTACATCCTCCTTCCATCCCCCACTCCTCCCCAAAGCCTGCAACCCTCTTGGCCAAAGTGGTCCCTTCCTCTGTCTTCCCTGGATGCTCTCACTGGCTCCCTGTGACCCCATCCTTTAAGTCCACCCCTTTTAGTATTAAAACCCTCTACCATGGCTGGGCACAGTGGCTCATGCCTATAATCCCAGCACTTTGGGAGCCTGAGGCAGGAGGATCGCTTGAGGCCAGGAGTTCAAGACTAGCCTAAGCAACATAGTAAGACCCCCATATCTACAAAAAATTTAAAAATTAGCCATACATAGTGGCATGAGCCTGTAGTCCCAGCTACCCAGGAGGCTGAGGTGGGAGGATCACTTGAGCTCAGGAGTTTGAGGTTATGGTGGGCTATGATTATGCTACTACACTCCAGCCTGGGGGACAGAGCAAGACCCTCTCTTAAAAATAAAATAATATACAACTCCAGCCGGGCGCGGTGGCTGATACCTGTAATCCCCACACTTTGGGAGGCTTAGGTGGGTGGATCACGAGGTCAAGAGTTCGAGACCAGCCTGACCAACATGGTGAAACCCCGTCTCTACTAAAAATACAAAAATTAGCCGGGTGTGGTGGTGCGTGCCTATAATCCCAGCTACTCAGGAGGCTGAGGCATGAGAATCGCTTGAACCCGGGAAGCGGAGGTTGCAGTGAGCCGAGATCACGCCACTGTACTCCAACCTGGGCGACAGAGCGAGACTCTGTCTTAAAAATAGTAATAATAATAATAATAATATACAACTCCCTAGCCACCTTCCTAAGTGCAGCTCTCCCTGCCCACCTCCTTGAGCAGTTCATGAACAATGTGCCACTTTGACTTAGAGACTCAGGGTCCCACAACTCCCAATCCCTGTCTGGTAATAAAGGGCCGACTGCCCTGCTCCGATGGCTCAAACCACGAGGCATTCTGAGTGATCACACTTGCTTCTGAGAGTTGCTCTGGTTTTTCCTTCTGTGATGTGCCTGCCCACGACAGGTCACCACATGCCCCAACACCAGTCCTAGCCCCACCTCTTCCCCACCATTCAGCGCTGTTTGTCAGAGACTTCCAGGCTAACAGAGGCTATTGTGTGCCAGGCACTGAGTTCATACAATACCTCCAAGAGGGTGCGCTGTTGTTACGGCCATCGTACAGATACGGAAATAGAGGCTGATGGAAGTGCAGCAACTTGCCCATGCCCAGCGTCCTAGTCAGAGCGGGCTGCCATAACAGAGGACCACAGACTGGATGGCTGAAACAGCAGACATTTCTTTTGTCACAGTTCTGGAGGCTGGAAGTCCAAGATCAGGGTGTCGGCAGGTTGCTTTCTTCTGTGGCCTCCCTGCTTGGCTTGCAGACAGCTGTCTTCTCATTGTCCTCACATGGTCTTTCCTCTGTGAATGGGCAACCCTGGTATCTCTGTGTGTGTCCAAATTTGCATTATTTATTTATTTATTTATTTACTTATTTGAGGCAGGGCCTTGCTCTGTCACCCAGGCTGGAGTGCAGTGGTGTGATCCTACCTCACTGCAGCCTCTACCTCTGGGGCTCAAGTAATCCTTCCACCTCAGCCTCCTGAGTAGCTGGGACTACAAGCATGTGCCACTGTGCCTGGCTAATTTCTAAAATTTTCTATAGAGACAGAGTTTCTTTTTCTTTTTTTTTTTTTTTTTTTGTTTGAGACGGAGTCTCGCTCTGTCGCCCAGGCTGGAGTGCAGTGGCTGGATCTCAGCTCACTGCAAGCTCCGCCTCCCGGGTTCACGCCATTCTCCTGCCTCAGCCTCCCGAGTAGCTGGGACTACAGGCGCCCGCCACCTCGCCCGGCTAGTTTTTTGTATTTTTTAGTAGAGACGGGGTTTCCCCGTGTTAGCCAGGATGGTCTCGATTTCCTGACCTCGTGATCCGCCCGTCTCGGCCTCCCAAAGTGCTGGGATTACAGGCTTGAGCCACCGCGCCCGGCCTAGAGACGAAGTTTCTTATGTTGCTCAGGCTGGTCTCAGACTCCTGGGCTCAAGTGATTCTACTGCCTCAGCTTCCCGAAGTGCTGGGTGGATGGTGTTAGCCATCACACTTAGCCCAAATTTCCTTTTTGCATGAGGACTCCAGTTGGATTGGATTAGGACACACACTAAAGGCCTCTTTTTAACTTAATCACCTCTTTGAAGGCCCTATCTTCAAACACAGGCAGGTTCAGAAGTACTGGGGGTTAGGGCTTCAACATAAGAGCAATCCAGCTTATTAAATGGCAGAGCCAGGCCGGGCACGGTGGCTCATGCGTGTAACTCCAGCACTTTGGGGGACTGAGGCAGGAGGATTGCTTGAGCCTAGGATTTCAAGACCAGCCTGGGCAACATAGGGAGACCCCATCTCTACTAAAAATAAAAATTAAAAAAAAAAAAGCTGGGCATGGTGGTGTGCACCTGTCATCCGAGCTACTGGGGAGGCGCAGATAGTAGGATCCCCTCGAGCCCAGGAGATCCAGGAAGCAGTGAGCCATGATCACACCACTGCACTCCAGCTGGATCAACAGAGTAAGACCCTCTATTGACTCCAACCCAGATTTTGCCATGGGGCTGAGAAACCTGACACACAATCTGACTAGTACACAGCCTTTGTATCACTTGGTGCTGCTCTGCGGTGTTCTCAGACCCTTCCCATCCTCTGGTCCACACAAGGTCTGGTCCACACAAGGCAGCAATCCTTTCGACGGCGTTCATCCAGATCAACCAAGGACCAGATCGACCAAGGACCAGGGCACAGACTTAGTCAGAAAAACTGTCCAGTCATCTAACCTCTGAGCCTCAGTTACATTGTTCTGAGGCTCCCCATCGTTACAATGGGAATAAGCACTCTACTCTTGAGAACATGGCTATAAAGAGTCTAGTCCAGTGTCTGGCACACAGTAGGGTGCCCTAAAGTGGGTGGGCCACTGGCGCTGAGTGAAGGCCACTAATTAGCTGAGCTGTTGGCACCCAAACTAAACCCTTGGCCTGGATTTGGAATAGACAGCAGAGTGAGTCAACGGGATCACAGCCCTTTCTTTTCTTTTTTTCTTTTTCTTTCTCTTTCCTCCCTCTCTCCTTCCCTCCCTCTCTCTTTCTCTTTTTTTTTTTTTTTTGGAGTCTCGCTCTGTCACCCAGGCTGGAGTATAGTGGCACAATCTCAGCACACTGCAACCTCCGCCTCCCGGGTTCATGCGATTCTCCTGCCTCAGCCTCCCAAGTAGCTGGGACAACAGGCATGCACCACCATGCCCAGCTAAGTTTTGTATTTTTAGTAGAGACAGGGTTTCACCATGTTGGCCAGGCTGGTGATCTGCCTGCCTCAGCCTCCCAAAATGTTGGGATTACAGGCATGAGCCAACGCATCCGGCTCTTTTATTTTCACTTTTGATGGTGGAGGCAGCTGGCAGGAGGGCGGTTGGGGTGATGGGATGAACGAGACAAACAAGAAACGCCCCCACCCCACACAACCCTGCCCTCCCCACAGCCTTCCGCAGCTACTTTGAGATCTTCAATGGCCCTGGTGAGGTGGATGCACAGAGCCTGAAGAACATCCTGCTCCTAATGGGCTTCTCTGTGACGCCGGCCCAGGTGGAGGACGCCCTGATGAGTGCTGATGTCAATGGTGAGTAGCAGAGGGCTCCACTCTGCGTCCCAAGCAGGGCCTGCTTCACTGGCTTGAAGCCTGTGCAGTTGCATGAGGCTCTGCACCTAAAGGATTCCATGCTTGGTTTAATGCTCTGCTGTCACAGTCTAGAAATGCCTTTGTTGTTCTTGTTGTTTGAGACGACGTCTGGCTCTGTTGCTCAGGCTGAGTGTAATGCTGTGATCCCTGCTCACCACAGCCTCGACCTCCTAGGCTCAAGCAATCCTGCCACCTCAGACTCCTAACTGGGACTATAGGCGCACTACCACGCCTGGCTAATTTTTTATTTTTTGTAGAGGTAGGGTCTTTGTTGCCCAGGCTGGTCTCAAACTCCTGGACTCCAGGAATCTGCCTGCCTCAGCCTCTCAAAGTGCTGGGATTACAGGTGTGAGCCACTGCGCCCAACATCATATAAATTCTTAACAATTTTTTTTTTTTTTTTTTTGCTTTTTTGTTTGTTTTTGCGACAGAGTCTTGCTTTGTCGCCCAGGCTGGAGTGCAGTGTCACCATCTTGGCTCACTGCAACCTCTGCTTCTCAGATTCAAGCGATTCTCCTGCCTCAGCCTCCCAAGTATCTGGGATTACAGGTGTGCGCCAACACTCCTAGCTAATTTTTGTATTTTTAGTACAGATGGGGTTTTACCATGTTGGCCAGGTAGGTCTCAAACTCCTGACCTCAGGTGATCCACGCACCTCGCCTCCCAAAGTGCTAGGATTACAGGTGTGAGCACTTTCAGCTTCTACTTTCCTGTGTGCCCCATGTTGTCTGCATTGAGTATGCACTGCTTGATCATCAGACCCAGAGAGTAACTTCTAATAACCACGCCTGGGCTGCAAGGCACGGACCTGTTCCGAAGGTCCCTGCCCACCCAGTTACTCCTCTGGCCTCCACAGGAGACGGTCATGTGGATTTCAAAGACTTCTTGGCTGTGATGACAGACACCAGGCGCTTCTTCTGCTCTGTGGGTGAGCAGGGATGAGCCCAGGGTAGTCAGAACTGGAGGAGGAGCTGCTGGGAGGTTGCTTGCGGGGAAAGGAGAGGGCATTCAGGACTGCCCTGTGGTAATGGCAGCCACTATCCCTTGTCTCCAGAACAGAATGCCCTGACGGACATGGCTCCCCACAACCCCCACACTCTACTCTTTGAGATCCTGTCCCTGCTGGTAGAGATGCTGGCCTTACCAGAGGCAGTCTTAGAGGAAATCACAAAGTGAGTGGGGCTGGTTGTTGGGGATGAAGGGTTGTGGACACAGAGGTGGCATCTAGCATTTTGGCACTGAGAACTTTTGGTAGTTATGACTTTTAGTCACAAGTGAAAGAAACTGGAGGCTGAAGCAGGAGAATCGCTTGAACCCAGGAGGTGGAGGTTGCAGTGAGCTGAGATTGCACCACTGCACTTCAGCATGAGCGACAGAATGAGACTCTGTCTCAAAAAAAAAAAAAAAAAGTGAAAGAAACTAGACTAAAACTGGCTGAAGCAAAAGGGGAATGTATGGCTCAAATCACTGGTTGGGGCCTCAGGACTGGCGGGATCCCAGAGACCAAATGATACCAGTAAGGCTTTCTCTCTCCACCTATCCATGTCTATGCATTGGCTTTGAGCTCAGCTAGGCTCTCCCTACAGAGGGAGGGATTCCCATGGAGCTGGCGGCCCCATGCTCACACCCTCCTAGTGCAGCAAGAGGGATTCTTCCCTGCAGCACCCATCAAGCAGTCCCAGGAAAGGAATTTGATGGACCCTACCTGGGCCAGAAGACACAAAAGCCTCCACGTGTCTCCAGGGCAGGTGGGTGGGTAGGTAGTGGTTCATCTAAGAAAGAGACAGCCAGGGTTAGAAGCAAAGGGTGAAGGCAGAACAGTCCAGTTGATCTTCAAATAGCAGTTTCAGGCCCTCACGCTTCAGAGGAGCCTGAGCCTTCATTTCCTGTCTTTGTTTTTTTTTTTTTTTTTGAGACGGAGTCTCGCTCTGTTGCCCAGGCTGGAGTGCAGTGGCGCGATCTCGGCTCACTGCAAGCTCCGCCTCCCGGGTTCACGCCATTCTCCTGCCTCAGCCTCCCGAGTAGTTGGGACTACAGGCGCCCACAACCGCGCCCGGCTAATTTTTTGTATTTTTAGTAGAGACGGGGTTTCACCGTGGTCTCGATCTCCTGGCCTTGTGATCCGCCCGCCTCGGCCTCCCAAAGTGCTGGGATTACAGGCGTGAGCCACCGCGCCCGGCCCATTTCCTGTCTTTGAAATGAACATATTTTAATGCTTGTTGCTCAATAAATGCTAGCTTTCAACAGAGGTGAAAGCCTGTTGCCCAGGCTGGAGTGTTAGTGATACAATCACGACTCACTACAGCCTCGACCCCCTGGGCTCAATCGATCCTCCCACCTCGGTTTCCCTAGTAGCTGGGATTACAGGCGCGTGCCACCATGCGTGGCTTCCCAAAGTGCTGGGATTACAGGCATGAGCCACCATGTCCAGCCAAAAGGCACTTTGTTGCTGGGCAAGGTGGTGTGTGCCTGTAGTCTAGCTACTCAGGAGGCTAAAGGGGAAGGACTGCTTGAGCCCGGGAGTTCGAGACTGCAGTCAGCTATGATGGCACCACTGCACTCCAGCCTCGGTGACAAAGTCCATCTCTTAAAAAAAAGAAAAGCAAAGCCAGGCGTGGTGGCTCACACCTGTAATCCCAGCACTTTGGGGGGCCGCAGCGGGCGAATCACAAGGTCAGGAGACCAAGACCATCCTGGCTAACACAGTGAAACCTCATCTCTACTAAAAATACAAAAAGTTAGCTGGGCGTGGTGGCGGGCGCTTGTAATCCCAGCTACTCAGGAGGCTGAGGCAGAAGAATCACTTGAACCCGGGAGGCAGAGGTTGCAGTGAGCCGAGATTGCACCACTGCACTCCAGCCTGGGGGACAGAGTGAGATTCCGTCTCAAAAAAAAAAAAAAAAAAAAGGAAGAAAGGAGGGAAGGAGGGAGGGAAGGAAGGAAGGAAGGAAGGAAGGAAGGAAGGAAAGAAAGAGGAATTTGGAGTTTTGTCTGTGCCTCTTACTAGTTCAGTAGCCTTGGGCAAATTGCTTTCTCTCGATTCAGTTTCTTCATCTGTAAAATAAGGGCATGTTTCCTCAACTCTTCAATGCAAGTGATGGAAGGATATGAGGACAGGAGCGTATCTCACAGAATTGAGCCTGTAGGAACCAGGCTTTCAGCCTGCTGGGGTCTCCTCTCAGTGCATCACACAAAGGCTTGTCCTTGCCAATCAGTAAGTTGGACTAATTTTTTTCCTACCACAGACTAGGCCTTTTCCACATGGGCCAGAGAAAGGGGAATGAGTGCAGCCTGTTCCAGCAAGAACAATTTAGCAACTCCAAAGACAAGAGATTTTTTCCAGCCAGGCACAGTGGCTCATGCCTGTAATTTCAGCACTCTGAGAGGCTGAGGCGGGTGGATCACCTGAGGTCAGGAGTTCGAAACCAGCCTAGCCAACATGGTGATACCCCGTCTCTACTACTAATACAAAAATTAGCCGGGCATGGCGGTGGGTGCCTGTAATCCCAGCTACTCAGGAGGCTAAGGCAGGAGAGAATCATTTGAACTCAGGAGGCGGAGGTTACAGTCAGCTGAGATCACGCCAGTGCACTCCAGCCTGGGCAACGAGAGCGAAACTCTGCATACAATACAATACAATACAATACAATACAATATAATTGGATTGTTTGTAACATAAAGGATAAATGCTTCAGAGGATGGTTACCCTTGAAGTCTCACTCACTCTATTGCCTAAGCTGGAGCATCCATTGTGAATATATATATATATATGTGGTTTTTTTTTTTGTTTTTTTTTTTGAGACGGTCTCACTCTGTCGCCCAGGCTGGAGTGTAATGGCACGATCTCAGCTCATCACAAGCTCTGCCTCCCAGGTTCAAGCAATTCTCCTGCTTCAGCCTCCCAAGTAGCTGGGATTACAGGCACCTGCCACCATGCCTGGCTAATTTTTGTATTTTTAATAGAGACAGTGTTTCTCCATGTTGACCAGGCTGGTCTTGAACTCCTGACCTCAGGTGATCCACCTGCCTCGGCCTCCCATAGTGCTGGGATTACAGGTGTGAGCCACCATGCTCGGCCTCTTTTACTTTTAGATATACAATTAAATTATTATTGACTATAGTCACCCTGTTGTGCTAATAGTTGATCTTATTCATTCTATTTCTTTGGTACCCACTCAGCATATTTTTATTATTTTACTTTATTTTAATTTTTGAGATGGAGTTTTGCTCTTGTTGCCCAGGCTGGAGTGCAATGCCGCAATCTCGGCTCACCACAACCTCCGCCTCCTGGGTTCAAGCAATTGTCCTGCCTCAGCCTCCCAAGTAGCTGGGATTACAGGCATGTGCCACCATGCCTGGCTAATTTTGTATTTTTAGTAGAGATGGGGTTTCACCATGTTGGTCAGGCTGGTCTCAAACTCCTGACCTCAGGTGATCCGCCCACCTTGGCCTCCCAAAGTGCTGGGATTACAGGTATGAGCCAATGTGCCTGGTTTTTTTTTTTTTTTGAGACAGAGTCTTGCTCCATTGCCCAGGCTGGAGTGCAGTGGCACAATCTTGACTCACTGCAACCTCTGCCTCCTGGGTTCAAGCAATTCTTCTGCCTCAGCCTCTGGAGTAGCTGGGACTACATGGGCACACCACCATGCCAGGCTAATTTTTGTATTTTTAGTAGAGATGGGGTTTTACAGGCTGGTCTCAGATTCCTGACATCAACCTATCTGCCCACCTCAGCCTCCCAAAGTTTTGGGGTTCACTTTTCTTCGATTATTTATTATTATTTTTTCAGACGGAGTCTCGCTATGTCACTCAGGTTGGAGTGCAATGGCGCGATCTCGGCACACTGCAACCTCCGCCTCTGGGTTCAAGAGATTCTCCTGCCTCAGCCTCCCGAGTAGCTGGGATTACAGGCACCCATCCACCACCATGCCCGGCTAATTTTTCTATTTTTAGTAGAGACAGGGTTTCACCATGTTGGCCAGGCTGGTCTTGATTTCCTGTCCTCAGGTGATCCACCCACCTCAACTTCCCGAAGTGCTGGAATTACAGGCGTGAGTCACTGCGCCCGGCCTCTTCAATTATTTTTTCATTCTGTTCCTCAGACTTGATTATTCCATTGTCCTATCTTCAAGTTCACAGATTCTTCTGCCTGCTCAAATGTACCTTGAATCCCTCTAGTAAAATTTTCATTTCAATTATTATACTTTCCAACTCCAGACTGAAAAGTAATTACTCCACTGTCCTGTCTTCAAGTTCACTGATTCTTCTGCCTGCTCAAATCTGCCTTGAATCCCTCTAATGAAACTTTCATTTGAGTTACTGTACTTTCCAACTCCACAATCTTTTTGGTTTCTTGTTTGGATTTTTTTTTAATCTCTTTTGTACTTCCATCTTGATAATATATTGTTCGCTTGACTTTCTCCAAGTCTTCCTTTAGTTCTCTGAGCATCTTTTAAGAGAGCTGTTTTGGCCGGGCGCGGTGGCTCAAGCCTGTAATCCCAGCACTTTGGGAGGCCGAGATGGGCGGATCACGAGGTCAGGAGATCGAGACCATCCTGGCTAACACAGTGAAACCCCATCTCTACTAAGAAATACAAAAAATAGCCAGGCGAGGTGGCAGCGCCTCTAGTCCCAGCTACTCGGGAGGGGGAGGCCGGAGAATGGCGTGAACCCGGGAGGCGGAGCTTGCAGTGAGCTGAGATCCGGCCACTGCACTCCAGCCTGGGCGACAGAGCGAGACTCCGTCTCAAAAAAAAAAAAAAAAAAAAAAAAAGAGAGAGCTGTTGTTTTTTTTTTTTTTTTTGAGACAGAGTCTCGCTCTGTCGCCCAGGCTGGGGTGCAGTGGCCGGATCTCAGCTCACTGCAAGCTCCGCCTCCCGGGTTTAGACCATTCTCCTGCCTCAGCCTCCCGAGTAGCTGGGACTACAGGCGCCCGCCACCTCGCCCGGCTAGTTTTTTGTATTTTTTAGTAGAGACAGGGTTTCACCGTGTTAGCCAGGATGGTCTCGATCTCCTGACCTCGTGATCCGCCCGTCTCGGCCTCCCAAAGTGCTGGGATTACAGGCTTGAGCCACCGCGCCCGGCCGAGAGCTGTTTTATAAAGATTTTGTCTAGAAGATCTGCTGTCAGGTACTTTTCAGGGACTGTTTCTGTTTTTTTCCTTTAAACGGCCATGCTTTCCTGTTTCTTTGAATGACTATGATTTTTTGCTGAAAACTGGACACTGGAATCTAATAATGTGGTAACTATGAAAATAAGATTCTCCCCCTTCCTCAGAGTTTGCTGGGTTTTGTTATTGTTTGCTTATTTATTTTTGTTATTGTTGTTGTTGTAGGCTGTCTCTGTGCCAAAGAGCAGTCTAAGGCATACATTGAAGGTCTTCTCAGGTTTTTCTGAGCCTGTGCCTTTCCCTAGAAACTGGGGTTACTTTCTAATGTTCCCCCATATATGTGGTTGCTTTTGAATGTCTTAATCTTTAATGTCTGCCTCCGAAAAGGGTGAAAAGAGAAAAATGAAGTGGGAAAAAGGGCACTGGCCCTTTACATTTCCTGGAAGTCACCTCAGCTGGAAGGGGGCATGGCTTACCAAACAAACAGAAAAAAAACACAGGGGCAAGGGCTTGCAACAATGTGGGGAGGTGCAACAGCCCCTCCTTGCACCTTTGCAAAGCCCATCGCTTTGCACCTTTGTTTTCAGAAGCAGCCATTTGTGATCAGAGCACAATTCCCAGTATCTTGGAGGACAGGGTCCTTTTTGCCTACCCTGGCTCCAGCAAGCCAAGCTGCTCCTGGAATCCATGCACATTTGCCTCCCAGGGGCTGGAAACGGAAGATAAATAGCTGATATTGTGCTAAAAGCTTAACCTGACCAAAATTAAGTGCAATTTGCAATCCAAACCTTCCCCTGGATGGTGCAAGACTCCAGAGTTCCAAAATAGTATGACAGATTCTGCCAGCACAATTGTTGTGTAGGTTTGAAGACAGATTCCTGGTGCTTCCCACTCCACCATCTTCCCCTAATATGATCTTAAGTCCATCCAGTGAATTTTTCACTTTGGGTATTGCTGTTCTGGTATTTTTTGTAGACACAGGGTTTTGCCATGTTGTCCAGGCTGGTCTTGAACTGGGCTCAAGCAATCCTTCTGCCTCAGCCTCCCAAAGTGCTGGGCTCAGAAAAGACCTGAGAAGACCTTAAGTTTATACGTTAGGCTGATATTTGGCACAGAGACAGCCTACAACAACAACAAAAATAAATACATAAATAAACAGTAACAAAACCCAGCAAACTCTGAGGAAGGGGGAGAATCTTATATTCATAGTTACCACATTATCAGATTCCAATGTCCAGTTTTCAGGGAAAAAATCACAGTCATTTAAAGAAACAGTGAGCCACTGCACTGGGCCAGGTATTGTAGTTTTCATGTTTAGAAATTTTATTTGACCAGGTGTGATTTATGGCATTTGCACAGCAATCGTACAATCTCTTTTCATCATCTTCCTTTTCCTTCGCCTCTCTCCTGCATTATATCTCCTGCTTTCTTTTTCTTTTGAGGCTGAGTTTCACTCTTGTTGCCCAGGCTGGAGTGCAGTGGTGCCATGTCCGCTCCCTGCAACCTCCGCCTCCCGGGTTCAAGCGATTCTCCTGCCTCGGTCTCCCCAGTAGCTAGGATTACAGGCATGCACCACACCACGTCCAGCTAATTTTTGTGTTTTTAGTAGAGACGGGTTTCACCATGTTTGCCAGCCTGGTCTCGAACTCCTGACCTCAGTTGATCCTCCTGCCTCAGCCTCCCAAAGTGCTGGGATGATAGGTGTGAGCCACTGCACCTGGCCAGGATCTCCTGCTTTCTGAAATCACATCTTTTTCTTTTTTGGTTTATGTTCTCACTTTGGAAGAACATGTCCTCCAGTAGCTTCTTGGGAAAGGACGCATGGGAGGTAATATTATCTATGATGACAAATGTGTTTATTCTATCCTCATACTTACTGGACAGTTTAGCTGGGTATAGAATTTTAGGCTGGTGTCTTAGTTAAGAAATAGACCCCAATACACTGTAGTTCAAAAAGATAGGAGTTTACTCTCTTATACTGACAGTTCAGAGGAAGCAGGCAGGAAGAGAAAGTTACCGAGGCACCGAGTTTGTTTCCAATTCATTGTTCCACTATTCCCTAGTCAATGCTAAACCAGCTTATCAGCAACACACCTGAATTCAAGCCCTCAAGAAGGGGAAAAAAGGAAGCAGAGAGCAAGGGATTTCCTCTGAAATTGTGACTGAGAAAGCTGCACACACTCTGCTGTGTCCTGTTGGCTCCTGAGGGGTGAAGTTATTTTCTAGTCCATCTGTTTCACTCAGAGTGTTGCCTTTTGGGAGTTTCAGTTTTATACAAGTGATCTAGATCCAACATTGCACCACATGAGGGCCCTGGAATTAGTGTTCTATCTTCTATGTATGAGGCCCATTAAAACCGCAAATCCTAGGCCCCAAAGATAGGCAAAGGCCCTAGCAGAGCCATCAGTTTAAGCCCTAAGGCTTCTCAAACTCTGAGTAGCATGCCCACCCCTCATCACTGCCTACAAAGCCCCAGATGCTATGGCCCTGCCATCTCACTGCCCGTATCTCTTCCTCTCCACCACTCACACATCAGGCCCCAGCCTCTCCAGTCTCCTTGCTGTCCCAAGCTCTTTCCTACACCTCCCAGCCTTTTCAGAGGCCACTCCTCTGCCTGAAGACTCTTCCTCCTGATACCCATTCAGTTTGTTTCCTCCGCCATCCTGTTCAAATGTCACCTCTGAGACCTTTGCTTACCACTTTGAGCAAAATAGTCCCTTATCGCTACCTCCTACCCTTCTACTTTTCCTCAGGGCACCCAGCACTCCTAAAATGGCATTTTTCTTGAGACAGGGTCTTGCTCTGTCGTTGCCCAGGCCGCAGTGCAGTGGCATGATGACGGCTCGCTGCAGCCTTGACCTCCCAGCTCAAGCAATCCTCTCGCGTCAGCCTCTTGAGTAGCTGGGACTACAGGCACATGTCACCATGCCTGGCTAGTTTTAAAATTTCTTATAGGGTGTCTCACTGTGTTGCCCAGGCTGGTCTCAAACTCCTGGGCTTAAGTGATCCTCCCACCTTGGTCTCCCAAAGTGCTGGGATTACAAGCATGAACCCCACCATGCCCGGCCTGTATTTTTATTTATTTGTTTATGGTCTGACTGTGGGGAAAAGAGAGATCAGATTGTTACTGTGTCTATGGAGAAAGAAGTAGATATAAGAGACTCCATTTTGTTCTGTACTAAGAGAAATTCTTCTGCCTTGAGATGCTGTTAATCTGCAACCCTAGCCCCAACCCTGTGCTTGCAGAGACATGTACTGTGTTGACTCAAGGTTTAATGGATTTAGGGCTGTGCAGGATGTGCTTTGTTTAAAAAAGTGCTTGAAGGCAGTATGCTTGTTAAAAGTCATCACCATTCTCTAATCTCAAGTACCCAGGGACACAATACACTGCGGAAGGTCACAGGGACCTCTGCCTAGGAAAGCCAGGTACTGATCAAGGTTTCTCCCCATGCGATAGCCTGAGACATGGCCTCGTGGGAAGGGAAAGACCTGACTGGTCTGTGCTGAGGAGGATTAGTGAAAGAGAAAGGCCTCTTTGCAGCTGAGATAAGATGAAGTCATCTGTCTCCTGCTTGTCCCTGGGAATAGAATGTCTTGGTGTAAAACCGATTGTATGTTCTATTTACTGAGATAGGAGAAAACCGCCTTAGGGCTGGAGGTGACACGTGCTAGCGGCAATACTGCTCTTTAATCCACCACTGCTGTGTCTGTGTATGTGCACATCAAAGCACAGCACCTTTTCTTAAACTTAATTATGACACAGACCTTTGTTCACGTTTTCCTGCTGACTCTCTCCCACTATTACCGTATTGTCCTGCCACATCCCCCTCTCCGAGATGGTAGAGATAATGATCAATATATACTGAGGGAACTCAGAGAATAGTGCCGGCATGGGTCTCTGTATGAGCACTGGTCCCCTGGGCCCACTTTTCTTTCTCTATACTTTGTCTCTGTGTCTCTTTCTTTTCTCAAGTCTCTCGTTCCACCAGACAAGAAACACCCACAGGTGTGGAGGGGCTGGCCACCCCTTCACTGACTCTGATGTGGGAAACGATCCCAGGAGGCAGGAATAAGGGAAGGGGTGCCGCAAAGAAGGAGGAGCCAATTCAAGGATGTGTTACTGAGTCAAGCACCTCCTAGAATCTTCTGAGGAGACTAAGAATGGCAGCTCAGGGCTGGGTGTGGTGACTCACATCTGTAATCCCAGCACTTTGGGAGGCCAAGGCAGGTGGATCACAAGGTCAGGAGTTTGAGACCAGCCTGGGCCAACATGGTGAAACCCTGTCTAAACTAAAGATACAAAAAATTAGCTGGGCATGTAATCCCAGCTACTCGGGAGGCTGGGGCAGGAGAATCGCTTGAACCCAGGAGGCGGAGGTTGCAGTGAGCTGAGATTGCGCCATTGCACTCCAGCCCAGACGACAGGGCGAGACTCCGTCTCAAAAGAAAAGACCAGCCTGGTCAACCTGATGAAACCCCAGTCTCTACTAAAAATACAAAAAATTAGCTGGGTGTGGTGGCGGATGCCTGTAATTCCAGCTACTTGGGAATTGGTTTTTTTTTTTTTTTTTTTTTTTTTTTTGAGACGGAGTCTTGCTCTGTCGCCCAGGCTGGAGTGCAGTGGCCGGATCTCAGCTCACTGCAAGCTCCGCCTCCCGGGTTTACGCCATTCTCCTGCCTCAGCCTCCTGAGTAGCTGGGACTATAGGCGCCCGCCACCTCGCCCGGCTAGTTTTTTGTATTTTTTTAGTAGAGACGGAGTTTCACTGTGTTAGCCAGGATGGTCTCGATCTCCTGACCTCGTGATCCGCCCGTCTCAGCCTCCCAAAGTGCTGGGATTACAGGCGTGAGCCACCGCGCCCGGCCGCTACTTGGGAATTTGAAGCAGGAGAATCGCTTGAGGCCGGGCGCGGCGGCTCAAGCCTGTAATCCCAGCACTTTGGGAGGCCCAGACGGGCGGATCACGAGGTCAGGAGATCGAGACCATCCTGGCTAACACGGTGAAACCCCGTCTCTACTAAAAATACAAAAAACTAGCCGGGCGAGGTGGCGGGCGCCTGTAGTCCCAGCTACTCGGGAGGCTGAGGCAGGAGAATGGCGTAAACCCAGGAGGCGGAGCTTGCAGTGAGCTGAGATCCGGCCACTGCACTCCAGCCCGGGCGACACAGCAAGACTCCATCTCAAAAAAAAAAAAAAAAGGAGAATCGCTTGAACCCAGGAGGCAGAGGTTGCTGAGAGCCGAGATTGCACCACTGCACTCCAGCCTGGGCAACAAAAGCGAAACCCCATCTCAAAAAAAAAAAAAAAAAAAGGCAGCTCAGAACTGCCAGGAGAAGAAAGGGAAAAGCCTGTACAGCTCATCTACTAACACCTTTAGTAAGGGTGCCCCACAGGTGCTTAACTCCCCTGCACTTCTGAGAATCCCCTGTGTCAGAGAATCCCTGGGGCAGGAAGCAAGAGGCTCACGTCTGAGGTGGGACCCGTAGGGTCGTCCCTGTGCAAAGTTAGTTGAAGCCTGTGTGAAAGGAGCCACTGCAGCACCCTTGGCCCAAGGTGTTAGTAGATGGCTGGGGTAAGAGGTGGGGCTGAGGCTATGATACAGGGACACTGTGTGGATGTCTCCTTCACTCTTTTCCAATCACTTAGAAGAGTGGCCAGGACACAGTGAACACTCAGTGAATACTTACTGAATGAATGATCTCGCAGTCTAGTGGGGGAAAAGGCAAGCAGTGAGTTAAGAAAATCAAGCGGGTTGCAGGGGGTATATAATTGGGTAACTACAGGTTGCAGGGGGCCTCCAGCAGGAGCCTAGTTACTCTGTAGGGTAGGAGTGGGGATAGGACAGAGAAGACTTTCTGGAGCAGAGAGTCCCTAACCTGAAATATGGAAGATGAGCAGGAGTTAATTGCACAGCTAAGTACTTGCACATCTAAGTAAATGTATCAGTGATAAAATCATTAGGTAATCATAGGTAATGCAGTGGCTCATGCCTGTAATCCCAACACTTTGGGAGGCCAAAGTGGAAGGATAGTTTGAAGCAAGGAGTTTGTGACCAGCCAGGGCAACACAGCGAGACCACATCTCTACACAAAATAAAAAAATTAGCTGGGCGTGGTGGTTGGTGCCTATGGTCCCAACTACTCGAGAGGCTAGGGCAGGAGGGTCAGTTGAGCCCAGGAGTTCAAGGCTGTAGTGAGGTCATGTTCACGCCACTGTACTCCTGCCTGGGCAACAGAGTGAGACTCTTGTCTCCCCGCCACGCCCCTCCCCAAAATAATAGGTAACATGTACAAAGCATTTTCCGTGAGCCAGACACCATGCTGCGTGCTTGAGGCTGTGTTAATTCATCCTTGTTATTTAATCCTAAGGCATGTGAACTGTTTTATCTGTTTTACCCAATGGAAACTCGAAGCTCAGAGAAGTCAAGTCACTTGCATTGACAGGGTAGAGAGAACCTCTTTCCTCCATTTTACACAGGGCAACTAAGGCCCAGAGCAGGGCAGTGACTTGCTCATGGTCACAGAAAGCTAAGGACTGAGCTGGGACTAGAATCCAGGTTTCCTGACTCTTGGGCTTGTGTTCCTGCTCCAGAGCAGGCCAGAGAGACAGGGGCTAAGGAGGAGAAGGGTGAATTAAACACAGCCAGGCTGAGATGGGTGGGCACTGCCTCCCCAGCTACTACCAGAAAAAGCTGAAGGCAGGCACCTGCAAGGCCCAGGAGATGGAAGCGGCCATAGGCCGGCTGCGGTTGCAGAAGCAGCTTCCCTATAACCCCCAGCAAGAAGAGAGCTCAGAAGTCCCAGAACGAAAGGTCCTCAGTATCCTCAGCCGGCTGAAGCAGCAGAACTATGGTGAGGCCCCTGGGCAGGGTGGGATGGGCCAGGGTTGGGGCTCTGCTCTCTTGCCCATCTGGCTTCCTCTCCTTGGGCCCTCAGGCAGCCAGGCCCAGGGAGCTGAGAGGCCAGTTTCCCACTTTGGGCTTAACTGTGTACATCGGAAAACGGCTGATAATCACTATTTTCCTTCTAGGCCTATGAAAATGGCCTCCTGCATTGGACTCCTCCCCTCCTGCCTTAGCCTGAGCACAGGTTGGTCCCATGAGCCAGGACCGAGAAAGAACAGCTGTAGAGACTGGCAATCCCAGCTGTTTACTGAGTGCCCACTGAGCTAGGCTCTTTGCAGATGCTCTGGAATTTAATACTCATAATCATGTATTCACCCCATTTTACAGATTAGAAAAATGAAACTGACCCGGGCATGGTGGTTCACGCCTGTAATCCCAGCACTTTGGGAGGCTGAGGTGGGCACCTGAGGTCAGAAGTTCGAGACCAGCCTGGTCAACATGGTGAAACCCCATCTCTAAAAAACTAGCCGGGTGTGGTGGCAGGCACCTGTAATCCCAGCTGCTCTGGAGGCTGAGGCTGGAGAATCGCTTGAACCTGGGAGACGGAGGTTGCAGTGAGCTGAGATCATGCCATTGCACTCAAGCCTGGGCAACAAGAGCAAAACTCCATCTCAAAAAAAAAAAAAAGAAAGAAAGAAACTGATTAAGTTAAGCAACTTGCCCAATGCCCCTAGCTAGTGTGTTTTGGAAAGGGGTGTTTATATCCAGGTGTGACCCCAAAACCTATGCTCTTTCCACTGGGCAAGCCTGCCTCCTTCCCCAGGTACCATTTATTAGACTCCTACTGTGTGCCAAGTAACAGGATAGGAGCTTTGCAGTCTTTCTAGAGTATGCCTACTAGACTTTGCCAGCACCCGTCACAAAGACCTCTGCTCCTTGTTAAGCTGTTACCAGCTCTTATTCTGTGTGCAGTACAGAGCTGAGTGCTTTGCCTATATTTCTCCTTTAATCTTCATCATCAACTCTTGTGAGGTGTGTACCACTATCACCTCCAGCTCAGAAGCTCAGAGAGGTTAAGTGACTTGCCCCAAAGTGCCTAGTCCATTATGTAGCAAAGCCAGGATTTCACCTCAATCTGCCTGCTTCCCAAGGCTGGGCGTGCTCTGAAGCATTCCCCCTTCTGCCTCCTTCTTCACCAGCTCCCAACCTGCAGAGCCCCTATGCCCAGGTGCCCTGCATCCCGCTCTGCCCACGGATGGACAAGAAGATGGTCCGCAGGAAGCCAACCAACCACTACGTGCAAGACCAGTGCACAACCCCTGGCCTGGTTCCTGACATCCGTAGCCCCTTCTTCCAGTCACGATCTCAAGGAAACAGGTGGGTGCCCAGAGAAAGGGCCCCAGCCTAGGCCCTTCCAGATCCTTCCTTAAGAGGCCCCTGGCCTAATGCCTGGGAATCCATCTTTCTAAGAGACCATACCTGAGAGGCTGCTTATTCCAGGGAGGAGAAAGGGTGAAAGGCAAAGAAAAAAAACCTTTGTTGAGGGCATGTGTACCCGATAGATTGTTCCACTGAAGCCAGAGTGCTGCTGCTCTCCTGTGTCCGAGACTCAGTGGCACCTAACTGAGGGCTACGAGTTCCCTATGGTTCAACATTAGGACTAGCGGACTGTGCACCTGGGCAGAGGGGAGCGCCTCCTGCAGCAGTCCCCCTCCAGGCCGCTGGGGAAGGGTGCCCTGGACTTGGAATCAGGCCCCTAAGCCCGACTGCTGGGTCCACCATTTCTGAGGGGAGGCCGCCTCTCTCTCCTCACTTGGGCATGCACGGATGGTTCACGTACTGGCAGACAGGGAAAGGGCCAAATGTTTCCCACCCTTCTGCCCCATTGCCCTCCCCAGGGAACACAACTCTGACAGCAGAAAGTGGCCCAGCTCTGTGCCTTCTCGAACCCACTGACCCTCTGGAGGCCTGACTCTGGACAGTTGCTCAAGGCCTGCAGACAGATGGGCCACCAGACAGGAGCTGCTGCTGGAATTTGCTTTTGTGGCCTGGTAAGCTAATAAATACCAATAACTTCAGCCCCTGTGCCTCTTGCCAAGGAAGGTCCTCAAGCTGTCACCCCAGCCACCCCTGGGCTCTCAGAGTGTAGGGTTCTACCTCGAAGCCCTGCCCAGGGTTGGGGTTTCTGCTACAGGTGCCCCTGCATGCAAAGTCTTGACCTTCTGTGCCTTCTCAAAGCACCGGGCTAGGCCCCTCCTCAGAAGAGCGCTTCCCCCTCTGGACTGGGAGCCCCACAAAAGCAGCCGTTCTCTCTTTCCACTGGCTCCAAGATAGGCCCTGTGTAAGAGCAGGAGGTGGCCTCTGCCATGGTCCCCCGACAGAGCCCCAGGACCCAGAGCTCTACTTCTCTGGGAGCCCTAAGGGGTGGGTCCTTTCCCCTCACCCCACATACCACCCAGCCTAGTATTTTACCAAAGACAGTCTTTCCCTGCAACTGGGCAGAGGGAAACCCCCCAGGGTTAAATAAGCGGCCACAGCAAGAGGTAGAGGGCGGGGACTGAAATGAGGACAAAGATCTGACAAGTTTAAAACATGTATTTAAAATACAATTTATAAAATGCTTAATCTGCCAACGGGGTGGGAGTGGGCAGCTGCCCGCTACACCAGCAGAGTAAGACTGCAGGGGTGCGGCCCTCCCTCCCATACCCTTCTGTTCAGACACCCAAGGGGCCCATGTGCACCCCTGGGATCACACAACCAGAAAACAGGACCCCAGAGGTTTCTTGAGTCTCTGCTTACCAGGGAGGCTGGGTGCAGCCCTGCCAGCCCATCCCTGAGCAGGGCACCCCCAAGATAGGGCAGAGCAGGGTATGGCTGGGCTGGCAGGGCAGGGCTGGGCGGGGCAGATGGGCTCTGGAAGGGGCTGATGGTAGCAGATAGGGTGTTGCCTCCTGCCTGCAGGTGGGGAGCACCCTGATTGAGTGGGCTGAGAAAGGTTGGTCACCAGGCCTGGACCCCCCAGCTCCTTTGGTTATAGGCTGACATCAGAGTAGTGGCTCATGGGAAGCGGTTAGCTGGAAGGTCTGAGGCCTGGCCCATGGGGTCAGGGAGGAGCTGGGGGAAGGGGACAGTACTGTGAAGGCAGATAAAGGGGCAGCAGCCTCAGGTTTCTGCCCCCCATCCCCCTGGGGTTTTCCAAGCCAAAGCCTGCAACTTACTTTAAAAAAGAAAAGGAAAAAAAGCACTTAGGAAAGTTACAGACAACTACCCCCAAAAAAATACCCTCCCACACACAAAATCCAAACCGTTTCCTCATCTCCCCTCCCGCCTCCCTCTAACACAATACAGTTTCCTGTTTTCTTTCTTTTTAAAAACGTTGCCTGCTACCTCTCCATTTGGGAAGCCCAGGGCATGACTGCTGGTGGGTGGTGACAGGCACACAGCGGGCAAAGCCCATCTTTGGCCAGAGGGAGGTGGGAGGACCAGTCCCTGCCACATCCTCAACCCAGACACCCACCAACCAGCCTTTACTTTGGCCCCTACTAGAGGGTAGTGGGGCAAGAACAGGTGGTCCCAATGGCTGGGCAACCAGCACTTCTGGCCTTCCCACCTGGACTACCTCTATACCCTTCTCCAATTAAAAGGAAAGTCTCACTTTGGGTGGGAAACCACTATACATTTAGAATGTGGACACTTGGTTAGGGCAGTGGAACTATAAAGATAGCAGCCAATTTTCTTCCTTGCCTTCTCCTGAAGGTAATCCTCCCTCTCACTGACTGAAGCTCTGCTTCCAGCTCTGCTCATGGGCAATGCCTGGCTTTACGGTTATAAGGCTGTGCTGTGGACTAGCTGCTGACTTGGCTGGCAGCTGGCGCTTCCTCCAGAGGGGAGGACGTGGTGGGGCATGGCTTGCTGGGCCTGGCCCACCATTCCCACAGGCAACCAGCGGTGGAGTGAGCCTGTGAGACTCAGCTTGCCACCTTGGCCACCACGTGCTGCCCTCATCGCAAAACCACACCAACCACCCCGAAACGTATCTGCTGGTCAGGAGCAAGGAGGCCGTCTGGCTGGCTGAGGGATAAGGCGCAGTGCAATGGAAGGGATCAGGAAGCCTGAGAGGAACCAGGTACACACAGAGCCGCTCTGGGCAGCTGCCCTCTTAGTCTCTTCCACCTCAAGGAGCCAAAGCAAACCCCAGGCTCCAGGGACAGAGGATAAACTGCCTTCATTCCAGGCCCTCGCTCTGGAAAAAGGGGTGATGGGAACCTAGGCCTCTGAGGAACCAGTCTGTCATCAATCTTTGCAAAGCAAAGCTGTTCTTTTTCCAACTTTATTCAGAATGTTCTGCCTTCAAGGTACTGATTGCACACAGGAAATGTACCAGGTATAGTTACTGAGCTGGGGCCATCAATGGAGATGGAGCACTGCAGACCCCTAAGAGTTCAAGCCATGCTGGAGTGGGAAGACCTATCCACCTTCTGAACATACGAAGCAGAAGGCTCAGAGTCCTGGAGGCAGACTCTCTCCTGGTTTTCCTTGTGCCGATGGCAAAATACTAAACAAGTCTCCTCTCCTTCACTTCCAAGCCCAGGGATGCAGTCTCACTCCCTGGCGCTCTGCTCTCTTCTAGTAGTAAGCCTGGCTGGTAGGGAACCACCCTGAGGGGTATGGGAAGGGGAAGTCTGTTCACTTTCCCTATCTCCCAAAATACTAGAGGTGGGGTTGGCACCCTCCCCAGGCTCT
This sequence comes from Macaca mulatta, assembly GCF_049350105.2. Classification (NCBI taxonomy): domain Eukaryota; kingdom Metazoa; phylum Chordata; class Mammalia; order Primates; family Cercopithecidae; genus Macaca; species Macaca mulatta. Next base: position 224,640,286 of record NC_133406.1, read on the forward strand.
CCGAGCCTACAGAGCTAGCCCAGTCTCCAGGCAAGGCCCAGATGCCCTGGGACTCAGCTCGGGGAGGGAGGTATAGGCATGGGGTGCTCATCTGTCCTGGCGGCTGCAGAGCCCTGCCCCTTTTCCGGGCGGCAGTAGGAATACAGAAGCTAAGCTCACCAAAATCCTATTGGTTAATGTTTCTAGTGAATTTCCCAGAAACATTTTTAAGTAGACTACCAAACTACCCTTTCTTAATTAAAAATTCGTTAAACCACTAAAACCCCTCCCATGCACTTTTTCTTGCAAATCAGATATTTGTATAAACAAACAAAAATAGGAAGAAAAAAAAAAAAGAAAGGATATTTTCAAATGGAACTTACTTTTTAAGTGATGGAGACATGCACTTGGGGGTGGGTGGGTGTGAGTTTTCATTTGTGTTTTGAAATCCCAAATTAATGAGCATGATAAACTGTTATTGCTGGCACTGGCTTTACCCCAAGTGGCCAAGTGGCACTGTCTGACTCTCTGAGTCCTTGGTGGGTCCTCCCAACCTTCCCCTAACCCCCACCCTTTCCCTTTCCATTGACTTGGGACAGCCCTTGTCGATGAGCCAATCACAGTGGGAAGGGGGAGAAGGGGGGAGGTCACAGTGCATGGGGTTCAAGGTCACAGTGGGCGGAGCAAGGGGGATCACAGTGCAAGTAAGTCAGGTCGTTCCCTCTGCTCAAGTCCAGCTGTCTGCCACGGCAGTGCAACCCGTGGCAGACGACCCAGGAGGCGGTGACGGCAGCAACGGCGGCATCTTTTCTTGCCTGCATTTATCTGCGCTGTTTGAAGCCTTGTGACCCATCAGGACCCAAAGGCTGTCTGATCACATTATTGGGCTGCCTGCTGTCTTCGGGTTGGGAGATCCTGGTTGGCCTGAAAGGAAGAAAAGCAGAGGAAGGCCTAAAAAAGGATATAATAGATGTCCCCCATCATTTCTTTATTTTTTATTTATTTTTGAGATGGAGTCGCATTCTGTCGCCTAGGTTGGAGTGTAATGGTGCTATCTCCGCTCACTGCAACCTCCACCTCCCAAGTTCAGGTGATCCTTCCTACCTCAGCCTACCAGTAGCTGGGACTACTGGCAAACGCCACCACACCCAAGCTAATTTTTGTAATTTTAGTAGAGATGGGGTTTCACCACGTTGGCCAGGCTGGTCTTGAACTCCTGACCTCAAGTGATCCTCCCGCCTTGGCCTCCCAAAGTGCTGGGATTACTGCACCTGGCTTAGATGTCACCCATCTTAAAATCAACTGTCCTTGTAGCTGGGGCCCAAGTCACTCTGGCTCCACAAGTCTGCTTCTTTGGGAAGCTGACTCAGGACACCTCCAAGTTGAGAGGCCCCTGTGAGCAGGTAGGGTCGGTGGTACATGTTCACCTCCAGCAGCTACAGCATTCTTTCCCCCTGCTCAGCTGCCAGCATTCACTTGTAGGCAGGGGGAGTGCTCAAGGGCCCACTCTGCCCAGAGGCCGTGACCACGGACAGTACATGCTCTGCAGAACCATTTGGAATCTCCAGATGTTAGGCCAAGGTAAAGAGCTGGAATCAAGAGCTCAGCAGAGGGACACATCCCCTGCCCCCCAATTCTTCCCTCCCACTCCTCTCCAAACTCTGCGGTTAATGGTTGACTCGTATTACTCTAGGAAACTAAAGGAAGCACGCATTTTCCACCCTGGAAAGATGAAGACTTAGAGGAGAAACAACAAAGAGAACAGGTATCTCTTCAAAATTATGAAGAGCTAGAAAGAAGGTATGCAGATTAGTTCTTCAAGTCCCAGGATGCCATGCCATAGTGGCCCCTCAAAGTCAGAAGGAGGCCGTCTTAATGCATACTGCTTGATTAGGAAGTGACAAACTTATATAATGCAACCTCTAATACTGCAGAGAAAAAAATGCCAAGAGTAAAAAGGAATTTAGAAAATTCACAAAAACATCACAGCGGGCATACTGGAGACCCAGAAAATATAACCAAAGCACTTATCTGGGCACTTTCCACTCTGCCAGCCCAGGTTCTCGACATCCTATGCTCATTTACTCAATGAATTGCACAACACTTTGATAAGGTTGGTATTATTATCCCATTTTTTCAGATGAGAAAACTAAGGCCCAGAGAGGTCAAGTCGTTCTAAATTAAGAAGAGGTAAGAGGCACATTTTGACACAAGCTCATCCATGCCTTTACTCTCAATGCAACACTGCCCCCTGGTGACTACCAACCGCAGAGGCAGCATGCCAGCAAACTGCCACCTCCTGATAGACTTTGAGAGCCGTGCCCAGCCAATGAAGCACAGTGAACTATCCCCAACAGGCTGGGGTCCGCGGCTGGAGCTGCATGGTTCCTACCCTGACTCTGCTTGCTTCTCACTACTCTACACGTAGCCAGGATGCTCTCCTCCTCCTGGGTGGACTGGGAGAGCCATCATTGGCCGGTCCTGCCAGCCACACTCACCTGTCGAGGATGGGTTTCTCCTGCTCCTCCTCGGGGCTGGCACTGCCCAGGATCCGCTTCCGGGCCTCGGCGTACTCGGCCTCTCGCTGTGCTAGGGACTTGACCGGAAGGGTGGGCCTGCTGGTGGAGTTGGGGCTGCTGACCACACCGTTGCTGGTGGGCCTCTTGAGGATGCGGATCTGTGGAGGGGGCCCCGCGGGAAGGCTATCGTCCTGAATCACAATGGGCACTTTGGGAGGAGATTTGGATTTCCTGCTGACAAAGAGCAAACACAGCTTCACAAATCATGCTCCTAAGGAAGCCCTGTCCATGTCCCACACCCACCTCTCATCACTTTCCTCTCCCTCCTTACTAATTCTACCCATGATTCTCTGGCCTCTGACCAGACAGCAAAATTTCCACTCCTCAAGAAGCGTGTCCCAAAAAAGCAAGCTTGTGACCAGCTCTGGCAGGCCACAGGAACTGCTCCTCAGCCCTAACCCCTGGCCATGGGGGCTGGAACGCCACCTCCTTCTATCCCCGTGTTCACCACAGCCACATCAACCACCATTTGGCCCTGCAGCAAAACAGTTTATGTCCAGAATCGAATGACGTCAGTTAAGATCCCAGCTTCCCTACACAGATCAGAGTAGGACTGGCTGGTGGGGTGGGAGCCTTTGAACTTAGGGGTCAGCAGTGTTCACTCTCAGCCAAATCTTCCATCACATGCTCAAACCAGACAAACACTACAAAGGAGCCCACTGTGCCATCCCTGCCTGGCATCAAGATTTACCAAGCCACCTTCTAGTGAAAGTGGCCTGTGCCTCCCAGAGACAAGCTACACCAGACAACTGAATCCTCTTCAAAAGAGCTTCTGAACAGAGAAACCTCCCTTGCCAGGGCTTTCTGGTCTTTTGGACAGCGGCGGGGCTGGAGTGAAGGATGCACCTAGAAACAGTGCTTGGCAATGCTCAAAAGAAAAGCATTGTCCAAGGCTGGTGGATGCGTACATCAAGGCGATGTGTCCACAAGGAGAGGTGGAATGACAAAAAACAAAGAGGGACAACAACACATGAAGGGAAAGAAACAAAAGCCACAGGAGGAGACAGGAACCCAGGCAGGAATGACCACCCAACAACAGCCACCAGGACCCTCCCCAGAGCAGTCAACCAGCTTCTCTTCAGAACCAAACAGGCCTGCTTTCAGAGCTTTCACTGTCAGGAGTCGGGATTGGAGGAACTGAGTCAGGGTGAATGGAAACAAGTCCTGGGTAGGACACAAATGGTATGGAACGGGGACTGTAACCCAGGGTTAGTGTGGTTGCTGAGATAAGCAGACAGACAAGGAGCCAGCAATCTGATCAAAGAGGCAGGGAGCCAGGAAAACTGGCAGGCAGGCAGAGCACCCCAGAGTTTCCTGGGGAATGACTGTGCAGGCCAGTAAGCAAATCCAGAGAGGTCCTATCTTCCCTCCTGTCCCTTGTACTTTTGGAAAACCAACAGGTTCCCTAAGCCCAAAACAGAAAGCCGAAGTCAACTTTCACCTACTCTGGAAACACCCTCCTCTGTCATCTTGGTGGAGAACAAAGCTATTTTTAAAGGTTTTTCAAGAATTTCCTAGAATGTTTTCTTCCAGGATACCCTTATAATACCCTAAACCACCAAGTCACTGGGGACCCAGAGAAATCATCTGCCCACACTACTCATGCCACAGAGAAAGAAACTGATGTCCAGAGCAGGGAAACGACTTGCCCCAGACCTCAGAGCAACTGGGGCACAGCCAGGCCTAAAACTCAAGTCTTCCAACTTGTCACTTCCTCACATCCCATCAGATGACCTCACGCAGGGAACCCACAAAGGTCAGAGGCAGGTGCAACACCCCAGCCTCACCCCTAAAGCCTCAAGCCACCACATCCTGGTCTCCAACTTGGAGGGAAGGGTTTGCTGCCCCAGAGCCTGACCTGCTAGGACCTGCTAAACCTAATGGCCAGTTGGAGAACACCACTGACTGCCCAGCTCTCAAACCACAGAGAGCTCGAGCCCTCAGACCAGACAGCAGCCTTACCTCTCTTTCTGTGTGATCTTCAGTTTTTTTTCCAACCGTCTGTCTATTTCCTAGAGAAAAAAAATGTATATAAAAAGAGGAAAAAATCTCTCTCAAATAAAAACTTAGTCTTTATTTTTGGAGCTAAGGGCAGTGTCCTTTCTTTAGGCAGGGACATGACTGTGTCCTTCAACATAATAGATGTGCACTAGATTCTGGGGTTTGGGGACCTGATACCCTCTGCAGGTCCATCTCCCTTCTAGCCCCATGGCCCCATGATAGTTCTAAACCTCATTGTTCAGCTGGGTTCTTTGCATAGCCTCCAACTAGTTTTCTGACCTGTAATCTGTCTTTCACAGAGCCATTCAAATCACCTTCTAAAACTAAATTTAGGAACACTTACTCTATTTTATGAAATAAAGAGTTGGCCAAAAACAAAAAACAAACAAAAAAACCATAAATCTGATCATGTCACTTCAACTGCTTGCAGACCTAGTCAAAGCTTCTGAGCAAGCCTCACCCATACCTTCTTTTACCTTCTGTCTCTGTTTTGCTATCACTAGCCCCCAGAACCCAGCATGCTGTTCCACCTGCCTGCCATGCCCTCTCCCCTTGCAAACTCCCATTGATCCTGCACGACCCAGCCTGGATGTCTACCTCTCCTTTGTAAAGTCTCCTCTGATCCCACCAGCATGGTGCATCACCTGGTCCTCAGAATAAACTCTCCCTTTTACATTCCTTTATGGTCACATCTATCTAATATTTTAATAATCTATTTTTTACTGTTATGGACTTGAACTCTCTGTGATTGACACCTACCAAAAGGCTTAGAGTAAAACCTATGCCTTATGTTTGTGGCCCTGGAGGTCCCTGGTCTACAAGTGAACATGGGAAACCTGAGGAAGAGACAGGACACCTGAGAGTGCAGCAAGGATTTCTCTCAGAACCAGAGTCTGACAGGTCTTGATTAAAACAACGCCACCATTTTAGAGAAAAGTGGAGAGAAGAAAGAGGCTGAGAAGGAGGAGCAGGCGGGACTGCCTTCCAACACGCCCTGGCCTCATCTCTTCAAGCCCTGAGGGGGACATCGGGCTCATGGCAGTCTGAGCCCTCAGCCCATCAGCACCAGCATGCCTATGGCACCTCCACACACGCGTGTGAGCATCTATCTCCTGGACAGGGGTGTGAGGAGAGGCCTTGCACAGAACAAAGACCAAACCCCCAGGCTGCTTGGCTGCCCTACGGCCTTTCTTAGAAAAAGTCCCACTCCCTCAGCCATCCTCAGTGAGGACAAGATCAACTAGCTCTAATGGAGATGGAAGAAACTGTATGCAAAATTCTGTGTTTTTCTGGAGAGAAGATCTCTAACGGTGGTTCTCAACCAGATAAGATTCTGTCCCTCAGGGGACACTGGACAATGTCAAGCCATTTTTGTTTGTCACTATCAGGGGAGATGCTAAATGTCCTACAGTGTACAGGACAGCCCCACACAAAGAACTATTTAACCCCAAAAGTCAACAGCTGAGTTTGGGCAACCTTAATTTATTAGAATGGGGTTTTCAAAGGAGTCCATCACTTGTAAAATGTGAAGAACCATAGCCGTAGTGAGGAGGCTTTAAAATTTGGTGAGATCCGGCCAGGCGCGGTGGCTCACGCCTGTAATCCCAGCACTTTGGGAGGCCGAGGTAGGCAGATCACGAGGTCAGGAGATCGAGACCATCCTGGCTAACATGGTGAAACCTCTTCTCTACCAAACAATAGAAAAAATTAGCCAGGCGTGGTGGTGGGTGCCTGTAGTCCCAGCTACTCAGAAGGCTGAGGCAGGAGAATGGCGTGAACCCGGGAGGCAGGGCTTGCAGTGAGCCAAGTTTGTGCCACTGCACTCCAGCCTGGGCGACAGAGCAAGACTCCGTCTCAAAAAAAAAAAAAAAAAGAAAAAGAAAAGAAAAGAAAAGAAAAGAAATGTGGTGAGATCTGCTCCATGGCTCAGGGTGTAGGCCATTTTCATGAGCGCTCTGTATGTCCTGAAAATAACTATTCTCCAGTTGATGGGTACACTTCAAGCTGGTTAGCTATATTGTTCTAATCTTGTAAATTATTACCGATTCATTTGATCTACTGACCAGGTAAAGAATTAAGAATTATTGGCCAGGCACAGTGACAGTGGCTTATGCCTATAATCCCAACACTTTGGGAGGCTGAGGCAGGCGGATCACTTAGGGTCAGGAGTTTGAGACCAGTTTGGCCAACAGGGTGAAAACCCATTTATATTTAAAAATTCAACAATTGGCCAGGTGCGGTGCTCACGCCTGTAATCCCAGCACTTTGGGAGGCCGAGGCGGGCGGATCACGAGGTCAGGAGATCGAGACCATCCTGGCAAACACGGTGAAACCCCGTCTCTACTAAAAATACAAAAAAAATTAGCCAGGCGTGTTGGTGGGCACCTGTAGTCCCAGCTTCTCGTGAGGCTGAGGCAGGAGAATGGCGTGAACCCGGGAGGCGGCGGAGCTTGCAGTGAGCGGAGATCGCGCCACTGCACTCCAGCCTGGGCGACAGAGCGAGACTCTGTCTCAAAAAAACAAAACAAAACAAAACAAAACAAAGTCAACAATTATCCAGGCATGGTGGCACGCACATGTAATCCCAGCTACTAGGGAGGCTGCAGTGAGTTGAGATCACGCCCCTGCACTCCAGCCTGGGCGACAGGGCAAGATTCCATCTCAAAAAAAAAAAAAAAAAAGAAGACTTACTCTTTCCAGTAAGTTAGACAGTTTATCATTATGATGTGATCTTTTTTGCCTTATAATGTATTGTTTAATACTAATAAAGTCGACCAGCTTTCTTTTGGTCAGTATTTCCTAGAACGTATTTCTTCTCATCTTTCCATGTCCTTATTTCTATCTCTTGTAAATATGAACTAGATCAACCATAAGAAGCTAGATTTAAATCCAGTCTAACACTGACACCTATTCTGACTGGTACTAACTTGTGTTTAAAATACATTTGGCTGGGCATGGTAGCTCACACCTATAATCCTAGCACTTTGACTTTGGGAGGCCGAGATGGGTGAATCACTTGAGGTCAGGAGTTCGAGACCAGCCTCAACAAGGTGAAACCCCGTCTCTACTAAAAGTACAAAAATTAGCCGGGTGTGGTATCCCAGCCACTCAGGAGGTTGAGGCAGGAGAATCTCTTGAACCTGGGAGATGGAAGTTGCAGTGAGCCGAGATTATGCCACTGCACTCCTGCCTGGGCAACAGAGCAAGACTCTGTCTGAAAAAATAAAATATATATATATATTTATAACTTACTGTATTCTGAGGCACCATCAAGTCTCTGGAGGGGCCAGAAAGGCACTAAAATGGAAACCTCTCACTCCAGCTTGGAACATACTTGGTGCCAAAGAATGCAGAATGACTGAATGGAAAAGGTACACCAATAATAAGAGAACAACCTGGATGTTTTCTGTGAACTGACAAACACAGACACTCACATGGAATCTATGTCCACTGTGTACTCTGTCCTGAAAGTGACTGTATTGACGGAATTATATTAATTTTATTAATACCAGTGTTATTACCTGAGTAAGTACTACATCTCATATTAGTCTGTTGCCTATTACCTTTTAAGGGCTTCTCACAAATAACTTCTTGCTTTAAAGTTTCATACTGTATCATTTCGCTCCACTCTAAATACACAACTGCCTATTCGAGTTTCTCCAACATAAACAGAGCCTTGACAGCTGCAGAATTTAGATGCCTTTGAGGGTTGAGAGCAAATGGCTCCATAGACCAGGCAAGTAGCCAAACGCCACTCGCAGGGAGCCTACGTGGGGAAGTGAAGGGTCTGCAGGGCACCAAAGAGCATTTGCCCTGCCTAATGACGGCCAACAAGCCTTGGCGGACAGGGCCAGACCTAGCTCAGAAGAAACCAAATCAATATTTTTATGGCAATGCACTGAATTTTCCAACTTCACTATGTGAACTTTCACTTTCATATCGCTGTGAGAGCCAAATAAGGCAGAGAAATGGGCCTCATACATTAGAGCTGAATTTGAGAAGTCCCATGCAGGTTTCCTCTGAGGAAAGCAAACTGCTTCCTTCTTCCTCTAGGGTTTAAGGAAGATGGACCATCTGCCCAGTTCCAGCACAAGGAGCCTGGGTGGAAAAAAAGCCCTTCAAGAGGACATTGTAGGCCATGTCTGAGTAAATGCGCCTCTGTCCCCAAACTAGAACACGACTAACATACTTGGCATGTAATATAATACTAACGGCTTTTAAAATGATGTCTTATATCAATATAATGTATTATGGCTGTCAACATTCTTCCCCAGACATTCACTTTCTGCTCACATCAGCCCTGTTTGGTAGACAAAGTAGCTTTTTTCCTTCTGTCAGATGAGGGTTTGGGAACTTACCCAAGGTAACAAGGTAGTAAACCACAGATACAGCCCTAGAATTCACCTTTTGAGGCCCCCATGCTGACATACCACCCTCCCCCGACAATTGCTCAAATCCACTGGAAACGCCGGTATAAACCATTAGATATTGATTATCTCCCCCAATTCCACACTGCTCCCTGTCATGCCAAGAACTACAACTCGCGTCCAACTCCACTGTGAAAGGGAGAAGGGCTTTATCTTATGGAGAGAGATTCTTCCATAAGATTACAGAATGGGATGGAAACCTAAGCAGCTTTGGTGGAAAGTGGATCCTGGTCACCTTTAGATAGCCAGCTGGACGCCAGCATGCTCAGAGCCGCCCAAGCGGGAAAAGGAGTGCTCTGCCAGTCGCTGGAGAGGGCATCGCATCTCCCTCTGGAGTCTGTCCAGGTATCATGAGTCAGTCCATTCTCTTCTCAGACAAGGCCTTGCAATCAATCTGCTCTCAGACTCGTGCTTTGAAAAGCTGGAGCAAGTCAAAACTTTCCTACAGGGTGCATTACAAGGAAAATGCGCATCTCCCCCAGAGATGCAATAGCCCAACGGAATTAAACAGGCCTCAGAACTTGTTTGGGGAAGCATCTAGATGCAGGCCTGAAATAAGGAATCATATTACCTAAGGGCACCCTCTCTTTTGACAAGGATGCAGAGTCCTGCCCAAGGTCTAGGCTCCTGTGTTAGAGGCCTGACCTCCATCGCTAGTGAAAGAAAACCATAAGCTCTGTGACTGCTGTGAGTGGGCACAAGGCAAGTGCTAGGGCACAAGCATACCACAGGGCGGTGGCCAGGAAAGTCTGATCTCCTACGACTCCTCCTCCTGGAAAGGCTCTTCAGCCAAGTAGCACCAAGCAGCCCACAGAAGGTGACATTCTGTGTTCTGGGTCCAAATCCTAAGCAAAAGATCTACTGTTGCCAAACCTTGGTATCACTTGTCCTATGGGGCTACACATCTACAGAAATGAGACACAAGCTTCTCGGTCTCAGGGAACAAGCAAAGCCAGAAGGAAAGAGTGGAGGCAGGAAATCATGAAGAAGCACAGTAGGGAGGAAGGTGGTTCTTGACAGGGCTGGTCCTTTATGGGAGGTAAAGGAGAAGCCACAACCACAAGGTGAATGGGATCAGATGTCAACATCTGCAAATTTAACTTACCAGAGGAGGAAGCTCAGCTTCTCTGGCTACTGATGCCCTTAACCTTGCTATGAATGTGCTTGTGTGAGCCTCTGGCTGAAAAGTTGGGGTATGGGACCTAGGAGTACAATGGGGATGAGATCATTCCCCAGGAGGAGAGCAGGGAAGGGGTCACCTCAAGCAACCCAATTTGTTTCTGTCACAAGCTACAAAAGGAACAAAGGAGACAAAAGATAGAGATGTGTCTGCAAAGTGAGGCAGATTACAATGGCAGGTTTACTCCTGTAGTTAAGAGGTCAATGACAAAGGAAAAAAGAAAGGTGAGAAAGGGAGAGGAGAGGAAGAAAGGCAGAAGAGAAAAACAAATAGGCTATTCTGGGTTTTAGTGTAAAGCAAAGCAAGTATAAGCACCATTACAGTTGTACTTTCTCAGAAATGAATGTTTACAAAAAAGCCCGGGGTGATGACGCTCTGGGGGACTGATTCAAACTAGCCAAGCTCATAGGCGACAAAGTGAACAAACCCACACCTGTTACACTGCAAGGGTCAGAGGGAGTGTCTCACTCTGCCTGATCTGCTGCTATCCACTCCCCAAGGCCAGCAGGCCTCCCCACTCTGTGCCTCAGTATTCAAGCCAAGAGTGTATTGTCCTGCTCCATCACAGCACCCCTCTCTCTGAGAACCGGAATCCTCTGGTCTCCAGTGTCACCAACATGACTCCCAAGAAATAAACCCGAACTCCTGACCTCAGGTGATCCACCCGCCTGGACCTGCCCAAGTGGCGTGTGCCACAGCGCCTGGCCAACATTCTCTACTTAAGTCCATAGAGCAACCTTGTAATTGAACAGGGATCTAAGAGGGACCTTTGCTTTGGACTTTGAATTAGAAAATACTATTTTATTGGCAACAAGGTTACCATTTAAGTAACTTTTTCCAAATGATTTGCCTTTCTCTGTTAGTTTCCATTTCAGAAGATGACATTTCCAATGTTCTTCTCAAATTCAAGGAATAACAATGGCCTTGAGCTCCCTATGAATCGCTGCCCCACAGGCTCCTCTGATCTCATCCTGAATCGGGGTGCACAAGTCTACAACAAGTGGACCCGGGGAGATCTGAAGAAGAGACGGGAACCTGGAGAGCACAACAGGATTTCTCCCAGAATCACGGCCCCAGGGACCCTGAGTAACACAAAGCCACCATTTTAGAAAAAGCAAAGAGAAGAAAGAAGGGATAGCAGGCGGGACCGGTCCTGAACTCCCACGCAGCAGGCCAGGGCCCATGCTGGCCTCATGTCTTCAGGCCTTGGGAGGCACACTGGCGCCCAGGTCCCCTGGCTACAGGGTCTCCTGGCAGGCCAGTCTCCCCAGCAAGGGGTCTTGTTTCCCATACCACAAATATGGATGGGATTCTGACTCCTTGGGTGTAGGCCCCAATTTCACTTGGGAATGCAGCCAAAGAATTCACAGGTAGAAACAATCTACAACAGCAAAATCTGATCTAAAACTATCAGATAAAAACGTCTCCCGCATCATTAGTCATTTTTTTCCTTTTTTTTTTTTTTTTTTTTTTTTTTTGAGACCAGGCCTTATCTGTCATGCAGACTGAAGTGCAGTGGTGTGATTGTGGCTCACTGCAGCCTCAACCTCCTGGGCTCAAGCAATCCTCCTGCATCAGCCTCCAGAGCAGCTGGGACTATAGGTGCACACCACCATGTGGGCCTTTTTTTTCCCTTTTTTTGGTGGAGACGGGGTCTTGCTACGTTCTCCAGGCTCGTCTTAAACTCTGGACTCAAGTGATCCTCCCACCTCACTCTCCCAAAGTACTGGGATTATGTGTGAGCCACTGTGCCCGGCCACTAGTCATTTCAAGTTCAAATGTACAAACCATGGACTTCAAACAACATCTATGTTCATTTGTTTAATTATGTTTCATCTCTGCCTTGTTTCCCTGTCAGTAGCATAGCAGTGACAGTGTCCTGACCTGGTAGGACTAGGACTGGCCACCTTCAATGCTCCTGTAATTATTCCACTTTCCCTGGCTAACCCCAGAGAGGGACATACCCCAAGTCCTATCACCCCAGGTTTGACTCCACAGGAATGCTTCACATATTTTTAAACAATTCACATATTTTAAAATAATAATGTTACAATGATACTATTTTGGATATACTGAGTTATATTAAAAATATTAAAATTGGCCAGCCACGCTGGTTCATGTCTGTAATTCTAGCACTTTGGGAGGCCCAAGCAGGTGGATCACAAGGTCAGGAGTTCCAGACCAGCCTGGCCAACATGGTGAAACTCCGTCTCTACTAAAAATACAAAAAAAAAAAAAATTTTTTTTGAGACAGTCTCACTCTGTCACCCAGGCTGGAGTGCACTGACACAGTATTGGCTCACCGCAACCTCTGCCTCCCAGGTTTAAGTGATTCTCCTGCCTCAGCCTCCCGAGTATCTGGGATTACAGGCGCCCACCACCACGCCTGGCTAATTTTTGCATATTTAGTAGAGATGGGGTTTCATCATTTTGGCCAGGCTGGTCTTGAACTCCTGACCTCATGATCCACCCGCCTTGGCCTCCCAAAGTGCTGGGATTACAGGCGTGAGCCACCGCACCCAGCTAAAAATACAAAAATTAGCTGGGTGTGGTGGTGGGTGCCTGTAATCCCAGCTACTTGGGAGGTTGAGGCAGGAGAATCGCTTGAACCCAGGAGGTGGAGGTCACAGTGAGCTGAAATCGTGCCACTGCACTCCAGCCTGGATGACAGAGCAAGACTCTGTCTCAAAAAAAAAAAAAAAAAAGGAAAAAAAATTTTTTTAAAAAGTTAATTTCATCTGTTTCTTTGTACTTTAAAAAATGTTGCTTCTGGAAAATATAAAATTAAGGCTGGGGCGGTGGCTCACGCCTATAATTGCAACACTTTGGGAGGCTGAAAGAGGACAACTGCTTGAAACCAGCAGTTCAAGACCAGCCTGAACAGGAAAATAGACCTCAGCTCCACAAAAAATAAAAAATTAGCTGAGCACGGTGGCACACACCTGTAGTCCCAGCTACTTGGGAGGCTGCTGAAGTGGGAGGACTGCTGAAGCCCAAGAGTTTGAGGCAGCAGTGGGCTATGACTGTGCCACTGCACTCCAGGTACCTGACAGAGAGGAACCCTTTCTTGAAAGAAAAGAAAAGAAAAGAAAAGAGAAGAGAAGAGAAGAAAGAGAAGAGAAGAGAAGAGAAGAGAAGAGAAGAGAAGAGAAGAGAAGAGAAGAGAAGAGAAGAGGAAGGATGGATGGAAGGAAGGAAGGAAGGAAGGAGGGAGGGAGGGAAGGAGGGAAGGAGGAGAGAAAAAAAGAAAATATAAAATTACCTATGTGTCTTTGGGAGGCTGAGGTGGGTGAATCACCTGAGGTCAGGAGTTCGAGACCAACCTGAGAAATGTGGTAAAACCTCGTCTCTACTAAAAATACAAAAATTAGCCAGATGTGTTGGCGGTCGCCTGTAATTCCAGCTACTCAGGAGGCTGAGGCAGGAGAATCACTAGAACCCAGGAGGCAGAGGTTGCAGTGAGCCAAGATTGCACCATTGTACTCCAGCATGGGGGACAGATAGAGATTGTCTCACAAAAAAAAAAAAAAAAAATTACCCATGTGGCTCACATCATACCTTCTGTTAGATAACACTGCTTTAGAGTCTAACCTTAGAAAAAGATGTGTTCTGGCTGGGCACAGAGGCCAGCACTCTGGGAGTGCCAAGGCTGGCGGACCCCCTGAGGTCAGGAGTTCAAGATCAGTCTGGCCAACACGGTGAAACTGTGTTTCTACTAAAAGTGCAAAAATTAGCTGGGCGTGGTGGCACGTGCCTGTAATCCCAGCTACTCGGGAGGCTGAGGCAGGCGAACTGCTTGAACCTGGGAGGCAGAGGTTGCAGTGAGCCAAGATTGCGCCACAGAACTCCAGCCTGGGCGACAGAGCAAGACTCCATAAAAAGAAAACATGTAGCCAGGCGCAGTGGCTCACGCCTGTAATCCCAGCACTTTGGGAGGCCAAGGTGGGTGTATCATGAGGTCAGGAGATTGAGACCATCCTGGATAACACGGTGAAACCCTGTCTCTACTAAAAATACAAAAAAATTAGCCGGGCATGGTGGTGGGCGCCTGTAGTCCCAGCTACTTGGGAGGCTGAGGCAAGAGAATGGCCTGAACCCAGGAGGCGGAGCTTGCAGTGAGCCAAGATCGCACCACTGCGCTCCAGCCTGGGCGACAGAGTGAGACTCGACTCAAAAACAAAACAACTGTAATCCCAGCACTTTGGGAGGCTGAGACGGGCGGATCACAAGGTCAGGAGATCGAGACCATCCTGGCTAACACGGTGAAACCCCGTCTCTACTAAAAAATACAAAAAACTAGCCGGGCGAGGTGGCGGGCGCCTGTAGTCCCAGCTACTCGGGAGGCTGAGGCAGGAGAATGGCGTAAACCCGGGAGGCAGAGCTTGCAGTAAGCTGAGATGGCTCCACGGCACTCCAGCCTGGCCGACAGAGCTAGACTCCATCTCAAAACAAAACAAAACAAAAACATGTGTCCCTGCTGTACGACTTTTGTCAATGGAGCACCTTAAGAACTCAAGGTGCAGGCTGTTTACTGATGTGCAAAAACTGGTCTGGTAGGCCCTGTTTGTCACGCTGGCATTAGCAGCAACTAGCAGTTACCCAGTGTCCAGTGTTCTGCTCAGGCCCTGCTCTGAAAAACATTCACCACCTCACATCAATGCAGCTCTCTAAGCCCCACCATCCCACTTAACCCTGTTGCCAATGACTTCCTCTGCTGCCAAATTCAATGGTAAATTCCAAATCCTCATTTTCACTCGACCTCTCTCAGCAGCATCGGACACTGCTCAATCCTCTTCATTAAAGCATTTCCTTTCTCAGCCTCCCAGACACCACTCCCCTGACTTCCTTCTACCTTCCTGGTGTGTTTCTCCTTCCCACACTCTGTATGTGATTTCTCCTAAAACAGGATAGCTCCCCTACTCTCTCCCAAACCCTTGAGGCTGGTGGACCCGACCCCTCCTCCTCTGTGTCTACGCTGGCTTAAGTGATCTCATCTAGTTCCTCAGCTTTGTAAACACTGATATACAACTGTGGACTCAACATTCCCATTTGGATTTCAAAAGGTACCTGATTTATCATGTCCAAAACCAAACTCACAATTTCACCCACTCACCCAAGCCTGCTCCTCTCTCATTCCTCCACCCACCCCATCTCAGCAAATCCAGTCTTCTAGTGGTTCAGGGACTTGGGAGTGAGTCATCTCCAATGCCTCTTTCACATACTAATTCATCAGATTTTAGTAGTTCTACTTTCAAAACATATCTCGCATCTTCAACACTTCTGTTGCTACCATCCTGCTCCAAAACACCAACAGCCCTTGAACGGACAGGTGGACAAGCATCCCAATCAGTCTCTGTGCTTCCACCCTTGCCCCTAGTTTATTTTCCACCTAGCAGCCAGAGCTAGCCTTTTAAAAACCAAGCTAGGCCGGGCGCAGTGGCTCATGCCTGTAATCCCAGCACTTTAGGAGGCCGAGGTGGGTGGATCACCTGAGGTCAGGAGTTCCAGACCAGCCTGGGCAACATGGTGAAACCCCATCTCTACTAAAAACACAAAAATTAGCTGGGCATGGTGGTGTGCACCTGTAGTCCCAGCTACTCAGGAGGCTGAGGCAGGAGGATCGCTTGAACCCAGGAGGCGGAGGCTGCAGTGAGCTGAGATCAGGCCATTGCACTCCAGCCTGGGTGACAGACAAGACCCTGTCTCAAAAAAGAAAAAAAAAAAAAAATCCACCCATGCTAGCCCCTGCTTAGCACCCTCTCCTGGTGCTACTTCAAGGTGATATCCATCTTGGTCTACTAGTCTCTACTAAGTCTGGCTATCCACTACCTCTGACCTCATCTCCTACCTCTCCCCCCGATGAAGCATGGCCACCACATTGGCCCCATTGTTCCTCAAACAAAACAATCATGCTGCAGCCTCTGGGCCTTAGCATTTGCTGTTCCATCTGCCTAGAACGCACTTCAACCAGCTTCTTTTTTGTTGTTGTTGTTTTGAGATGGAGTCTTGCTCTGTCACCCAAGCTGGAGTTCAGTGGCACGATCTCAGCTCACTGCAACCTCCGCCTCCTGGGTTCAAGCGATTCTCCTGTCTCAGCCTCCCAAGTAGCTGGGATTACAGGCACCCGCCACCAAGCCTGGCTAATTTTTTTGTATTTTTGTAGAGATGGGTTTTCACCATGTTGGCCAGGCTGTCGAACTCCTGACCTCAAGTAATCCACCCACCCCGGCCTCCCAAAGTGCTGGGATTACAGGTGTGAGCCACCACGTCCAACATTATTTTTTACTTTTATTATTTTTAAGAAACAAGTTCTTGCTCTGTTGCTCAAACTACAGTGCAATGGTGCAATCACAGCTCACTGCAGCCTCATACTCTCGGACTCAAGTGATCCTTCAAGTGATCCTTCTGCCTCGGTCTCCTGAGCAGCTGGGATTATAAACATGTGCCACCACACCTGGCTAGTTTTTTCTTTTTCTTCTTTTTTTTTTTTTTGAGATGGAGTCTGGCTCGTTGCCCAGGCTGGAGTGCAGTGGCGCGATCTCGGCTCACTGCAAGCTCCGCCTCCCGGGTTCACGCCATTCTCCTGCCTCAGCCTCCCGAGTAGCTGGGACTACAGGCACCCGCCACCACACCCAGCTAATTTTTTGTATTTTTATAGAGACGGGGTTTCACCATGTTAGCCAGGATGGTCTCAATCTCCTGACCTTGTGATCCGCCCGTCTCGGCCTCCCAGAGTGTTGGGATTACAGGCGTGAGCCACCGTGCCCGGCCTTTTTTGTTTTTTGTTTTTTTTTAAATGAGACAGGGTCTGGCTCTGCTGCCCAGGCTGGAGTGCAGTGATGTAATCATAGCTTACTGTAGCCTTGACTTCCTGGACTCAAGCAATCTGCCTCGGCCTCCTGAGCAGCTGGGATTACAGGCACGTGCCACCATGCCCAGCTATTTTTTCTTTAAAAAAAAAAAAAAAAGGTGAGGTGCTGGGTGCCATGGCTGACATCTGTAATCCCAGCACTTTGGAAGGCCAAGGCAGGCGGATTGCTTGAGCTCAGGAGTTTGAGACCAGCCTGGTCAACATGGTAAAACCCCGTGTCTACAAATACAAAAATTAGCCAGGTAGCCAAGCGCGGTGGCTCACATCTGTAATCCCAGCACTTTGGGAGCCCGAGGTGGGCAGATCACCTGAGTTCGGGAGTTCGAGACCAGACTGACCAACATGGAGAAACCCCGTCTCTACTGAAAATACAAAATAGCCAGGCGTGGTGGCATGTGCCTGTAATTCCAGCTACTTGGGAGGCTGAGGCAGGAGAACCACTTGAACCTGGGAGGCGGAGGTTGTGGTAACCTGCGATTATGCCACTGCACTCCAGCAGCCTGGGGAGCATGAGCGAAACTCCATCTCAAAAAAAAAAAAAAAAAAAAAAGCCAGGTGGCACATGCTTGTAATCCCAGCTGCTTGGGAGGTTGAGGCAGGAGGATCGCTTGAACCTGGGAGGAGGTTGCAGTGAGCTGAGATCATGCCACTGCACTCCAGCCTGGGTGACAGAGTGAGATTCCATCTCAAAAATAAATGAACAAGCTTTGGGAGGCCGAGGCGGGCGGATCACAAGGTCAGGAGATCGAGACCACGGTGAAACCCCGTCTCTACTAAAAATACAAAAAATTAGCCGGGCGCAGTTGTGGGCGCCTGTAGTCCCAGCTACTCGGGAGGCTGAGGCAGGAGAATGGCGTGAACCCGGGAGGCGGAGCTTGCAGTGAGCCGAGATCGCGCCACTGCACTCCAGCCTGGGCGACAGAGCGAGACTCCGTCTCAAAAAAAAAATAAATAAATAAATAAATAAATGAACAAAAGAGATAAGCATCTCTCTATGTTGCTCAGGCTGGTCTCAAACTCCTGTCCTCAAGCGATCCTCCTGCCTCAGTCTCCCGAGTAGATGGGAATACAGCCACGCACCACCTTGCCTGCCTCTGACCTTTTTTGTAAGATGGCAATTCCACCACAGTCACTTTCTAAGACCCTTAATCTGTTTTACTTTTCATTATTAAGTGGTACATAAAACACTTATTGTTTATTGTCCATCTTTCCCCAGTAGAAAGTCAGCCTTATGAGAGCAGAAACTTCATTCACTGCATTTGTCCAGTTGTCCAGTGTCTAAAATAGTACCCAACACACAAATTAAAGAACAATCACCAGCCTGGCCAACATAGTGAAACCCGGTCTCTACTAAAAATACAAAAAATCAGCGGGGTGTGGTGACTGGCACCGGGAGGCTGAGGCAGGAGAACTGCTTGAACCCGAGAGGCAGAGGTTGCAGTGAGCCAAGACTGCACCACTGCACTCCAGCCTGGGCAACAGAGTGAGACTCTGTCTCAAAAAAAAGAAAAAAAAAAAAAACTTAAAGAAACAGGATTTTATAGATATATCTCGATTTTACAAATGAAGAGGAATCAATTCAGATAGGTTATATAATTTGACCATGGTTCCACAGCTAGAATGAGGTGGAGCCAGAATTTGAACTGGATATATCTGGATCCAGTTGACAAATGACACTATCCATATTCAAAATAAGAGCTAAAGCTGCCTTAGGCATTTCTTGGCCAAAAAATAGGTATTATGTCCTCCCTTTACCACCTCTAATCTTCGCTACAACTCGTGGGTGGTCCAACAGCCTTGCTGCATACCCAGAAATTAAGTGATTTGCCTATGACTGCACAACTATGCACAACTAGTCAGTGATAGAACTGAACCCTAAATCTCAAGAAGGGGAAGCGAAAAAGTTCAGGAGAATGGCAGACAGGTGGTATCAGGAACTAATAAAGCAGTGCAGTGGCTCACGCCTGCAATCTCAACACTTTGGGAGGCCGAGGCAGGTGGATCCCCTGAGGTCAGGAGTTTGAGACTAGCCTGGTCAAAATGGCAAAACCTCCTCTCTACCAAAAATAGAAAAATTAGCTGGGCGTGGTAGCACGTGCCTGTAATCCCAGCTACTCGGGAAGCTAAGGCAGGAGAACTGCTTGAACCCGGAGGGTGGAGGGTGTTATGAGCCGAGATTGCGCCACTGCACTCCAGCCGGCAAGACTCTGTCTCAAAAAATAAAAAAGGATAAGGGCTGACCATTCCGCCTGCTGCTACACCTCAGGCCAGGTCAGCGCAAGCCCAGGTTTCCTAAGGCCTATAGCAGTAACAGACAAAAACAGCTGACTTCCAAGGCTCCGAGCTTAAAGCTATAAAGAAGTTGCCAAAAGCACGGTGGCTCATACCTGTAATCCCAACACTTTGGGAGGCTGATGTGGGTGGATCACCGGAGGTCAAGAGTTTAAGACCAGACTGGCCAATATGGTGAAACTCCATCTCTTACAAAAATACAAAAATTAGCCAAGTGTCACAGTGGCCGGTGCCTGTAATTCCAGCTACTCAGAAGGCTGAGGCAGGAGAATTTGCTCAAACCTGGGAGGTGGAGGTTGCAGTGAGCTGATCACACCACTGCACTCCAGCCTGGGCGACAGAGCAAGACTCTATCTCAAAAAAAAAAAAAAAAGGAGTTGCCAAAGGGAAATAATTCTTCAGCAGCAACCAGGCCTAGCAGTTTAGATGTATCCCAGGCTAGAAAGCCTCAAAAACTTTGCAGACGCTATCTTGAGACAATGTATTGTTTTGAGTGCCTCTTCAAGAACTGTCTCCATGCTGGGGGGATACATTCAGCCCATACCTGAAAGTAACAGGACAGGCAGATGTAATGGTGAAGAGTCTTGCCCTGGAAATAAAATGGGGTCCAACCTAATGGGGCTCCTGCTTTCTCTGTGTTTCTGTAAATGCTTCTCCCTATTGGTTTTCGTACAACACTAAGCAATACAACTCTCAGAAGAGAGAGTATGTTAGTCCTCAGGAGCAGCAAGAAAGTAACCCTTCAGCCAATCTTAGGAACCCTGAACCCAAACCAGACAGAGGCTACACTGTGAGTGGCTGGAGAGCCGGGAACAATGCCTTCACACTCAGCAATGGCATTCTCGGCTCCAACATCCACCTGTGAATGACGCTTTACTAAGTGTTTTAACTCTCACTACCAGGCAAGGCAAATTCTATTCAGTTTTACAAATTAGGAGAATGATGTGGACAGAAGGGTAGGTAGTGATTTGCCCAAAAATCAGAGCAGGCATTTAAATCCCAATTTTCTCGCCTATTGCCATTGATGGAGAAAAGTAGACCATTAACTGGCAGAGGGAACCTAACCTTTCTTGCTTTTTTTTTTTTTTTGGAAACAGAGTATCACTTTGTGGTGATCTTGGCTAACTGCAACCTCTGCCTCCCTAGTTCAAGCAATTCCCCTGCCTCAGCCTCCTGAGTAGCTGAGATTACAGGCACAGACCACCACGTCTGGCTAATTTTTTTGTATTTTTAGTAGTGATGGGGTTTCACCATGTTGGCCAGACTGGTCTCGAACTCCTGACCTCAGGCAATCCACCCGCCTCAGCTTCCCAAAGTGCTGGGATTACGGGTATGAGCCACTCTTGCTACCTTTTATCATGACTGCAAGGCTCCTCTCCCAAAGGAAATATCAGGCATTACTGACTCTGGAGGATGAAACAAAGACACTATTACCCTCATCCACCAGATTTCACTTTAACACCCAAGGGTGCCCTCATCAAATCCCAGTTAGAATCGCTAGCACTCAGCAGGGGCGGCAAACACAATGCCTCCAAGCCCAAATGGCTAAAGCAGGCAGGATGGAACACAAGAGGTAACAATAGGTAAATGAGGATTGCAGGAGAGAGCAGAGGACAGGACAGCAGAGTACAATCAACACCCAGTAAAGGCATTCAAGTTCAATATTTTAAAATCCTGCCGGCTGGGTGCAATGGTTCATGCATCTGTACTCCCAGCTACTCAGCAGGAGGCTGAGGTGGGAGGATCGCTTGAAGCCATGAGTTCCAGATCAGTCGGGGTAACAAGGAAAGACCACCGACCCCTCCATCTAAAAATCCTGAGCAACTTTGTTTGTTTGCTTGTTTAGAGACAGAGTCTTGCTCTGTCACCCAGGCTGGAGTGCTTGAGGTCAGGAGTTCCAGACCAGCCTGGCCAACATGGTGAAACCCTGTCTCTACTGAAAATACAAAAATTAGCCAGGCGTGGTGGCAGATGCCTGTAACCCCAGCTACTTGGGAGGCTGAGGCAGGAGAATCGTTTGAACCCGGGAGGCGGAAGTTGCAGTGAGCCGAGACTGTGCCACTGCACTCCAGCCTTCGGCCTCCCAAAGTGCTGGGATTACAGGCGTGACCCAATGGACCCAACCCAAAATTATTTATATTATCTTTTTCCACTTGGCCAATGTTAAAAAGTTATTTCTCATTTATGATCAAGATTTCGACCAGCATCTCACTTGTAGTCACCGTTCTTAGTATCATGACTGTCAGCAGGATTATCGCTTGGCTCTTGAGGACTGAGTTCAAACTTCTCAGAGATGCACAGTTTATGAGCTCATCCAGGCTAGGAGGCAGGAGGTCAATCCCAGGTGAAAACAAATGAAATGCTTCAAAGGAACTAGCAACTAAGCATCCTAAAGCACTTAACTAGTTAATTATCTGGTGAGAAGCAAATGTAAACAAACTGCTCCCTGAAGGGTGTGGGCTCAGGCCAGCAAGGCCTAACAGTGGGGGCTGGACCGACCCACATTTCCTCCCCGGGACCAGGAATAATAGCGCCTACACTTCGCAAGGTCACTGATAATGACTGTAAAAATGCACTCCCTCTGGGCTGTACGCAGCCGTACAACATATATCTTAGAAGCTCTTTCAAAAAGGGCCTGAGGGACTTGGGAGCTTCCCACAGGCTCAGCTCTTGCTTGCCAGTGAGATGAACAACTAGATAGCAGAAACACTACTGACATATCGAAGGTCACAAATGTTTTTATAAGCTAGGAAGGGCTGGGCTGGAAATTGTTCTCAAGGTCAATGAAGAGTGGTGACAGTCCTGACCTTTCCAGACTCAAGTCATACTTTCCTTCTATACAATCTCATCTAATCACCATGGCCCCTGAAGAATGCAATTTTAGCTGTACATATTTATTATTTCTTTTAGAAAGATATGACTGTTATTTCCTGTATTCCTTTTACAAGGGAACGAGTTTGTTGGGGGGAGGGGCTGGCTTACTACTGTGAGGGGCATTTTGAAGTGTCTCACTGTCAGGGACAAGATTCTCTGTCCCTGGAATGGGTGCGGTGGCTCATGCCTGTAATCCTAACAGTTTGGGAAGCCGATGTGGGCAGATTGCCTGAGCTCAGGAGTTCCGGACCAGCCTGGACAACATGATGAAACCCATCTCTACTGAAATACAAAACATTAGTCGGGCATGGTGACACGCGCCTGTCGTCCCAACTACTTAGGAGGGTGAGGCATGAGAATTGCTTGAACCCGTAAGGCAGAGGTTCAGTGAGCAGAAATTGCGCCACTGCACTCTAGCCTGGGCAACAGAGAAACTCCTTCCCAAAAAAAAAGAAAAAAAAATGATCTGTCTCCATGCAGACTATTGGGGTTTGTTGCTAATTTCTGTGGGGCATGGTTTTACCTTAATATCCTGCACAGAGCTAGATGTTAAAGAGAAGGATGCTTGGTAGGAGCAAAGTTTTAAGAAAAACACTCGGCCGGGCGCGGTGGCTCAAGCCTGTAATCCCAGCACTTTGGGAGGCCGAGACGGGCGGATCACGAGGTCAGGAAATCGAGACCATCCTGGCTAACACGGTGAAACCCCGTCTCTACTAAAAAAATACAAAAAACTAGCCGGGCGAGGTGGCGGGCGCCTGTAGTCCCAGCTACTCGGGAGGCTGAGACAGGAGAATGGCGTAAACCCGGGAGGCGGAGCTTGCAGTGAGCCGAGATCGCGCCACTGC